>NW_027167472.1:4823570-5548496 GCF_013368605.1 Nyctibius grandis | reverse complement strand
GGAACCAGGGAGTCTTGGTTGGTGTAATATTGCGGCTGGTGCACTGTCATGGTAGCAATCGGCATCTGCTGTTCTTCGACCCTCAGCAACTCCACAACAGAAGGATCCTCCAAGAGGTTAGGCAAGGTAGACAGCTTTTTAATTTTTCTCTGTACTCAAGGCAGCTATACCAAAAGCCCACTGGTACCCTTTTGGGTCCTTGAAGTACTCTCCTGAGGTAGTGTATGCCAAGGATACATGGAGCCTCTAGGCCAGTCACAATAGGATGCTTTTGCCACTCGTTCCCTGTTAGGCTCACCTCAGCCTCCAAGACAGACAACTGTTGGGATCACCCTGCCATTCCAGAAATCCAGATGGGTTCTTCCCTCTTGTACCCTGATGGCATTAGGGTACACTGTGCACCCGTGTCCACCAGAGCCTTGTACTCCCTTTGGTTTGATGTGCCAGGCCATCAAATCCACACAGTCTGGTAAACCTGCTTGCTGCAGTCAAAGATAAAAAAATAAGTTTCTACAAATACATTAAAAGCAAAAGGAGGGTCAAGGAGAGCCTCCACCACTTGCTGAATGAGGAGGGTAGTGTAGTGTCAGGGGATGAGGAAAAGGCAGAGCTGCTCAATGCCTTCTTTGCCTCGGTCTTTAATGACAGGACCGGTTGTCGTCAGGAGACTCAGCCCCCAGAGCCTGAAGTTAGGGACGGGGGGCTGTGTGAAGCCCCCCTAATCCAGGAGGAGACGGTTAGTGACCTGCTGTGCCAATTGGACACCCACAAGGCTATGGGCCCGGATGGGATTCACCCCAGAGTAATGAAGGAACTGGCAAAGGAACTTGCCAAACCACTCTCGATTATCTACCGGCAGTCCGGGTTAACTGGAGAAGTTCCAGCTGACTGGAAATTAGCAAATGTAACGCCCATCTACAAGAAGGGCCGGAAGGATGATCCAGGGAACTATAGGCCTGTCAGACTGACCTCGGTGCCAGGCAAGGTGATGGAACAGATCATCCTGAGTGCCATTACATGGCACATGCAGGACAATCGGGGCATCGGGGCCAGCCAACATGGATTCATGAAAGGCAGGTCCTGCTCGACCAACCTGGTCTCCTTCTATGACCAAGTGACCCGCTTAGTAGATGAGGGCAGGGCTGTGGATGTAGTCTATCTAGACTTCAGTAAGGCATTCGACAATGTCTCCCACAGCATCCTCCTAGACAAACTGGCTGCCCGGGGCTTGGATGGGTGGACTCTTCAATGGGTTAAAAACTGGCTGGATGGCCGAGCCCAGGGAGTGGTGGTGAATGGGGCAAAGTCCAACTGGCGGCTGGTCACTAGCGGTGTTCCCCAGGGCTCAGTTCTGGGGCCGGTGCTGTTCAATATCTTTATAGATGATCTAGACGTAGGGATTGAGTGCACCCTCAGCAAATTTGCAGATGACACCAAGCTGGGTGGGAGTGTCGATCTGCTGGAGGGTAGGAAGGCCCTACAGAGGGATCTGGACAGGTTAGATAGATGGGCCGAGACCAATGGCATGAGGTTCAACAAGAACAAGTGCTGGGTCTTACACTTTGGCCACAACAACCCCATGCAGTGCTACAGGCTGGGGGAAGAGTGGTTGGAAAGCAGACCAGCGGAAAAAGACCTGGGGGTGCTGATCGACAGCCAGCTAAACATGAGCCAGCAGTGTGCCCAGGTGGCCAAGAAGACCAATGGCATCCTGGCCTCTCTTAGGAACAGTGTAGCCAGCCGGTCTAGGGAAGTGATCATCCCTCTGTACTCAGCACTGGTGAGGCCGCACCTTGAGTACTGTGTCCAGTTCTGGGCCCCTCACTTCAAGAAAGATGTTGAGGTGTTGGAGCGAGTCCAGAGGAGGGCGACCAAGCTGGTGAAGGGTCTGGAGGGTATGACCTATGAGGAATGGCTGAGGGAGCTGGGGTTGTTTTGCCTGGAGAAGAGGAGGCTCAGAGGTGACCTCAGTGGAGTGGGAGTTGGCCTCTTCTCCCAGGCAACTAGTGATAGGACAAGAGGACACAGCCTCAAGCTTCGCCAGGGGAGGTTCAGGTTGGACATTAGGAAGAATTTCTTCTCAGAAAGGGTCATTAGACATTGGAACGGGCTGCCCAGGGAGGTGGTGGAGTCACCTTCTCTGGATGTGTTTAAGAAAAGACTGGACATGGCACTTAGTGCCATGGTCTAGTTGACATGGTGGTGTCAGGGCAATGGTTGGACTCGATGATCCCAGAGGTCTCTTCCAACCTGATTGATTCTGTGATTCTGTCCCTTTCCTCTGCCTGACCAGAGGCAGGGCCCCTCTATTCCTGGTCAGAGCATTCATTACGTGACTCCTATAATTTCAAACCAGAAGTCCCTTCATTAGGATTAGAAGGAGGATCAGCCCTTCTTCTACTGTGTCTGCGTAATTGCTCAACAGCAACAGGAGCAATAATCTTCCTGGATGGACCCTTTTTGGCTGCTATTTTTCCTCGCAGTTCACATACCTCAGCTTCTATGTTCAATGTAGGTGCACCATCCTGCTTCCTCATGTCCTACCTGTGTCGCACAGGTAGAACCACAGGGTGGCACGTGGTGTCACCCTTGAGCAGACAAATGCTGACTCCATATGGCACTCGATAGCTGAGACACCAGCCTGTAGGGGCAAGGAGGAAGAGATATTCTCTTTAAATTGCTGGACCTGTTGGGACATTCTCTCCACAGCCAAGACACAGGCTTATAGGGTTGAGGAGGAAGAGGGATTCTCTTCGAGTCACCAGAGGTGGCAGGCCAGTCTATCCAGAGTTGGTGCCTCAATGTCTGTCCAATCCATTATCTGCAGGGAGATGGTGTACAATGTCAGTGCGCTCTGTACAAACTTCTGCCATATGGACTGTGTGCACTGGACTTCATCTGGGTCTTTGGAGGCCTGTTTATTGTCCAATTTGCTGTAGACCACCTCCACCACTGCTAATTCCTCAGTGCTGGTCCACCTGACTTGGTAGTTTACAAGATCTTCCTTGAGGGCATACCTTAGAATCATTTAGGTTGGAAAAGACCCTCACGATCATCAAGTCCAACCATTAACCTAATGCTAACAAGTCCACCACTAAACCATGTCCCTAAGCGCCATGTCTACACATCTTTTAAATACCTCCAGGGATGGCGACCAACAGGGAAGAGACCAACACCCACCTCGCTACAACCTCCTTTCAGGTAGTTGTAGAGAGTGATAAGGTCTCCCCTCGGCCTCCTTTTCTCCAGACTAAACAACCCCAGTTCTCTCAGCCGCTCCTCATAAGACTTGTTCTCTAGACCCTTCACCAGCTTCGTTGCCCTTCTTTGCCGCCTTGGCCACCTGGGCACACTGCTGGCTCATCTTCAGATGGCTATCGATCAATGCTCCCAGGTCCTTTTCTGCCAGGCACTTTTCCAGCCACTCTTCCCCAAGCCTGTAGCGTTGCATGGGGTTGTTATGACCCAAGTGCAGGACCTGGCACTTAGCCTTTTTGAATCTCATACAATTGGCCTCAGCCCATCAATCCAGCCTGTTGAGATCCCTCTGCAGACCCTTTCTACCCTCAAGCAGATCAACACTCCTGCCCAACTTGGTGTTGTCTGCAAACTTACTGAGGGTACACTCAATCCCCTCACCCAGACCTTTGATAAAGATATTAAACAAAACTGGCCCCCCAAAACCTTGCCTTCATGCTTCACAGGAGCCATCTCCAGAGGCTGTGGATTGTCGCCCCTCTTCCGATCCTTTTGTCCATTCCCCGGTCCCTAGTTAGGCATCCCAGTTGCTGGGCTTCCTTACCCTCTAATTCCTCACTGTTGGTCCCAGTATCCCACCATTGGAGCAACCAGGTGATAGTTTGCTCACCTGGATGATGGATCTAATTTTTCCACATATCTTGCAGCTCACTCAGGGATAGAGACTGGGTGGTTTCTGACTCATTCATGATTTCTCTCTCTTCCCTCTCCTGTTCTTGTGGCTGCTCTGCTGCAGAACAGGCTGCCTCTTCTGATTCTTCCTCCTGCTCCCTCTTAGGAGGAGCTTCTTCCTCCCTGACTAACTGAGTTGACTTCTGCTTCCATTGTTTCTTTTTGACTATAGGAGTGACTGTTATAGTCGAGGGTTGGGTCTCTGGCTTAGCCACAGTGTCCGTTTATATGTCCTCAGATGCAGAGACGCTCTTGCCCCCTTGAGGGTGCTGAACAGAGGCTTGGTAGGTGTAGGCCAGGCCCTAGCACAGTGCAAGACGTTGTGTCTCTTTGGCATAGGCAAAGCATCCTTTCTTCAAGTGGTCTGCCACTTCAACAGGATTCCAAATCTGTTCGTGTGTGAAGTCCCAGACCATTGGAGGTGAAAACTGCTCTAGGTACCTGCCCAAAATCTCCCACATACCTTGCCACCCATGACTCAACTGCCACAGGACACATCCTTGTGTGGCATTCCCAACCAGTTGGTTAACCTTAGGAAAAGCCAGAATCACATTCGTGGCACACACCAATACAAGCATTGTGGTTGCCCAAGGATGTTCGAGAAACTGAACAGCCATTGTAACAAGACAGGAAATATCTACCTGGTAGAAGGGACAGGTGCCATTCTTTGTTTCCCCCACAAAGTGGCTCCCAGAAGAGAAGAGGAGAAAGGTGCAATTGTTAATTGTCTCCATGAGATGGTTCCCAGAATAATGAGATGGAAGCAATGCAGGTCCCAAATACCAGATCAGGCTCAAGGCCAGTGCTTTTATCATAGCTCCCCCAGGCAAAGCAAAACAAAGTGACAAGCAGCACAGCAAACTGAAAATACCAAAAGCAGCCATTAACAAGCCGTGAATGTACAGCAAGAGAGGGAGCATGCCACAGAGCAGGTAAGGAAACATAAACCAGTGTTGAGAACAAATAAGTCAACATCGTGACCAGCAACAGCAAGTAACAATTTGCCAAGCAACAGCTAAACAGGTATCACAACTATAAATTCTGTCTAGCACACCCCAATCAAATCTACTGTTATCTCAAAACCCTTTGGCCACACACTGGGCACCAAAAAGGACTGTGGTGAGTTGACCCTGACTGGCAGGTAAGCCTCCACCCAGTCACTCACTCACTCACTCCCCTCGACAGCAGGATGCAGGAGAGAACTGGAAGGGCAAGAGCGAGGACAAAAAACTTGTGGGTTGAGATAAAGACAGTTTAATAAGTGAAGGAAAAAAAAAGAAAATAAAGGTATCATGCAAAAAAATTCACTCACCACCAGCAGACTGATGCCCAGCCAGTCTCCGAGCAATGGCTACTTTCGAAACACTCCCCCCCCCACCCCACAGTTGACATTACATGGTATGGAATAGCTCTTTGGTCAATTTGCATCAGCTCTCCTGGCTGTGTCCCCTCCCAACCTCTCTCCCACCCCCCCAACCTACTTGTTGTAGGGGCAGAGAGACAACCAGAGAAGGCCTTGGCACTGTGCAAGCACTGTTCAGCAATAGCTAAAACATTGGTGTGTTATCAGCACTGTTTTGGTCACAAATCCAAAACACAGCACCATGTGGGCTGATGTGAAGAAAATTAACTCAATTCCAGCCATACCCAGTACAAAGCATTTCATAGCATGTCACAGGAACTGGATCCTTGGTTGTGTAACTGAATGCTGGTAGACTTAGAACCTATAGGGGTTTTGCATATCATCCATTCATGCCATATCCAAAATGTAAAGACATGATAAATGTAAGTGCATACCTGCATTAGTCACTATTACATAACATATGTAATATTAAAATGTGTGATTAAAAATGTGCAACTTCTGCTTTTTATGCCTGGGTTGCTTTTTGTTGAAACAGTTGTTGAAATCCAAAGACCACAGCTGTTGAAATGCAAATGTACCACTACTAACTGCATATGATATTTACTGCCAAATCTTTCATTATATCAACAGCAAGCAGTCCAAAATTATTTTCATAGATGAAAATATGGAACCAAGCCCAAGAGGAGAATTTTATCCTTCTCCAAATTCACCAGCTTCTGGGAGTCGGACATGGCATGAAAGAGATCCAGGTGAGTATTATGGCACCATTTTGCACCAAAGTTTTGAAACATCTAATAAATCTCCACATCTACCTCTCAGTTATTGCAATAAAATGCTCCTTTTAAACGATGCTTTCTAAGAGAATCTTGTCTTTTCTATGTAGTATATTTGTTGAGGATTTTTTAATGTAATTAAAGAAACAGCAATCAAAGGTGCATGATATGAAAAGTCACATAATTTTTTCCACCTGGTTCACTGTAATACTGTTATCAAAATATTGCAAATGAATCACAGAATGATTGAGATTGTCAGGGACCTCTGGAGGTCATCTGGTCACAGAATCAATCGGGTGGGAAGAGACCTCTGGGATCATCGAGTCCAACCATTGCCCTGACACCACCATGTCGACTAGACCATGGCACTAAGTGCCATGTCCAGTCTTTTCTTAAACACATCCAGAGATGGTGACTCCACCACCTCCCTGGGCAGCCCGTTCCAATGTCTAATAACCCTTTCTGAGAAGAAATGCTTCCTAATGTCCAACCTGAACCTCCCCTGGCGAAGCTTGAGGCTGTGTCCTCTTGTCCTATCACTAGTTGCCTGGGAGAAAAGGCCAACTCCCACTTCACTACAACCTCCCTTCAGGTAGTTGTAGACTGCAATAAGGTCACCTCTGAGCCTCCTCTTCTCCAGGCTAAACAACCCCAGCTCCCTCAGCCATTCCTCATAGGTCATACCCTCCAGACCCTTCACCAGCTTGGTCGCCCTCCTCTGGACTCGCTCCAACACCTCAACATCTTTCTTGAAGTGAGGGGCCCAGAACTGGACACAGTACTCAAGGTGCGGCCTCACCAGTGCTGAGTACAGAGGGATGATCACTTCCCTAGACCGGCTGGCTACACTGTTCCTAAGAGAGGCCAGGATGCCATTGGCCTTCTTGGCCACCTGGGCACACTGTTGGCTCATGTTTAGCCAGCTGTCAATCAGCACCCCCAGGTCTTTCTCCGTCGGGCCGCTTTCCAACCACTCTTCCCCCAGCCTGTAGCACTGCATGGGGCTGTTGTGGCCGAAGTGTAAGACCTGGCACTTGTTCTTGTTGAACCTCATGCCATTGGTCTCGGCCCATCTATCTAACCTGTCCAGATCCCTCTGTAGGGCCTTCCTACCCTCCAGCAGATCGACACTCCCACCCAGCTTGGTGTCATCTGCAAATTTGCTGAGGGTGCACTCAATCCCTACGTCTAGATCATCTATAAAGATATTGAACAGCACCGGCCCCAGAACTGAGCCCTGGGGAACACCGCTAGTGACCAGCCGCCAGTTGGACTTTGCCCCATTCACCACCACTCCCTGAGCTCGGCCATCCAGCCAGTTTTTAACCCATTGAAGAGTCCACCCATCCAAGCCCCGGGCAGCCAGTTTGTCTAGGAGGATGCTGTGGGAGACAGTGTCAAATGCCTTACTGAAGTCTAGATAGACTACATCCACAGCCCTGCCCTCATCTACTAAGCGGGTCACTTGGTCATAGAAGGAGACCAGGTTGGTCGAGCAGGACCTGCCTTTCATGAATCCATGTTGGCTGGCCCCGATTGTCCTGCATGTGCCATGTAATGGCACTCAGGATGATCTGTTCCATCACCTTGCCTGGCACCGAGGTCAGTCTGACAGGCCTATAGTTCCCTGGATCATCCTTCCGGCCCTTCTTGTAGATGGGCGTTACATTTGCTAATTTCCAGTCAGCTGGAACTTCTCCAGTTAACCCGGACTGCCGGTAGATAATCGAGAGTGGTTTGGCAAGTTCTTTTGCCAGTTCCTTCATTACTCTGGGGTGAATCCCATCCGGGCCTATAGCCTTGTGGGTGTCCAATTGGCACAGCAGGTCACTAACCATCTCCTCCTTGATTACGGGGGGTTCACACAGCCCCCCCGTCCCTAACTTCAGGCTCTGGGGGCCGAGTCTCCTGAGGACAACCAGTCTTGACATTAAAGACCGAGGCAAAGAAGGCATTGAGCAGCTCTGCCTTTTCCTCATCCCCTGACACTACACTACCCTCCTCATTCAGCAAGTGGTGGAGGCTCTCCTTGACCCTCCTTTTGCTGTTAATGTATTTGTAGAAACTTTTTTTCTTATCTTTGACTGTAGCAGCCTAATCAAGCTCTAATCGAGCTTTGGCCCTTCTAATCTTCTCCCTACATGACCTGGAGAATATAACCTGTGCACCTACCCCCTTCACCAAACGCCCCAGGGCCCTGAAGTCCCTTTTGATTGCCCTGGGACTTCTCCCTTCAATCTCATCCCTACACACCTGGAATACTAATAGTGGGTAGTAGTCAGACAGCCTCACCAGTTCAGGAAGCCTCCTAGCAACATCCCTTACCTGAGCCCCAGGGAGACAGCAGACTTCCCTGTGAGTTGGGTCTGGCCTGCATATGGGGCCCTCCGTTCCCCTTAGCAGGGAGTCACCTATAACAATTACTCTTTTCTCCTTTTTGGAGCTGTTTGCAACCCTCCTACTTGGTTGCTTCTGTTTACATAGCCCCTTAGAAGGTCCTTCACCTAGATTCATGTCTTCCTGATGCTCAGGAAGACGCTCAGATTCCAGTACCTCATACCTATTCTGCAGGGGGACGCAGGGAGGGGAGGAAGGTCAGGATGGGATTCGCCTGCCACCCCGAGCAGGGACCTGCCTCCATTCCCCCCCATCCCCTAGGTCTCCTCCTGCTTCTTGTGGAGGAGGAAGAGGATCCTCCACTACCCGGGGAGCATTAGGCCCATCCATTTTCCCCAGGGCAGGCAGGGAACAGCACTGCCCGCCAATCTCTTCCTGGGATGCTCTGGTGCTCCTTAACCTTTCCACCTCCTCCTTGAGTCGTGCCACTAAGATCAGGTTGTCGACCTGTTCACACCTCACACAGTCGATGTCTCCGTTACCCTCGAGTGCCAGGGCCAGGCTCTGGCACTCCCTGTAGCCTGCCATCCGGACCTCCGCATGCTTCCGCAGCAGGTCTGTTTGCATAGCCATGTCCTTTCTGGCACCCACAGAGGACTTAGTGCCCCACCGAGTGGAAACCATTCCTGGACTGTCCTCTTGCCCCGATGGGAGGGAGACCGCACCTTCCTGCCCGCCTACCCTGCTCACCCTGACTGCGCAAACTGCCGTGCAATCTCCCACGCCCCTGTTTGCGTGCTCCGGGTCGCTCGTGCTCCCCAGGGGCCCTTCAAATCTCCCGCGGTGCCTCCGGCTACACCCCCTCCTCGCCTGATTCGTTGCCGGGAACTTCCGTGTCCAGACGGGACTCGGGGCTGCTGCTCAGGTGGCCCTGAGTATGGAACCCCCCCGGTACAGCCCGACCTCACCCTCGCCCCGGACTCATCTCAGTCCCTGTCGCTGCTGCCGCCGCCGCCGACTGACTGTTTGTTATGGTTTCACTGCGTTTAAATCTCCCCTGGTGCCTCCGGCTACGCCCCCTCCTCATCTGATTCATTGCTGGGAACTTCCGGGTCCAGACGGGACTCGGGGCTGCTGCTCGGGTGGCCCTGAGTATGGAAACCGCCCGGTACAGCCCAATCTCACCCTCGCCCCAGACTCACCTCAGTCGCTGTCACCGCTGCTGTCGCCGCTGCCGCCGCTGCCGACCCCCCTGCTCAAGCAGGGCCACCTACAGCCAGTTCCCCAGGACTGTGTCTAGATTATTTTTTTTTTTAATATCTCCAAGGATGGAGATTCCACAACCTTTCTGGTCAACCTGTTCCAGTGCTCAGTCACCCTCACAGTGAAAAAGTGTTTCCTGATATTCAGACAGAACCTCCTGTGTTTCACGTTGTGCCCATTGCCTCTGGTCACTGAGCACCACTGAAAAGAGCCTGGCTCCGTCTTCTTTACACCCTCCCTTCAGGTATTTCAATACATGGATAAGATCCCCTCCCTGAGCCTTCTCTTCTCCGGGCTAAACAGTCCCAGCTCTCTTAGCCTTTCCTCATAGGAGAGATGCTCCAGTCCCTTCAAGCATCTTAGTAACCCTTCATTGGACTCTCTCCAATATGTGCATTATTTCTCTTATACTGAGGAGCCTAGAACTGGACACAGGACTCCAGGTGTGGCCTCACCAGTGCTGAGTAGAGGGGAAGGATCACGTCCCTCAACCTGCTGCCAACACTTCTCCTAAGGCAGCACAGGATACCATGAGCCTTCTCTGCTGCAAGGGCATGTTCAACATGGTGTCCACCTAGACCCCTCAGGTCTTTTTCTGCAAAGCTGCTTTCCAGCCAGCTGGCCCCCAGCATATATTGCTGCATGTTCCTCCCCAGGGGTAGGGCTTTGCACTTCCTCTTACTGAACTGTATGAGGTTCCTGTCAGCCCATTTCTGCAGCCTGTCGAGGTCCCTCCGGATGGCAGCACAACCCTCTGGGGTATCAGCCACTCCTCCCAGTTTTGTGTCATCAGCAATCTTGCTGAGGGTACACTCTGCCCCCTCATCCAGATCGTTAATGAAGATGTTGAACAGGATCAGACCCAGTATTGACCCCTGGGGTACACCACGCATTACTGGCCTCCAACTAGACTTTGTGCCACTCATTATACCCTCTGGACCTGGCCATTCCATCAGTTTTTCAACCAGCCTCACTGTCCAAGTCCATACATCAGCAGCTTCTCTATGAGGATCTTATGGGGACACTGTCAAAGGCCATATTGAAGTCCAGGTAGACAATATCCAATTAAGTAATCTGTATTGTGCATATTGTATAAAAGATCATTACAGTGGAATTATGAAAAAAATAACTTGAGTAAAAAAACCCAAGGTGTCTCCATACTTTACTAAGATAGCAATAATTTGCTCAGCTGTTGGAATTTTACACCAATATGCATCTTGTATGTGCATTTAGTCCATACTGTATACCTATAATGTGTCTCAATAGGCCTAAGGCTTTCTCTTAGGAACCCTCATGTAGCTCTGGGAGACTAAAAGTGTGCTGATATGTTTTTGTGCTTTGGATAAGCAGAAACAAAGAACATGTTTGGAGAAGAAAATCAACTGACAAAAGAGTAAATTTAATTGTCATAATTTCCTATGTTTCATAAACATTAATATCAGTGCAGACTTTTCCCTCCTCCTTGTGATACAAAAGAATATTTGGACATATAGGCATTTCTGTACTGGTGTCCTGGTTTGGCCTAAACCAGGCCAATTTTCCTTTCAGTGATTTTTACTTTCAGCTAAGTCCCTTCTAAGTAACTGCACTTTCTGAAACTAACTGCATGTTTTGCAGACAGTGTCTGCTTCCAGGACTAATAGCGCTCAAAGTTTGTAGTTATCACTGAGGCACCGGTAGGGATGTTATGCAGAAAGGCTCTTGCTGTACTTATTCTTAGAGAAACCAAGGTCACTGGTAAATTCCTCACTGCTTAGGAGTGAAGAGCTGAAGGGGGGGTCGCACCTGCAGGGAGGATCGGACAGGGCAGGTGACCCAAAATTGGCCAACGGGTATTCCATCCCATACACGTCATTCTCAGTATAAAGCAGGGGGATCACGGGGGTCTCGGCCCCACCTGCGGTTTTTTGGGGGCCTCTGCCTGCTTGGGCTGCTTCTGCTGCTTTGGGCTGCTTCTGTGGCTTGAGCCTTTGGCCAGTGTCCAAGGAGAATTCTGTCCGTTTTCCTGCTGCCCCTGATCCCGATCCATGCATTCCTGAATCCAGCTCTCGACCGTCACTGGGCCCAGTCTGGGCCTTCCCGGAGCCTTCCCTGCAGTGCTGGTGGTGACGTGGACGACATCGGGGGAGCTCGATCTTGGTTTTGTATATATTAGTATATATTTGATTATTTCAATATTATTATTATACTCTTTTTCATTATTATAGTTTATTAAAACTGTTTTAACTTTCCAACCCGGAAGTCTCTCTCCCTTTTCCCTTTCCCTTTCCCTTCGTGTGGGGGGGGAGGGTTAACAGAGAGCATCTGCCACAGGTTTAATAGCCATCCCAGCTTTAAACCGTGACAGATTTATTGGTGCCCAATGTGGGGCTCGAGAGAAGCTCCAACAGGTTGCTCTGATAAGTCAAATCCCGGCTCCGGCGGGAGGAGACCCGGAGAGCTCAGCTGAGAGAGTATCAGATTTCTTCCTTTGAGATTTACGAGGGGTTGGAAATTAAAACAGATAGCTAAGATGGTAATGTCATTTTTGAACACTGTGTTATCTCGTCTCTTTATAGAGTTTCTTTCACAGTTGAGTATTGCAATGCTGCCTTACCTGTCGTGGGCACTGTGTTATTGCTTGCTTCTTCTTAATGTTTACATGCGGTTTAGCAGTGGGCGCCGGTCGAAATGTATTGTTTTGGTATGGGGTTTGATACTGGTTTATGCCGTGATAAACTGGGCTGTTACTATTCCGATCTCTTATCTCTATGACACAATGATGGGCAGCTTTAATCGCAAATCGGTAGCAGCGACTTCATCTGCGCACTCCGGGTGTCCTTTTGCTGATTTTGTTAATGATTATACTTCCAATTTTACTTCGGGAAATAGTACCTTTTCTGCCAAGCTGATTCCACTAGATTTTGCGAAATTCGGATGGTGCTGTCTAGGTGGCATGTTTTTATTTTCGTTTGTCCTGAATGTGTTTCTGATGTGGGATAAGATTAAATATCGGTGCAGGGACAGGTGTAGGTGTTATGCAGCCACCTCAGCTCCTACAACGCGTGCTGCCACTACAGGTACTAAATCCACTCAAACCCCATCAGCTCGCACTGCAGCTGCTACACCCCCCAAGACAGCAGCTGCATCTACTCAAACCTCGGCAGCCTACGCCACAGCCGCTGCACGCCCCAAGACAGCCACTGCAGCTACTCAAACCCCGGAAGCCTACACCGCAGTCACTGCACGCCCCAAGATGGCCACTGCAGCTACTCAGACTACACTTAAGGTGGCCACTGAAGCTACTCAGACTACACCCAAGATGGCCACTGCAGCTACGCAGACTCTAGCGAGTCTCAGCACTCCCATGACAGACACTGCATCTACTCAAACCCCAGCATTTACCCAATCTGTACCAACCGCCCCTGTAACCAGGAAGAAATACCAAAAGAAATCATCTCGTGAAGAGAAGGATGATGACTCAGAGCCTTCTAAGGCAGAGCCATCACATGACTCAGGTGAAGGCCCTTCTCAGGCAGAGTTAGGGCCCAACACAGATGGGGGTTTCCTTGATCGTCTTTTTAAAGCAGACCCATCACAGAAGAAAGGTCCTTCTAAAGCAGAACTATCACAGGAGGAGGACTCGGACGTAGAGGTAACCTACCACTCCTTATCCCTGAAGGACCTGAGAAATATAAGGAAAGACTTCAGCTGTTATGACGGTGAGCCAATTATTACCTGGTTGCTCCGATGCTGGGATAACGGGGCGGATAGCATGGACTTGGATGGTAAAGAAGCCAGACAGTTGGGATCCCTGTCCAGAGACGGTGGTATTGATAAGGCACTTGCAAAAAAGTCAAACGCTATCAGTCTCTGGAGGCGACTCTTGTCAGCTGTAAAGAGCAGGTATCCCTATAAAGATGATGTTATGAGTCACCTAAGCAAATGGACCACTATAGAAAAAGGTACACCTGGAATCGACTGCCCCAGGGGTGGAAACACAGTCCTACTATTTGCCATGGACTGATCCAGACTGCACTAGAAGAGGGTGGAGCTCCAGAACATTTGCAATACATTGATGACATCATTGTATGGGGTGATACAGCAGCAGAAGTTTTTGACAAAGGGGAGAAAATAATCCAAATTCTTCTGAAAGCTGGTTTTGCCATAAAAAGAGGCAAGGTCAAGGGACCTGCCTGGGAGATCCAGTTCTTAGGGATTAAATGGCAAGATGGGCGTCACCAGACCCTGATAGAGGTGATAAACAAAATAACAGCTATGACCCCACCAACTAACAAAAAGGAAACACAAGCCTTCTTAGGTGTTGTGGGTTTCTGCAGAATGCATATTCCAGATTACAGCCAGATTGTACGCCCTCTTTATCAGGTGACCAGAAAGAAAAATGATTTTCAGTGGGGCCCTGAACAACAACAGGCTTTTGAACAAATTAGACAAGAGATTGTGCATGCAGTAGCCCTTGGACCAGTCCGTAGAGGAAAAGATGTTAAAAATGTGCTTTACACTGCAGCCGGGGACAATGGTCCTACCTGGAGCCTCTGGCAGAAAGTGCCAGGGGAGACTCGAGGTCGACCCCTAGGATTTTGGAGTCGAGGATACAAGGGCTCTGAGGCCAATTACACCCCAACTGAAAAAGAGATACTGGCAGCATATGAAGGAGTTAGAGCTGCCTCAGAGGTAATCGGTACTGAAGCACAGCTTCTCCTGGCACCCCGATTACCAGTACTAGGCTGGATGTTCAAGGGTAAGGTTCCTACTACTCATCATGCAACTGATGCTACATGGAGTAAATGGATTGCATTAATTACACAGAGGGCTCGAAAAGGAAACCCTAATCGCCCAGGAATCTTAGAAGTGATCATGGACTGGCCAGAAGGCAAAGACTTTGGAATGCCACCAGAAAAGGAGGTGACACGTGCTGAAGAAGCCCCACCATATAATGAACTGCCAGAGGATGAGAAGCAGTATGCCCTGTTCACCGATGGATCCTGCCGTCTTGTAGGAAAGCATCGGAAGTGGAAAGCTGCTGTATGGAGTCCTATACGACGAGTCACAGAAGCCACAGAAGGACAAGGTGAATCAAGTCAATTCGCAGAGGTAAAAGCCATCCAGCTGGCTTTAGACATTGCTGAGCGAGAAAAGTGTCCAAGGCTGTATCTCTATACTGACTCATGGATGGTAGCAAATGCCTTGTGGAGGTGGTTAAAGCAGTGGAAGTGAAGCAACTGGCAGCGCAAAGGTAAACCTATTTGGGCTGCTGAATTGTGGCCAGATATTGCTGCTTGGCTAGAGAAACTAGTCGTGAAGGTACATCATGTAGATGCTCATGTACCTAAAAGTCGGGCAACTGAGGAACATCGAAACAACCAACAAGCAGATCAGGCTGCTAAAGTGTTCCAAATAGATTTGGACTGGGAACATAAAGGTGAACTATTTTTAGCTCGGTGGGCTCATGACACTTCAGGTCATCAAGGGAGAGATGCAAATACAGATGGGATCGTGATCGAGGGGTGGACTTAACCATGGACTCTATTGCACAGGTTATCCACGACTGTGAAACATGCGCCGCAATTAAGCAAGCCAAACGGTTAAAACCTTTGTGGTATGGGGGGCGGTGGTTGAAATATAAATATGGGGAGGCCTGGCAAATTGACTACATCACACTCCCTCAAACCCGCCAGGGTAAAAGCTATGTGCTTACCATGGTGGAGGCGACCACCGGATGGCTGGAAACATACTCTGTGCCCCATGCCACTGCCCGGAACACTATTCTGGGCCTCGAAAAGCAAATCTTGTGGCGACACGGCATGCCAGAGAGAATTGAGTCAGACAATGGGACTCATTTCAAAAAGTCTCATAGACAATTGGGCCAAATGCATGGTATCAAATGGGTATATCATATCCCCTATCATGCACCAGCCTCTGGGAAAATTGAACAGTATAATGGGCTGTTAAAAACTACCCTAAAAGCAATGGGGGGTGGAACCTTTGAAAACTGGGATAAGCATTTGGCACAAGCTACCTGGCTAGTTAACACCAGAGGATCTATCAACCGAGCTGGCCCTGCTCAGTCAGACCTTCTACATACAGTAGAAGGAGATAAAGTCCCTGTGGTGCATGAAAGGAATCTGTTGGGAAAAACTGTCTGGGTTCTGCCTGCTACGGGCAAAGGTAAACCCATTCGTGGGATTGCTTTTGCTCAAGGACCTGGATGTACTTGGTGGGTGATGCTGCAGGATGGTGGAGTCCGAGGTGTCCCTGAAGGTGATCTAATCCTGGGTGAGAATACTTAATTCTGAACTGCATGATGTTAATTGCTACATAATACTAACAGTGTTCATAAGTGTCTTTCAGGTTGAGGCAGTGGTGATGAGACCGGAGCTATCGTCATCAAGTGGCATCCAGTAACCTCCTCGACACTGACATCTTTAACCTGCAACCCGTGGGCACGAACTGTGACAAAGCTCATACTATGTCTCCTGCCCTGAGAGACTGCTAGCCAGATGGAAACCCACAATCCTGAACTAAATGAACTTGATGAACTTTTTGTATAGAGATGAATCATAAACTAGTGATATCTGTATATACTTGAAAATGAAAAGGTAGTGGTGATCTGAGTATGACGTGAACGGTATGGAATAAGGGGTGGAATGTCCTGGTTTGGCCTAAACCAGGCCAATTTTCCTTTCAGTGATTTTTACTTTCAGCTAAGTCTCCTCTAAGTAACTGCACTTTCTGAAACTAACTGCATCTTTTGCAGACAGTGTCTGCTTCCAGGACTAATAGCGCTCAAAGTTTGTAGTTATCACTGAGGCACAGGTAGGGATGTTATGCAGAAAGGCTCTTGCTGTACTTATTCCTAGAGAAACCAAGGTCACTGCTAAATTCCTCACTGCTTACAAGTGAAGAGCCCAAGGGGGGGGTCACACCTGCAGGGAGGATCAGACAGGGCAGGTGACCCAAAATTGGCCAACGGGTATTCCATCCCATACATGTCATTCTAAGTATAAAGCAGGGGGATCACGGGCATCTCAGCCCTGCCTGCTGTTTTTTGGGGGCGTCTACCTGCTTGGGCTGCTTCATGCACCTTGAGCCTTTGGCCAGTATCCAAGGAGGATTCTGTCTGTTTTCCTGCTGCCCCCAATCCTAATCTCTGCATCCCTGAATGCAGTCCTCAACCATGGCTGGGCCCAGCCTCAGCCTTTCCAGAGCCTGCCCTGCAGTGCCCATGGTGACGTGGCTGACAGCTGGGGGTTTGAATTCATATACATTTGGTTATTCCAATATTGTTATTATACTTTTTAATTATTATAGTTCATTAAAACTGTTTTAACTTTCCACCCTCTAAGTCTCTCTCCCTTTTCCCTTTCTCTTTGGGTGGGGGGAAGGGTTAACAGAGAGCATCTGCCACACGTTTAAGAGCTGGCCCAGCTTTAGTCCATGACAAGCAGTTAGTTTAGTAGGTCCTATGTTTGAGGTTCTGTAGGGGAGAGCTTTGGGTTTTCATCACAGTTTTTTTTTTTGTGGTGTGTTTTTTTTTTTGTGTGGTGGGTTTTTTTTTTTGTTTTAAAAAATCTGAAAAATGTAGCTCAGTGTGTAAAAGTGAAGAAGAGAGGTAGTTCCTTGCTTTTCGCTCTTCCTGATGTTTGCCACCTTCTCTACTGTCTTCATTTACCCTGCACCCAGGGCTAAACAATAACAGTTTTTCTCTCACCCAATGTCCCTTTCCCAATCAAGGAAGGAAATTGGGAAAAAGAGGGGGATTCATGGGTTAAAATTTAAAAGATTTAATAAAATAAAGAAACCAATACAAATGTTAACACAAAACACACAAAAGTACACTTAGCTACAGGGTTGCAGCAGGTTGTCCTACTGGCCTGATCACCATGGCTGGCCACAAACTGAAACAAAATCCCAATGAAAACAGGAAAGGATTTCACCCCTTATTCTATATAATTTACATGAAGTCATGTCACGGTTTAAAGCTGGGCTGGCGATTAAACCTGCAGCAGACGCTCTCTGTTAACCCGCCCCCCCCCCCCCCCCACCCGAAGGGAAAGGGAAAGGGAAAAGGGAGAGAGACTTACGGGTTGGAAAGTTAAAACAGTTTTAATAAACCTATAATAATGAAAAAGAGTATAATAATATTGGAATAATCAAATATATACAAATATATATACAAAACCAAGATCGAGCTCCCCCGATGTCAGCAACGTCACCACCGGCACTGCAGGGCAGGCTCCGGGAAGGCCCAGGCTGGGCCTAGCGACGGTCGAGAGCTGGATTCAGGGATGCACGGATCGGGATCGGGGGCAGCAGGAAAACAGTCGGAGTCCTCCTTGGACACCGGCCATAGCAGAAAAGAGCCAGAGGAGCAAGAGGAGCGAGACCCTCGTGATCCCCCCGCTTTATACCGAGAATGACGTGTATGGGATGGAATACCCTCGTTGGTCAATTTTGGGTCACCTGCCCTGTCTGCTCCCTGCTGCAGCTGCGACCCCCCTTCGGCTTTTCACTTGTAAGCAGTGAGGAATTCAGCGGTGACCTTGGTTTCTCTAAGAAAAAAGTACAGCAAGAGCCTTACTGCACAACATCCCTACCGGTGCCTCAGCGATAACTACAAACTTCGAGCGTTATCAGTCCTGGAAGCAGACACTGTCTGCAAAAACATGCAGTTAGTTTCAGAAAGTGCAGTTATTTAGAGGAGACTTAGCTGAAAGTAAAAATCACTGAAAGGAAAATCGGCCTGGTTTAGGCCAAACCAGGACAAGTCACTACTATCTTCCCATCCCTCAACACACATACACATCCACACATAGATATTCTCTCCAGTCCATAAGCCATCTCTCCAAGAAGTCCATTGAATCAATTCAGTCCAAATCTGCGGATTCCATTTCTCATAATAGTCTCTCAGGGCAGGAGAAACATTGGTGTGGGATTCACTCAGTCAGCAGATCAGGACAAGGCCTCAATACGGTATCATGGACTGGTGAAGCTGGGCACAGCAGGATGGTGCACTGCAAGATCAAGATGCAATGCATCTATCTAGTGCAGCCCATGGTCACAGTCTGGGGTGAATCTTACTGTAATAAATGACAACATCATACAGGTCAAGTTATTGGTTATTTTCATCCAGAATCAAATCTGCTTGGGGGACACATTTAACTTCCCCATCCTCCTGCATCATCCACCAGGTGCACCCAGGTCCTTGAGCAAAAGCAATTCCACACATAGGTTTGACTTTGCTCGAGGCAAGAGTAATCCAAACTATTTTCCCCAACATATTTCTTGCATGAACCACAGGGACTTTATCCCCCTCTACAGTGCGCAACAGTTTGGACTGAGCAGGACGAGCCTGACTGACAGATCCCCCGGTATTAACTAACCATGTGGCCTTTCTAGGTGTTCATCCCAATTTTTGAATGTCCCATCACCCAATGCTTTCAGGGTAGTCTTCAACAGTCCATTACATCATTTCAACTTTCCCAGTGGCTGGTGCATGGTAGGGGATGTGATAGATCCCTTCAATACCATGCTCTTTAGCCCAGGTGTCTATGAGGCTATTTCAGAAATGAGTCCCCTTGTCTGACTCGATTCTTTCCAGAGTGCCATGTCACCACAAAATCTGCTTTTCAAGGCCCACAATAGTGTTTACCGGCGGTGGCATAAGGCACAGGGTATGTTTCCAACCAGCCAATATTGGCTTCCACCATCGTGAGCACATAGCGCTTGCCTTGGTGGGTTCATGGAAGCGAGATGCAATCAATCTGCCAGGCCTCTCCATACTTACATTTCAGCCATCGTCCTCCATACCACAGGGGTTTCAGCCATTTGGCCTGTTTAATTACAGCACAAGTTTCACATTTGTGGATGACATGTGTGATGGTGTCCATGGTCAAATCCACCCCTCGGTCACAGGCCCATCTGTATGTGGCATCTCTGCCTTGATGGCCTGATGTATTATGGGCCCACCAAGCTAAAAATAGTTCACCTTTATGCTGCCAGTCCAGGTCTACTTGAGCCACTTTGATCTTAGCAGCTTGATCCACCTGCTGGTTGTTTTGCTGTCCCTCAGTGGCTCTGCTCTTGGGTATGTGGGAATTTACGTGACCTACCTTCACAACCAGCTTCTCTAAGCAGGTAGCAATATCCTGCCATAATTCAGCTGCCCAGATGGGTTTTGCCTCTGCCCTGCCAGTCGTTTTTCTTCCAGTGCTTCAGCCATCCCCACAGGACATTTGCTACCATCCATGAGTCAGTATACAGGGAGAGTACTGGCCATTTTTCTCGCTCAGCAATATCTAGAGCCAGCTGGATGGCTTTTACTTCTGCAAACTGACTCAACTCACCTTCTCCCTCAGCTACTTCAGCCACTAATCGCATAGGACTCCACACAGCAGCTTTCCACCTTTGCCGCTTGCCTACAATATGATAAGATCCATCAGTGAACAAGGCATGATACTTCTCATTCTCTGGTAGTTTATTGTATGGTGGGGTCTCTTCTGCACGCATGACCTCCTCCTCTGGCAACATTCCAAAAATCTCTACTTTCAGGCCAGTCAATGATTACTTCCAGAATTCCTGGGCAATTAAGGTTCCCTATTCAGGCCCGCTGAGTAATCAATGCAACCCACTTACTCCACATGGCATGAGTTGCATGATGTGTAGAGGGGGTCTGCCCTTTAAACATCCAGTTCAACACTGGCAATCGGGGCACCAGGAGGAGCTGTGCCTCAGTGCCAATTACTTCTGAGGCAGCTCAAACCCCTTCATAGGCTGCCAGTATCTCTTTTTCGGTTGGAGTATAACAGTCCTCTGATCCTCTGTATCCCCAGCTCCAAAACCCTAGGCATCGACCTCAAGTCTCCCCTGTTGCCTTTTACTAGAGGCTCCATGTAGGACCATTCTCTCCAGCTGTGGTATAGAAGATGTTCTTTACTTCTGGTCCCATCCAGACTGGTCCAAGGGCCACTGCATGGACTCTCTCTTGTTTAATTTGCTCAAAAGCCTGTTGATGCTCAGGGCCCCATTTAAAGTCATTCTTCTTCTGAGTCACTTCACTGAGAGGGCTCACAATCTGACTGTAATGGGGAATGTGCATCCTCCAGAAGCCTACTACACCTAGGAAAGCTTGGGTCTCCTTGCTGTTAGTTAGCAGATACATGGCTGTTATTTTGTTGATCACATCCATTGGGATCTGACAGCAGCCATCTTGCCACTTGATTCCTGAAAACTGGATCTCTTTTGCAGGTCCCTTGACCTTTCTGCGTTTGATGGCAAAACCAGCTTCTAGAATCACAGAATCAACCAGGTTGGAAGAGACCTCTGGGATCATCGAGGCCAACCATTGCCCTGACACCACCCTGTCGACTAGACCATGGCACTAAGTGCCATGTCCAGTCTTTTCTTAAACACATCCAGAGATGGTGACTCCACCACCTCCCTGGGCAGCCCCTTCCAATGTCTAATGACCCTTTCTGAAAAGAAATGCTTCCTAATGTCCAACCTGAACCTCCCCTGGCAAAGCTTGAGGCTGTGTCCTCTTGTCCTATCGCTAGCTGCCCGGGAGAAGAGGCCGACTCCCACTTCACTACAACCTCCCTTCAGGTAGTTGTAGACTGCAATAAGGTCACCTCTGAGCCTCCTCTTCTCCAGGCTAAACAACCCCAGCTCCTCAGCCGTTCCTCGTAGGTCAGACCCTCCAGACCCTTCACCATCTTGGTCGCCCTCCTCTGGACTCGCTCCAACACCTCAACATCTTTCCTGAAGTGAGGGGCCCAGAACTGGACACAGGATTCAAGGTGCGGCCTCACCAGTGCCGAGTACAGAGGGACGATCACTTCCCTAGACCGGCTGGCCACGCTATTCCTAAGAGAGGCCAGGATGCCATTGGCCTTCTTGGTCACCTGGGCACACTGCTGGCTCATGTTTAGCTAGCTGTCGATCAGCACCCCCAGGTCTCTTTCCGCTGGTCTGCTTTCCAACCACTCTTCCCCCAGCCTGTAGCACTGCATGGGGTTGTTGTGGCCGAAGTGTAAGACCCGGCACTTGTTCTTGTTGAACCTCATGCCATTGGTCTCGGCCCATCTATCTAACCTGTCCAGATCCCTCTGTAGGGCCTTCCTACCCTCCAGCAGATCAACACTCCCACCCAGCTTGGTGTCATCTGCAAATTTGCTGAGGGTGCACTCAATCCCTACGTCTAGATCATCTATAAAGATATTGAACAGCACCAGCCCCAGAACTGAGCCCTGAGGAACACCACTAGTGACCGGCCACCAGTTGGACTTTGCCCCATTCACCACCACTCTCTGGGCTCGGCCATCCAGCCAGTTTTTAACCCATTTAAGAGTCCACCCATCCAAGCCCCAGGCAGCCAGTTTGTCTAGGAGGATGCTGTGGGAGACAGTGTCAAATGCCTTACTGAAGTCTAGATAGACTACATCTACAGCCCTGCCCTCATCTACTAAGCAGGTCACTTGGTCATAGAAGGAGACCAGGTTGGTCAAGCAGGACCTGCCTTTCATGAATCCATGTTGGCTGGCCCCAATGCTCCGATTGTCCTGCATGTGCCATGTAATGGCACTCAGGATGATCTGTTCCATCACCTTGGATGAAGAAGGACTCGAATGACTTTTTCCCCCTTTCTCAAACACTTCTCCTGCTGTATCACCCCATACAATGATGTTGTCAATGTACTGCAGGTGTTCTGGAGCTCCACCCTACTCCAGTGCAGTCTGGACCAGTCCATGGCAAATGGTGGGGCTATATTTCCACCCCTGGGGCAGTCGATTCCAGGTGTATTGGATGCCCCTCCAGGTAAAAGCAAACTGTTGCCTACACTCCACTACCAAAGGAAGAGAGAAAAATGCATTTGCAATACCCATCGTGGCATACCACTTGGCTGCCTTTGACTCCAGTTCCTAATGGAGTTCTAACATGTCCGGTACAGCAGCACTCAGTGGTGGTGTGACTTCATTCAGGCCACGATAGTCCATAGTTAGTCTCCATTCCCCACTGGACTTTCGCACTGGCCATATGGGACTGTTGAAGGGGGAGCGCGTTTTGCTGATCACTCCTTGATTCTCCAATTGACAGATCAGCTCATAGATGGGGATCAGGGAGTCTCTATTAGTACAATATTGCCATCGGTGGACTGTTGTAGTAGCAATGGGCACCTTTTGCTCCTCCACCCTCAGCAGCCCCACAATAGAAGGGTCCTCTGATAGACCAGGCAGGGTAGACAGCTGTCTAATTTCTTCTGTCTCCACAGCCACTACACCAAACGCCCACTGGTACCCCCTCGGGTCCTTGAAATTTCCTCTTCTCAGGTAATCTATACCAAGAATGCATGGGGCATCTGGGCCAGTCACAATAGGGTGCATCTGCTACTCAGTCCCAGTCAGACTCACTTCAGCTTCCAATACAGTCAGCTCTTGGGAGCCCCCTGTCACACCAGAGATACAAATCTATTCTGTCCCTTTATAGTTTGATAGTGTTATGGTGCATCGTGCACCAGTGTCCACTAGAGCCTTATACTCTTGTGGTTCTGATGTGCCAGGCCATCAAATCCACGCAGTTGAAAAAAAAAAAAAAAAAACACACAGTTGTCCCTATCCTCCACCTGGCTGGAGGCAGGGCCCCTCTAATCCTGAACATAGTGTTCGTTATCAATATCTTGGTTCGAGCAGCTCATGTAGATTTGATCTCCATTATTCACATCTGATAAATAGGGATCCGAGGCCCATCTACACTGTCTGGAGAACTTCCCATTGGTAACTGGAGCAACCAATCTCCTGGAAGAAGCCCCCTTCCTAATCGGTTCACCTTGCAACTCATGTACGCATGTCCGTAAAGCCAAGGTAGGTTTTCCCTCCTATTTTCTCATGTCCTCTTCCTGGTCATGCAGGAAAAAACACACAGTGCCTTGGGATGTATACTGTCTCTCCCAAGCAGGTCTTGCAGGGGAATGCTGTCTCCTGATGGCTGATACATTCTTTGGTGCAGGTGGGGAGTAGGGTCTGGCCTCCATCTGGGACAATTTTTCCAACACCTCACCAAGCAGTTCTCTGGATTTGTCAGACAATTTTTCCACAGCCGAGACGCTGGCCCATGGGGAGGAAACAAGATTGTTTGCATACTACTGCATCCGATTATCTATGTCGCCAACTGTTGGTACATTGGCATCTGCCCAGCTAAATAATGCTGATGTGTTGGCATACGGCTGTGGTACACTCGGTGCCCACTTGCATCACATAGGTCCAGTAACTTTGAGTGCATCTGGATCTACTGGTGTCCATGGGTCATCCAGATCCTCAAAAATCAGCTCCCACACAGCTATTTCCCTTAGATTCTTAGCATCTCTCTCAATGGTTGTCCACTTGCCTGGGTGGTATATGACACCATCCCTAAAGGGATACCTGTTCCTTAGGCTTCGCAGAAGTCACTGCCAGAGAGCGAGTGGCTCTGCACCAGTTGCAGGACCCCTGTCAACACCTGCTTTTCTAGCCATTGGTGCCAGCTGCTTGGTTTTTCTACTCTCTAACTCAAAGCCATCGGCTCCATTATCCCAGCAGCAGAGCAGCCAAGTAACAGGTTGCTCACCTTCATGACAGCTGTAATCTTTACATATCTCACAGCTCACTCAGGGATAGGGATCAAGTGGTTACCTCTGGCTCGTCGTCCTTTGATGTCCCTGGTTAGCCATCACAACCTGCTCTTTTTGTGGTTTTTGTCTGCACTGGTTGAATCCCTAGGTTAGCTACATCACCCATCACTAGGGGCTGAATAGCTTCAGCTCTTGTTGCCACAGTCTAGGTAATCACAGTAAGTGCTTCCTAGAGTTGGGTAATCACAGTACCCAGTGCAGAGATCTGAATAGCCTCTGGGGTAGCCAGGGTGTCTGCTGTAGGGACTGGCAGGATCTGAGTATGTGTGGGTGCTGGGGCAGCTGCAGGGTCTATTATAGGGGCTGGAGCTGCTGTGGTGCCTGGTACAGGGGCCAAGGCTGCTGTGGGGCCCATGACAGTGGTTGCAGCAGTTGTGCTGTATCCACCCTTATACCAGTGTTTAAGCAAGACCAAGAACTGAAAGACATTCAAAAGGCCTGACAATATGAGCATGGTGGACAAAATATCCCACAGGTATTCAAAAATTCTCAAAAGCCATTGAGATCAGCCTCAAGGGAAAAGGAAAGTTCATGTCCCCCACTCCCATCCCATAAAAATCAGAAATGGGCACAGTTTTAAAAGAATTTATAGTACCATAAACCAATACCAAACAACATAGCAGACTGATACCTCTCAGTCCATGCCCAGAATTGATAAACCGCACAAAGCCACTAACAAACAGTGGCAAAGCCACACATTTGATTAGCCACCACAAAAGCAACTGTAAAACCAAACCCCAGAGAATTCCACCCAGTGACCCTGCTACTGACACATAATAAATGCTCATAACAAAACCAGTCAAATCTGTGAAAACTTCAACCCTCTGAGACTCTTAGTGCATGAAGTCTACATTTTACTCAGGTGATCTATTTATCTTGGGCACCAAATAAACTGTCTTTGTTTAGCCCACACCCAGAGCTAAACAATAACAGTTTTTCCTCTCATCCAATGTCCCTTCTCCAGTCAAGGAAGGAAATTGGGAAAAGAAGGTAGACTCATAGGTTAAAATTAATCAAATTTCATAAAATAAAGAAACCAATATAAATTCTAACACAAAACACACAGAAGTATACTTAGCTACAGGGTTACAGCAGGTTGTCCAGAAATACCAATCATCAGCAATAAACCACAACCACCTCTCTCCATGCCCTCCATTTTATAGTGAACTTTATTGTTAATCATATAGAATACACCTGTGGGCCAGCCTGGGTCAGCTGCCCTGCATTTAACTGCTAATGGCCCTGATCACCATGGCTGGCCACAAACTGAAACAAAATCCCAATAAAAGCAGGATATTGACACACTGGTCACCATTTCTCTTACCTCTTTAGTTTTAGTTGACTCTTTGTCACGCTCTTCATTTTTATCTTGTCTTAGGAGTTTTTTGTTTATCTTTTCTGCCTTTAGGTTTTCTTTGATTTTTGTGTACATGGTAATATGTGTTCAGCAATTTAATTCAGCTGTATTTTTTTTTTTTTCACGATACTTAGTCTGTTGATACTTTTTAATCTTTTTTTTCTGAGTTTCATATTTTAACTCTGTATTTCATTACTTGAATATGGGAGGATCCCTTTTATGTTCTCATTATTCGGCTGTCTTTTTGTTAGCTTCTTTTCTCACAAAGTTGTTTTAGGAGACTGAGTTTGGTTTTCTTCATTTTTCTGTACTTTCTTTCTCATGGGTCTATTGTATTTTTTTAATGTGTGTTCAGTATTAAGTGCTGAATTTAAAAAAATGTAGACTGTGGCTTTATGTAACTAGACATAAAAACAGCAAGGCAACAGAATTGTTCTTCAGCCCCCAGAAGGTGTCCTAGTCAAAACATTCTTCTTTGTGATTGTAGTCTCTTGCCTTCACACTTTTATTACCATTTTTAATGAGACAGTATTGTACTTCTGCTTTTGTTGGGAGGGGGGATGTTAAATAAATCCTTGTGGTTGTGGGAAAATTAGTCCTAGTGTTCTTCTCAGAAGTGGCCTCTGCATATCCCCATTTGTGTAACACAGTTCTCTTATGCTGCTGAGTGAGCTATAAGGGCTTCCTAGAAATGAAGTGCCTCTTGGACTGTCTGTGCCCCAGTTCAGCTGAGCCAGATTTTTACAGTTGATCTCTGCAGTCTCCAGCTATCTCAGTTCCTTCTTATCCACTGGTCATTTTTGCTACAAAGAACTATGCTCTATGAATAGACTCTTGGCTTGTTTGCTTTTTACCAGCCTTCTTTATTTTAATAGTAGCAAACAATTTTATTGTTCAGATTGATTAAGTAGTTTTACAAAGAAACCTTTGCTATTAGGTAGGTAGATTTTTGGACTGAAACTACCTTTGGCCCTCTTTGTTTCACACACCAGAGAACTCTGAAAAATGAGAGAGAGAGAGAATGAAAGAGGGGCTTGAATTAATGTATTTCAACATATTTCTGCTTGTAAGAGCTAGGTCAACGTTCTTCCCTGTATATCATATTCTATGACATTGCTAGGTGTAGTGGGCATTTATATCTCAGACCCTTCAACACTTGGCAGTGAGGTTATCTTTGAGTGAGACTTTGAGGCATTTTATTTTGTCTGTCCTTTAAGATGTTTGACCCTTCCTGTGAAGGAACAGGAATACCACTGTCTGTTCTGGAGACCATTATAGTTGGGAAGCATAAACCTTTTCTACTTAAGCATCTATGTTTGGCTCCAGTCTGGCTCTGAGGCTATCATACCACAGAGGAAACATGGTAAGGTAGTGATTACCAAGATCTCTTGAGACCTGCACTAACTAGGAAGTGGCATGTGTCACTTCCTGGCATGTTGTCATGTTAGTTTTAGATGCCTGACATCATCTTTAAATTTGAAAGAGCTTTAAACTAGGTTTGAAGAGGGAGGGAAAGGATAAAATCAGGCTTACTAGTGATAAGCTATGGGATGGCATGACAATGTTTGAGGGACAGTGTGCTAGTGAGGGCTTTCACTCTGCTCCATGATGTACTGAGTACACTGGAGCACATTTGAAATGTTTGTACACTAATGCATGCAGTATGAGGAATAAACAAGAGGAACTAGAAGCTTTGGCTCAGTCCCAGAGCTACGACATCATTGGCATAATTGAGAATTAGTGGGAAGAGTCCTGTGACTGGAGTGCCGTGATGGATGGTTATAGGCTCTTCAGGAGAAATAGGCAGGGCAGGTGAGGCGGACGGGTAGCGCTGTATGTAAAGGAGGGGTCGGACTGCACAGTGCTTGCAGTTGGGGACAACATGGTTAAGAGTCTCTGGGTAAGGACTGGGGGAAAAGCTAATAAGGCAGATGTTGTTGTGGGAGTCTACTATAGATCACCCAGCCAGGATGATGACACCGATGTATTATTCTATAAGGAATTAAGGGAAATCTATAGATCAATTACCCTTGTCCTCATAGGTGACTTCAACTTCCCAGATGTTAACTGGGGCTATCACACAGCAGGCACGAACAGGTCCAGGAAATTCCTGAAGCACGTTGAAGAAAACATTTTGATACAGGTACTAAGGGAGTCGACTAGGAAAGGTGCCCTCCTAAATCTGTTCTTCGTAAATAGAGATGCTCTCATGGGTGAAGTGATGATTGGTGGCTGTCTTGGACACAGTGTCCCATAATGCTCTTTTTATCATAGCCTATCTACTAAAATTAAATCTGTTAACAAGGATTGGTTGATAATGAAATGGACAATTGTTTCTGGAGTGTTAAAAAAATAGTGAAGTAGTTAGAGTGTACTTCAGATACTTGGTTTGGCAAGTTCCTTTGCCAGTTCCTTCATTACTCTGGGGTGAATCCCATCCGGGCCTATAGCCTTGTGGGTGTCCAATTGGCACAGCAGGTCACTAACCGTCTCCTCCTGGATTAGGGGGGCTTCACACAGCCCCCCGTCCCTAACTTCAGGCTCTGGGGGCTGAGTCTCCTGATGACAACCGGTCCTGTCATTAAAGACCGAGGCAAAGAAGGCATTGAGCACCTCTGCCTTTTCCTCATCCCCTGACACTACACTACCCTCCTCATTCAGCAAGTGGTGGAGGCTCTCCTTGACCCTCCTTTTGCTTTTAATGTATTTGTAGAAACTTATTTTTTTATCTTTGACTGCAGCAAGCAGGTTTACCAGACTGTGTGGATTTGATGGCCTGGCACATCAAACCAAAGGGAGTACAAGGCTCTGGTGGACACGGGTGCACAGTGTACCCTAATGCCATCAGGGTACAAGAGGGAAGAACCCATCTGGATTTCTGGAATGGCAGGGTGATCCCAACAGTTGTCTGTCTTGGAGGCTGAGGTGAGCCTAACAGGGAACGAGTGGCAAAAGCATCCTATTGTGACTGGCCTAGAGGCTCCATGTATCCTTGGCATACACTACCTCAGGAGAGTACTTCAAGGACCCAAAAGGGTACCAGTGGGCTTTTGGTATAGCTGCCTTGAGTACAGAGAAAAATTAAAAAGCTGTCTACCTTGCCTAACCTCTTGGAGGATCCTTCTGTTGTGGAGTTGCTGAGGGTCGAAGAACAGCAGATGCCGATTGCTACCATGACAGTGCACCAGCCGCAATATTACACCAACCAAGACTCCCTGGTTCCTATTCATGAGCTGATTTGTTGTTGACTGGAAATCCAGGAAGTAATCAGCAAGACTTGATCACCCTTTAATAGTCCTATATGGCCAGTGCAAAAGTCTGACAGAGGGTGGAGGTTAACAGTAGATTGCCGTGCTGAGTGCTGCCATACCAGGCATGCTAGAACTCCAGTACAAACTGGAGTCAAAGGCAGCCAAGTGCTATGCTTCAAATGATATTGCTAATGCATTTTTCTCAATTCCTTTTGCAGCAGAGTACAGGTCACAGTTTTGATGTGAAGGGATGTCCAATATATTGATGAGATCATCATATGGGGCAACACAGCAAAGGAAGTGATTGTGAAAAGGAAAAGAAAAATCCAAATCCTTCCAAAAGATGGTTTTGCCATAAAATAGAGCAAGGTCAAAGGACATAAAAGGCAGCTACAAAGAGAACGGAGGCTCTCTCTTCACAAGGAGCAGCCAATGGGCAATGGGTACAAGTTGCATTGGGAGAGGTTTCATCTTGACATAAGAAAAATTTTTTACAGTAAGAACAATCATTCACTGGAAAAACCTCCCCAGGGACATGGTACAGTCCCCATCACCAGTGGTTTTCAAGATGTGATTGGACAGGGTGCTAGATAATCTCATCTAGGCTCCCTTTCCCACAAAAGGTTGGACCAGATGATCTTTCAAGGTCCCTTCCAACCTGGACTGTTCTACGATTCTATGATTCTGTGACCTGCAGAAGAGATCCAGTTTGGGGGAATAAAATTGCAAGATGGGGATCATTGTATTCCAATGGATGGGATCAATAAGATAACAGCCATGTTCCCACCAGCTAACAAAAAACAAACACAAGGTCTTCTAGGTGTTGTGGGTTTCTGGAGACTGCGTATTCTGGGTTACAGCGAGCTTGTGTGCTCTCTCTATTGAGTGACCTGAAAGAACTGTTTCAACTGGGGCCCTGAGTAGCGATAAGCCTTTGAACAGATCAAACAGGAGACAGTTAGCACAGTAGCCCTTGGGCCAGTCTGGACAGGACAAGATTTTAGAAAGCTGGTCTATACAGCTGGGGAGCATGGCCTCAACTGGAGCCTCTGGCAGAAAGCACCCAGAGAGACTCAAAGTTGACCTCTAGGGTTTTGGAGCTGGGGGTATAGAGGATCCAAGGCCCACTACATCCCGACTGAAAAGGAGATACTAGCAACATATGAAGGGGTTCGAGCCGCTTCAGAAGTAGTCGGTACAGAAGCACAGTTCCTCTTAGCACCACAATTCCCTCTACTGCAGTGGATGTTTAAAGGAAGGGTCCCCGCTACACATGCAACCAAGGTTATGTGGAGTAAGTGGGTAGCGTTGATCATGCAATGGGCTCGAATGGGGAACTCCAACCATCCAGGAATCCTGGAAGAGATCACGGACTGGTGTTGTAGGTTAACCCTGGTCAGCAGATAAGCCCCACACAGCTGCTTGCTCACTCTCCCCCAGCGGGATGGGGGAGAGAATTGGAAGGGCAAAAGTGAGAAAACTTGTGGGTTGAGATAAAGACAGTTTAATAGGTAAAGCAAAAGCTGTCTGCTTTCCCTGGAAAGATGATGGAGCAAATACTCCTGGAAACCCTTTCCAAACATATGAAGGACAAGAAGGTGACTGGGAATAGTAAGCATGGATTTTGTGGTGGGTTAGCCTGGCTAACAGTCAAATGCCCGCCCAGCTGCTCTCTCACTCCCCCTCCTCAGCAGGACAGAGGGAGAAAATAGGATGAGAAAGCTTGTGAGTCAAGATAAAGATTGCTTACCAATTACTGTCACAGGTGAAACAGACTCATCTTGGGGAAAATTAATTTAATTTAGTGCCCATTAAAATAGATTTGGGCAGTGAGAAAAAAGAAGACAAACATTAAAACAAAATGTTTCCTCCCCCACTTTCCCAGGTGTCATGGTTTAACCCCAGCCGGCAACTAAGCACCACACAGCTGCTCGCTCACTCACCCTGGTGGGATGGGGGAGAGAATTGGAAGAGTAAAAGTGAGAAAACTCATGGGGTGAGTTAAAGACAGTTTAATAGGTAAAGCAAAAGCTGCACGCACAAGCAAAGCAAAGCAAGGAATTCATTCACTACTTCCCATCGGCAGGCAGATATTTCGCCATCTCCAGGAAAGCGGGGCTCCATCACACGTAATGGTTACTTGGGAAGACAAACAACATAACTCCATATGTCCCTCCCTTCCTCCTTCTTCTGTGGCAGTAACGACAGTACACGATCCAATGTGAATCAAGCCTAAGCCGAAGCCGTTTATTACAAAAAAAAAGCCCCTTTTTATAACATATTTGCTTCCGTACATGCAGCCAGGCACTGTCCATGCAAAACCCGATTGGTCACCCCGCTTCTGCCACACGCTGTCCACGCGCCCCCCTGCAACCTCCCATTGGTCAGTCCTTTCACCATCCCCCTGTGCTGTAACATGATCCTGCAGGTGCCAAGTCCAGCACTGTTCACAGTGATGTTTACTGTCAAGTATGCAGAGGCTCTGTGGGAAGCACACAGGAGATTGGCCTGTGGCCTTGCTTGGAGAGCTTGTTGACTTCAGCTCTTGATTCTTTCCGTTAGCTGCAACAATATCCCCCAACAATTCCCCTCTTTGTTTTAAAAAGATCATGGATACATCCGTATTTCCTTCATTCCCACCATTTCCTCAGGCATCATAGGATCAGCAGATCCCGTAAGTTCTTGAACCATCCATACCTTTTTCACTGCTGATTCTATCATGCCCGAGACACACTGCAACAAACACCATCCAAACAACAATATCAAAAACATTACCCGTGCCCATGTGCTAATAGAAAGAAAATTAATAGCAGTCCTATTTTGCAGTGTAGCGTGTCTAACTGAGTATACATCTAACAGCAAATTACTTAAGGCCGCAGAAGTAGCATTGGTCTGTTTTGAAAACCAGCATCCCAACTTATTCAAGGTACTTAACGCTCTAGCAGCAGTTGCTCCAGGCACTAGTAAAGAAGCTGCAAAAAATTTTTAATGTGACGCAGACATTGGTTTTCGGTTGAGATGGTATCCATGCTGTAAGGCTTGCTATGAGAGTATATAGAAAACCAGCTATATACAACCCTCCCATCTTCAAGTGGCTGTCTCCTGATTCTGAGTTACTTCTTTTTCCTTTCCCACGGTGGGACGCACACACCTGGCTGGCATCCAACAAGGTCCTACATCTGTGGAAACACAAGCATAACCCTGTCCCCAGGTTAACAAATCATGTGGTCCCGTCCATTGCCCTGTTTGCAAATCTCGAATAAAAACTTTACACCAGGTTCCATCTGCGATCGTCCTTTCATTGACCCAAAATGCATTACAACAGGAGGATCAGTTTTATCAGTTTGAATTTGAAGAAAGTTCAATACATATACTGCCTTGTCCAGTCTAGCTTCAGGTGTCTCACCACTCATTCCCCCTTTTTGTTTTAAAAGCATGCGTTTCAGAGTCTGATGTGCTCGCTCGATGATTGCTTGTCCCGTGGGAGAATGAGGGATGCCAGTAACGTGAGTAACACCCCAAACCTGTAAGAAAGCTTGCACCTTAGCAGAACGATAGGCAGGCCCATTATCAGTTTTTATCTGTTTAGGGATGCCCGCAGTTGCAAAAGCTTTTCGCCAGTGTCGAATAACGTGACCAGCATTGCTCACCTGTTTGCGCTGTAGCTATAATCAAAGAAGAAAAAGTGTCAATTGTTACATGAACATATTTTAACCTGCCAAATTCAGCAATGTGAGTTACATCTGTTGCCAAATGCCCAAGGCCTGCAGTCCTCAAGGATTGGTTCCTTGTATCTGCGTAGTGATGCCGAAATTATGCCCCAAAAGGCTCTATGAAACTGCTCAGAGACAAAGTTTAGTCTTTAAGCAGCGAGGTATTTATTTCAGGCAACGTTGGGGAACCCCCGGCTCGTGCCGGACAAAAGAGTTCCAAAGCAGTCCGTGGAAATCGGACTATTTATACAATTTGCATAAGAGATTACAACATCTTTTCATGCATATTCATATTATTGCAACATCTAATTATAATATTCATAGCAGGTGGAGTTAAGGCGGAGTTATAGGCGTGGTCTTCAATTTGGGGAGATTTTGAGGGGTCGTTCCGTTCTTCAGCTTCATGAACCCAGTGTCCTTTCATCATCATCTTCACAAACTCTTGAACTTTCCTTAATTTGGATGGTTTCCCTATGTACCTGGCAAGGATTCCTAGTGTCTTGGCAAGAATACTTGATTTCTTGGCTCATCCTTTTTCTTATCTTCCCTTTTTATATATATGTTAAGCATTTTTCAGCTTTCTCTGTTCTTGCTTCATGTCATAGCGTCCTAGGCCATGTCATAGCGTCCTGTTCCTTAGTGAATTATTACCTCCGCTTGTTAATACTAAATTCTCTAAGTTTTTGCTTAAAGCCTACATTTAAACTTTAACTCTCTGATTCCTGTATTGCTACACTGTATTCACTTTCCTGGCTTCAGCAGGTTGCGGCAGTTGCTGACAATCAGGACACATAGCCACGATATTCCAAGCATCACTGTGTGACAAATGAAATTGTCGTCGCAGTGCCCGATGTCCTTGATGAAAAAACTCATGTGACATACGTTCCTGCTGTTTAATGTCTGGCACCTGTACAGTCATTGCAGTAGAATTTGTGGGGTCAGAAACCAAAGAGTCCACTCGGGCGTTGCCTTCTGCAATAAACCCAGGCAAATTAGTATGATTTCTTACATATAAAACATAAAACAATGCAGTTCGGATTTGAATTTCTTGCCACAGAGCTCGCAGCAATTCAAAAACACACTGATTACGTGTATGCTCTATGACAGATCTGTACAATTGTTTTACAATGCCAGCTACATATGCTGAATCAGTAACCAAATTAAAGGGAATGGGAAAATTTTGAAATACCCAACCAGGTACTAACAAGTGGTTGGGACCAGGGGAACTATTACTAATGGGTCGAGGTTATGCTTCTGTCTCTACAGGCACAGGCAAATGTATTAAACCATATGTGGAGGTGGAATCTAGATCCGGAGATCCGACAGAGAGTAGCAGAAGACAGCAGGGCAATTAGGGATGCAGCAGAAAATAGTTGGCTCAACAAAACGTGGGTTGTGTTAAGACAATCATTGAGAAAAGTATATGGAAGTAGTGAGATAATAAATCTAACTACTTCCAAAGGGGGAAATTGATACCGGATGGTTTAGCAATGGTTTAGCAAGAGTAGGCCTCAGAGTAGGCTCTAAAAGGCCTGCTCTGTGTTACCTTTACACAGAATCAGCTTTCCTGTCAGTAATTTTCCTTTCAGCTAGAATAACAGAGAATAACAGTATGTTCTGAAGTAAACTGCATGTTTTGTAGATAGAGTTTACTTATGGGAATGTTTATAATAGGCATTATCCTACTTGTGTTACCCTGTTTGTTTGCATGTTTGCAGAGAACTGTGCAACGAATGGTCAATACAGCCTTTTTGGCACAACAACAGAGAGCAGGATTTATGGGTAACCAAGGCTGGGATTCTCTGACTGGGCTCTGCGAGACACAGGGAACCAGGTTCAAGTACGAAACAAAGACAAAAAGGACAGGACAGGACATAGCTCGTTCAAAAACAAAAAGGGGGATTTGTGGGGTTCCCACGGGACAATGGTGGGAACGAGGTACTGAACGAGCTATGTCCAGGCATGTCCAGGGGGTGGTAATGGGGTGGTGATGAACTAGCCAATCATAATACAGAACAAGGGCCTTAGCTATGAGACCAACAAGATATGGGGGAAGTTGAGGACCTTGGCTATGAGAAAAATAAGATATGGGGAAGCTGAAAAATAAGAAAGAATGCAGCACCTGCAAGATATAGCTTTTTAGCATAAGCCAATCAGAACTAATATAGAGGCGTGTGAACAAACCATACTAACCAATCATAATAGAAATGACACATACACGGAGTGTACCCTCAATAGAATAGTATAAATGTACCCTCAGATACGAAAATAAACGAGATCTGCTTAACGATCATATTGGCCTGCGTGCATTTACTCCGTGCCCTCTCAGCAATATACTCTCTTTACTGATGGGTCCTGTCATATTGTGAGAAACCATCAGAGTTGGAAAGCTGCTGTGTGACATCCCACACAACCAGGCTGCTAGAATTGAAGTGGCTCAGGTGGACTTGGAATGTAAGGGTCAGATATTCATAGCTTGGTGGGCCCATGATACATCAGGAGATCATGGATATGTCATGATGTATCCACGATACATCGAGACGCAACTGAGGGGTGGACTTGACCATCGATACCATTGCACAGGCTATCCATGAATGAGAAATATGTACCATAAGCAAGTAAGCCCAGCAGTTAAAGCCTCCCTGGCATAGAGGACAGTGGCTGTAATATCAATATGGTGAGGCCTGAAAGACTGATTATATCACATGGCCACAAACACACCAAGGCAAGTGCAATGTGTTTACAGCCGTGGAAGCAACTACCGGATGGCTGGAAGCATACGCTATTACCCATACCATTGACCAAAACACCATCCTGGGCCTTGAAAAAAAAATCCTGTGGTGACACAGGAACCCAGAAAGAATTGAGTCATACAACGGGACTCATTTCCAAAACAACCTCATAGACACCTGGGCCAAAGAACATGGCATTGAATGGTGTACCACATCCATATCACACATCGGTCTCTGGGAAAATTGAATGATACAATGGACTGTTAAAAATTACACTGAGAGCAATGGGTGCTGGGACATTCAAGAATTGGAATGCAAATTTAGCAGAAGTCACTTGGCTTGTTAACAGTACTGCCCAAACAAAACCCCTACGTACTGTGGAAGGAGATAAGGTTCCCATAGTGCATGTAGGGAACTGGCTAGGAAAGACAGCGTGGGTTACTCCTTCCTCAGGAAAACGAAAACCCATTCGTGGGATTGCTTCTGCTAGAGGACCCAGGTACACTTGGTGGATAATGCGGAAAGATGGGGATTCTGTCTCACTACTCGGAATCACAGAATCGACTAGGTTGGAAGAGACCTCTGGGATCATCGAGTCCAACCTTTGACCTAACACCACTGTGTCAACTAGACCATGGCACTAAGTGCCACATCTAGTCTTTTCTTAAACACATCCAGGGATGGTGACTCCAACACCTCCCTGGGTAGCCCATTCCAATGCCTAATAACCCTTTCTGTGAAGAAATGCTTCCTGATGTCCAACCTGAACCTCCCCTGGCGCAGCTTGAGGCTATGTCCTCTAGTCCTGTTGCTAGTTGCCTGGGAGAAGAGGCTGACCCCCACCCCGCTACAACCTCCTTTCAGGTAGTTGTAGAGAGCAATAAGGGCTCCCCTGAGCCTTCTTTTCTCCAGGCTAAACAATCCCAGTTCCCTCAGCTGCTGCTCATAGGACATACCCTCTAGACCCTTCACCAACTTTGTTGCCTTTCTCTGGACTCGCTCCAGCACCTCAACGTCTTTCTTGAAGTAAGGGGCCCAAAACTGAACGGAGTACTCGAGGTGCGGCCTCATCAGTGCCGAGTACAGGGGGACGACCACTTCCCTAGTCCTGCTGGCCACACTATTCCTGATACACGCCAGGATGCTGTTGGCCTTCTTGGCCACCTGGGCACACTGCTGGCTCATGTTCAGCCGGCTGTCCACCAATATCCACAGGTCCTTTTCCACCAGGCCGCTTTCCAACCACTCTTCCCCCAGCCTGTAGCACTGTATGGGGTTGTTGTGGCCAAAGTGTAGGACCCGGCACTTGGCCTTGTTGAACTTCATACCATTGGTCTCGGCCCATCTATCTAACCTGTTGAGATCCCTCTGCAGAGCCTTCCTACCCTCTAACAGATCGACACTCCCACCCAACTTGGTGTCGTCCACAAATTTACTGAGGGTGCTCTCGATACCCTCATCCAGATCATCAATAAAGATATTAAACAGGACTGGGCCTAGTACTGAGCCCTGGGGGACACCACTAATGACCGGACCCCAACTGGATGCGGTACCGTTCACCACCACTCTCTGGGCCCGGCCATCCAGCCAGTTCTTAACCCAGCAAAGAGTGCACCTGTCCAAGCTGTGGGCTGCCAGCTTATCCAGGAGAATGCCGTGGGAGACAGTATCAAAGGCTTTGCTGAAGTCCAAGTATACTACATCCACAGCCTTTCCCTCATCCACTAGGCAGGTCACCTGGTCATACAAAGAGATCAGGTTGGTCAGGCAGGACCTGCCTTTCCTAAACCCATGCTGACCAGGCCTGATGCCCTGATTGTCCTGTATGTGCTGTGTAATTGCACTCAAGATGATCTGTTCCATGACTTTGCCAGGCACCGAGGTCAGGCTGACAGGCCTGTAGTTCCTGGGATCCTCCTTCCGGCCCTTCTTGTGGATGGGCATTACATTGGCCAGCCTCCAGTTATCTGGGACCTCCCAGATGACCTACTCATACTTCCTGGTTCGCTGAAGGTGCAGAATCTTGCAGTATGAGAGATTCCATGGTATTTGTGATATTACAGTATAATAGGATAGCTTCAGAAAACAAAGGTATTCCCGGGAGTAACACCACCATATTATTCTACAATTGTAATGAGAGTAGAGGAGATTCTTCAGCTCTGTGGTATTACTTGCCTCTCAAAGTATGAAAGGAGTGCTTCTCAGAGTTGGGGGGGGGGGGCACAGGGTACAGCAACCACACCCAAGTGCACTGAAGCAAGGAAGAAGTGGCCTCCTGAGGCCAAATCGCACTGTATTAGATGCATGGAGAACCTCAAAAAATGATCAGTTGTGATAATAATAAGATGACGATGGTTGGCAAGTATTTTGCCAACCTTTATTTAAAGGGTGAAGTAAGAAACACATTTTCGTATAGCAGTGGTAATGCTATGAATATAGACCACTTGTGATTAACACTGGTTGCTTAATGTACCCTAAAACATATTACAAACAAAACAAAATATGTCCCAACATAACAATCAAGAAGGAAAGACAAGAAGGACCCCTCAAAGACAGGTTTTATGCATAAAATTAGCTAATAATATTATGCACTTATGTCCTGGTTTGGCCTAAACCAGGCCGATTTTCCTTTCAGTGATTTTTACTTTCAGCTAAGTCTCCTCTAAGTAACTGCACTTTCTGAAACTAACTGCATGTTTTGCAGACAGTGTCTGCTTCCAGGACTGATAATGCTCGAAGTTTGTAGTTATCACTGAGGCACCAGTAGGGATGTTATGCAGAAAGGCTCCTGCTGTGCTTAGTCTTAGAGAAACCAAGGTCACTGGTAAACTCCTCACTGCTTACGAGTGAAGAGCCGAAGGGGGGGTCACACCTGCAGGGAGGAGCGGACAGGGCAGGTGACCCAAAATTGACCAACGAGGTATTCCATCCCATACACGTCATTCTCAGTATAAAGCGGGGAGATCACGAGGGTTTCGCTCTCTTTCTGCTATGGCCGGTGTCCGAAGAGGACTCCGGCCGTTTTCCTGCTGCCCCCGATCCCGATCCGTGCATTCCTGAATCCAGCTCTCGACCGTCGCTAGGCCCAGCCTGGGCCTTCCCAGAGCCTGCCCTGCAGTGCCGGTGGTGACGTGGCTGACTTCAGGGGAGCTCGATCTTGGTTTTGTATATATATTTGTATATATTTGATTATTTCTATTATTATTATCATTCTCTTTTTCATTATTATAGTTTATTAAAACTGTTTTAACTTTCCAACCCGGAAGTCTCTCTCCCTTTTCCCTTTCCCTTTCCCTTTGGGGGGAGGGGGGGGATAACAGAGAGCATCTGCCACAGGTTTAATAGCCGGCCCAGCTTTAAACCGTGACAACTTAGTATTCTCCAAGCCATAAGATCTTTTTGTTATTGAGCATCGGTTTCAGGACAGCTAACACTGATTTCTTAATAGATCATTAGCAATTGTTTCAAAACCTGACAAAAAGGTCATTATCTGTGGTAAAACAGATAATGACACACAGTTATGTCGCCATTTCAAATTATAGGAATTTTTTTTTCCTAAGTTACTTACTATATATGATAGACTATAAGCATCCTACTTGACAAAAATCAATGAAAATTCAGAAAACATTATGCTGCTGATAGCATAGTGAATTACTTTTCCCGCACTGTTAATGTTGGTTTCACATCAGTATTTATTTAATGGTTTTACCTGCTTGGTGGAGAGGACAGTGACCTCTAGATTTACACCCAAGTTCATGTCATGGTAGTACAGCTGGCTCGGAAGCTCTCCAGTTGTGAAGTTCACACCAGTTCCCTGGGTTATAGGTGCTGAAAAAATACATCATCAAGAAGAGTGAAAGCTAATCTCTAATGTTTTTTTACCATCTTTTAATTTCTTAACACTGGGGAAAAAAAACATGTTATTATGTTGGGGGATATTGTTACAGCTAACGGAAAGAATCAAGAGCTGAAGTCAACAAGCTCTCCAAGCAAGGCCACAGGCCAATCTCCTGTGTGCTTCCCACGGAGCCTCTGCATACTTGACCGTAAACATCACTGTGAACAGTGCTGGACTTGGCACCTGCAGGATCATGTTACAGCACAGGGGGATGGTGAAAGGACTGACCAATGGGAGGTTGCAGGGGGGGCGCGTGGACAGCGTGTGGCAGAAGCAGGGCAACCAATCGGGTTTTGCATGGACAGTGCCTGGCTGCATGTACGGAAGCAAATATGTTATAAAAAGGGTTTTTTTTTTGTAATAAACGGCTTATGCTTGATTCACATTGAATCGTGTGCTGAGTCCTTTTCTCCGCATTATTACATGTTTTCTGCCTCCCACAGAAACCAAGTTCTATCAATGTTTATATATCTTAAAGATTAATCTCCTCTCAAACCCCTAGAAATCCCTTGATGGTTATGCAGAGTTAACATATTTATGTACATAATTGTTTCAATGTGAAGGAGTGAAAAAACCCATGACATGAAGGTGGTATTATTTGTACAAAAAGTGGTCTTCTGCATTGAGACCATATGGTAGTGCTTCCCTTTCGCTCAATGAGAGAGATGCTGCTTTGCTTATGTATACCTATATGGAAACACACACGCACTCAGTGTTACCTTCACCTCCTTACAGAGGCACTGAGTATTTTAGCATTCCAAGAATAAATTATATGTTGTGGTATATTTACCTTTGTTCACTCTGTACATTGTTCATGTTAACTACCTTTGACACTTAAAAGAATAATTGCATGTTGTGTAACACCTGAAAGTTTGTATTTTTCCTGACAATTAAACAACACAATTCTTTTCTGACACAAACTTAAAACAACAGTAACAGCCATGGGCAGGGACATCTTTCACTAGATCAGGTTCTTCAAAGCCTCATCCAACCTGACCTTGAACATCCTGAAAATAATAAGAATAATAAGAATAACCTGAAAAAGTTGAAATTCCAACAAATAAGTTTCATTACCTATGGTAATTTTATTAACATATCAGTCCATGAAGTTGTGCACGAGAACACGCAACAAATTCATTCCGTTTTTAAATAAGAGATTTCAATCCGTATTTGAAGAGACAAAGAAAGCCTTCTACCCGTGGTTTTATAAATGCATGCAAGGAGCCATAAAATTGCGCTCAAAGTTATCAAAATTCTGCACAATAATAAGCATTTTCTACCCATCTTTGGGCCCGAAACAAACTCCATTCTAATCAATAGAAAACCTTCACTTTATTTCAGTTGGCTTTTGATACAGTTCTTAGCATGTGTTAAATCATTAAATGTAATGGTTAACTTACTTCTGGATGCCCTCACAAGTTCTGAGACATTGAACACTCCAGATTTTATAAAACTATCTTCAAGGTACACTGAAAGAGATCACAATATCATAATCAGTATAATTAGAAGAAAAATAAATATACAGAAATACACACAGTATATAACAACAGTATAAACATAGAAAGTTCAAAAGTTACACCAAAATACACTGAAAGGAGAACACAGGATGAAATAAGAGCCGAAATACAAATAGAAGTGTAAAAAAACATTGAGAGTCTAGTCTGTAGGAAAAGCTACTAGCATACTAGCAAGCAGTATGATGAGTTCCTAGTTAGCCATCTGAAAAAAAACTATAAAAATCAGTTCTTTTTTTTTCCTTTTTAATTTTTATGCCAGTATCAAATTAAGATCAATATTTCCACGGCTCATTTCTCATTAGCTAACGCTTTTTCGGCTTGTCACCATTTCACCCGCTCTACTTCCAATTCTGCTTGCAACGATTTAACCAAGTCTTGCAAAGATACACTCTCCTTCTGCTCAGTCTATTCAACCACATATTTTTCCTTCTCAGCTGCTACCAGCACCGCCCCTAAAACACCACAAACAATGGCTTTCCCTTTACCAAACTTAAACTGATCCTCTTTAGCCAAATCTCTGATTTGCTGTGTCACTGTTACTGGACACTGCCAGTTTTTCTCAGCCCAGCTCCTACTCTTAGGAGTTGGACAAGCTTTGTAATCCTTCAACAAATCTAACAGTGGGGAGCAGTCAAAATCAGGCTTGACCCATGACTCTCTGCCAGAGATTTCGGCCTCTACCAAAAATCAGTTCTCCTTTACAGCACTCTGTCTGTTATCCCCTTCTAAAGAGCTGATTTTGGCCTCTACCAAAAAATCAGTCCTCTTAGAGCACTCTGGCTGTTACAAAGCCTCTTTGCCGCTTCCTACAAGGGATCCTGACGACTATGCCAAATTTATCCTGTCCCGTCCCACTCAGTGGGCTTGGGGAGGTTCACTTACAGATCTTTTGTGCGGCAATCCGGAGTGACTCAGCCACTCTAGAAGCTTACCCAAAAGATCAGTTTATTGGAGAATGTATCAAAATCAAAACGAAGAGGGATTTGGCAAAAGATATCAGCAAAACATACCTTCACTACAAAACATGACAAAGAGAATCATAACAAAACCACAACCTGAACACTAATCTCATGAACAGTAAAATTTCAACAATCAAAAGTTCTCATAACCACTGAGTGCTGCTGGCAGTATCACCCTTAGGAATTAGGAAAGCAGGGGAAAAAGGAATAGAGAGAGAGAGAAAGAGAGAAAGGACTGAGAAGAAGAGCAGAGATAGGAAAGATATCACCACCCCTTGGGTCCAGCAATGAATTCAACACGTGTCCAGCAGGTATAGTCCAAAAGTATCCAGAGGTATCCAAGGGTAGGGGGGGTGCACCAAAAAAACCAGCAGCTTCAGATTCGGCCCTTTTTTATGATCCCTTGCCCCGCCTCTGGGGAGGAGTCCTGTCTGAGCTCACGCATGCGCAATTGTAATTTCTAGAGAGTTCCTGAAATGGGTCTGGGGTCCCTGGGTGGTCTGCCTTTTATAAACTTTGTCTCCACCCCAGTGGAAGAGATTTGCCTTGACTGGCGCATGCGCAGTTTTTTGCCTGTGAAGGTTCCAGAAATGGGTCTGGGGTACTTGGGGGTCTCAGGTGGTCACCTAGCCCCCAGCGCACATGCGCAGACAACAGGCAGTCCTGGCGCAGACAATACACAGTCCTGATCCGTGGTCCCTGCCCGCAGGGCGAGGCCCCACCTCCACAGGGTCTGTCTGACTCCCCTGCCCACACAAACTGGTGATGTCTTAAAGTTATAGATGGAGCAAAAATATTTTCAAACATTAACGCGGCTGCTTGACCAGCTGTATAATAATTGGGGGTTGAAACTTCCCTGATAGCCCATTCAGGCCGACTTTTAGGCTTATCTGCTTCCCTGTGTGATCGATGGGGAGAAGCTGTAAAACTAAAAATATGAGAAGGACCCAAAGAAGGGAGGTCTAATCCACATTTCAAACCTGCGTCATATTCTAGAGTTAGGTAAGAATAAAATTCACCATTAGAACATCCTCAAGCTAGTCCCACAGGGGCTGGCTATATGCTAGTTTTGCAGGTATATTGATCGGTTGTATTTATTAGGTGTATAACGGGTTTGGTATTTAAAGGTGTACTCAGAAGGGGGGAATGGGTGTGTGGTACCCTGCATTGTTCCACAAAAGCCTGACTGGTGGTATTGCATTTAGCCTCATTGTTTCACCAACCTTTTGAAGGATATCCCCAACATATACACGTCTCGAATTAGGACCCTGATACCTTCAATATACCAAGTTTATGGTGGATCTCCCGGTCCCAAGTCACAGGTAATAACTTTTAAACAGTTAAAAAGGGGGCTTTTAGCCTCCCATGTGGGTGGACTGAATTCAGAGTTGGTAAAACATTGTGAGAAAGTAGGTATTGACCAAGCCCACATTACATTTTTCCTATTTCAAGAGCTTAGGGAGATTTTATTTGTAAGTGAAATGCACCATTTCAGGTCAAATTGAATAGAGTAGTCAGCCTCATAAAAATCTGGCTTCTTCAAAGGGTCAAAAAAGGGGTCCCAAGGGTAAGTTTCACAGGGGCGAGCAACAGTTTGTTCCTCAATGGTCAAGTTGCACAATGGTCCCTTGCACCACCTTTGACCAAGGGGTTAGACCCTCTTATTGGAGAAAGGATGGAGATGTTCAGTGCAGGTACAGTAACGCCACATAACTCATCATGCATTTTTCCCTCCCTATCTAGGGTAGGGGGTTTATGCCATACCACCCAAAAGGGGGGTTTTACCATCGGGGTTTCTTTCCAGTTAATCTACAGACGCCCATTGGTCCAATTTGTGGGTAAATACAGAGAAGAGGTAGCAGTGGTCATATTGAACACAAACGACAAATTTACAGGTGACGAAAAAAACCTTAAACCTTCTTCGGTTGATCTAGGTAGGGCAATACATAAGCCCTTGTCCTGGTATCCCCACATTCAGATGAAACCTTGAATGAGTTCCCAAGCTAAATTCGGGGTATCCTGGCTTACAGGCTTTACCATAAACAGAGGAAAACAGAGGATAAGCAACCAAGTGCATGACTGCTGGCACAAATCGATACCAACAATCATGGTTTGGCTGTTCGCTCCCCAGCAATACCAAAACAAGTTATAATGGTTTAGGTTGCAAATTTCCAAAACATGATAGCAATAAATACAGAATATAAAAACTATAAGGCAGAACAATACAACAGTAACACAAATTCCCAACACCAACATTGGCTTCAATCTTCTGAGGAGAAAATCTGCTTCCAACAATTGGACCTGTCAGAAGAACAGAAGAAAATCCCGATTCTTTCAAATCGGCAATTAGAAAGATGGAACAATCCATCTGGTATTGATTCAATGTTCTTTCCCATGGGCATCAGTTGCCACCTATGCATATATATATTAATTGGAGTTTTTAGGACTAGTGGTACCTGTCCTACTGTAGGTAATTCAACCAAGACAGGTTGTCCTGGATAGTGGAGGGGATTTATAGGGTCTTTAGTCTCATACTCCCTGGGGAGTATGGATGGAGGCTTAGGGCAAAACGCAGTAACTTGTGGGTATCCATTAATTCCCCAGCAGTCATTTACTCTGGTCATAGCTTCCCAGAGTCATGTGGACCATCCAGAATCATGGAGTCTCAGAAATCATTTTAAGAGACTGTTTGTCCTCTCTACTATCCCGTTAGCTTGGGGATAGTAGGGGGTGCGAAATATCCACAGTATTCCCTCAATTTTTGCACACTCCTGGACCACCCCGGCAGTAAAGTGGCTGCTGTTATCTGATTGAATCTATTTGGGTTTAGGTAAAAAGCTAAACCACAATTTCAACTTTTTTACTGTATTTTCCCCAGTTGCTCGTGTCACTGCTCCAGCCTGAACGAGTCCTGATACCACTTCCACCCCAACAAGCACATATTGTTTCCCTTCTGATTTTTAAAAAGGTCCTATATAATCAACCTGCCATGTTTCCCATAATCCTTTCCCATCTCACAGATGAAGTGGAGGATCTTGTAAAGGGTGTTTTTCCAGTCTAGTACGACACAGACCACAGGCAGAAATTGCAGTGTTACACAGTTCCCGGGTGACAGGCCACCCTCTACTCCCTGCTTCTTTGAGGAGATCTTTGACTCCCATGTGACCACGCTTGACATGCAGCCACTCCAATAGGTTTTCCCAGTTCTCCTCTTCCCCCTCTTTTGCCAGCATAGCCAAGTGGGTGAGTGAGTCTACCTGATTATTCCAGATGTGTGCTGGATGATTCCCCCCTTGGTGGGCAGTCAGCCACCCTACCCATATGGGTTTCTGCTTGGCCACAGCTAATATCTCCTCCCATTTTTCCCTTTGCCAGACAGGCACCTGGTTTACTTCCCATTGATTTTGCTCCCAAAAGCAGAGCCACTCGGTACATCCTTTCAATACGGCATATGAATCCATATAAATATACACAGGTTCCGTGCTGTCTCTCTCTCTCATTATTACACTCCAAACTGCTATCAGTTCTCCTACCTGAGCGCTCCCTTTGTTACCGAAAATAGTAACCAAGAAAACTCTCCAAACCAAATGATAGTTTAGAAAGCTGACATTGGTTTATTGCAGCGCTGGGTGCATGGGGGATCTCTCCTCCTAGCATGCACACCTAAGAACAAAAGCTTGCTCCTTATATACATAATCCCGAGAAAAGCCCACGCATTCAAAAAAAAAAACTTATGCATAACACGTTATGTAATGCATTACGTAATGTCTTTACGCATGCGTACTAAATTGGGGAAGGGGTCTTGGGTGGTCTCTGGGGGTCGCTGGTGGTCCCAATCCCCCTTTAATCGTGCTTGTGTGCAAGAGTGGTCGAGGCCTTCTTGTTTACAAGTACATGTGTTCCCAAGAAGAAGATATCGTTTTGAACTTATCTCTCCTCTGACACAAGAGTTTATGAATCAAGTTAATTTAGACATCACAAAGTTGTTCTTTACAGTTTTGTTTTGTCTTTTGGCCTTATATAATTAGCAGAGACCTTTGTTTTTCTAAGACTAAGCATAAACAGCATGAATCATTGTTTACTAGAACCTTGTTATCAATCCCATAAACAAACTCTATCTACAAAACATGTAGTTTGCTTCAGAACCTATTGTTATTATTCTAGCTAAAAGGAAAATTATTGACAGGAAAGTTTGTTCTGTATAAAGGTAACACAGAGCAGGCCTTTAGAGCGTACTCTGAGGCCTACTCTTGCTAAACTGTTGCTAACTCTGAGGCCTACTCTTGCTAAACCGTTGCTAAATTGAACCGTCTGGTATCACCTTCCCCTTACGTTATAATCTGCTCCCCAGAATCAACATGCAGAGCTACGGCCCGAGACTTCCATATTTTTCCCTCTCTTTTCGAAGAGGCGTCAGTGAACCACACATTTTTTCAGGTAAGGTTCAAATGAAGGAGCGTCCTTTATGTAGGAAGGAGGGGTTTCCTTATCTGGGGAAGCAAATGATCCTTCCTGTATTTGGAGTGTCTTGAGTGCCCCCTCTTCCACTTGATATATGTGACTGTAATGTTCTAACTGGGCATACCACTTCCTGACTGTTTCGCGTTGTGCAACTCCCACAGGGAGTGGGGTGCCAGTCAATACAGGCCTTAAGACCTTGAAAGGTCCCCGTAAGATGATTGGCTGTCACCATACAGTTCTTTCTGCTTCCTGCAAGGCTAAACTGACCACAAAAAGGCCCTTTTCCCAGTTCGAGTACTGCTTTTCAGCATCTTTAAAACTGCAGGAATAAAACCCAATGGGGCGGGTCAGACCTTCTGGTCCATGCTGCCACATGTGTATGGATGCTCCATGGATTGCAAAACCCCACTCAATTTGGAGTGGATCTGTCGGGTGTATTGGGCCCAAAACCTGATAAGCCTCTGCCTCAAAGACTAACAACTTTAAGGCCTCCTTATGAATAGAGGTCCAATCCCAGGTAGCTCTTTTACATATTAGAGCATACAGGGGACGAGCTATGATAGAAAAATCCGGAATATGCTTTCTCCAGTATACTAACAGGCCTAAGGCATGTTGCAGCTCCCTTTCATTCTCTGGTGTCTTTATCTGCTCTAAGGTAGTTAAGGTTTTATGGGGAATACACACTGCTCCTCCTTTCCACCATATGCCTAGAAACTTTACTTCAGGAGAGGGGAGTTGTACCTTTTCTGCCGGAACCTGAAGTCCTAAATTTTCTAGATGAGTAATTATTTTTTTTGAGTTTGCCCCACTGCATCGACATCAGACCCACCTATCAATACATCATCGATGTATTGGTATAGTTTGACTCCCTCCTCAGGAGTGATTTTGGCTAATGCCTGGGCCAGAGCATGATGTGCCAAAGCAGGCGAATGTTGATATCCTTGGGGCAAACGAGTAAAGGTATATTGAACACCCTCCCACGTGAAAGCAAATTTATCTTGATCACTTTCCTGTAAAGGCACCATAACGAACATATCCTTTACATCAATGGTGGCTAAAATTGGATGGGACTGCTCCTATATAGTGGAGATCAATTCCACTATATTAGGTATGGCCGCTGTTAAGGGGCTGGTGTCTGCGTTTAAGCACCGTTAATCAATTGTTAGTCTCCATTTCCCATTTGCGAACTGGCCATACTGGGGAATCATAAGGGGAGTGAGTTTGAATGATTACTCCCTGTTCCTGCAGTTCCCTTATCACTGGAGTGATTCTTTCCCTCGCTCTCAGCAGCAAAGGATAGGGTTTCACATTCACAATGTTGAATGGGGGAAGCGCGGGTGCAGTTTGCAAAAGCCTTATGAGGGTTGACAGAGACACACACTTCCACTCCCTTCCTGCTGGATCTATCCAGGCTTTTCCTTTCACAGGATCACAGAATCAGATAGGTTGGAAGAGACCTCTGGGATCATCGAGTCCAACCTTTGACCTAACACCACTGTGTCAACTAGACCATGGCACTAAGTGCCACATCTAGTCTTTTCTTAAACACATCCAGGGATGGTGACTCCAATACCTCCCTGGGTAGCCCATTCCAATGCCTAATAACCCTTTCTGTGAAGAAATGCTTCCTAATGGCTAACCTGAACCTCCCCTGGCGCAGCTTGAGGCTATGTCCTCTAGTCCTGTTGCTAGTTGCCTGGGAGAAGAGGCTGACCCCCACCCCACTACAACCTCCTTTCAGGTAGTTGTAGAGAGCAATAAGGGCTCCCCTGAGCCTTCTTTTCTCCAGGCTAAACAATCCCAGTTCCCCCAGCCGCTCCTCATAGGACAGACCCTCCAGACCCTTCACCAGCTTGGTCGCCCGCCTCTGGACTCGCTCCAACACCTCAACGTCTTTCTTGAAGTAAGGGGCCCAAAACTGGACACAGTACTCGAGGTGTGGCCTCACCAGTTCTGAGTACAGAGGGACGATCACTTCCCTAGTCCTGCTGGCCACACTATTCCTGATACACGCCTGAGTGCACCTGTCCAAGCTGTGGGCTGCCAGCTTATCCAGGAGAATGCCGTGGGAGACAGTATCAAAGGCTTTGCTGAAGTCCAAGTATACTACATCCACAGCCTTTCCCTCATCCACTAGGCAGGTCACCTGGTCATACAAAGAGATCAGGTTGGTCAGGCAGGACCTGCCTTTCCTAAACCCATGCTGACTAGGCCTGATCCCCTGGTTGTCCTCTAGGTGCTGTGTAATTGCACTGAAGATGATCTGTTCCATGACGTTATGTGAGAGACTGGAATGTAAAGTGATTGTCTCAAAGTTTGCTTGTGTGTGCTGGCTTGACTGGTAAGACAGTGGAACTGTGGAATCCACAAGCTTGTTGATGCTGCATACCACTCTCCTGCTTATCAGTCGCTGACCATTGTCCGGGCTGAGCAAGCAGCCCAACAAGAACATCCTGTTTACTCTGAGTGATAAGCGAGGCCTAAGGTATGTAAACAGCTCATGAGACATATGCGCATATGACACCGTTGTCAAGATGACGAAACCCACTCCCTTACCTACATGGTATAAAGGAAGACCACCCCTGACACACGGTGCCGGACCACCACAAGAAGACCGAACACTGAAGAAAAACAGAGGACCTGCGGTGACGTGCGGAAAACAGACTCCACAACCGGCAAGGCTGTAAAGTAGGTATGCTTATTCAGCGCTGGGCAGCACGGGGGGTAGTCCCACCAAAATCGTGCGTGCCAGTTTGGCAAATTTCCAGAGAATATATACCATAAAGTTATATTTCTGAGAAGTCATTTACATAGGCATGAGATATGCAAATGTCCGTTCGCATGTGCAGTTGTTTTTCCTGGTGGTCGTCAGGGGTCTTCAGATGAAGGCCAGTAGTCTTCCTCACTGTGTTCGCTGACTGACCCCTGCTTCTGCGCAAACTCAGTCCGGGGATCACATAGGCCACGTCCTTTGAGGTAGCTGTTGCAATTCCCTTATCTCCATGTTCCCGTGCATCCGCCCCTCCCAAGGCCCAGCCATCTGAAGTGAGACCATCCTTATCTTACAGCCATTACCACTCTCCAAATTGTTAAGGTTTCCCTTTGTTTAGTTGAGCACCCAGGATAGTCGAGTAATTAAAGTATTTACAACATCCCCCTTGCCCTTGGGGTCCCCACGTTTCAGCGGGACGCCGCTGGATCCTGGGTGGTGACTATACTATCCTTGCTATACTGTCTGTAATCTCAGCCTATTTTTTCCTTCTGTCTCTTGGTTTCTTTTCTGTGTCTTTCCTCCTCTTTCACAAAATATCATTATCCACTTATCATTCTCCAAGTAAACATAGCCCACTGTGAATCAATACCGTGCCTCGTTTGTGCTTTATCTTCGTCTCAAGGATCAACTAAGAACCGTCTCATAGGGGAGGGGAATCCTTTGCTGCTCCTGAGTGCACCGGGAGGGAAAGCGGGGGGCTGACCGTGGAGTTTTTAGGGGGCTCTGACCCGTGCCAGCTGGGCGGGGCTGACCAAGGAGGGCTGCGATCTGATCAATCGTAGCTTGTGAACCCCCCCTCCGGTGGAACCTTATCGGTTCTTGACACCTTGCCAGGCACCGAGGTCAGGCTGACAGGCCTGTAGTTCCCAGGATCCTCCTTCCGGCCCTTCTTGTGGATGGGTGTTACATTGGCCAGCCTCCAGTCATCTGGGACCTCCCCGGTTAGCCAGGACTGATAATAAATAATGGAGAGCGGCTTAGCAAGCTCTTCCACCAACTCCCTCAGTACCCTTGGGTGGATACTGTCCGGTCCCATAGACTTGTGAGCATCCAAGTGGCACAGCAAGTCACTAAATACTTCATCCTGAATTACAGGGGGTCTATTCTGATTCCCGTCCCTGGCTACTGGCTCAGGGAGGCAGTTGCCCTGAGGATAACTGGTCTTACTGTGAAAGACTGAGGAAAAAAAGGTATTAAGCACCTCAGCCTTTTCCTCATCCCTGGTCACAATGTTCCCCCCTGCATCCAATAAAGAATGGAGATATTCCCTTGATCTCCTTTTGTTGTTTATGTATTTATAAAAACACTTTTTATTATCTTTTACTGCAGTGGCTAGATTGAGTTCTAGTTGAGCTTTCGCCTTTCTAATTTTCCTTCTACATGACCTAACAACATCCTTGTACTCTTCCTGAGTTGCCCGCCCCTTTTTCCAAAGATCATAAACCTTCTTTTTTCCCCTAAGTTCCTGCGAAAGCTCCCTGTTCAACCAAGCCGGAATTCTTCCCCCACGGCTCATCTTTTGGCTCATGGGGATGGCCTGCTCCTGCGCCTTTAAGATTTCTTTCTTAAAGTATGTCCAGCTTTCCTGGACCCCTTTGTTATCAAGAACTATTTCCCATGGGACTCTCTGAACCAGTGTCCTAAATAGGCCAAAGTCCGCCCTCCGGAAGTCCAAGGTAGAGGTTTTGTTGACCTCCTTCCTTCCCCAAGAATCGAAAACTATCATTTCGTGGTCGCTTTGCCCAAGACGGCCTCCAACCACCACATCTCCCACCAGACCTTCTCTGTTTGTAAACAGCAGGTCTAGCAGGGCACCTCCCCTGGTGGGCTCACTAACCAGTTGTGTTAGGAAGCTATCTATCTTCCACACACTCCAGGAACCTCCTAGACTGCCTCCTTTCCACTGAGTTGAGTTTCCAGCAGACATTCAGCAAATTAAAGTCTCCTACTAGAACAAGGGCTAGTGATCGTGAAACATCAGCCAGCTGCTTGTAGAATAGTTCATCTGCCTCTTCATCCTGGTTGGGTGGTCTATAACAGACTCCCACCAGGATACCTGCCTTGCTGGCCTTCCCCCTGATTCTTACCCATAGGCACTCAACCTTATCATCACTATCCTTAAGCTCTATACAATCAAAACACTCCCTAATGTAAAGGGCCACCCCACCGCCTCTCTTTCCTCTCCTGTCCCTTCTGAAAAGCTTGTAGCCATCCATTACAGCACTCCATTCATGCGAGTCATCCCACCACGTTTCCGTGATGGCGACTATGTCATATCTTTCCTGCTGCACAATGACCTCCAGCTCCTCCTGTTTGTTTCCCATGCTGCGTGCATTGGTGTAGATGCACTTCAGCTGGGCTATTTGTTTCTCCCCCAACTCTGGCATTCCACCCCTAGGCTCATTTCCAGCAAGCCAGGTTTTATCCCACTCCCCCTTCAAGCCTAGTTTAAAGCCCTCTCAATCATCCCTGTCAACTTACAGGCTAGAATCCTTTTGCCCCTGTTAGACAGGTGAACCCCATCTGTCTCAAGCAGGCCTGGTGCCATATAAACTGCCCCATGATCAAAAAAGCCAAAATTCCACCGATGGCACCAGTTTTTAAGCCACGTGTTGATCAGGTGGGTTCTCCTGTTCCTTTCGCCATTCTTGCCTGCTACAAGAGGAATCGAGGAAAACACTACCTGTGCTCCTGTCCCTTCAACCAGTCGCCCCAGTGCTTTGAAATCCTTCTTGATTGCGCTAGGGCTTATCTCATCAACCTCATCACTGCCAACCTGGACAACGAACAATGGGTAATAATCAGAGGGTTGAATTAGTCTAGGGAGCCTCCTGGTAATATCCCTTACCCAGGCCCCAGGGAGGCAGCAGACCTCCCTGTGAGATGGGTCTGGTTGGCATACGGGATCCTCAGTTCCCCTCAGAATGGAGTCCCCCACTACAATCACCCTTCTTTCTTTTTTAACACCTGTAGTTCTGATCCATCTGGTTGACTGACTTATTCTAGGCAAGCCCCCAGATGGACCTTCATCTCCACAATCATCTGCCTGACCCTCAAGTTCCAGAGCCTCATACCTATTCTGTAAGGGTACTTGGGAAGGTGAGGGGGCCCAGAGAGGGATTTTCCTGTCCCCCTGAGCAGGGACCTGTTTCCACTCCCCCTCATCCTTTGGGTCCTCTCCTTCCTGATGGTGAGAGGGTCGGGGCTCCTCTGACTCTTGCTGAGTTTCCATCTGCTGCATTTCTCTCAGGGATGGAAGAGTGTGACTCCACCAGTCAATTTCTCTTTCATACTCCCTGATACTCCTCAGCCTCTCCACCTCTTCTTTAAGCTCTGCCACCAGGCTGAGCAGATCATCTACCTGTTCATACTGCACACAGGTGTCATGTCTGCTGTCTCTTGATACTAATGCCAGGTTCAAGCACTCCCTGCAGCCAGAGACCTGGACAGCTGTATGCTGTTTAGGGGGCTCTGTCTGGGTCCCCACACTCCTACTAGCCATGGCTTTCAACCTTGTGGAGACCATCACTGGGTCTGTTCCAAATTGGACAGGCGAAGCCACCAAGTGTGCTCACCCCAGGAGTCAGGAGGGTGGCTGCGCCCTGCCTGCTTGCCCTGCCCACGCTAACCGCCGCGCCTGTCCTGTTTGCCCGTCCTGGTTGCTCACGCTCCCTCAGTCACTGCTGCCTCCCCGCTGACTGACTGTTTGTTTTGATCTTTTCATGTTTGAATCTCCCACGGTTGCTCCTGGCAATGCCCCCTCCTTGCCTGATTGGCTGGCGAGGGCTTCTGGGTGCTGACAGGGCTCGGTGCTGCTGCTCGGGTGTCCCTGAGCTCTGGAACCCCCTGTACAGCCCGATCTAACACTCGGCCCCAGTCTCACCTCAGTCATCGTCGTCGTCGTCGTTGTCGTCATCGCTGCTGCTGCTGCTGCTGCTGCCGCCCCGCCGACTGACTCAATAAATCTAATCCCAGAATATTTGTAGGAGTTCCCAATATCATTATGGCTTCAGTAGGGGTGGTGTCTCCAGGCAACCAACATTTTACTCGGGCTGTGGGCTGGGGTTTGTAATAGCCAAATACTTCAGTAACCCATATCCGTTTTTTGTCGGGGACAATCCCACTTCTGTCTGCTGTATTGGAATTCAAAGCAGACATTTGGGCTCCTGTGTCTACCAGGAAAGTGACTGGAGTCTTAAAAGGGCCAAGGGGGAAAGTTACCAATAGATCTCCCTGCTCATTTTCAGTGAGACGTCTAAAATATACCCACTCGCCACCCCCTGTCTCACTTGAGACGGCGCAAGAAGTTTCCCGACTTTGGAGGGTCAGGTAATTCCTCTCTGGGGGCCATGGGAGCGGCTGATCTATGGGATACAAGGGTTATAGGGGTGTTTTCCTTTCCTGGCTGACTCTTATCTACTGGTTTCCACATCTGTACCAACAGCTGCAAATTAGGGAAGGGTAAGCTGTCCATTACTTCCTGGGGAATGCCTTTCTCTAGACCTTCCTTCCACAACTGATTTCTTGACATTCCTCCCACAAAATTTCTATTTTGGGGGCAAGATATTCTCTCTGTCTCAGCTCTGCGGACTACTGCTTGTGCCCTCCCCTCTTTCCCAACAGATCCCACGCACCGACCATAATTAATCAACTGCTGCGCAATCTCTCCCCAGGTGAGACCTGGTCCGGCCTGTGGCCCTCCCACCGCAACGGCTCTCAGTCGGTCTTGAATTTGTACAGCATAGACCTTTAGCGAGTCAGGTAGCCCTCTAATCAAGGAGGTCATCCTATCTGGGTTAGCAAACAACATTGGAGAAGGTTGACAGGGAACTAGATGCCTATCATGCATCAATTGAAGGCAGGCCGCTTTCTGTACGCTCTCTGTAAGCTGGCTTACCCAGGGGTGGGAATGGCAATGAGATCTCCCCTCTCCAAGGGGCCCAACCCTCCGGCCCAATATGCCACCCTCTGGGTTAAGGACCAGAGTTCCCGATCATCCTCCACTGTCAAAAATACACCCAGACCCCAGTATCCTTGAGCCTCTTCTTCTGAAAGCCTTATCCTATCTCCACCCGTCAGGGAGACCCTCTACACATATTCAGTCTCAGTTTCCTTAGCCAGTCTACTATATTTTTTCCTGTGACTTTGCCAGTTCATTAACTGTATAAGGTGTCTCTTTAGTGGTAATGGCGGGTTCACCATCTTCACCATCATATACGACTTTGCTTTTAATAAGTGGCCGGAGTTTAGGAGGAGGATCAGATTTTACTACTGCCTCTATTTCCCTCCACGGGTAGTGAGGGGCAACCTCTCCCCCTATAAGGTTGGCTTCTTTCGCTAAACTGGAAAATGCTGGCTCATGTTCCAGATCATCCTCATACCCAGCCATTTTCAGTTTTAATTACCTTTCCCTCACAAAGGCATCCCGCAGGCTACCCTGTAAGTTTTCCACGGCTCATTTCTCATTAGCTAACTCTTTTTCGGCTTGTCGCCATTTCACCCGCTCTACTTCCAATTCTGCTTGCAACGATTTAACCAAGTCTTGCAAAGATACACTCTCCTTCTGCTCAGTCTATTCAACCACATATTTTTCCTTCTCAGCTGCTACCAGCACCGCCCCTAAAACACCACAAACAATGGCTTTCCCTTTACCAAACTTAAACTGATCCTCTTTAGCCAAATCTCTGATTTGCTGTGTCACTGTTACTGGACACTGCCAGTTTTTCTCAGCCCAGCTCCTACTCTTAGGAGTTGGACAAGCTTTGTAATCCTTCAACAAATCTAACAGTGGGGAGCAGTCGAAATGGTGGATGAGCCAACTAGGAGAGGAGCGTTGCTGGATCTTGTTCTCGCTAACAAGGAGGGTCTGGTTGAAGCAGTGAAGGTTGAGGGCAGCCTTGGTTGTAGTGACCATGAGATGGTAGAGTTCAGGATCTCATGTGGCAGGAACAGAATAGCTAGTAAAATCACAACCCTGGACTTCAGTAGGGCCAACTTTGGCCTTTTCAAGCAATTGCTAGGGGAAATCCCATGGGACAGGGTACTAGAAGGTAAGGGGGCCCAAGATAGTTGGTTAGCATTCAAGGACTGCTTCTTCCAAGCTCAAGATCAGAGCATCCCAGCAGGTAGGAAGTCAAGAAAGGGTACCAGGAAACCTGCATGGTTAAACAGGGAACTGCTGGGCAAACTCAAGTGGAAGAAGAGAGTGTACAGATCATGGAAGGAGGGGCTGGCCACTTGGGAGGAATATAAGTCTGTTGTCAGAGGATGTAGGGAGGTGTAGGGGCCTGGACCGTGGGAAAGTTATAGAGAGAACATACCAGTACACTGTTATGTAACAGCATGAGATAGCAAGAAAGCATAAGGATGTGGCTTGCTTAAGTTTATAGTAAGTATCCAATTAGAACAGTAGAGGTGGCATGCAGCCAGATTATGGACAATACTTGTAGCCAATAGCTTAGTGTGTGACCGTTACATAAGAGAGTGTGTAGGTTATAAAAGTGTGTGTTAACCAAAATAAAGAAGCTACTAGAGCACCATATTGGTGTGCTGTAGTTCCTTCCTCGCGCGGACCCCAACATTATGGTGACCCCGACGTGATCGTTGCATCAGAGAAGGGGGACCAGACGAAAGACGCGAGGGTGACTGCTGTGCCGGCGGAGGTAAGCCGGGCCGTCCGAGAGAGACGGGGAAGCCGTCCGAGAGAGACGGGGAAGCTGTCCGAGAGAGGCAGGGAAGCTGTCCGAGAGAGGCAGGAGGTCGTCCGAGAGAGACGGGGAAGCCGTCCGAGAGAGGCGGGGAAGCTGTCCGAGAGAGGCAGGAGGCCGTCCGAGAGAGACGGGGAAGCCGTCCGAGAGAGGCGGGGAAGCCGTCCGAGAGAGACGGGGAATTGTAGGTCTACGTGATTAACGGCAGGATGGAGGGTGCAGTATCTGCACTGGAAAAGGCGGCGGTGGAATGCATTCTGCAGATAGCCGCGCAAACTGAGATTAAGATAAAAAGAAAAGAAGTAGAAACTTTGCTGGAATGGGGCCAGCAAAGAGGTTTCCTAAAAAACACCGATCAGTTGTTTTCTGCAGCTTGCTGGGATGATCTAGGGCAAGAACTTTTGAAATTAGTCACGGTGGGAGATAAAAAGGCTAGAAAGCTAGTTAAATCTTGGAAGAAAGTGAGGGATATGCTGGAGGCTATGTCCTCTGAGGCGAAAGTGCAATCCGCTCTCAAAAAAGCACTAATACCAGAAGAAAAAGAGCAGTTACCGGCGTACCCTGTAGAGGCAGCCCCTCCCTACGAGAACTTTCCGATACGCCCCCCCCACTCCCCCCGCCAGTTCGGCGCCCTCCACCGCCCCCCACTTCCCCCTCCGCTGGCTCAGTGCCAGCTGTTTACCCTGCGATTGAGGAAGAGTTTTGGGGTGGAGAATCAACAGCCCCGTTAGCCCCATTAATGCCTTATGCAGTGGGGCCGGAGGTGACATCTGGGGTCTCGGTACCCCCTCCGGAGGCTGACGGAGGCAAACAGCCAACGGTGAATCCTGAAACTGTACCCCTCCCCATGGAAGTAGAAACAAATGAGTCAGACGCCGCTCCCGAAGTGGACAGTAACGCGCCTTTGCGAGAGTTACTGCAGTGACAAGAACAGCAAATGCAGGAACTATTGAAAAGAATGGAGAGGCTAGATGGAGGAGCTAGTAAAACATCGCGGCAACTCGCTTACAATGAAGCCTCGCAGGCAATATCTGGCGGGTTAGAGGCTCTCGGACAGGCTATTGAGAAGCAGACAGCTCTGCCAGCAGAACCGGAACTTACTCCGGCAGAGCTAAAGCTCAAAGAGGAAACAATCCGGAAGTGGGCGCGAATTTGTGTCCAGGGCAGAGACTGGGAGGAGGCAGAAGCTGACGCGTACCTACGCGGCAGATTTGGGAGTGGCCTGGATGGGCTGTCGCCTCCCCGGGGCGGGACGTCGCCTCCCCGGGGCGGAACATCGTCTTCTCGTTCGCGCATGCGCCGACTGACTGACCCGCCGCGGCAAGAGCATAGCATTCACAGACCAGCAGGTGGAGCTCGAGCTCCATCTACGCCAATGTCAGCCTCTTAGATTCCGATGATCCCGGTGATGAACAGAATACACGACCTGAAGCATTACCCGGCTATGATCCAGGGCAACGATGGCGGGGAGTCTTTCGAGAGGTTACCATCGAAGGAGTAATGTTACCACCTAATATCACCGCAATGCCAGTTTTCACACAAGAAGATCGTCGTCAACGGGCACCGTTTGATTGGAAAACTGTGAAGCAGTTACAAGAAGCAGTACGGAATGGACAATAAGCATGTGATGCAGTTGCTAACATCATTCTCTAAAAACCAAACATTAACACAAGTGGACACCTGCCGGATTGTGAATACCTCCTACTTCAGTATCCACGTTTCCGGTGGACAGATCCCCACAGGCAAAATTAACAGAGGCTCAGCAATCTCACCAGTTTTTTCACCAATCCGCAGCAGCATTGCGATCGCAATTCCAATTGACAAAGACTGATGCAAGGGCGATTATAGCTTCTTGCCCCGATTGTGCTAGAATACCTGTGTTACAGATTGCGGGAGCAAATCCCAGGGGACTCCAACCCAGACAGATTTGGCAAACAGACATCACTGAATATGCTGCCTTTGGCCGACTCAAATATATCCATGGATCAATTGACACCTGCTCCGGTCACATGTGGGCTACAGCCCTGACCTCCATGACAGCTAAGGCTGTTAAAAAACATCTGTTGCAAGCTATTGCAGTAATGGGCCAGCCAGAACAAATTAAGACTGATAATGGCCCTGCCTATCGATCTGAATTGCTTGCAGAATTTATGCAGAAATGGGGTATTACACATGTACACGGTATTCTATATAATTTTACAGGGCAGGCAATTGTGGAACGTGCGCATCACACATTAAAAGAGCATTTAGAAATTATTCGAAAACAGGGGGAGATGGGACCACAGGATGCACTACATAAAACATTGTTTGTATTAAATTGGCTAAACCCTAAGCAGAACTCACAAACACCACCTGCCATAGCTCACGGGTAGGGAAATCAAAAAGACTTCAGTAATACAAACGTACCAGTAAGGGTATTTATCCCAGAATCAGGCACTTGGGAAGGGCCAAAGCAATTAATAACCTGGGGCAGAGGGTATGCTTGTGTCTCCACAGGAAATAACTGCCAATGGGTTCCGGCCAAAGGGTGAAGCCGTGGCTAGATGAACCAGCCGATGCTACAGGACCAGACAACTCTAACACCAGAGGCCTGGAGGAGGTGTGATCACCGCCTTGCACATATCATCTGGCCGTGACTCCAGAATCTGAATCCAGAACAGAAGATGCGGGAACATCATGGGTTTTTTGGACGAACTGCTTGGGTGATCTGGGAATTGGAGGGTGGATAGCCAGCCTACTGAAAGGCTTGGCGCAAGTATTGCTATTCATTTTGTATTGGTATTCTGTACTATAAAAGGTTTTGCAGGGAATGATATCAAGAACCATTGCCATTTATATTAAGAAAGAAAGGGGGAGATGTAGGGGCCTGGACCGTGGGAAAGTTATAGAGAGAACATACCAGTACACTGTTATGTAACAGCATGAGATAGCAAGAAAGCATAGGGATGTGGCTTGCTTAAGTTTATAGTAAGTATCCAATTAGAACAGTAGAGGTGGCACGCAGCCAGATTATGGACAATACTTGTAGCCAATAGCTTAGTGTGTGACCGTTACATAAGAGAGTGTGTAGGTTATAAAAGTGTGTGTTAACCAAAATAAAGAAGCTACTAGAGCACCATATTGGTGTGCTGTAGTTCCTTCCTCGCGCGGACCCCAACAGGGAGGCAACTAGGAAAGCTAAGGCCTCCTTGGAATTAAACCTTGCAAGAGAGGTCAAGGACAACAGAAAGGGCTTCTTCAAATACATTGCAGGTAAAGCCAACACTAGAGGCAATGTAGGCCCACTGATGAATGAGGTGGGGGCCCTGGAGACAGAGGATAAAAAGAAGGCGGAGTTACTGAATGCCTTCTTTGCCTCTGTCTGTACTGCTGGAGGCTGTCCTGAGGAGCCCCGGACCCCTGAGGCCCCAGAAGAAGTCAGGATAGAGGAGGAGTCTGTCTTGGTTGTTGAGGGCTGGGGCAGGGACCAATTTGTTAAAGAAAATTGGCAGAGTCCAAGTCTCTAGGTTTGCTGGTTTTATTAAACAACTCAGAGTTGGACCACCACCGCAGTGAATGGTACCTGACTCAAATTCACTATCGGTTTATATAGAAACTAATAATCAATTACATCATAAACTTTTCATGAGCTTCTGTTAATAGTCCACTAACTATTTCAATTCCTCTTTCTTCCTTCGTCAAGAGTCCACAAAAGTCCATTGTCAGGAGTCCACAAAAGTCCATTCTTTTCCATTGGTACGCTGATCTTTATGTTCTGGTTCCGCTCCGGCTCCAGTCGACACCCCGTCCTTAATGTTCTTGCTGTGATCAGCGTCCCGTCTTGATCCGGGTCGACCAGAGTCTGGTTTCCACTGCCAGCATCTCCTAAGGATTAACCTAAAATAGCTAAAGTCTATTTAGAACTTTATTTCTATTAATGTTTATTTCTAAGTATCCTATATTTCTTTTAAGGTAAAGAGAAGGTTAACCATACATCCCCTTTACTAAAATCATCAGAAGGTAATACTTCTAGGCCTACTCCTGCTTAGCTACTCATTAAGCTTTGATTGATGATTTGTTCAGTCATAGGTCAGGATTACACAAGGAGCTTTGAGAACAATATTCATGGATTGTGAAAGCCCACCTGTGTTTATTCAGATAGACTTATATTAATTATTCTATTCTTCATTCTATTTCACCCCTATTGATCCTTGTCTCCCTAACTCATAAGAACTTCTACATTAATTATGTGAAAATTTCTATAACACAATTAAGCAATCTGGACGTCCATAAATCCATGGGCCCTGATGGGATGCACCCGCGGGTGCTGAGGGAGCTGGCGGAAGTCATTGCTAGGCCACTCTCCATCATCTTTGCTAAGTCGTGGAGAATGGGAGAGGTGCCTGAGGACTGGAGGAAAGCAAATGTCACTCCAGTCTTCAAAAAGGGCAAGAAGGAGGACCCGGGTAACTATAGACCGGTCAGCCTCACCTCCATCCCCGGAAAGGTAATGGAACAACTTGTCCTTGGTGCTGTCTCTAGGCACATCAAGGATAGGGGGATCATTAGGGGCAGTCAACATGGCTTCACCAAGGGGAAGTCATGCTTAACCAACTTGATAGCCTTTTCTGAGGACATAACCCGGTGGATAGATGATGGTAAAGCTGTGGATGTGGTCTATCTTGATTTCAGTAAAGCGTTTGACACGGTCTCCCACAGCATCCTCGCAGCTAAACTGGGGAAGTGTGGTCTGGATGATCGGGTAGTGAGGTGGATTGTGAACTGGCTGAAGGAAAGAAGCCAGAGAGTGGTGGTCAACGGGACAGAGTCCAGTTGGAGGCCTGTGTCTAGCGGAGTCCCTCAAGGGTTGGTACTGGGATCAGTGCTATTCAATATATTCATTAATGACTTGGATGAGGGAATAGAGTGCACTGTCAGCAAGTTCGCTGATGACACAAAACTGGGAGGAGTGGCTGACACACCACAAGGCTGCGCAGCCATTCAGAGAGACCTAGACAGGCTGGAGAGTTGGGCGGGGAGAAACTTAATGAAATATAACAAGGGCAAGTGTAGAGTCCTGCATCTGGGCAAGAACAACCCCATGTATGAGTACAAGTTGGGGACAGACCTGTTGGAGACCAGCGTAGGGGAAAGGGACCCGGGGGTCCTAGTGGACAGCAGGATGACCATGAGCCAGCAGTGTGCCCTTGTGGCCAAGAAGGCCAATGGCATCCTGGGGTGTATTAGAAGGGGTGTGGTTAGCAGGTCAAGAGAGGTTCTCCTCCCCCTCTACTCTGCCCTGGTGAGGCCGCATCTGGAATATTGTGTCCAGTTCTGGGCCCCTCAGTTCAAGAAGGACAGGGAACTGCTAGAGAGAGTCCAGCGCAGAGCCACGAAGATGATTAAGGGGGTGGAACATCTCCCTTATGAGGAGAGGCTGAGGGAGCTGGGTCTCTTTAGCTTGGAGAAGAGGAGACTGAGGGGTGACCTCATTAATGTTTATAAATATGTAAAGGGCAAGTGTCATGAGGATGGAGCCAGGCTCTTCTCAGTGACATCCCTTGACAGGACAAGGGGCAATGGGTGCAAGCTGGAACACAGGAGGTTCCACATAAATATGAGGAAAAACTTCTTTACAGTGAGGGTAACTGAACACTGGAACAGGCTGCCCAGAGAGGTTGTGGAGTCTCCTTCTCTGGAGACATTCAAAACCCGCCTGGATGCGTTCCTGTGTGATATGGTCTAGGTAATCCTGCTCCGGCAGGGGGATTGGACTAGATGATCTTTCGAGGTCCCTTCCAATCCCTAACATTCTGTGATTCTGTGATTCTGTGAAATCAGGCTTGACCCAGGTTGCCATGACTCTCTGCCAGAGATTTCGGCCTCTACCAAAAATCAATTCTCCTTTACAGCACTCTGTTATCCCCTTCTAAAGAGCTGATTTTGGCCTCTACCAAAAAATCAGTCCTCTTAGAGCACTCTGGCTGTTACAAAGCCTCTTTGCCGCTTCCTACAAGGGATCCTGACGACTATGCCAAATTTATCCTGTCCCGTCCCACTCAGTGGGCTTGGGGAGGTTCACTTACAGATCTTTTGTGCGGCAATCCGGAGTGACTCAGCCACTCTAGAAGCTTACCCAAAAGATCAGTTTATTGGAGAATGTATCAAAATCAAAACGAAGAGGGATTTGGCAAAAGATATCAGCAAAACATACCTTCACTACAAAACATGACAAAGAGAATCATAACAAAACCACAACCTGAACACTAATCTCATGAACAGTAAAATTTCAACAATCAAAAGTTCTCATAACCACTGAGTGCTGCTGGCAGTATCACCCTTAGGAATTAGGAAAGCAGGGGAAAAAGGAATAGAGAGAGAGAGAAAGAGAGAAAGGACTGAGAAGAAGAGCAGAGATAGGAAAGATATCACCACCCCTTGGGTCCAGCAATGAATTCAACACGTGTCCAGCAGGTATAGTCCAAAAGTATCCAGAGGCATCCAAGGGGGGGGCGTGCACCAAAAAACCCGGCAGCTTCAGATTCTGCCTTTTTTTATGATCCCTTGCTCCGCCTCTGGGGAGGAGTCCTGTCTGAGCTCACGCATGCGCAATTGTAATTTCTAGAGAGTTCCTGAAATGGGTCTGGGGTCCCTGGGTGGTCTGCCTTTTATAAACTTTGTCTCCACCCCGGTGAAGGAGATTTGCCTTGACTGGCGCATGCGCAGTTTTTTGCCTGTGAAGGTTCCAGAAATGGGTCTGGGGTACTTGGGGGTCTCAGGTGGTCGCCTAGCCCCGTCCAGTGCAGACAATAGACAGTCCCGATCTGTGGTCCCACCTCCACAAGGTCTGTCTGACTCCCCTGCCTGCAGCAAGATGGCTGTTTGGGACATACTGTTAACCCCTTCTTAGTCGGTCCTCTACAATAAGCAGTACAGCAAGCAGCGAAAGCAAAAAGCAGCCAATAACGAGCACTAGACTCTAATATACAGTACAACATGCAAGCCCCATGGCAAGCACAGGACCCCGACAATTAATAGCTAAAAAGCAATAACAGCTATAAATTCAATCATCTAGCACATTCCAGTCAAATATGTCGTTATCTCGAACCATTCAAGCACCATGTTGGGCACCAAAAAAGACTGTCGTGGTCTAACCCCAGATGGCAACTAAGCACCACACAGCTGTTTGCTCACTCCCTCCCGGTGGGATGGGGGAGAGAACCGGAAGAGTAAAAGTGAGAAAACTCGTGGGTTGAGATAAAGACAGTTTAATAAGTAAAGCAACAGCCATGCACGCAAGCAAAGCAAAACAAGGAAATCATTCACTACTTCCCATCGGCAGGCAGATATTTCACCATCTCCAGGAAAGCAGGGCACCATCACGTGTAATGGTTACTTGGGAAGACAAAATGCCATAACTCCAAATTGGAAGGAGTGTTTGATACACCAGAACAGTTTGCTGCTATTCAAAGAAACCTCAACAGGGTGGACAAATGGGCTGACAGAAATCTCATGCAATTCAACAAAGGGAAATGGCAAGTCCAGCACCTGAGGAAGAATAACCTCATGCACCAGTATATGCTGGGGGCCACCCAGCTGCAAAGCAGCTTTATTGTAAAAGACCTGGGGATCCTGGTGGACAACAATCTGAATATGAGTCAGCAATGTGCCCTTGCCACAAAGGCCACTAACAGCATCCTGGACTGCATTACAAAGAGCGTTATCAGCAGGTTGACGGAGGTTATACTTCCCGTCTCCTCCCCATCTGGAGTACTGTGTCCAATTCTGGGGTCCCTCATCCAAGTTGCCCAGAGAGGTTGTGGAGTCTCCATCCTTGGCAATATTCCTTGGCATTTCCTTGATTGGACACAGTCCTGGGCAACCTGCTCTAGTTGACTCTGCTTTGAACAGGGGTTTGGATTAAATGATATCCAGAGGTCCCTTCATATCTGAACCATTCTGCGATTATGAATAACACATTAGATTACAGTGTGGCAATCAGTAACTTCATTGCAAAGCTTGCTATTACATTCAGATGAAGAAGAGAGTTGCCACTCTTCAGGATGGGAGGTTTGTATGAAATGGATGCAGAATTATCACCTGCTGTTCTTGCAAATTAGCTTGCCGTAGTTTCAGAGTCATTTTAGTGTGAATAAATGTAAATTTAAACAGGAAGAAACTCTTTGATATTACAGTTAATTATTTACATGTCATGTGATACCATCAAATAACTGTTGAGCATTAAGTCCATATGTCCTGTCCTACTGTTGCACATTTTTTGAAACTACTCTGAGATATGGCTTTTATGCGTACATATTCAACTTTAAACCTATAATCTGACCCCCACATCCTCCATTTTGCCCTGTTTTATGATACATTTGTTTTACTCAACTGAGTAAAAAATTATAAAATATTAATTTTACTATGTGTATGCAAATTTCAAAATATCCTAATTTAAATAACAATGCAGTGGAATTATACTTGGTAAATGCTAGTGTATATATTTCTAACATTTGAAGAACTGTATTGAACTGGTTTACTTTTTATCAGTAAAAATGAGGATACTTATATATAATCAAGATATTTAGTTGTCCATCTCTTCAGAATATTGGAATATTGGTAGATGAAAAAATATATATAAGCTGTAAATGTGCGCTTGCAGCCCAGAAAGCCAGTCATATCCTGGGCTGCATCAAAAGAGGTGTGACCATCAGGTCGAGGGAGGCAATTCTCCCCCTCTACTCTGCTCTTGTGAGACCCCACCTGGAGTACTGCATCCAGCTCTTCAGCCTCCAGCACAAGAAAGATATGGACCTGTTAGCGCGGGTCCAGAGGAGGGCCACAAAAATGATCAGAGGGCTGGAACACCTCTCCTATGAAGAAAGGCTGAGAGAGTTGGGGGTTGTTTGGCCTGGAGAAGAGAAGGCTCATGGGAGACCTTATTGTGGCCTTTCAATACTGAAAGGATGCTTATAAGAAAGATGGAGAGAGACTTTTTACCAGGGCCTGTAGCGACAGGACAAGGGGCAATGGTTTTAAACTGAAAGAGCGTAGGTTTAGATTGGACATAAGGAGGAAATGTTTTATGATGAGGGTGGTGAAACACTGGAACAGGTTGCCCAGAGAAGTTGTGGATGCCCCATCACTGAAAGTGTTCAAGGTCAGGTTGGATGGGGCTTTGAGGAACCTGATCTAGTGAAAGATGTCCCTGCCCATGGCAGGAGCATTGGAACTATATGATCTTTAAAGGTTCCTTCTAACCCAAACCATTCTATGATTCTATGATCTTTATGCAGTCGATCAACCTCAGCAATAAAAAGCATCCTACATGTTGTCTGTATTGAGGACTGTTTTTGTCATTTGATATTCTGGGATATATAAGGACATATAGATAGAAACTTTCTATGTTTATGAAAGGAAATGCTATTGACGTTAATAAATCTGTTAAAATTTGAGGACTGTAAAGAGCAACAGACTGACAATAGAATTCAGTACTCTGCAAAGTTTGCTTGTAGGTGAGGATTAGAAGGTTGATCTGCTTGACCAGTCTGAAGGATTTCTGGCTCTCATGATCTTACAGTCAGCTGAAAGTTCTTGCATCACTTTCCTCTCTTGGGTATCAGAATACATTTTGAACACTGGAAATAAAATAATGAAATTGAATGGAAATGATTAATAGAGAATGACAAATAAAGTAATTCAGCTGATGCTTTAAGAAATTTATTCCCATTTTGTCATAACTTTCCTAAAGTGCAGTATTGTCTAAGTGTTTTCTCTCCAGCTGTAGTACTGAAAATAGCATTGCAGGAAACTTCAGTTTTCTTATCTCTTTCATCACTCATCACCAAACATAATGCAATAAAATGGTTTGCCTGCTGGAAATGGCAAAAAAGCATAGCATGCTTTTTGATTGTCTTTGAGTATGGGTGCTGGAAGGGAAAGTGTCACAGTTTGATAGACTGGATTACCCAGTATCAGAGGTGTGTCTGTGAAAATATTCTTGGAGCTTAATAGGTTGATTCAAAGATGGAAGATTACTGAATGTTTATATGTTGAAATATTTTGCTCCAGTATAAAATTTACATATAAAAATGTTTGTTCTGAAGTTGATGTAAAAGCAAAAATAAAATTAAGATAATATTTTTAAACTTGAAGAGAGTCTCTCTCTTCAAACTGTCACCCAGTATGTTTATGTTTTCACCTAAGAGCTCACTCTCTCAAAAGAGAATATACATGCATTATAACACCTAGGATTTCTATACCTGTCTCAGAAAGGTACCAAGTAAACTGATCAGGAGTGTTTTGATGATTTTCAGCTCTAGAAAACATTGATTTTTCAAAATTTAATTTTTCGTGGAAATAAATCCATTTCATCAGCAAAAAAATATTAGGCAGGCTTTTCTTTGGTCTCAGATTAAATTTATGGCGAATAAGAAAGAGACTCCAGATTAGCTAATAAACCAGTGGTCAGCATGTTGACATGAAATATAGAAGATCTAGACTCAAAGCCTGATCTCTGTCTGATGTTGAACAGGAATACAAATGTGGGCTTCTCTATCCCAGGCATTAAGCATTTTAGACATCAAGTTGTTCAGGCATGTCCATCTTTCAAAATAATAAAATGTCACAATGTTAAAAGGTCCTTCTGTAAAGGATACTAATTAACATTTTTTGTTTTCTAGACTTCTTGGTTCTCAGTCAATCTCAGTGCCAAACCGCCTTCTCATGCATGAGACTAATTCTGCTGAGCACAGTGGACATGATTCATCATCATCTTATACCTCTCTGACATGAAGTAAAAATCTTAGCAAGCTACCCCACAAGGTGCAAGGCAGTGAAGAGTCAGGCTTAGCTGAATGTAATATTTGTAGATAGAATATACTCTGGCATCAGAAATTAACTCAAGTATTGCCTCCTAGAAATGACATTTGTTTGAAACTGCAGTATAAAGGGATGTCTCTGATGCCTTGTTAGTAATGTTATGGACTTCATAGCTTCCACACTTTCACTAGAATTGCGTGAACAGCATGTCGAAAATGGTTTTATCTAGGTTTTTTTCTGTGACTAGAACATGAATGTGCTATTATGATGCAAAGTACATTGTTTTAACAAAGAAGTTGCTACACGAATTACAGCCTTTCATTCTTTACAGTTGTGTATTCTATATATGACAACTTTCTGAAGGTACTTCACTGTGCTGTGCAGTATACATTAAAGTTTGTTTTGGTAGGTAATGGGTATTTTCTGGCAGTGCAGAATTTTGTATTACTATCAGTAGCATTCACTACTAGAGTTTTCTGTGGTAGAACAGTTTGATGCATTTGCTTTGTAATTTATTCTGTCCCGTATATAATGACTAGAATTCTCATTGCTCTAAAGTGAAAGCAGGAAAAATGGCATAGCTTTAAAGCAAAATACTAGGGTTATAATAGCCACAAATCTCCTTTTCAGTAAATTATTTTCAAATTTAATAGGTAACCTCATTACATTGTAGTTCATATAGCATTCTTCTTTAAAGCAGCTAAAATAATTTTGTTTAAAATAACCAACAACTTCTGCATTTTTTAATGAAGGAACAGTCAGCAAATAAATTAAATCTCTCTTTCATTTCAGAAATCAGAGGTGCAGACATATGCAAAACTTCTAAGCAGGAGCTAGGCAATTCATTCTTTCAAGAGTTCTTTTGCTGAATGTGGTTTTTCATAAGTGAAAGAGTTTTTACTTCCAATCTATAGTTTATTTTTTCCTTGGGGAAATTTACCTGCAGTATTTTTGATTAGTAATAAATTTTAACTCTTTTTATATTCTCTCTCTTGAAACAATCTACATGTGGTATAATGAAATTGTGTCCCAGATAGAATTTTATCAGGGCGTTGGATTACTGGTAAGGTATGTGACAAATATTCCTGAACACAGTATACTAGTGAAAGGCTGTAACTACAAGCTATTCAGGCACACTTGTCTTTTCCTTTTTTGTTTTCCCCCAGAAAATAACATTGGAATGCTTTTTCAGTGATAGTGTATGCACACACATTAGAACCACAGTACAAAGGTGATAACTGATGAATTTTTGTCTTATGTTTTATAAAAATATACCTCTGTTGTGAAATAGTGAAAAGATCCTTGTTCTTAGATGAAACTAGGGTCTTACATGAAGAAGCTGGGGCTGTCATTTGAGCAGAAAATGGAAGGGATGAAGGGGAATTGTGAGCATTATTCTAGAGCATCTAGGTGCCAGTGCCTTCACAGGCCTCAACTGTGGAAGAGTGGCAGAGACACAGAATCACAGAATGTTAGGGATTGGAAGGGACCTCGAAAGATCATCTAGTCCAATCCCCCTGCCGGAGCAGGATTGCCTAGACCATATCACACAGGAACGCGTCCAGGCGGGTTTTGAATGTCTCCAGAGAAGGAGACTCCACAACCTCTCTGGGCAGCCTGTTCCAGTGTTCGGTCACCCTCACTGTAAAGAAGTTTTTCCTCATATTTATGTGGAACCTCCTGTGTTCCAGCTTGCACCCATTGCCCCTCGTCCTGTCAAGGGATGTCACTGAGAAGAGCCTGGCTCCATCCTCATGACACTTGCCCTTTACATATTTATAAACATTAATGAGGTCACCCCTCAGTCTCCTCTTCTCCAAGCTAAAGAGACCCAGCTCCCTCAGCCTCTCCTCATAAGGGAGATGTTCCACCCCCTTAATCATCTTCGTGGCTCTGCGCTGGACTCTCTCTAGCAGTTCCCTGTCCTTCTTGAACTGAGGGGCCCAGAACTGGACACAATACTCCAGATGCGGCCTCACCAGGGCAGAGTAGAGGGGGAGGAGAACCTCTCTTGACCTGCTGACCACACCCCTTCTAATACACCCCAGGATGCCATTGGCCTTCTTGGCCACAAGGGCACACTGCTGGCTCATGGTCATCCTGCTGTCCACTAGGACCCCCAGGTCCCTTTCCCCTATGCTGCTCTCCAACAGGTCTGTCCCCAACTTGTACTCATACATGGGGTTGTTCTTGCCCAGATGCAGGACTCTACACTTGCCCTTGTTATATTTCATTAAGTTTCTCCCCGCCCAACTCTCCAGCCTGTCTAGGTCCCTCTGAATGGCTGCGCAGCCTTGTGCATAATCCATGTAGGAAAGTCAGATACAACATAGCCACAATCCAGTAAAATATGTATGAATATGTTAGTCTCATTGATTTGAAATTGAACTCATATATGATGCTGATGTGTGGCCTATAAATAAATGTTATAATTAACTTAGAAATCGAATAACTTAATTTGGTTCAAAGTACAAATACATTTTAATCAATTAAAATTTCAGACAGAATACAGTGTTTACTTTATGTAGTACCAATAATCTTATATAGTAGAAATTTTTCATTTGTCAAAGCTATTGTGTTATCTTCGCACAGTGAGCCCAAAAGAGATGTTTATTGTTGATATGGAAATTGGAAGAGGTGGGAAGACCTTACTTGATGTCAGAGTCCAATACTCTCTGACCAGCTTCTTTTAGGTATTCCACACAAGGAGAGTTTAATGTTTTAATGCAAAATTTACTTATTTGGATATATTTGATGTGATGCGGGATTTTGATTTAGCAGTGTGATACAGCAATATACTGAAATCACAACACAATTATAGCAATTGCAATATACAGTTGGGTCACAATGATACCAGACATTTCAGTTCAGCAATGGTTTAGCAAGAGTAGGCCTCAGAGTAGGCTCTAAAAAGCCTGCTCTGTGTTACCTTTACACAGAACAAACTTTCCTGTCAATAATTTTCCTTTTAGCTAGAATAATAGAGAATAACAATAGGTTCTGAAGCAAACTACATGTTTTGTAGATAGAGTTTGTTTATGGGATTGATAACAAGGTTCTAGTAAGCAATGATTCATGCTGTTTACGCTTAGTCTTAGAAAAACAAAGGTCTCTGCTAATTATATAAGGCCAAAAGACAAAACAAAACTGTAAAGAACAACTTTGTGATGTCTAAATTAACTTGATTCATAAACTCTTGTGTCAGAGGAGAGATAAGTCCAAAACGATATCTTCTTCTTGAGAACACATGTACTTGTAAACAAGAAGGTCTCAACCACGCTTGTGCACAAGCACGATTAAAAGGGGATTGGGACCACCAGTGACCCCCAGAGACCACCCAAGACCCCTTCCCCAATTTAGTACGCATGCGTAAAGACATTATGTAATGCATTATATAACGTGCTATGTATAAGTTTTTTTTAAAATGGGTGGGATTTTGCTTGGAATTATGTATATAAGGAGAAAGCTTTTGTTCTTGGGTGTGCATGCTAGGAGGAGAGATCCCCCATGCACCCAGCACTGCAATAAACCAATGTCGGCTTTCTATATATTGGTTTTGTATATATTTGTATATTCATTGCTGCTTAGCGAAACTGCTTTTGACTTTCAGCTTGCAAGTCTCTCTCTGTGTTCTCCGTTCCTCCTTTTCAGGGGAGGGAAAGGAGAAAAGGGGGGGGTAAGCGGCGTTTTGCCGTTTACTGTTTGCTAACAGTTTAACAGCCAGTCCGGCTTTGAACTGTGATAGATTTATTTGTAATTGTGGTAATTGTGGTACTCGTATAACTTTGTTCGGGTATTCGTGTTAATTTTGAAACTTTGTAAAATGGGAAACAAACAGTCTACTGAAGGGGTGGATTAGAGTCCCACTGAAAGTGGTATAAGGGATTCGAGTCACCTGAAAATGGTATAAGGGGTCTGAGTCCCCAGCATCTTGTTATTTTGTGTTAAGTCGTTGGTTTTGTGTCTGTGTTAAGTCGTTGCTTTTGTGTTTTAACACTGCTTTTGTGTTCTGATATTATTTTGCAATGGGTAACAAACCCTTTGTGGAAGGGGGATTCTGAAAAATCTCCTCTAGGATGTATATTGAACCATTGGAAAAAGGTGTGTGGGAGGGGAGACTCTCTCACTAAGAGGCAGCTTGTAGAATATTGTAATCAATGGTGGCCTTTGTATATCCTAGATGATAAGGAGAAATGGCCTGAGAACGGGAGTATAAGCTACAACACAACACTGCAATTAATGTTGTTCTGTAGATGAGAGTGAAAGTGGGATGAGATGCTGTATGTGAATTTGTTCTTTGCATTACGGGATGATTATGATGTGCGTAAGGAATGTGGTTTGATTGTAAGCGAAGGTGAAATATTGGCGTTAGAGGCAAGGAAAAAGAAAGCGCCTAAGTGTTGTTGTTCAGCATGCAGCATCGGCAGGCGGTGCAACAAGTATAAGGAGAAAAGAGAGGAGGAGGAGAACGAGGAGGATGTTCAGATGTTAGTTGGACCTAGAAGGGATAATGAACGGAGTGATTCGGACAGTACCGATGGTGAAGCAGGTTTCAGTCCGGTAGCAGGTAGGACTACCAACGATTGATTTTGCATGGTATTCGGAATGCTATTCCAAAGTTAAAGAACTAGTCTAAATTGTATCAGGTCGTTCAGGGAAAGAATGAGGATCCCTCCTCTTTCCTTGAAAGACTAACAGAGGCTGCAAGAAAATACACTGATTTGAATCCAGAAAATGATGTAGATGCTGTCTCGTTAATACACATTTTTATGGGTCAATCTAGTGCAGACTGTCACGGTTTAAAGCTGGGCCTGCTATTAAACCTGTGGCAGATGCTCTCTGTTAACTCTCCCCCCCGCCAAAGGGAAAGGGAAAGGGAAAGGGAAAAGGGAGAGAGGCTTCCGGGTTGGAAAGTTAAAACAGTTTTAATAAACTATAATAATGAAAAAAAAGTATAATAACAATGATAGAAATAATCAAATATATACAAATATATATACAAAACCGAGATTGAGCTCCCCTGAAGTCAGCCACGTCACCACCGGCACTGCAGGGCAGGCTCCGGGAAGGCCCAGCCTGGGCCTAGCGACGGTCGAGAGCTGGATTCAGGAATGCACGGATCAGGATCGGGGGCAGCAGGAAAACAGACGGAGTCCTCCTTGGACACCGGCCATAGCAGAAAGAGAGCGAGACCCTCGTGATCCCCCCGCTTTATACTGAGAATGATGTGTATGGGATGGAATACCCTCGTTGGTCAATTTTGGGTCACCTGCCCTGTCCGCTCCCCCCTGCAGCTGCGACCCCCCTTCGGCTCTTCACTCGTAAGCAGTGAGGAATTCAGCAGTGACCTTGGTTTCTCTCAAGAACAAGTACAGCAAGAGCCTTTCTGCACAACATCCCTACCGGTGCCTCAGTGATAACTACAAACTTCGAGCGTTATCAGTCCTGGAAGCAGACACTGTCTGCAAAACATACAGTTAGTTTCAGAAAGTGCAGTTACTTAGAGGAGACTTAGCTGAAAGTAAAAATCACTGAAAGGAAAATCGGCCTGGTTTAGGCCAAACCAGGACATTCCACCCCTTATTCCATACCATTCACGTCATACTCAGATCACCACTAACTTTTCATTTTAAAATATATACAGATAACATTAGTTTATGATTCATCTCTATACAAAAAAAAAGTTCATTAAGTTCATTTAGTTCAGGATTGTGGGTTTCCATCTGGCTAGGAGTCTCCCAGGGTAGGAGAGATGGTATGAGCTTTGTCACAGTTCGTGCCCACGGGTTGCAGGTTAAAGATGTCAGTCTCGAGGAGGTTACTGGACACCACTTGCAGCTAGCTCCAATCTCATCACCACTGCTTCAACCTGAAAGACACTTATGAACACTGTTAGTATTATGCAGCAATTAACATCATGCAGTTCAGAATTAAGTATTCTCACCCAAGATCAGATCACCTTCAGGGACACATCGGACTCCACCATCCTGCAGCATCATCCACCAAGTACATCCAGGTCCCTGAGCAAAAGCAATCCCATGAATGGGTTTACCTTTGCCCGTAGCAGGAAGAACCCAGACAGTTTTTCCCAACAGATTCCTTTCATGCACCACAGGGACTTCATCCCCTTCTACTGTATGTAAAAGGTCTGACTGAGCAGGGCCAGCTCGGTTGATAGATCCTCTGGTGTTAACTAGCCAGGTAGCTTGTGCCAAATGCTTATCCCAGTTTTTAAAGGTTCCACCCCCCATTGCTTTTAGGGTAGTTTTTAACAGTCCATTATACCGTTCAACTTTCCCAGAGGCTGGTGCATGATAGGGGATGTGATATACCCATTTGATGCCATGCTCTTTGGCCCAGTTATCTATGAGACTGTTTTTGAAATGAGTACCATTGTCCGACTCAATTCTCTCTGGCGTGCCATGTCGCCACAAGATTTGCTTTTCGAGGCCCAGAATAGTGTTCCGGGCAGTGGCATGGGGCACAGAGTATGTTTCCAGCCATCCGGTGGTCGCCTCCACCATGGTAAGCACATAACGTTTACCCGGGTTTGAGGGAGTGTGATATAGTCAATTTGCCAGGCCTCCCCATATTTATATTTCAACCACCGCTCCCCATAACACAAAGGTTTTAACCATTTGGCTTGCTTAATTGCGGTGCATGTTTCACAATCATGGATAACCTGTGCAATAGAGTCCATAGTTAAGGCCACCCCTCGGTCACGAGCCCATCTCTATGTTGCATCTCTCCCTTGATGACCTGAAGTGTCATGAGCCCACCGAGCTAAAAACAGTTCACCTTTATGTTCCCAGTCCAAATCTATTTGGAACACTTTAGCAGCTTGATCCGCTTGTTGGTTGTTTCGATGTTCCTCAGTTGCCCGACTTTTAGGTATGTGAGCATCTACATGACGTACCTTCACGACTACTTTCTCCACCCGAGCAGCAATATCTTGCCACAGTTCAACAGCCCAAATAGGTTTACCTTTACGCTGCCAGTTGCTTCGCTTCCACTGCTTTAACCACCCCCACAAGGCATTTGCTACCATCCATGAGTCAGTATAGAGATACAGCCTTGGCCACTTTTCTCGTTCAGCAATGTCTAAAGCCAGCTGGATGGCTTTTACCTCTGCGAATTGACTTGATTCACCTTGTCCTTCTGTGGCTTCTGTGACTCGTCGTATAGGGCTCCATACAGCAGCTTTCCACTTCCGATGCTTTCCTACAAGACGGCAGGATCCATCAGTGAACAGGGCATACTGCTTCTCATCCTCTGGTAGTTCATTATATGGTGGGGCTTCTTCAGCACGTGTCACCTCCTTTTCTGGTGGCATTCCGAAGTCTTTGCCTTCTGGCCAGTCCATGATCACTTCTAGGATTCCTGGGCGATTAGGGTTTCCTATTTGAGCCCTCTGTGTAATTAATGCAATCCATTTACTCCATGTAGCATCAGTTGCATGATGAGTAGTAGGAACCTTACCCTTGAACATCCAGCCTAGTACTGGTAATAGGGGTGCCAGGAGAAGCTGTGCTTCAGTACCGATTACCTCTGAAGCAGCTCTAACTCCTCCATATGCTGCCAGTATCTCTTTTTCAGTTGGAGTGTAATTGGCCTCGGAGCCCTTGTATCCTCGACTCCAAAATCCTAGGGGTCGACCTCGAGTCTCCCCTGGCACTTTCTGCCAGAGGCTCCAGGTAGGACCATTGTCCCCAGCTGCGGTGTAGAGCACATTTTTAACATCTTGTCCCGTACGGACTGGTCCAAGGGCTACTGCATGCACAATCTCTTGTTTAATTTGTTCAAAAGCCTGTCGTTGTTCAGGGCCCCACTGAAAATCATTTTTCTTTCTGGTCACTTGATAAAGAGGGCGTACTATCTGGCTGTAATCTGGAATATGCATTCTCCAGAAACCCACAACGCCTAAGAAGGCTTGTGTTTCCTTTTTGTTAGTTGGTGCGGACATCGCTGTTATTTTGTTGATCACCTCTATCGGGATCTGGCGACGCCCATCTTGCCATTTAATCCCTAAAAACTGGATCTCCCAGGCAGGTCCCTTGACCTTGCCTCTTTTTATGGCAAAACCAGCTTTCAGAAGAATTTGGATTATTTTCTTCCCTTTGTCAAAAACTTCTGCTGCTGTATCACCCCATACAATGATGTCATCAATATATTGCAAATGTTCTGGAGCTCCACCCTTTTCTAGTGCAGTCTGGATCAGTCCATGGCAAATAGTAGGACTGTGTTTCCACCCCTGGGGCAGTCGATTCCAGGTGTACTGGATACCTCTCCAGGTACAAGCAAACTGTGGCCTGCACTTTGGTGCCAAGGGAATAGAGAAAAATGCATTAGCAATGTCTATGGTGGCGTACCACTTGGCTGCCTTTGACTCCAGTTCTTATTGAAGTTCTAGCATGTCTAGCACAGCAGCACTCAGAGGTGGCGTAACTTCATTTAGGCCACGATAGTCCACAGTTAATCTCCATTCTCCATCAGACTTTCGCACTGGCCATATAGGACTATTAAAGGGTGAGCGAGTCTTGCCAATCACTCCTTGATTTTCTAATTGTCTAATCAGTTTATGAATGGGGATCAGGGAGTCTCGATTGGTGCGATATTGTCGTCGGTGCACCGTGGCAGTAGCAATTGGCACCTGTTGTTCTTCAACTTTCAGCAACCCCACAACAGAAGGATCCTCTGAGAGGCCAGGCAAGGTAGACAGCTGTTTAATGTCCTCAGTCTCTCCAGCCGCTATACCAAAGGCCCATCTATACCCTTTTGGGTCCTTAAAATACCCTTTCTTAAGGTAGTCTATGCCAAGGATGCATGGAGCATCTCGGCCAGTCACAATGGGGTGCTTTTTCCATTCATTTTCAGTTAGGCTCACTTCGGCCTCCAATACAGATAACTCTTGAGATCCCCCTGTTATTCCTGAAATACTGACAGATTCTGTCCCTTTATGATTCGATGGCATGAGGGTGCACTGTGCACCAGTGTCTACCAGGGCTCGAAACTTTTGTGGTTCTAATGTGCCAGGCCATCGAATCCACACAGTCCAATAAACTCGGTTGTCCCTCTCCTCCTCCTGGCTGGAGGCAGGGCCCCTCTAATTAAAGATTGGATTCGTGCTGCTCACGGGGATTGGACCTTCATTTCCCCTATTCATATTTGGGAAATAGGGACCTGAGGCCCATCTACCGTGACTAGAGTCCTGCTCATTGGTAACTGGAGCAGCCATCCTCCTAGGAAAATTCTCTCTGGTATTTCTGTTAGCTTGCAACTCACGTACTCGTGCCTGTAGGGTACTGGTAGGTTGTCCATGCCATCTGCTCATGTCCTCCCCATAATCACACAGGGTAAACCACAGGATACCTTGTGACGTGTTCCGTTTCCTTTGAGCCGGTCCAGTAGGAGGGCGTTTCCTCCTAAAGGCTGCAACGCGGGCCTTTGTAGGTAGAGATTTAAGTTGATTCTCGATCCTGGACAGTTTTTCTGACAGTTGTTTAAGTGAGTCCTTGTCTTCCTTAGTCACTTTTCCCACAGCCGAGACACGGGCCTGCAGTGGGGAAGAAATACTATCTTCATACAGTCGCATACAGTTAGTCATTTCGCCCACACTAGGTCGTGCCATAGCATCTTCTCCCCAGACTAATATTGACAACATATGGGTATGTGTCGGTGGAGCACTCCTCACAACCTTCCGGAACATGGATCGGTTGCATTCCACTTCATCAGGATCTACAGGATCTACAATGTCCCGTGGGTGTCTATAAATGATCTCTTGCACAGCTAGTTCTCTGAGGTAGTTAATACCTTTTTCTATAGTGGTCCATTTGCTTAGGTGGCTCATAACATCATCTTTATAGGGATAGCTGCTCTTTACAGCTGACAAGAGTCGCCTCCAGAGGCTGATAGTGTTTGACTTTTTTGCAAGTGCCTTATCAATACCACCATCTCTGGACAGGGATCCCAACTGTCTGGCTTCTCTACCATCCAATTCTATGCTATCTGCCCCATTATCCCAGCATCGGAGCAACCAGGTAATAATTGGCTCACCGTCATAACAACTAAAGTCTTTCCTTATATTTCTCAGGTCCTTCAGGGATAAGGAGTGGTAGGTTATCTCTACGTCCGAGTCCGAGTCCTCCTGTGATTGTTCTGCTTTAGAAGGATCTTTCTTGTGTGATGGGTCTGCTTTAAAAAGACGATCAAGGAAACCCCCATCTGTGTCAGGCCCTGACTCTGACTGAGAAGGGCCCTCACCTGGGTCATGTGATGGCTCTGCCTTAGAAGGCTCTGAGTCATCATCCTTCACTTTACGAGCTGATTTCTTTTGGTGTTTTCTCCTGGTTACAGGGGCAGCATAATACCTCCCGCTGTTGCTGCACTGACATCTAATCACATACCACACCAGAAACACATTCAGGACACACAGGACACACACAAGTAAAAGCACGCCCTGTTCGAATTTTGCAGGAATCAGCTTGGAAAAAAAGGAGCAGATACTATCAAAATCAGTTAAAAGACGCCCGGTGTGCGCAGCTACCGATTCGCGATTAAAGCTGCCCATCATTGTATCATAGAGATAAGAGATCGGAATAATAACTGCCCAGTTTATCACGATATAAATCAGTATCACAACCCATACCGAAACGACACATTTCGACCAGCACGCCCTGTTAAACCACATGTAAGCACTAACACACAGCGCATACGGCAAGTAAGGTATTATTACACTTAACTCTGAAACAAGCTTTATAAAGAAAAGAGGTAACACAAGGTTCGCAAATGACATTATCATCTTAGCTATCTGTTTTAATTTCCAACCCCTCGTAAATCTCAAAGGAAGAACTCTGATACTCTCTTGGCTGAGCTCTCCGGATCTCCTCCCACTGGAGCTGGGATTCGACTTATCAGAGCAACCTGTCGGAGCTTCTCTCGTGCCCCACGTTGGGCACCAATAAATCTGTCACAGTTTAAAGCTGGGCTGGCGATTAAACCTGTGGCAGATGCTCTCTGTTATCCCCCCCCTCCCCCCAGAGGGAAAGGGAAAGGGAAAAGGGAGAGAGACTTATGGGTTGGAAAGTTAAAACAGTTTTAATAAACTATAATAATGAAAAAGAGTATAATAATAATAATAATAGAAATAATCAAATATATACAAATATATATACAAAACCAAGATTGAGCTCCCCTGAAGTCAGCCACGTCACCACCGGCACTGCAGGGCAGGCTCCGGGAAGGCCCAGCCTGGGCCTAGCGACGGTCGAGAGCTGGATTCAGGAATGCACGGATCGGGATCGGGGGCAGCAGGAAAACGGTCGGAGTCCTCCTTGGACACCGGCCATAGCAGAAAAAAGAGCGAGACCCTCGTGATCCCCCCGCTTTATACTGAGAATGACGTGTATGGGATGGAATACCCTCGTTGGTCAATTTTGGGTCACCTGCCCTGTCTGCTCCCCCCTGCATCTGCGACCCCCCTTCGGCTCTTCACTCGTAAGCAGTGAGGAATTCAGCAGTGACCTTGGTTTCTCTAAGAACAAGTACAGCAAGAGCCTTTCTGCACAACATCCCTACCGGTGCCTCAGCGATAACTACGAACTTCGAGCGTTATCAGTCCTGGAAGCAGACACTGTCTGCAAAACATACAGTTAGTTTCATAAAGTGCAGTTACTTAGAGGAGACTTAGCTGAAAGTAAAAATCACTGAAAGGAAAATTGGCCTGGTTTAGGCCAAACCAGGACACTGTCCATGATGCAAATTTAATGTTACAACCTGGTCACAACTAGTTCGTTAATCCCTTGAAGTAAATTAAGGTGAAATGACACCAAATAAGTGGTATGCAATTAAGAACAATTTATTAGTACAGGGAAAGTGGCGTGGCCATAAGTGTCTTAGGTTTCTTAAGGCACTGAGAAAAGAGAGAAAGGGGAAAACAGAAAGAGGATAGAAGATATATGAGAGAGAGAGATCACCACCCTCTCCTATCTCGCATGCAAATGAACTAAAGTATTTAGAACTTCTCGCTTGGGACACCGGTGCGTGTGCGCCTGCCACCTGAGGACCAACGGACTCTACAAATAACTTACGTCACAGGATCTGAGGGTGGTGATATGAGACACGGAATCAAACTCTATAACTCATTAAAGGGTTATAAAGCAGGTATGTTTATTACAGCACTGGGTGTAAGGGGGATCTCTCCTCCAAACTTGCACACCAGACCACAAAGACCTCTCTCTCTTTATCTTCGATCCTCTTTCTCTAACAATGAGTGTACTTCTGAAAACTCTTTTCTTCTATAGACTGTAGAGGAACTGACATGAAAAGAACTAACTGGGCCTGGCTATTTATAATATAGCTCTCCACCTTTTTATTACACTTGAACTCATTTCTCAAGGAGACATATTCTGACATGACTGCAGTGAAGAAAATGTCAACAAAATGTCATGAATTTCCAGTTATTTTAATAAGATTTAGAACAGGTACCAAGGACATGGGAGTGAGGACAGGCCATTGCCTAAAACACATGCACATCATCCCAGACAAACTCTAGACATGCTGCCTTGATTTAGCATTGTGATTCCTGTTAGCACAGTGCAATTGATTAACTTTTTCACATGCAGAAAAATTTGGTATTTAGATTGTGTACTATTTGCTGCCAACACAGACTTCTGAGAATCTCACTGTTACTGTAATATCAGTCAAGCTTCTAGGAAATCGTGCTATTCAATAATATTAAAGACAGACAAAATGACTCAGTTTCTCTGGATTAGGATCATAGCTGAGTCTATCTCTGAAGCAGGACAAATTTACATGGACTAAGAACATAAACCCAATACATTTTCATGAATTATAGGCAAAACATTAATTCAAGTAACTTGAACAGCCTGTTGATTCTTTTCCTCCTCCTTGAATGGAAATACCCAATAGGATGGTGTTCATTTGTTAGCTCACACTTCTCTTCCATTCCTCTTCATGCTGAACTTCACTCACAATTCATTACAAGTGACTAGCATAATCCTAAACTTCCATAGTGCACATTGCCTCCCTTATAGCACTACTTCTCTGTCCTTCCTTTCCTTGCCATTTTTAAAATGTAAGCACAAAGTCTTTGGATCCATCATAGTGAAAAATTCAGCCTTTGCACTCATCTGTTGATCTCTTCAGAGCCCAGATAACACTGAACAACTGTGTCCATACACACTTGAATAAAGTTATACATAATGCATTTCAAAAGGTGATGGAGAACACTAAATATCTTTGCTTGCTTATTCTGGTTGGTGTGCAAAGCTGATCACGTGTGGCAAAGCTGATCATATTTATTTTGGAGTGGTTCATTGTCTCCAATAGCAGACCATGAATAAATGTTAGCAGAAAGTCTAAACTTTCCATGTTAAAATAAAAAATCTCAATAAATTATTTAAAATTTATTAAAGATTATTTAAAATCTCAGACATGAGATTTTGCATTTTGAAGTTCATGTCAAAGTACTTTTGATGTGTGTATCAATATTGTAGGTTCATCATAGTTGAAAATAACAATGTAGGAATAGCATGATATGAAGATTGGGAACTTATGTAGGCTAGGATTTGATGTATTATTTTAACAGTATTCTTGCTTCTAAGCATTTTGTTATCGAGGAAATACATTTGATCGGCTTCATCTCTTGGCATCTGGACATGCGATCTAAATTTTTTGGTTTAATGTTATAAGGGATGCACCACTTGACAATGTAAATGATCATAAACAAGGCAAATGGGAAGTCAAATAGATAGCCTTAAGCTCCAATGACACAAAGTATATTTTCAAGCTGTGGTAACATGATTTTGCCTTACCCCTCAATTAGCAAAGTATTATGGGTAGAGGAATATATGAAGGACTAATTTCACTCATCACTGAAATGCAGCAAACTCTCTGCTTTTAGCAGCTTTTTAACAACAGAGGGACACTGTACTATATTGCCTTTTTAATTTTTTTTCATCCATTCATCTTGTATAAATGGTTTGCTTTATCCACTGTCAGTATATAATCTCATATATGGTTAATATCCAAACAAGATCTACTTTTTCTGTAGTTCATTTGCTCTGCTTTTTAGGTTAGGGAGACATTTAGCAGGAACAAGGAGATGCTGCTGGAGTTTTTTCATATATCTTAAAACATTTTACTCAATATTCTCATGTCAGTCTATGGAACTGGATTCTCAAACAATGACTGCCATGAGAATTCTAGATCTGTTTAATTTTTACAATGTTTCATATAGCTATTTAGTTCTTTTATCCTGTTCCCACATGTCCTGATGTTGGCTGGAATAGAGCCAATTTTCTTCTTAGTAGCTAGAATAGTTCTATGTTTTGGATTTAGTATGGGATTTGGTAAGAGAAGAATGTTGATAATATACTGATGTTTTTAGTTGTTGCTAAGAAATCAAGGACTCTTCAACTTCCCATGCTTTGCTAGTGTGCAGGTGCACAAGAAGCTGGGAGGGAGCATAGCCAGAGCAACAGATCCAAATTGGCCAATGGGATATTCCATATCACGCAATGTCATGCTCAGTATATAGATGAGGGTTGGCTGGGAAGCTCACTCTCTTTCGGGATTGTGGTTTCGGGATTTTCTCTCCTCCGGGATCATTAGCCAGGGACAGGCTGGGCATTGGTCAGTGGGTTGTGAGCAGTTGCGCTGTGTATCACTTGTTTGTATATTCTATTATTATTATTATTATTATTATTTTTCAATTATTAAATTGAGTTTATCTCAACCCACAAGTCTCTTTACCTTTACCTTTCTGATTCTCTCCCCCAATATCCGGGGGGGTGGGGGAGAGTGAGCGAGTGGCTGTGTGGTATTTGGCGGCCTGCCAGGTTAAAACCACGACACCATGCTAGTTTAAATTAAGCCTTTACTATTCCTCTCCTTATCTATCAATGTTTTAATAGTTTAATATTTGAATGACTTTATCCACTATAAATCAAAAATGGATGATTTTTTTGCTGGTATGTTTCTTGAAGACAGAGATTTACCATCTCCAAAAAAGATTTCTGTATTAAGAACAATATTTAGTGGCCAGCTGCTTAAAAGGCTTTACTGTCCAGCTGATGAATAGCTTCTGATCACCCTGTTGCATTTAAGGTGTGTTGCATTTAGGAGGGCTAATTTGGCAGAAGCTAAACCCCCTTGTGTTCCAGCTTGCCCTCAGATATTAGAGGGGCTGGGGGCAGCTGAGCTTAGCCTCTGAGTGATACCCGATTTGACACCTTGGATTTTGGCTGAAATAGGCCAAAATCGGCACTATCAGTCTGGCTGCGTTCAACAGCTAATATGTTGAACTAACACAGGTCCAGATGCACTCATAGTGCAGGGCCCAGTCACGGTCGATGAACTAACACGGTTCCAGATTATGCCATAAATCTGGGCGCGTCCACCAAAATAAAAGCCTCATGACCAGTTCCCCAATAAAGGTAATTTATTTGAGCAACAGATACAGATTCTTTTAGATTGCCGGTGATGAATACACTGTCTGCAAAGCACGCTTAGGTACCTATGAACATATATATGTTGCAAGATGACTATATAGCGCTATTAATATGATTATAAATACAAGCTTGGTTTCTAAGTTTCCCGGGGAAGCACCTGGTATAACCAAGTGTACAAATCTTACCCAAAGGTGTCCCTATGGGTGGGGAAGAGAGGTTCAGCCTGTTGACTGATCCCAGAAGTCCGTAGTGATGTCTCCCTGACTTCTCGTTGATGGTATCTTCCCTCACCCTGCCTCTTTCTTAAGGGTTTTTTATACTATTTTTCTATGTTTAGGTGGAGCTTGAGTGACTCTAGTCATACATAACTTTATTTTTGATTGGTGTAAAATTAAAAATTCAGAGCGCATGCTCAGGGGTTAGAGGGAGGCAGGTAACTTTTAGGATGGAGGTGTGTTTCGGTATTATAATGAGATTATAATGAGCAAAGTTCATCCACAGGACATGATTTCACCATAATCGCTGGCTCAGTGACCAGCGTTCTGGGTGGAACAGGGTATAATTTCTTGCTGGACGATGGCTATGTGATTTATCGGCTACAAGGTACCATGGAGTTCTCTTACCTGCTTCGTTAACAGAGCTTGGCCACGGTTATCTCCACACCATTCCACCATCCATTGTCTCAGAGTTAGCACGCCAAGCTCCTTTGGTGTGGTAACATCTAAGAACGCAGGTCAGGTCGATTGGGGAACTGTTACGGTACATGCCGACCACGTCCCACCCTAGACACTTTCTTAGTTCTGTAAAATGTGGATATAACTTTACTCTCAATAAGTGTGCCTCCAATAGTTTCAATAAATTACCCCCCGATAGTTAATTCCACACACCCTTATATTTCTTCTTCTTTTTTCATTCTCTCCAGGATGCGAATGGTTGTCTTCTTCAGAAAGTCCATGTGGTGGGTTGACCTTGGCTGGATGCCAGGTGAAAACTGAGCCGTTCTATCACTCCCCCTCCTCAGCTGGACAGGGGGAGAAAAAATACAACAAAAGGCTGGTGGGTCAAGATAAGGACAGGGAGATCACTCAGCAATTACCATCATGGGCAAAACAGACTCGACTCGGGAAAATTAGTTTACTGACAATCAAAAGTCAGAGTAAGGTAATGAGAAATAAAAAAAAATCTTAAAACACCTTCCCCCCACCCCTCCCTTCTTCCCAGGCTCAACTTCACTCCTGATTTCTCTACCTCCTCCCCCTGAGCAGCACAGGGGGACATGGAATGGGGGTTGCAGTCAGTTCATCACATTTTGTCTCTGCTACTCCTTCCTCCTCACACTTTTCCCCTGCTCCAGCATGGGGTCCCTCCCATGGGAGACAGTCCTCCACGAGCTTCTCCAGCGTGGGTCCTTCCGACGGGCTGCAGTTCTTCACAAACTGCTCCAGCATGGGTCCTTTCCACATGTCCTTTCTACGGGGTGCAGTCTTTCAGGAACAGAGTGCTCCAGCGTGGGTCCCCTGCAGGGTCACAAGTCCTGCCAGCAAACCTGCTCCAGCATGGGATTCTCTCCACAGGGTCACAGGTCCTGTTAGGAGCCTGCTCCAGCACGGGCTCTCCATGGGGGCACAGCCTCCTTTGGGCATATCCATCTGCTCTGGCGTAGGGTCCTCCATGGGCTGCAGGGGGACAGCCTGCCTCACCATAGTCTTCACCACGGGATGCAGGAGAATCTCTGCTCCGGTGCCTGGAGCACCTCCTCCCCCTCCTTCTTCACTGACCTTGGTGTCTGTTTTGCCAATAGATGGGGTCAGCACAAAGGACACAGACACCAGGTTCAAAAGATAAGCTTACTTTTACTTTAGTTTAAAGCAGCAATAGAATAGTAAGGGAAAATAATACAGCAGGAACAAAACAAAGCAAGGTGATGCACCTAATCATTACTACATAGAATTAAGCATAGTGATTAAGAAAGATTCATCACAAATTGCCTTAATACTTTACCATCATCCAGATCCGCAGTCGCTGGGGAGCCCCTGTTACAGTGAGGATTTGGAGAGCCTTTCCCAGCAATTGGGAGGTCCTACACAGTGCATCCACTCATAGGTGAGGTCTCCAAAGTCGCTGTAAGAGGGTCCAGCTTCAAATGCGCAAAAGTCTGGTTTCACTCCATTAGATGCCACCCAAAGCCTGGCCAGGGCTCAAGGAGGAACTAAGGGAGTGTCTTTATCTATTTGGCTCTGACTACATGTTCCCAGACAAGGCCGGACACCTGGTTTCACAGCCTTGACAGCCTGCCTCTAAGCAAGGAAAATAGATACATTCTCATAACATGGATACATTCTCATGACTTTTCATTTTCACTAAGTATTATATTTTACCTAAGCTACATCGTTTGTTAATAATCATGCATATTTCACTATTAATCAGATACTAATATTATATAATGTGTGGTTGGAGGTTCATCTAGAGGTCAACTTTAGTTCGGGGCCTATTACTCAGGTCTCAGCAATTCAGTGTCTGCAGAGTTGTTTCTCTCACATATTCTCACTCCTCTCTCCCGGCTGTTGTTGTGCAGCAGGTTTTTTCCCCTTAAATATTTTATCACAGAGGTGCTACCACCATCACTGATTGGCTCAGCTTTGGCCAGCGGTGGGTCTGTCTTAGAGCTGGCTGGCACTGGCTCTGTCAGATATAGGGGAAGCTTCTGGCATCTTCTCACAGAAGCCACCCCTGTAGCCCCCCCGCTACCAAAACCTTGCTACACAAACCAAATACAGTCCATTAGTGTTCCCATATCTGTATCAGTCCCACAGCAAGCTAACTGAATTTAAGATCTTATCTCCCAGTCTGATAACCAGTATTCTTCCACATCAGGAAGACTTCTCAACTTCTGCATTAAAGCAGCTCTGCAAACTTCTACATTAAAAAAGCTCTGCAGTTGCTATATGCAGTCATGTCAGGGATGGGAGATCTGACCCAAAAGGGACTGCTTCTTAAGCAAGGTGTTTTGAAGAATAGCTGGGTATTGACTTCTATTACATAGAGTGATTCTGGCTATGAACCTTTAATTAAGGAGTCTACTGATGCAGAGAAATATATATGTTCCATTGAACATTAAAACAAATTCTATTTCTTAGATTAGAGATATGGCAATAGTGGTTGTAACTCCTGACAGAAGTCCCTTGTCTTATGCTTTCCAGTTAATGGAAGCCAGGAAGCACTTGTAAAAAATATAGCATTTCCTGTAGTCTGTGAACTGTTATTGAATCCAAGCTTACATTCCAGTATATTGCTGTTTAAACCTTGTGTCCTGGCTTCATGGTATAAAATTTGTAGAATCAAGTTTCTATTAGATTTTTGTTTCAGTTTGTGGCCAGCCACGGTGATCAAGGCCATTAGCAGCTAAACCCACGGCAGCTGACCCAGGCTGGTCCACAGGTGTATTCTATATCATTAACATCAAGTTCACTACAAAAGTGAAAGCTTGCGGAAAAGGAGTAGGGTTTTTTTTGCTCTTTTCTTTTTCTCATTGTTGCTACTATTAGAATAACTTGCTGCAACTCTATAGCTAAGTATACTTTTGTGTGTTTTGTGTTATTGTTGATATTTAGTGTTGTAGACACTGACAATGGACTCTTGTGGACTCTTGATGAAGGAAGAAAGAGGAAATGAAATAGTTAGTAGAATTTTAACAGAAGCTTATGAAAAGTTTATGATGTAATTGCTTATTAGTTTCTATATAAACTGCTAGGGAATTTGAGTCAGGTACCATTCACTGCGGTGGTGGTCCAAATCTGAGTTGCTTCAATAAAGAATCAGCAAACCTAGAGATCCGGACTCTGCCAATTTTCTTTAACAGAATTTGGCACCCCAGCTGGGACTCTAGGACACTGCTCTGATTCTCTGAGCATTCCCGTCTCCAACACCCAATTGCCGGTAACAAGGGTGAGTTCACCTGGTGGTCTTGGGAGCGGGTATACTCAGAAAGTAGGAGCCTGTGTGTTTAAAATTGCTGAGGAATTTTGGAAACGGGGTACCCCAGGAAACTAGGAAAAAAAAAAAATAAAATGGGAATTGGACTCAGCATTGAAAGGGGGATGCCCCTTGCTGAGGTTTTGGAGAATTGGAATAGAATTCTGTTGACCGGGACATGTGGGAAAGAGATTTATTTTCTTGTGTCAAGAAGAATGGTCCGAGGTGGAGGACCTAGAGACCTCTGGCCCTCTAAAGGGACCTTTGATGCACATAAGTTAAAATTTTTAAGGATAATCCTTGATGATTGTCCTGGTTTGGCCTAAACCAGGCCGATTTTCCTTTCAGTGATTTTTACTTTCAGCTAAGTCTCCTCTAAGTAACTGCACTTTCTGAAACTGACTGCATGTTTTTGCAGACAGTGTCTGCTTCCAGGACTGATAACGCTCGAAGTTTGTAGTTATCACTGAGGCACCGGTAGGGATGTTGTGCAGAAAGGCTCTTGCTGTACTTGTTCTTGAGAGAAACCAAGGTCACTGCTGAATTCCTCACTGCTTACGAGTGAAGAGCCGAAGGGGGGTCGCAGCTGCAGCGGGGAGCAGACAGGGCAGGTGACCCAAAATTGACCAACGAGGGTATTCCATCCCATACACATCATTCTCAGTATAAAGCGGGGGGATCACGAGGGTCTCGCTCTCTTTCTGCTATGGCCGGTGTCCAAGGAGGACTCCGTCTGTTTTCCTGCTGCCCCCGATCCCGATCCGTGCATCCCTGAATCCAGCTCTCGACCGTCGCTAGGCCCAGGCTGGGCCTTCCCGGAGCCTGCCCTGCAGTGCCGGTGGTGACGTGGCTGACTTCAGGGGAGCTCAATCTTGGGTTTGTATATATATTTGTATATATTTGATTATTTCTATTATTATTATTATTATCTTTTTCATTATTATAGTTTATTAAAACTGTTTTAACTTTCCAACCCGTAAGTCTCTCTCCCTTTTCCCTTTCCCTTTCCCTCTGGGGGGAGGGGGGGGAATAACAGAGAGCATCTGCCGCAGGTTTAATAGCCGGCCCAGCTTTAAACCGTGACAATGATGAAGGGACTCAAGATATTGATTTTTGGTATATTTGGTATTATTTGGTAAATACAAAGAAAGGCAAAAGGGAGCCTAAACAAGTGAAACCTTTCATTCCCTCAGCACCTGTGCTGGAGGAATTGAATTCTTTCACTGACAAGGGATTTGGCATGTATCCCATGAGGTTGGAATACATCCCAAACCCTAGAGCTGGACCTGGAGCTCTGCCAAAAGTTCCACCAATCCAACCTGTTGTGAGACATGAACCTTGGAAACAAGGAGATTTAGTAAACTGGCAATCAAAAATGCCACGCATCAGAGAGGATGCTGAAAAATGTGCTCAGATGCTATCTGGCATTTTTACTGATTATTCTCCAAATTGGAATGATGTAAAGACCCTCATGAGAGAGCTCTTTACAGCAAAAGAGAGGAGAGAAAAAAAAAAAAAAAATCTTTCCAAAAGATCAGGAAATTGCACAAAGAGGTCAAGCTCAAGGGCTACAGCCCTGGCCTGATCAAAACCCAAATTGGAATTTGGCCACTGAGGATGGCGCCAGACTCCAACAAGATGCCTTACAGCAACTGGTGGAGGCTGTTCGCCAAGCTGGCGAAAAAAATAATAATTGGACAAAGGTGATGGAGTGTAGGCAAAAACCTGATGAACATCCCAGTGATTACTGGAGTCTATTAAAAGCTACCCTCCTGAAATATGGAGGAATGACAAGGGACAATTTTCAGGAACCCCTTGCCATCAGTGTATTTGTGGATCAGCCTGCACCTGATATTAATAAATATTTCAAGAAACATATGCCAGGGTGGCAAGGCGAAAGCCTCACAAACATTCTTAGTATTGCCACCTTTGTATATGATGGGAGAAGTGAAGAGCAAAAGAAACAAGATCAAAGAAAAGAGAGAAAGGAGTGAGAGAGAGATATCAACCTTTTGGCAGCCGCAATTACTCAGAATTACCAATCCGGCAGGGGAAGAGGTTTTTTGCAAGGTCGTGGAGGTTATGGAAGGGGAGACTGAGGAAGATAAAGGTTCATTCCCTCTTGAACTGATACTCCTGAATGTTTTTACTGTGGTAACTTAGGACACATAACACAGTATTGTCCTCTGATACCACCTTCCAACAATGGTGGGAGAGACGGAGCGGAAAGACTGGAGCGTCCACATTCTCGCTGAGAAATTTATGGATCGGGACTCTGGGATTAAGGTAGATAATGAAGGATTTATCACAGCTAAGGTAAATGGCATTCCTGTTAAGTTCTTAATAGATACTGGTGCAACTTTATCATTGTTAAATTTTCATGTGTCACAGTTACCTGATGAATTTGTAAAGGTTACTGGAATTTTGGGTGAAGAGAAGTCACCAGTTTCTCTTCCCCTCCCTGTTGTTTTTGATGATTGTTTCATATGGGGTCGATCTTGCCAACTTCTCCTATTTCACTAACTGGGAGAGATATATTGCAAGAATTGGGAACATGCATAGCTTTAACTTCTAAAGGAATTCGATTGATCATAATGGGAATGCAAAATGTAGGAATTCAAGAAGGTGAGCTTAAAATTCCGAAAGAATTAAAAGATATACCTAAAAAAATTATGGAGTCTCTCCGGAGATGATATTGGACTGTTAAAATCTGCAGAACCAGTAGTGATTAAAACAAAAGGAGGGACTCCCCCTTCTATTAGGCAATACCCAATTGTGGCAGAAGCCATCCCAAGTACTGGAAAACAAATAAAATCATTCTTGGAAAAAGGGATTTTTAAAAGAATACGCCTATACTCCTGGTTAGTAAACACCGATTTGATAAAGATGGGGATCCAGAATATAGATTTATACAAGATTTAAAAGCAGTAAATTAATTTGTAATTGTTCCCCACCCAGTTGTACCTGATCCAAATTTGATTATTACTCAAATACCTATTTGGGGAAAACTTTACGCTGTATTGGATTTGACTGGAGCTTTTGTTAGCACACCTGTGGCTGAGGAAAGCCAGCACATATTTGCCTTTACTTGGCAAGGGAAGCAATTAACCTGGACTCGGTTACCCCAGGGATTTACAAGCTCACCAACAATATTTTCCCAAATTTTGAAAGGAGATTTGGCTGATTAGTTTTTTCCATGCAAGTCTGAATTAATACAATATGTAGATCACAGAATCACAAAATCAATAAGGTTGGAAGAGACCTCTGGGATCATCGAGTCCAACCATTGCCCTGACACCACCATGTCAACTAGACCATGGCACTAAGTGCCATGTCCAGTCTTTTCTTAAACACTTCCAGAGATGGTGACTCGACCACCTCCCTGGGCAGCCCATTCCAATGTCTAATAACCCTTTCTGAAAAGAAATGCTTCCTAATGTCCAACCTGAACCTCCCCTGGCGAAGCTTAAGGCTGTGTCCTCTTGTCCTATCGCTAGTTGCCTGGGAGAAGAGGTGGACTCCCACTTCACTACAACCTCCCTTCAGGTAGTTGTAGACTGCAATAAGGTCACCTCTGAGCCTCCTCTTCTCCAGGCTAAACAACCCCAGCTCCCTCAGCCGTTCCTCGTAGGTCAGACCCTCCAGACCCTTCACCATCTTGGTCGCCCTCCTCTGGACTCGCTCCAACACCTCAACATCTTTCTTGAAGTGCGGGGCCCAGAACTGGACACAGTACTCAAGGTGCGGCCTCACCAGTGCCGAGTACAGAGGGACAATCACTTCCCTAGACCGGCTGGCTACACTATTCCTAAGAGAGGCCAGGATGCCATTGGCCTTCTTGGCCACCTGGGCACACTGCTGGCTCATGTTTAGCCAGCTGTCGATCAGCACCCCCAGGTCTCTTTCTGCCAGGATGCTTTCTAACCACTCTTCCCCCAGCCTGTAGCGATGCATGGGGTTGTTGTGGCCCAAGTGTAAGACCCAGCACTTGTTCTTGTTGAACCTCATGCTGTTGGTCTTGTCCCATCTATCTAACCTGTCCAGATCCCTCTGTAGGGCCTTCCTACTCTCCAGCAGATCGACACTCCCACCCAGCTTGGTGTCATCTGCAAATTTGCTGAGGGTGCACTCAATCCCTACGTCTAGATCATCTATAAAGATATTGAACAGCACCGGCCCCAGAACTGAGCCCTGGGGAACACCACTAGTGACTGGCCGCCAGTTGGACTTTGCCCCATTCACCACCACTCTCTGGGCTCGGCCATCCAGCCAGTTTTTAACCCATCAAAGAGTCCACCCATCCAAGCCCCGGGCAGCCAGTTTGTCTAGGAGGATGCTGTGGGAGACAGTGTCGAATGCCTTACTGAAGTCTAGATAGACTACATCCACAGCCCCTGCCCTCATCTACTAAGCAGGTCACTTGGTCATAGAAGGAGACCAGGTTGGTCAAGCAGGACCTGCCTTTCATGAATCCATGTTGGCTGGCCCCGATGCCCCCATTGTCCTGCATGTGCCGTGTAATGGCACTCAGGATGATCTGTTCCATCACCTTGCCTGGCACCGAGGTCAGGCTGACAGGCCTATAGTTCTCTGGATCATCCTTCCGACCTTTCTTGTAGATGGGCGTTACGTTTGCTAATTTCCAGTCAGCTGGAACTTCTCCAGTTAACCAGGACTGCCGGTAGATAATAGAGAGTGGTTTGGCAAGTTCCTTTGCCAGTTCCTTCATTACTCTGGGGTGAATCCCATCTGGGCCCATAGCCTTGTGGGTGTCCAACTGGCACAGCAGGTCACTAACTGTCTCCTCCTGGATTACAGGGGGTTCACACAGCCCCCCGTCCCTAACTTCAGGTTCTGGGGGCCGAGTCTCCTGAGGACAACCGGTCTTGACATTAAAGACCGAGGCAAAGAAGGCATTGAGCACCTCTGCCTTTTCCTCATCCCCTGACACTACACTACCCTCCTCATTCAGCAAGTGGTGGAGGCTCTCCTTGACCCTCCTTTTGCTGTTGATGTACTTGTAAAAGCTTTTTTTTTGTTATCTTTGACTGTAGCAACCAAATCAAGCTCTAACTGAGCTTTGGCCCTTCTAATCTTCTCCCTACACGACCTGGCCACGTCCCTATAGACCTCCCAAGTTACCCGATCCTTCTTCCAGAGCTAGTAGGCTCTCTGTTTTTCCTTAAGTTCTAGTCTAAGTTCTCTGTTTAACCAGGCCGGTCTTTTCCCTCGACGGCTTGTCTTCCTACACACCAGGACAGCCTGCTCCTGAATATTTAGAAATTCCCTTTTGAAGCATGTCCAGCCTTCCTGGACTCCTTTGCCCTTCAGGACCGACTCCCAAGAGACTCGGTCCACCAGCCTCTTAAACAGGCTAAAGTCAGCCCACCGGAAATCTAAGGCAGAAGTTCTGCTCTTGCCCCTCCTTACTTCCCCCACTATCTCAAACTCTAACATTTCATGGTCCCTATTCCCAAGACGGCCACCGACCCTCACGTCTCCCACTAGTCCTTCTCTGTTCACAAACAACAGGTCAAGCAGGGCCCCTCCTCTAGTGGGCTCATTTACCACTTGCATGAGGAAGTTGTCCTCCACACATTCGAGGAACCTCCTAGATTGCTTCCTCTCTGCCATGTTGTATTTCCAGCAGACATCCGGCAAGTTGAAGTCACCCTCGAGTACAAGGGCTGGCGACCGGGCGGCTTCTGACAGCCGCTTGTAAAACGCCTCGTCCTCCTGCTCATCCTGGTTGGGTGGTCTATAACAGACTCCCACCGTAATGTCCGCCCTGCTGACCTTCCCCCTGATCTTTACCCATAGACATTCAACCTTGTCATCCTCACCATCTTCCTCAATTTCAACACAATCCAAGCACTCCCTAACATACAGCGCTACCCCACCGCCTCTCCTGCTTTGCCTGTCCCTCTTAAAGAGCTTATAGCCATCCATAGCAGCACTCCAGTCATGAGAGTCGTCCCACCATGCTTCTGTGATGGCAACCACATCATAACCTTCCTGCTGTACAGTGGCTTCTAGCTCTTCCTGTTTGTTGCCCATACTGCGTGCATTGGTGTAAATGTACTTCAGTTGGGCTAGCGGCCTTGCCCCCGACGCAGGCCTGTCGCCCCTAGGTTCATTTGCAGTTGCCCTGGTTTTATCCCCCTCCCCCATCGAACCTAGTTTGAAGACCTCTTAACCAGCCGTAACCAGATGATTTATTGTTAGTATGTTGTTCAAGGAAGGATTGTTACAGACACTCAATATTTATGTAATAAGTTGGTTGCAAAAGGTCACTGAGCATCTCCATCAAAATTGCAGTTCTGCCTTCAAAAAGTGAAGTACCTTGGATTTATATTAAGTCCAGGTATGAGAGAGAGAAATCCTGAGCGAATTAAGATAATCCAAGAATTACCTAGGCCTGTAACAAAGAAACAAATTAGGGGGTTTTTAGGACAAGTAGGATTTTGTCGCCCTTGGATACCAAATGTTAGTGAATTGGCAAAACCCTTGCATGCTGCCACACAAAATAAGGAAATTGAACCAATCAAATGGGGTCCAGAGAGACAAAGAGATTTTACAACTCTGAAAAGTGCCTTAATGCAAGCACCGGCTTTAGGTTTACTAGATTATAGCAAACTTTTCAAATTATATTGTGATGAGCAAAAGGGAAACGCTAGAGGAATGTTAGTCCAAACTTTAGGACCACATGAAAGACCAGTAGCATATTTCTCTGCTCAATTAGATCCAGTTACACAAGGAACACCATTTTGTATAAAATCAGTATCTGCGGCAGCAGAAATGGTAGAAAAATGTAGATCAATAGTGCTGGGACATCCCCTAACTGTATGCGTACCCCATGAAGTTGAAATATTATTGAAACAATATGCAGAAAAATCGCTTTCACCACAATGGGCACATAGATATGAACTGGTTTTACTTTTGACTGACAACATCACACTTCAAAGGTGCAATACTTTGAATCCAGCCACTTCAATACCTTTGCCAACTGAAGGGGAAAAAGATCAACCTGACTGTACCCAGGTATTAGCAGTATCCAGTAAACCGCGCAATGATCTTCAAGACCAACCCCTGAGTGACCCAGACATCAAACTTTTGACAGACGGCTCCTGCTTTTACGAAGAAGGAAAAGGATATACTGGCTTCGCAGTAACAGCAGAAAAAAACGTGTTAAAAGCTAATCCTCTTCCTATTGCTGTAGGGGCAGAAGGTGCAGAAATCATAGCGCTTACTGAGGCTGCAAAGTTGGCAAAAGGTCAAAGAGCTGATATTTACACTGAAATATTTAATGAAATATAACAAGGGCAAGTGTAGAGTCCTGCATCTGGGCAAGAACAACGCCATGTATGAGTACAAGTTGGGGGCAGACCTGTTGGAGAGCAGCATAGGGGAAAGGGACCTGGGGGTCCTAGTGGACAACAGGATGACCATGAGCCAGCAGTGTGCCCTTGTGGCCAAGAAGGCCAATGGCATCCTGGGGTGTATTAGAAGGGGTGTGGTTAGCAGGTCAAGAGAGGTTCTCCTCCCCCTCTACTCTGCCCTGGTGAGGCCGCATCTGGAGTATTGTGTCCAGTTCTGGGCCCCTCAGTTCAAGAAGGACAGGGAACTGCTAGAGAGAGTCCAGCGCAGAGCCACGAAGATGATTAAGGGAGTGGAACATCTCCCTTATGAGGAGAGGCTGAGGGAGCTGGGTCTCTTTAGCTTGGAGAAGAGGAGACTGAGGGGTGACCTCATTAATGTTTACAAATATGTAAAGGGCAAGTGTCATGAGGATGGAGCCAGGCTCTTCTCAGTGACATCCCTTGACAGGACGAGGGGCAATGGGTGCAAGCTGGAACACAGGAGGTTCCACATAAATATGAGGAAAAACTTCTTTACGGTGAGGGTGACCGAACACTGGAACAGGCTGCCCAGAGAGGTTGTGGAGTCTCCTTCTCTGGAGACATTCAAAACCCGCCTGGACGAGTTCCTGTGTGATATGGTCTAGGCAATCCTGCTCCGGCAGGGGGAATGGACTAGATGATCTTTCGAGGTCCCTTCCAATCCCTAACATTCTGTGATTCTGTGACTCAAAATACGCTTTTGGAGTTTGTCATGCTACAGGTACCCTGTGGAAAGAAAGAGGATTTTTGACTTCAGCTGGAAAAAACATTGCACATGGAAAGGAGGTATGTGAACTTTTAGAAGCTATACAGTTACCTGTACAAATAGCAGTAATTTATATGAAAGCTCACACGAACCGCCAAGATGCACTGTCGTGAGGAAATTGCTTGGCTGATCAAGCTGCGAAAGCTGCAGCTAAACAAATTCACCTTATTATGGTAGCTTTGTGTGTGCCAGAGAAACTTGACAGGCTTCCAAGTGCAGAAGAGATGTATGAGGCTCGCTCAGAGGAGGAAATGAAATTTTGGAGACAACTTGGAGCGGAACAATCAGGTGGACAATGGACCTTGGACAACAAGCCCCTACTCCCAAAAAGGTATTTACTACCTCTTGTTCGATGGTTCCATGAAAAATGCCATGGGGGACCTGAGGGACTTGCACTGAGAATTCAATGGCTGTGGGCTGCACCCGGAACCTACTCCGCAGTGAAAAGAATTACTGAAAGCTGTAAGCTTTGCTGACAATATGCTACAACTAAGATTCGTCCACCTCAAGGTAAAAGACTGCCCGCGGTGTTTCCTTTTCAAAGATTACAAAGTGATTATGCTGAAATGCCAAAAGGAATGAGGTATTCATACTTGTTAGTGATTGTAGATCAATCATCAGAATGGGTAGAAGCTTTCCCAGCAAGAAAGAATGATTCAAAAACTGTAGTTAAAGCTTTGTTAAAAGAAGTAATACCCCGATATGGAGTTCCTGAAGTAATTGATTCAGATAGAGGAGCTCATTTTTCGGCAGCGATTCTGTTCCAAGTTTACAATGCTTTAGGAGTCACAGGGAAGTTACATACACTCTATCATCCTGAATCCTCTGGACAGGTAGAAAGAATGAATAGGACCATAAAGGAAAAGATTGTTAAAGTGTGTAAAACAACTGGATTGAAATGGCCAGAGGCTTTGAATTTGGTTTTATGGGACATTTGGAACACACCCAGACAACCTGTTGGGTTATCGCCAGCAGAAATATTGTTTGGGCGAGTTTTGGCTGTTCCAGGCACTTATTTGCCAGCAAAAACAATTTTATTGGATGGAGATGAACAAGTGACACAATATATACTGTATTTGCAAAATTTGTTCTTTGAATGTGAAAGCATGCCTATTGGTATCAAGGTGGATCTCCTGAGATACAAGTACATAGTATTCAACCAGGAGACAAAGTATTGATAAAAAACTTCAAAAGGAAAAATAGATTTGAGCCAAAATGTGAAGGACCCTATGTTGTACTTTTAACTTCTTTTTATGCTGTCAAAGTTGCAGGGAAAGAAACCTGGATCCATCATTCTCACGTCTGCAAAGAACCTGAGGAAGAATGAAATATTTTAGTTTGTTCCTTTTTCTTCCATCTGTAAATGTTGCTATTTCACCTTGTGTAAAATTTGCTATCGTTACCATGATTCCAATACCAATGCCTCTTGTGTGCTTTATAATTGTTCTTGGCAGTCTGCAGGCTTCTTTGCAGCAATTAAGACAAAGACTGGGGAACTCATTTTTACGTCTAGCTATCCAAAGATTGAGCCCAGAGGATTTATCAATTTGGAAAATAACAATAATAAATATATCTGGGGAGATGATAGAAAAATTAGCCAATGCCTCAATGCATGGATTTCTGACATTGCAAAAAGAAATTACAAAACTCTCTAAAATTACAATTCCAAACAGAATGGCTCTAGATATATTAGCCTCACAAGGAGGAGTGCGTACAGTTTTAAGTATCAGTTGCTGTATGTACACAGACCGATCTGGAGAACTGCTCACAGATGTGCACAAAATTTGGGAAGTGAGTTCTATGATGCAAAAGGCAGAAAAGGACGACACCTCATGAGGATTTATTGAAACACTCTCTTGGCTCACATCTTGGTTCCCAAACTTAGCTTTATGGATTCAGAAGCTGATTGTAATTGTCTTGTTTATAATTATTATCCTTGTGATTATACTAGTGTTAGGACAATGCTGTATAAGATATTTTTCTTCTCTTGCTTCAAGAATAAAATCATCGTGATGATACAAATGATTGCAGGGATGCAATGAAAACAAAAGGAGGGAATTGTAGAAATTTTCACATAAATTGTTATAGAAGTTCTCATGAATTAAGAATAAAATAATAAATATAAGTCAATCTGATAAACACAGGTGGGCTTTCACAATCCATGAATATTGTTCTCAAAGCTCCTTGTGTAATCCTGACCTATGACTGAACAAATCAATCAAAGCTTAATGAGTAGCTAAGCAGGAGTAGGCCTAGAAGTATTACCTTCTGATGATTTTAGTAAAGGGGATGTATGGTTAACCTTCTCTTTACCTTAAAAGAAATATAGGATACTTAGAAATAAACATTAATAGAAATAAAGTTCTAAATAGACTTTAGCTATTTTAGGTTAATCCTTAGGAGATGCTGGCAGTGGAAACCAGACTCTGGTCGACCCGGATCAAGACGGGACGCTGATCACAGCAAGAACATTAAGGACGGGGTGTCGACCGGAGCGGAACCAGAACATAAAGATCAGCTAACCAATGGAAAAGAATGGACTTTTGTGGACTCTTGATGAAGGAAGAAAGAGGAATTGAAATACTTAGTAGAATTTTAACAGAAGCTTATGAGAAGTTTATGATGTAATTGCTTATTAGTTTCTATATAAACTGATAGGGAATTTGAGTTGGGTACCATTCACTGCGGTGGTGGTCCAACTCTGAGTTGCTTCAATAAAAAATCAGCAAACCTAGAGACCCGGACTCTGCCAATTTTCTTTAACATTTAGTTTCTTGATTTTTTATGAAATGTGTTCAATGTTAACCCATGAGACTCCCTCCTTTTCCCAATTGCCTTCCTCAGTTGGGGAAAGGATATGGAGTGAGGGGAAAAACTTATTGTTTAGCCCTGGGTGTGGGCTAAACAAAGACAGTTTATTTGGTGCCCAATGTAAAGAGATCACCTGGGAGAACTGCAGACTTTTGATCTGAGAGTCTTGGAGGGTTGAAGTTTTCACAGATTTGACTGCTTTTGTTACAAGCATTCATTATGTTGGTGTCAGTAGCAGGGCCACTGGGTGGAATTCTCTGGGGTTTGGTTTTACAGTTGCTTTTGTGGTGGCTAATCAAATGTGTGGCTTTGCCACTGTTTGTTACTGATTTTGTGTGGTTTATCACTTCTGGGAATGGACTGAGACGTATCACTGCTATGTTGTTTGGCATTGGTTTATGATATTATAAACTCTTCTGGAACTGTGCCCATTTCTGATTTCTATGGAATGGGAATGGGGGACATGAACTTTCCTTTTCCCTTGAGGCTGATCTCAATGGCTTTTGAGAATATTGAAACATCCCAAGGGTATTCAACCACTATGCTCATATTGTCAGGCCTTTTGAATGTCTTCCAGTTCTTGGCCTTGCTTAAACAGCGGTAGAGGGGTGGATACAGTACACCTGCTGCAACCACTGTAAGGGGCCCCACAGCAGCCCTGGCCCCTGCACCAGGCAACACAGCAGCTCCAGCCCCTATGATAGACAGTGCAGCTGCCCCAGCATCCATGACTAGAATCACAGATACTCAGAGACCCTGCCAGTCCCTACAGCAGACATCCTGGCCACCCCAGAGGCTATTCAGATCTCGGCACTGGGTACTGTGATTATTCAACTCCAGAAAGCACTTGCTGTGATTACCCAGACTTTGGCAACAAGGGCTGCACCTAATCAGCCCCCAGTGATAGGTGAGGTGGCTACCGAGGGACTCAACCAGTGCTGGTATAAGTCGCCCCTGTACAGAAGACAAAAACCACAAAAAGGGCAAGTCGTGATGGCCGACCAGGGACATTAAAGCAGTATGAGCCAGAGGTAACCACTTGATCCCTATCCCAGAGTGAGCTACGAAATATACGTAAGGATTACAGCTGTCATGAAGGCGAGCAACTTGTTACTTGGTTGCTCTACTGCTGGGATAATGGAGCTGATGGTTTTCAGTTAGAGGGTAGAGAAGCCAAGCAGTTGGGACCAATGGCTAGAGAAGTGGGTATTGATAGGGGTCTTGCAACTGGTGCAGAGCCCCTCACTCTCTGGCAGCAACTCCTGCAAAGCATAAGGAACAGGTATCCCTTTAGGGATGATGTCATATACCACCCAGGCAAGTGGACAACCATTGAGAGAGGCGTTAAGTATCTAAGGAAAATAGCTGTGCGGGAGCTGATTTTTGCTGACCTGGATGACCCACAGACACCAGTAGATCCAGATGCACTCAAAGTTACTGGACCCGTATGGTGCAAGTGGGTACTGAGCGTGCTACAGTCATATGGCAACACATCAGCATTATTTAGCTGGGCAGATGCCAACACACCAACAGTGGGTGACATAGATAATTGGCTACAGTAATATGAAGTCAATCTCTTTTCCTCCCCATGGGCCAACGTCTCAGCTGTGGAAAAACCATCTGACAAATCCACAGAAGTGCTTGGTGAAGTGTTGGAAAAGTTGTCCAAGATGGAGGACAGACCCCACTCCCCACCTGCACCAATGAATGTCTTAGCCATCGGGAGACAGCGTTCCCCTGCAAGAAATGCTCAGGAGAGACAGTATACATCATGAGGCACCCTGTGGTTTTTCCTGCGTGACCATGGAGAAGACATGCAGAAATGGGATGGAAAAACTACCTCGGCTTTACGGACATGTGTATGTAAGTTGCAAGGTGAACCGATTAGGAATGGGGCTTCTTCCAGTAAACTTGTTGCTCCAGTTTCCAATGGGAAGCTCTCCAGACAGCATAGATGGACTTCAGATCCCTATTTACCAGATGTGAATAATGGGGATCAAATCCATGTGAGCTGCTCGAACCGCGATGTCGATAATGAACACTATGTTCAGGATTAGAGGGGCCCTGCTTCCAGCCAGGTGGAGGATAGGGACAACTGTGTTTTTGGACTGTGTGGGTTGGATGGCCTGGCACATCAGAGATACAGCAGTATAAGGCTCTTGTGGACACTGGTGCACAATGCACCATAATAACATCAAACTGTAAAGGGACTGAATCGATTTCTATCTATCTCTGGTGTGACAGGGGGCTCCCAAGAGCTGACTGTATTGGAAGCTGAAGTGAGTCTGACTGGGACTGAGTGGCAGACGCACCCTATTGTGACTGGCCCAGATGCCCCATGCATTCTTGGCATAGATTACCTCAGGAGAGGGTATTTCAAGGACCTGAGGGGGTATCAGTGCGTGTTTGGTGTAGCAGCTGTGGAGATGGAAGAAATTAGACAGCAGTCTACCCTGCCTGGCCTATCAGAGGACCCTTCTATTGTGGGGCTGCTGAGGGTTGAGGAGCAAAAGGTGCCCATTGCTACTACAACAGTCCACTGATGGCAATATCGGACTAATAAAGACTCACTGATCACTATCCATGAGCTGATCCGTCAATTGGAGAACCAAGGTGTGATCAGAAAAACGTGCTACCCCTTCAACAGTCCCATAGGGCCAGTGCGAAAGTCCAGTGGGGAATGGAGACTAACTGTGGACTATCGTGGCCTGAATGAAGTCACACCACCGCTGAGTGCTGCTGTACCGGACATGTTATAACTCCATTATGAACTGGAGTCAAAGGCAGCCAAGTGGTATGCCATGACTGATATTACAAATGCGTTTTTCTCCATTATTTTGGTAGTGGAGTATAGGCAACAGTTTGCCTTCACCTGGAGGGGCATCCAGTACACCTGGAATTGACTGCCCAGGGGTGGAAACATAGCCCCACCATTTACCATGGACTGGACCAGACTGCACTGGAAAAGGGTGGAGCTCTGTAACACCTACAGTACAACATCATTGTATGAGGTGATACAGCAGGAGAAGTTTTTGAGGAAGGGGGGAAAAAGTAATTCAAATCCTTCTAGAAGCTGGTTTTGCCATCAAATGCAGTAAGGTCAAGGGACCTGAAAAAGAGATCCAGTTTTTAGGAATCAAGTGGCAAGATGGCTGCTGTCAGATCCGACTGGATGTGATCAACAAAATAACAGCCCTGTCTCTGCCAACTAACAAAAAGGAGACACAAGCTTTCCTAGGCGTAGTAGGCTTCTGGAGGATGCACATTCCCCATTACAGTCAGATTGTGAGCCCTCTCTATGAAGTAACCCGAAAGAAGAATGACTTTAAATGGGGCCCTGAGCAACAACAGGCTTTTGAGAAAATTAAACAAGAGAGAGTCCATGCAGTGGCCCTTGGACCAGTCCGGATGGAACCAGATGTAAAGAACGTCCTCTATACTGCAGCCGGGGAGAACGGTCCTACCTGGAGCCTCTGGCAAAAGGCACCGGGGGAGACTCGAGGTCGACCCCTGGGGTTTTGGAGCAGGGGATACAGAGGATCAGAGGACTGTTGTACTCCAACAGAAAAAGAGATACTGGCAGCCTATGAAGGCGTTTGAGCTGCCTTAGAAGTAATTGGTACTGAGGCACAGCTCCTCCTGGCACCCCAGTTGCCAGTGTTGAACTGGATGTTTAAAGGACAGACCCCCTCTACACATCATGCAACTGATGCCATGTGGAGTAAGTGGGCCTGAATAGGCAACCTCAGTCGCCCAGGAATTCTGGAAGTGATCACGGACTGGCCGGAAGGCAAAGGTTTTGGAATGTTGCCAGTGGAGGAGGTGATGCATGCTGAAGAGGCCCCATCATACAATAAACTATCAGAAAATGAGAAGCATCATGCCTTGTTCACTGATGGATCTTGTAGGCAAGCAGTGAAAGTGGAAAGCTGCTGTGTGGAGTCCTACATGATGAGTGGCCGAATCAGCTGAGGGAGATGGTGGGCCGAATCAGTATGCAGAAGTAAAAGCCATCCAGCTGGCTCTAGATATTGCTGAGCGAGAAAAATGGCCAGTACTCTCCCTGTATACTGACTTGTGGATGGCAGCAAATGCCCTGTGGGGATGGCTGAAGCAATGGAAGAAAAACAACTGGCAGCGCAGAGGCAAACCCCTCTGGGCAGCTGAATTATGGCAGGATATTGCTACCTGATTAGAGAAGCTGGTTGTGAAGGTAGGTCGCATAGATGCCCATGTCCCCAAGAGCAGAGCCACTGAGGAACAACAAAACAACCAGCAGGTGGATCAAGCTGCTGAGAATAAAGTCTCCCAAGTAGATCTGGTCTGGCAGCATAAAGGCGAACTATTCTTAGCTTGGTGGGCCCATAATACATCGGGCCTTCAAGGCAGAGATGCAACTATCAGATGGGCCCGTGACCGAGGGATGGATTTGACCATGGACACCATCACACAGGTCATCCACGAATGTGAAACTTGTGCTGCAATTAAACAAGCCACAAGACTAAAACCCCTGTGGTATGGAAGACAATGGCTGAAATACAAGTATGGAGATGCCTGGCAGATTGATTACATCTCGCTTCCACGAACCCAACAAGGGAAGCACTATGTGCTCACAATGGTGGAAGCAAGTACCGGCTGGTTGGAAACATACCCTGTGCCTCATGCCACTGTCTGTAATACTATTATGTATTATGGGCCTTGAAAAGCAAACTTTGTGGCGACATGGCACTCTGGAAAGAAGAGTCAGACAAGGGGACTCATTTCTGAAATAGCCTCATAGACACCTGGGCTAAAGTGCATGGTATTGAATAGATATATCACCTTCCCTCCTATGCACCAGCTGTCGGGAAAGTGGAACGATGTAATGGACTGTTGAAGACTACACTGAAAGCAATGTGTGATGGGACATTCAATAACTGGGATGAACACTTAGCAAAGGCCACATGGTTAGTTAATACCAGGGGATCTATCAACCGGGCCGGTCCTGCTCAATCCGAGCTGTTGCGCACTGTAGAGGGGGATAAAGTCCCTGTGGTTCATGCAAGAAATATGTTGGGGAAAACAGTTCGGATTACTCCTGCCTCGAGCAAAGGCAAACCTACGTGTGGAATTGCTTTTGCTCAAGGACCTGGGTGCATGTGGTGGATGATGCAGGAGGATGGGGAAGTTAAATGTGTACCCCAAGGAGATTTAATTCTGGGCCAGAATAGCCAATAACTGTATGATGCTAATTGTCATTTAAGAATCACCCCAGATGGTGAACATGAGCTGCCCCAGATACAACAGCTGCAAGCTCCAGATGCAATACATCATCCCACCGTGCCCAACTTCACCAGTCCTTTTCCCAATCTGCTGACTGAGTGAATCCCACACCAATTTTCTCCTGCCCTGAGAGACTATTATGAGACATGGAACCCACAGATTTGGACTAAATTAATTCACTGGACTTCTTGGAGAGATAGCCCATAGACTAAAGAGAATATCTGTGTGTGTATATATGGATACATATATATGTTGAGAGACGGGGAAAATAGTAGCAACTTGATATAAATTATATAGAATAAGGGGTGGAATCCTGTCCTGGTTTCATGGGATTAAAATTTGTAGAATCAAGTTTCTGTTAGATTTTTTGTTCCAGTTTGTGGTCAGCCATGGTGATCAGGGCATTTAGCAGCTAAACCCAGGGTGGGTGACCCAGGCTGGCTCACAGGTGTATTCTGTATCATTAACATCATGTTCTCTATGAAAGGGAAAGCTTGCAGAAGAGGAGGGGGGCTCTTTTGCTCTCCTCTCTTCTAGCGTCCCTCTTTTTCATTCCCAATGATTGGTATTCCTGGAACAACCTGCTGCAACTCTATAGCTAAGTATAATTTTGTGTATTTTGTGTTATCGTTGATATTTGGTTTCTTCATTTTATTAAATCTCTTTAATTTTAACCCATGAGTCTCCCTCCTTTTCCTGATTCCCTTCCTTGGTTGGGGAAGGGACATTGGGTGAGAGAAAAATTGTTATTATTTAGCCCCGGGTGCGGGCTAAATGAAGACACCTTGGTAATGGTCTACCTGAACAGAGCTGGTCTCGTGCTCAGCAATGTAGTATTTTTGTACAAGTAGATGGGAGGGGTCTGGGAAGTCCTGGAGGTGGGAAGGAGCCTGGGAAAAACAGTTTTAGCAGGTTGGAACAGCTCAGTGCAGGTGAGGGCAAAGAAAAGTGCTGGGAAAGCTTGGGGAAGCCTCTGGATGCTCAAGATATTGCTAAGGGACAGTAGGATTTCAGAATGTCTCCCTAGAAGTATGGGGAAGAGTAGAAACAAGTGAATGGGAGTTTCAGAGAACAAAGCGGGCTTTCTAGGGGTTTCATAGAATACTGCAGGTATCGTTTGGTGTTCAGCATCATACCTGTGTCTCAGTCTGTCCCTCAGAGGGGAAAAAAGTTGTGAATTGGGTAATACATTACTATGAGCAATAATGCACTAAAACTGTGGTTGGTGTTTAATAGCCTGACTGTTTTCCTAACAAATTTGTTGTTCATAAGGGAAATGAGCATATCTAGCAAGTGAGCATAGCAACTCCTAGATTTTAAAACTGAAGCTAAAGAAAAAAAGCTGTATGTGAAAGTGAAGACAACAAAGTAATAATGAAAAAATATCTTTGTTGATAAAAGCCATATCTCCTGCTAGCAACAAAAACAAGAGTTAGAACAATTTAGCAGATACTCACAGTTAGATTATATTCCTCTCCTAAGTTACAGGTTTGATCCAAAAGCCAAGTTGGGGAGGGGGGGGGAAGGGAAAGATTCCCTAGATGTCAGCACTCTTGGTATTAGGCCCACAGTATTGTTTTGTTATTTCTGGGAATCCTATTGACAAGAGAAAGTAAAGAAGAATTACAGAAACAAAAAGAAGTTTGGCTACTGTGTTGGTTTACCAAGGGTAAGAGGCAGGTAGCCTGGGAGGGATACAGAGAAATTGTCTGAGCAGCCAGGGATCAGGTTAGGAAAGCTGAAGCCCTGATAGAATTAAATCTGGCCAGGGATGTGAAGGGCAACAAGAAATGCTTCTATAGGAATGTCAGTGATAAAAGGAAGACTAGGGAAAATGTGGACCCTCTCCAGAAGGAAATGGGAGACCTGGTTACCCAGGATATGGAGAAGGCTGAGGTACTCAAGGACATCTTTTGCCTCAGTCTTCACCAGCAAGTGCTCTAGCCACACAGCCCGAGTCGCAGAAGGCAGAGTCGGGGACTGGGAGGATGAAGAACTGACCACTGTAGGAGAAGATCAGGTTCGAGACCATCTAAGGAACCTGAAGGTGCACGAGTCCATGGAACCTGATGAGGTGCATCCACAGGTCCCGAGGCAACTGGCAGATGAAATTGCTAAGCCACTATCCATCATTTTTGAGAAGTTGTGGCAGTCTGGTGAAGTTCCCACTGACTGGAAAAGGGGAAACATAACCCCCATCTTCAAGAAGGGAAAAAAGGAAGACCTGGGGAACTACAGGGCAGTCAGTCTCGCCTCTGTGCCTGACAAGATCATGGAGCAGATCCTCCTGGAAACTATACTGAGGCACATGGAAAACAAGGAGGTGATTGGTGACAGCCAACATGGCTTCACTAAGGGCAAATCATGCCTGACAAATTTGGTGGCCTTCTACGACAGGGTGACAGCATTGGTGGATATGGGAAGAGTGACTGATGCTGTATACCTGGACTTGTGCAATGCATTTGACACTGTCCTGCACAACATCCTTGTCTCTAAATTGGAGAGACGTGGACTTGATGGATGGACCCCTGGATGAATAGGAAATTGGCCGGATGGTCACGCTCAAAGAGTTACGGTCAATGGCTTGATGTCCAAGTGGACACCAGTGACGAGTGACATTTCTCAGGGGTCAGTATTGGGACCAGTGCAAGTTTGCCGACGACACCAAGCTGTGTGGTGTGGTCGACATGCTGGAAGGAAGGGATGCCATCCAGAGGGACCTGGACAGGCTTGAGAAGTGGGCCTACGCAAACTGCATGAAGTTCAACAAGGCCAAGTGGAAGGTCCTGCATGGGGGTCAGGACAATCCCAAGCACAAATACAGGCTGGGTGGAGAATGGATTGAGAGCAGCCCTGAGGAGAAGGACTTGGGGGTGATGGTCGATGAGAAGCTCAACATGAGCCAGCAACGTGTGCTCACAGCCCAGAAAGCCAACTGTATCCTAGGCTGCATCAAAAGAAATGTGGCCAGCAGGTCAAGGGAAGTAATTCTGCCCCTCTGCTCCACTCTCATGAGACCCCACCTGGAGTCCTGCATCTGTCTCTGGAGTCCTCAGTACAGGAAAGACATAGACCTGTTGGAGCGAGTCCCGAGGAGGGCCACAAAAATGATCAAATGATCAGAGGGCTGGAAGACCTCTCCTATGAAGAAAGGCTGAGTTGGGGTTGTTCAGCCTGGAGAAGAGAAGGCACCAAAGAGACCTTATTGTGGCCTTTTAATACTGAAAGGGGGCTTATCAGAAAGATGGGGACAAACTTTTTGCAAGGGCCTGTTGTGATAGGACAAGGGGTAATGGTTTTAAACTAAAAGAGGGTCAATTCAGACTAGATATAAGGAAGAAATTTTTTACGATGAGGGGGGTGAGACACTGGAACAGGTTGCCCAAAGAGGCTGTAGATGCCCCATCCCTGGAAACATTCAAGGTCAGGTGGGATGGGGCTCTGAGCAATCTGATCTAGTTGAAGATGTCCCTGCTCACTGCAGGGGGGTTGGACTAGATGACATTTAAAGGTCCCTTCCCACCCAAACTATTCTATGATTCTATGAAATTTCTTTAATTCTAGTCAGGATCTCCTGTGTAGATGCTTGAAAACCTCTCATGCTCTACTACAGTTCATTATTCTAGGGCACTCCAGCTTCTAACCACCCATGGATTAAATTATAGTTGCAGGGAAAACCTCAGTATGTCAGTGTTCGCGAGAGGGCACGGAGACACTGCACGCAGACCAATATGATCATTAAGCAGATCTCGTTTATTTACGTATCTGAGGGTACATTTATACTATTCTATTTTTGTACACACTCTGTGTACATGTCATTTCTATTATGATTGGTTAGTATGCTTTGTTCACACGCCTCTATATTAGTTCTGATTGGCTTATGCTAAAAAGTTATATCTTGCAGGTGCTGCATTCTGTCTTATTTTTCAACTTCCCTACATATCTTGTTGGTCTCCTAGCCAAGGCCCTTGTTCTGTATTATGATTGGTCAGTTCATTACCACCCCATTACCACCCCCTGGACATGCCTGGACATAGCTCGTTCAGTACCTCGTTCCCACCATTGTCCCGTGGGAACCCCACAAATCCCCCTTTTTGTTTTTGAACGAGCTATGTCCTGTCCTGTCCTTTTTGTCTTTGTTTCTTACTTCAACCTGGTTCCCTGTGTCTCGCAGAGCCCGGTCAGAGAATCCCAGCCTTGGTTACCCATAAATCCTGCTCTCTGTTGTTGTGCCAAAAAGGCTGTATTGACCATTCGTTGCACAGTTCTCTGCAAATATGCAAACAAACAGGGTAACACAAGTAGGATAATGCCTATTCTAAACATTCCCATAAGCAGACTCTATCTACAAAACATGCAGTTTGCTTCAGAACATACTGTTATTCTCTATTATTCTAGCTGAAAGGAAAATTACTGACAGGAAAGCTGATTCTGTTTAAAGGTAACACAGATCAGGCCTTTTAGAGCCTACTCTGAGGCCTACTCTTGCTAAACCGTTACTAAACCATCCGGTATCAATTTCCCCCTTTGGAAGTAGTTAGATTTATTATCTCACTACTTCCATATACTCTTCTCAATGACTGTCTTAACACAACCCACGCAGATCCCTATGCTAACTATAATCACAACTACATAAACTATTCCCTCTAACAATGCGGCTAACTATCTTTTTAGAGACAATCCACCTAATTCTTGCAGGATTTTGTTGAGCCAATTATTTTCTGCTGCATCCCTGATTGCCCTGCTGTCTTCTGCTACTCTCTGTCGAACTGCCTCCCAATGTATTACAATTGGGGGTCGCTCCTTATCTCCTGCTAAAGTTAAATGGTTAAGTACATAAACAGCTTTTGCAAGTCTCTCAGAAGGTTCAGTCACCTCTCCCCCTTTTTGTTTTTGCAGAAGCTGTTTCAATGTACTATGAGCACGTTCCACAATCGCCTGACCGGTAGGCGAATGCGGAATCCCAGTGATATGTGTAATACCCCATAGTTGACAAAATTGACAAAAAATCTGTGAACAATATGCTGGTCCATTATCAGTCTTAAGTTGTTGTGGAACCCCAAGACTTGCAAAGCAAGCAAGTAAATGACGTTTGACATGACGACCCGTTTCCCCAGTTTGTGCTGTTGCCCATATTACATGTGAAAACATATCAACAGATACATGAACATATTTGAGCCTTCCAAATTCTGTAATGTGAGTAACGTCCATTTGCCACAGTTGCAACGCACTCAGTCCTCGAGGATTTACCCCTATTCCAATTCCCATGCCAATTTTCTGACAACTAGGACAAACACTGACCAATTTGCATGCTTGTGCCATGGTGAGGTGAAATTGTTTCGCTAGCATTTTTGCTGATTGATGAAGGAATTGATGGGATAGGCGCGCTTGTTCAAATAAATTTGGTGATATTTACGTATAGGACACAAGTGTGTCTGCTTTATTATTGCCAATGCTCAAACCTTGATCAAATTGATGACTACGAATGTGAGTGACAAAATAAGGTACCTCTCTGAGGTTTATTGCCTGATGCAACTGTAGCAAAATGGTGTAAAGTTGCATATTCTTCACTGGTTGTATAAAAGCTCTTTCAATTCCATTTACAATGCCTGCTGCATAAAGAGAGTCTGTTACAATATTGACAGGTAAGTCCTTCCATTTTATAAAGACCTGGTATATTGCAAAAAGTTCAAGTGTCTGCAATGAGTCCTCAGTTTGTCCTGAGAATTTGCAATGTTTCCATTGTCCATCCTCTTGCCAGGTAATAACTGCTGAATGTGATCGCTTTCCTGCATCAGTAAAAACAGTTAGTCCAGTCACAGGTATCTCTGATCTGATAGGTTTTTCTTCCCAATCCTGTTTGCAAATAAACTGTAGCTTTTTATCTTTTGGTAAATGTGTTAACAATTGTCCAGTAAAGTCCTGTAAGGCCATTTGAAAAAGAGTTGACTGATTTGTTAACCACTGTAGATATTCCTTTCTGATAGGTAAATAGATATAATCTGGGTCTAGTCCGGTAATGTCTAGTCCGGTTGAGCATTGCCTTCTGCAATAAACCCAGGCAAATTAGTATGATTTCTTACATGTAAAACATAAAACAATGCAGTTCAGATTTGAATTTCTTGCCACAGAGCTCGCAGCAATTCAAAAACACACTGATTACATGTATGCTCTATAACAGATCTATCCAATTGCTTTACAATGCCAGATACATATGCTGAATCAGTAACCAAATTAAAGGGAATGGGAAAATTCTGAAATACTTCTAATACAGCTCGTAATTCTACCACCTGAGGTGAACCCTTTTGTTGTACTACCATAGATTCCCACTTGCCGTCAGAATACCAGACAAGGCCCGCATTGCCTCTGTTCCCAGATCCATCCGTAAAAATGGTAATTCCATCCACGGGAGTGTCTGTACACCACACTCCCGTGGCAATTGGAAGTTCCACACTCAACAACCTGTCCCAAGAAATTCTCCATAGCTGTTTGCAAAGCAAAGCTATTAGCCATACACCACTCAAAATATTGAGCTGCAATAGGAACAGTTAGTGATGCAGGATCTCTGGCCACAAGCTCCCAACATCGCATCCGTCCTTTGATGATAATCTGTGCCAATAGCTCTGTAACGAATCTGATCATTCTGAATTCCATTGACCAATTATTGCATACGGAATTTGCCTATCAAACAAAGTGATAATTTGTATTTCCTGGTTCAAATCAATACGATGTACAAATTTGGAATGTAGCCTGCTTTCTATTTCTGTAATCAGTTGCTGTACCTCTGAAGTAGTGTGTCGTGGTGCTGTTAAAGTTGTGTCCCCTGCTAAGAATTGGAATAGAGGCTGCAATTGTGACGACGTAAGCCCCAAGTACGGCCGCAGCCATAACTTGAGCCTTATGTTCCACAGTACCCACTTTTGCACATGCCTTTATCATAACATTCAAATCTGTTTTTCCAGGTAAAGCTTCAATGGTCTTTTGACAATCAGCATTAGCATTATCCCTGTTTGCCACAGGTCCAAGGCTTGGCAGCTGCACAGGTTAACCCCGCGTGGAAACATCAGTCCTGCGCTCCCTGCGGTTCAGGCTGTGAGTTAACTGCTTAGGCCTGGAACTGGTTGTGAAGATTCATTTGTGTCAGCACGCGGTTCCTCCCCCCGTTCTTTCTTCAGTTTCCCTACATTCTGCAGCTGGTTGTTATCAGCTGACCTTGAGCATTATACTGAGACCTGCACAGCTTCACAAAATGCCCTAGCTCCCCACAGCAATGACACATCAAAACAGAGTTATCTCTCCCAGTCAGCTTCAACTTCTTAAGGCAATTTTTTCTTAAAGTGACCTTCCTGTTCGCATGTATAACAACGATGAACTACCTTAACTGCCGCCGCAAAAGTTTTTGCTAAATGCTCCATCTGAAATGTAGTGGTTCCTACCTTCCCACAAGCATCCATTAGCTCAGTTAAGGTGAGGCCACGATTCGCCATCCCTGCAACAACTCTCCTGCAGTCCTCACCTGTGTTGTCCCTCGCTAACTGTAGTAACAATGCTTCCTTTACAATTTTCCAATCTAACGGTTGCCAAATATTTCTTCCCTCAGGACCCGCACCCACAATCACCGGATATGCTTGTGGAATTATAACTCCTTCTAATAACGCATCTCGAATGATCCCTTTCCATTTCACTCCTCCCCCCCTTCCCCCGTATACGCGGGCGGACCCTGATCCTCTCCCTCACCTCCCACATTACCAGATGGACGCAAACCTCCCCCCCCGCCCTGATCTAAAGGTGGAGTAGGGAATTGTAAAGGAGGTTGAGGTGGCCCTAATACTTGTCCCGAACACAGAGGGGGGTTTTGGGGAGACATAGTCACGTGTTCCGAGGCGTTGGCTGTACGACGCTGCTGCAATTCCGTCTTTAATTCTTCCAGTCATCTACCAAGCTCTGTCATGTCAAGTTCGTGTCCATTTCGTGATGGGAACGGTCCTTTAAGTCCTTGTGACTCTGGTACTGCTAACTCCGTAAATGTCGACTTTAATGGTGGTCGTTTAGCGCCGGAATGTAAACTTTGTTCAACAGACTCAGGAAACGGCGAATCCGGTAAAGGTGGATACAAAGCAGGTTTACCCTCCTTCTTGTCCTTCTGCTCAGCCTCATCCGTAGAGAGATCAATGAGAGGAGGGGGTTTCGGAGGGGGTTTTGGCCAAGTGTCCTGTTCAGCGTCTGAATCAATTAGTCCAAAACGAGCTCGTGTTTTAGGGTGCACTACCGGTTCTAATGGATCTGTAGGGCGCACTACCGTTTTTGATGGATCTCTATCTATTTTACTCGCTCCCCGCTCCTCAGCTTTTTTCAGAGCCGTCCGTACCGACAGCGATAAAGGAGCTGCCACCGGTACAGCCACCGGGGCCGTGGGAGGTGTTGGTCCCACAAACAGTGAGGGGGTAGTAGGCGCCTGTGGTCCTAAAGCCATAAAAGCTGTATGTGTGACTTCTCTCTCTGCTTTTATTCCTTTTAACGCTTCGCTAACCAGCCTCCATGTAGCAGACAATTTAAAGGCTTCCTTATCACCACTTGACACCGCATTCCAGAGAGAGTCACCAATCTTCTCCCATAAAGGCACTTCAAAGACATCATTAAAGGTTGTAAAATGTCCTTTATCTTTTGCCCAAAACAGTAACTGCTTTAACGCAGCTTCGTCATATTTAATTCCTCTCTCAGAGAGTATATGTTGGAGGAGTTTCACCACTGCCACTTCTGTCTTGGTCAGGGTAGACCCCATTCCTCCCCCAGCTGCCTGGGAAGCCCTACCCAGGTTTTCCTTTGCTAGCAAAACTCAGGCTTACCGCATCCGTTTCTGTTTCCCAGTGCGAAAATCCAGTGCCGGGGCAGCACTCTACAGCTGGCTTCCTCTCATCCCCCTTTCGGTCCGCTGTCCGCTGCTTCTCCACAGTCTCCGGGCCGAAGAGTCCCTATTCCGGGCGCCACTTGTCAGTGTTCGCGAGAGGGCACGGAGACACTGCACGCAGACCAATATGATCATTAAGCAGATCTCGTTTATTTACGTATCTGAGGGTACATTTATACTATTCCATTGAGGGTACATTTATACTATTCTATTTTTGTACACACTCTGTGTACATGTCATTTCTATTATGATTGGTTAGTATGCTTTGTTCACACGCCTCTATATTAGTTCTGATTGGCCTATGCTAAAAAGTTATATCTTGCAGGTGCAGCATTCTTTCTTATTTTTCAACTTCCCTACATATCTTGTTGGTCTCATAATACAGAACAAGGGCCTTGGCTATGATTGGTCAGTTCATTACCACCCCCTGGACATAGCTCGTTCAGTACCTCATTCCCACCATTGTCCCGTGGGAACCCCACATCAGTAGATACATTTTTTTTTTTTTTTTATCTTGTCTTCAGTCTATTTGCCCAGCTAGACACCTGCCAGTGAATAAGAGCTCTGTTTTCATTTTATAAATCACTGCAGCTCTCCTGCTGGAAGACAAGCAATGGAATGCTGTTTTGCATCACTGAATGTTGAAGTGCCTGGGAAAAGGTGTGAAACATTTTTATCCTGAATGATCAGATGTGGAGTTATTCACACAGTGCTTTTTTAATGGATAACAGCATGTGTTCTATCATTTCAAGAACTTGCCACATTGTTTATTTTGGATGGGAGGTTCACTCACATTGTGTTAAGATGATGTTAGTTTATTCAAGGTCATGCATTGTTTATCTCCTTTCACACTTCCAAATTAATTGACTTGAACAAAAAAATCCATACTCTAACTTATGAACAACTTCCAAGAAAACATTAATCAAATTTTGATACCGAACAAAGGATTTGAAGAGGAAAAAAAAAGTACTCCAAAGCTAGCAAATTAGAGGAGTAGGAAACAAGCAATAAACAAAAATGCCCATATATATCAAATCATGATCTAGTTGATACTAATTGATATTTTTCTAATAACAATGATAATATTTCCATATTGTATATAGACAATGAAAGTTAACAAAAGGTAGACTTCACTTCCCCTACCTTTAACCATTTAAAGGTTAAACTCTTAGCCTAAGATGGCAGGTAGGCTCCCTCTAGAGTTGATGGACAAAAGAAGGTACAGGAGAGCTACTGTAGCTGTTCTGAGAAAAGTAGACTAGATCTGGCTATGGGGGTACTTCCTTCATTTCATTGACTGTGAAACAAGCCTTGACAAATAGCTTAGATTAGACAGACACATTTTATATGTGGAAGATGTATCTTACCACAAAATGCAGTGGCATGACTTACTAAGGAATCCTCTCCAGTACTGAATTTCAGGGTCAGGGGTGTTTAGAAATGTAACAGAAATGATGATCAAAACCCCCATATCTGATATGCACTGTATTGGCACTAGATTTCATCCATGGCTGAATCTAATTTATTTGTGCCTGGCTTTCAGATTTTATGTCCCTTTTCTAGCCTTCAAAGGATCATATTTTTATTTCACTTGGTTGCATATGAGAATTTTGTGTTTTGTGAAATAATTTTATCATGTCAGATAAAAATTAGCTTAGATGAGCTTCCCCTGTTGTGACGATCTCAACTTCTCCTTCCTTCCCTTTGCCCACAGCTCCTATCAAACACCTTCCCCCACATGAGACAACAGTGCTGTTGCTACACTGAACTTTTAAGCATAACAATTAGCTATCTAGTATAATATATACTGCTTGATCAAGACTCTAACATCATCCTTCAGGTGAACTGGTGGAAAAGATGAGGCTCTAATTTGCCCTTACTTGTCTGACTAATGTCCATACTTCCCCAGACTTGTAAGACCATACTCAGTCCTCTGCTTCTCCCTCAAATGGGATAAGCTGAAACTGACTGCTAGGTTCAAAGATTACTCAGGAAAATGGCACATATGCAATTGAACTGATAAATTGACAGCATAATTGGACATAGTGACAGAGTAGGGAGCATACTAAATGGATTGTCCTAATAGCCTTGTCTCTTGCCGCCCTCTTTCATGAGGGCCTGGCAGCACTTTCATCACATGATCACACATATGCCTATCATATATAAAAGGTATGATATGCAAAAGCACAATGTCATGGAATATCTGCATTGTACTCATCTGACAGGGCATAGACATGTGTATTCAGTCATGTGACAGACATTAGCATATTGATTACTTGAGGAGAGCACATCTCATGACATAAAGAGCTATGAAACTCAGTTTGCAGGGGTAAAAAAAGGCTCATTACAGTGACTTGCAGAGTAACTGTTCTGCTACCCTTTTCTAGCCTGAAGCAGCCTTGGTTCTTCAGTGCACACTATTAGTTTCAACAGAATGCTACAGCCAACTAGGCAAAAGCCTGCTGGTTTTGACATGATTCTGTGAGATTAGAGATGATACTTCTTTAAAAGTCTTTTAATGTGAAAAAGTACACCAACTTTAACTCTGACTTTGAAGCTGAGTGCTTTATTAATCTGCTAAATGATGTATATTACCTTCTCTGTCAGCTGTCCACTGTTTCTATATAACTCACATTTGGAAGGTTCCAGACTCTGGCCTGGAGGTGGCTAGAAATGCCTATCTGTCTATGTCTTGCACTAAAATACCCAGGCTTGAAATGGACTTCTATATGAAGCCCATGACTGTGTCTTCTTACCAGAGTGACCTAACCACTAAGATAAAACCATCAAAGGGTTTCAGACCACAAAAACAAATTATTCACATGGAAAGGCAGATGGAGTAGTGCGATTTAGATTACAGGTCTCAGTGGGTAGAAATTATTGTTGTACCCCTGAAACAAAGTGTTATAGCACTCTACAGAAGCTGGAATCCCAGCAGAAGTCTAGTTTACAATATCCACTGTCACGGTTTAAAGCTGGGCCAGCTATTAACCAGTGGCAGATGCTCTCTGTTAACCCTCTCCCCCCCCGCCAAGGGAAAGGGAAAAGGGAGAGAGACTTATGGGTTGGAAAGTTAAAACAGTTTTAATAAACTATAATAATGAAAAAGAATATAATAACAATAATAATAGAAATAACCAAATATATACAAATATGTACAAAACCAAGATCAAGAGCTTGGAAATCCTCCTCAGGCAGAGTTGCTCCCCCCAGTACAGACAGAGGGGAAAAGGCAGTACCTCCCCCCAGCACAGACAGAAGGGAAAATGCAGTAGCTCCACCCAGCACAGACAGAAGGGAAAATGCAGTAGCTCCACTGCCATCACACCTGCAGGCTTTTAACTGGAGATTTGGCAAAGCTGGTACCAATCAGTGGGAGACAGGAGGGCCCCTCCCTCCTGGGCCCCACCTCCAGGAGGCAGTGGGTTAGTGATAAACAGGAAAGTGAGAATGACATGTATGGGATGGAATACCTTGCTGGTCAATCCTGGGTCACCTGCCCTGTCCACTCCTCCCTGCAGGTACAACCCCCTTCGGCTCTTTACATGTAAGCAGTGACCTTGGGTTCTCTAAGACTATTTGGCCTGGTTTGAGCCAAACCAGGACATTCCACCCCTTATTCCATACCATTCATGTCATACTCAGATCACCAGTACCTTTTCATTTTCAAATATATATATACATATCACTAGTCTATGATTCATCTTTATGCGAAAAGTCCATCAAGTTCATTTGGTTCAGGATTGTGGGTTTCCATCTGGTTAGCAGTCTCTCAGCAGTCTTTCTGGCTAGCAGTCTCTCTTTTGTCATGGTTCGTGCCCACGGGTTGCAGGTTAAAGATGTCAGACTCGAGGAGGTTACTGGACGCCACTTGATGAAGCTAGCTCCGGTCTCATCACCACTGTCTTAACCTAAAAGACACTTATGCAGTAACAACATACAGTTCAGACTTAAGTAGTCTCACCCAGAATCAGATCACCTTCAGGGACACATCGGACTTCACCATCTTGCAACATCACCCACCAAGTACATCCAGGTCCCTGAGCAAAAGCAATCCCACGAATGGGTTTACCTTTGCCCATTGCAGGAAGAATCCAGACAGTTTTTCCCAATAGATTCCTTTCATGCACCACAGGGACTTTATCTCCTTCTACTGTATGTAGAAGGTCTGACTGAGCAGGGCCAGCTCGATTGATAGAGCCCCTGGTGTTAACTAACCAGGTAGCTTGTGCCAGATGTTTATCCCAGTTTTTAAAGGTTCCACCCCCCATTGCTTTCAGGGTAGTTTTTAACAGCCCATTATACTGTTCAATTTTCCCAGAGGCTGGTGCATGATAGGGGATGTGATATACCCATTCAATGCCATGCTCTTTGGCCCAGTTGTCTATGAGACTGTTTTTGAAATGAGTCCCATTGTCCGACTCAATTCTCTCTGGTGTGCCATGTCGCCACAAGATTTGCTTTTCGAGGCCCAGAATAGTGTTCCGGGCAGTGGCATGGGGCACAGAGTATGTTTCCAACCATCCGGTGGTCGCCTCCACCATGGTAAGCACATAGCGTTTACCCTGGCGGGTTTGAGGGAGTGTGATATAGTCAATTTGCCAGGCCTCCCCATATTTATATTTCAACCACCGCCCCCCATACCACAAAGGTTTTAACCGTTTGGCTTGCTTAATTGCGGCGCATGTTTCACAATCACGGATAACCTGTGCAGTAGAGTCCATGGTTAAGTCCACCCCTCGGTCACGAGCCCATCTGTATGTTGCATCTCTCCCTTGATGACCTGAAGTGTCATGAGCCCACCGAGCTAAAAATAGTTCACCTTTGTGTTCCCAGTCCAAATCTATTTGGAACACTTTAGCAGCCTGATCTGCTTGTTGGTTGTTTTGATGTTCCTCAGTTGCCCGACTTTTAGGTATGTGAGCATCTACATGACGTACCTTCACGACTAGTTTCTCTAGCCGAGCAGCAATATCTTGCCACAATTCAGCAGCCCAAATAGGTTTCCCTTTGCGCTGCCAGTTGCTTCGCTTCCACTGCTTTAACCACCCCCACAAGGCATTTGCCACCATCCATGAGTCAGTATAAAGATACAGCCTTGGCCACTTTTCTCGTTCAGCAATGTCTAAAGCCAGCTGAATGGCTTTTACTTCTGCAAATTGACTTGATTCACCTTGTCCTTCTGTGGCTTCTGTGACTCGTCATATGGGACTCCATACAGCAGCTTTCCACTTCCGATGCTTTCCTACAAGACGGCAGGATCCATCGGTGAACAGGGCATACTGCTTCTCATCCTCTGGTAATTCATTATATGGTGGGGCTTCTTCAGCACGTGTCACCTCCTTTTCTGGTGGCATTCCGAAGTCTTTGCCTTCTGGCCAGTCCATGATCACTTCTAAGATTCCTAGGCGATTAGGGTTTCCTATTCGAGCCCTCTGCGTAATTAATGCAATCCATTTACTCCACGTCGCATCAGTTGCATGATGGGTAGTGGGAACCTTACCCTTGAACATCCAGCCTACTACTGGTAATAGGGGTGCCAGGAGAAGCTGTGCTTCAGTACCGATTACCTCTGAAGCAGCTCTAACTCCTCCATATGCTGCCAGTATCTCTTTTTCAGTTGGAGTGTAATTGGCCTCGGAGCCCTTGTATCCTCGACTCCAAAATCCTAGGGGTCGACCTCGAGTCTCCCCTGGCACTTTCTGCCAGAGGCTCCAGGTAGGACCATTGTCCCCAGCTGAGGTGTAGAGCACATTTTTAACATCTTGCCCCATACAGACTGGTCCAAGGGCTACTGCATGCACAATCTCTTGTTTAATCTGTTCAAAAGCCTGTCGTTGTTCAGGGCCCCACTGAAAATCATTCTTCTTTCTGGTCACTTGATAAAGAGGGCGTACAATCTGGCTGTAATCTGGAATATGCATTCTGCAGAAACCCACAACGCCTAAGAAGGCTTGTGTTTCCTTTTTGTTAGTAGGTGGGGACATGGCTGTTATTTTGTTGATCACCTCTATCGGGATCTGGCGACGCCCATCTTGCCATTAAATCCCTAAAAACTGGATCTCCCGGGCAGGTCCCTTGACCTTGCCTCTTTTTATGGCAAAACCAGCTTTCAGAAGAATTTGGATTATTTTCTCTCCTTTGTCAAAAACTTCTGCTGCTGTATCACCCCACACAATGATGTCATCAATGTATTGCAAATGTTCTGGAGCTCCACCCTTTTCTAGTGCAGTCTGGATCAGTCCGTGGCAAATAGTAGGACTGTGTTTCTACCCCTGGGGCAGTCGATTCCAGGTGTACTGGATACCTCTCCAGGTAAAAGCAAACTGTGGCCTGCACTTTGGTGCCAAGGGAATAGAGAAAAATGCATTAGCAATGTCTATGGTGGCGTACCACTTGGCTGCCTTTGACTCCAGTTCATATTGAAGTTCTAGCATGTCTGGCACAGCAGCACTCAGAGGTGGCGTAACTTCATTTAGGCCACGATAGTCCACAGTTAATCTCCATTCTCCATCAGACTTTCGCACTGGCCATATAGGACTACTAAAGGGTGAGCGAGTCTTGCCAATCACTCCTTGATTTTCTAATTGTCTAATCAGTTTATGAATGGGGATCAGGGAGTCTCGATTGGTGCGATATTGTCGTCGGTGCACTGTGGCAGTAGCAATTGGCACCTGTTGTTCTTCAACCTTCAGCAACCCCACAACAGAAGGATCTTCTGAGAGGCCAGGCAAGGTAGACAGCTGTTTAATGTCCTCAGTCTCTACAGCTGCTATACCAAAGGCCCATCTGTACCCTTTTGGGTCCTTAAAATACCCTCTCTTGAGGTAGTCTATGCCAAGGATGCACGGAGCTTCTGGGCCAGTCACAATGGGGTGCTTTTTCCATTCATTTTTAGTTAGGCTCACTTCGGCCTCCAATACAGATAACACTTGAGATTATCCTGTTACTCCTGAAATACTGATAGGTTCTGCCCCTTTTATGATCCGATGGCATTAGGGTGCACTGTGCACCAGTGTCTACCAGGGCTCGATACCTTTGTGGTTTTAATGTGCCAGGCCATCGAATCCACACAGTCCAATAAACTCGGTTGTCCCTCTCCTCCACCTGGCTGGAGGCAGGGCCCCCCTAATTAAGAAATGGATTCGTGCTGCTCACAGGGACTGGACCTTCATTTCTCCTATTCACACTTGGGAAAAAGGGATTTGAGGCCCATCTCCCCTGACTGGGGTCCTGCTCACTGGTAACTGGAGCAGCCATCCTTCTAGAAAAATTCTCTCTGGTATTTCTTTTAGCTTGCAACTCACGTACTCGTGCCTGTAGGGTACTGGTAGGTTGTCCATGCCATCTGCTCATGTCCTCCCCATAACCACGCAGGGCAAACCACAGGATACCTCGTGATGTGTTCTGTTTCCTTTGAGCTGGTCCTGTAGGAGAGCGTTTTCTCCTAACAGCTGCAACGCGCGCCTGTGTAGGTAGAGAGTCAAGTTTATTCTCGATCATGGACAGTTTGTCTGACAGTTGTTTAAATGAGTCCTTGTTTTCCTTAGTCAGTTTTTCCACAGCCGAGATGCGTGCCTGCAGTGGGGAAGAAATACTATCTTCATACTGCCGCATACAGTTAGCCATTTCGCCCACAGTAGAACGTGCCATATCATCTTCTCCCCATACTAATATTGACAATGTATGGGTATATGTCGGTGGAGCATTCTTCACAACCTTCCGGAACATGGATCGGTTGCATTCCACTTCATCAGGATCTACAGGATCTACAATGTCCCGTGGGTGTCTATAAATGATCTCTTGCACAGCCAGTTCTCTAAGGTAGTTAATACCTTTTTCTATAGTGGTCCATTTGCTTAGGTGACTCATAACATCATCTTCATAGGGATACCTGCTCTTTACAGCTGACAAGAGTCGCCTCCAGAGACTGACAGTGTTTGACTTTCTTGCGAGCGCCTTATCAATACCACCATCTCTGGACAGGGATCCCAACTGTCTGGCTTCTCTGCCATCTAATTGCATGCTGTCTGCCCCATTATCCCAGCATCGGAGCAACCAGGTAATAATAGGTTCACCGTCATAACGGCTGAAGTCTTTCCTTATATTTCTCAGGTCCTTCAGGGATAAAGAGTGGTAGGTTATCTCTACGTCCGAGTCCTCCTCTTGTGATAGTTCTGCTTTAGAAGGACCTTTCTTCTGTGATGGGTCTGCTTTAAAAGGACGATCGAGGAAACCCCCATCTGTGTCAGGCCCTAACTCTGCCTGAGAAGGGCCCTCACCTGGGTCATATGATGGCTCTGCCTTAGAAGGCTCTGAGTCATCATCCTTCTCTTCATGAGCTGATTTCTTTTGGTATTTCTTCCTGGTTACAGGAGCAATTGGTAGAGATTCGATAGATGCTGGAGTCTGAGTAGATGCAGTGGCTGTCTTGGGAGTGCTGAGAGTCTGAGTAGCTGCAGTGGCCATCTTGGGGGGTGTATCAGCTGTGGTACAGGCTGCCGAGGTTTCAGTGGGTTTAGTGGCTGTAGCGGCAGTACACACTGTAGGATCTGAGGTGGCTGCATAACACCTACAACTGTCCCTGCACCGATATTTAATCTTATCCCACATCAGAAACACATTCAGGACAACCAAAAATAAAAACATGCCACCTAGACAGCAGCATCCGAATTTCGCAAAATCTAGTGGAATCAGCTTGGCAGAAAAGGAGAAGGTACTATTTCCCAAAGTAAAACTGGAAGTGTAATCATTAACAGAATCTGCTAAAGGACGCCTGGAGCGTGCAGATGAAGTTGCTGCTACTGATTCGCGATTAAAGCTGCCCATCATTGTGTCATAGAGATAAGAGATCGGAATATTAACTGCCCAGTTTATCACAGCATAAATCAGTATCAAACCCCATACCAAAACAATACATTTCAACCAGCGCCCACTGCTAAACTGCATGTAAACATTCATAAGAAGCAAGCAATAACACAGTGCCCACGGCAGGTAAGGCATCATTGCAATACTCAATTGTGAAAGAAACTCCATAAAAAGATGAGATAACACAGCATTCAAAAATGACATCACCATCTTCACTATCTGTTTTAACTTTCCAACCCCTTGTAAATCTCAAAGGAAGAAATCTGATATTCTCTCAGCTGAGCTCTCCAGGTCTCCTCCCACCAGAGCCAGGATTCAACTTATCAGAGCAACCTGTTGGAGCTTCTCTCGAGCCCCACGTTGGGCACCAATAAATCTGTCACGGTTTAAAGCTGGGCCAGCTATTAACCAGTGGCAGATGCTCTCTGTTAACCCTCTCCCCCCCCCCCCCCCCCCCCCCCCCCCCCCCCCCCCCCCCCCCCCCCCCCGCCAAGGGAAAGGGAAAGGGAAAAGGGAGAGAGACTTATGGGTTGGAAAGTTAAAACAGTTTTAATAAACTATAATAATGAAAAAGAATATAATAACAATAATAATAGAAATAACCAAATATATACAAATATGTACAAAACCAAGATCAAGAGCTTGGAAATCCTCCTCAGGCAGAGTTGCTCCCCCCAGTACAGACAGAGGGGAAAAGGCAGTACCTCCCCCAGCACAGACAGAAGGGAAAATGCAGTAGCTCCACCCAGCACAGACAGAAGGGAAAATGCAATAGCTCCACTGCCATCACACCTGCAGGCTTTTAACTGGAGATTTGGCAAAGCTGGTACCAATCAGTGGGAGACAGGAGGGCCCCTCCCTCCTGGGCCCCACCTCCAGGAGGCAGTGGGTTAGTGATAAACAGGAAAGTGAGAATGACATGTATGGGATGGAATACCTTGCTGGTCAATCCTGGGTCACCTGCCCTGTCCACTCCTCCCTGCAGGTACAACCCCCTTTGGCTCTTTACATGTAAGCAGTGACCTTGGGTTCTCTAAGACTATTTGGCCTGGTTTGAGCCAAACCAGGACATCCACTAAAAAAGTAGCAATGTATTGCTCATTATAGAGAAATTATTGCAAACTCAATTTGTCTTAAAATCACATAGTTAAAAAATAAAAAGGTAATCATTGCAAAAGCTGAAGTTTCTGCACTACAGGGATATTTTTCTTGTGTGCATGCTATTTTTTTATTTAATGTATGCTATAAAGCATATACTGGCATCATGACCAGGCTCATGTTCCTGTAAAAAGCAAGATTTTTTTTTTTTCCTGCTCATGAAGATTAAAGGAAAGCCTGGTCAGCAATCTGTATTTAAATGTTGCTTTTACACTAAAAGAGTAAAATAACAAAAATAGAAGAGGAATGTGTGTATGCATCAAGGAAAAAAGGGAAGGAGAGTTAATGTTTTTATCTATATAGAGTAGAAAGAAAAAAATTCAGGAATACTATATGATAGCTGATATATACTCCAAGAAAGACAAACCAAGAAAACATAAAAGATACTGTAGAGAATAAATTTAACACAGAACACAACAGACATTTTCAATAACATTTCCTACCAACATTAATTAAACTAACACAAGCTGCAAATAAAATTTTTGTGAAGATCCCTTTGTACATTTGTCTTCATTTAGACTCCACCCAGGGCCAAACAATAAACAGTTTTTCTATCACCCAATGTCCCTTCCCCAAATGAGGAAGGGAAGTGGGAAAAGGAAGGAGACTTGTAGATTAAAGCTAACTAGATTTAATGAAATAAAGAAATCAATATAAATGACAACACAAAAGAGACAAAACTATACTTATCTATAAAGCACAGACAAGTTGCTCCAGGAACTACAATTGTTGGAAAGGAGGAAGAGTGATTAAAACGGCAAAAAGAAGCCCACCTCTTCCTACCAAGTCCTCCTTTTTATAGTGCACTTGATGTTAATGATATAGAATATACCTGTGGGCCAGCCAGGGTCAGCTGCCCTGGATTTAGCTGCTAATGGTCTTGGTTACCATGGCTGGCTACAAACTGAAACCAAATCCCAATGAAACCAGGACAACAGTAAAAAGGGGTTTTGGCACATTTGTACCACTGGTTAATACAGATGGAGAAGAAACATGGGCATTCTCCAAGAACATTAAGTATTAGCTAAAAGCTGAGCTGCAAAACATGAAAAGATTTATGCATAGAGTATTGCTGGAACCATAACAAATCCTGCAAGGTCTTAGTTCTGGTACTTGAAGAAGGAGCCCTGGAGTATCTCAGACATAATAAAATTAAGACTACAGTCCCACAGGTTCTGCCAAGTGAATTCTAACACGGTCCTAGAATCAGATAGGAAAAAATTGAGACTATGAAAATGAACAACAGAGTAATCAAGGTGAAAGACATCTTGGAGATTGAATAAGCAAGTGTAAGAAAAAAGTGTAAATGTAAATTATCACTAAACTACAGTACAATGTAAACCATCAAAGATTATAATAACAGCTTTCAATGATAAATCTTCACTTAGAAGCTATATTAACAAGCTCTGTAGTATTTTCCAAGCAGTGCATAATCCAGCATAATAACAACAGTGTACATTGCAGAAACATGTTACATCTCTCTCACAATTATTGATGTTGTCATACTATTCCTTTAATGGAAGTAAGTTAAGCATGCTTCTGGCTATTTGAAGTCAGAGTCTTGCATTATTCATTGCTCTACAGGTTATTCATTGTGCTACAGGTTAGAGATCCTTTTAAACAATCAAAATAAATGAAAATTGCTCATCTCTATAAGAATTGAAGAGCAGTTTCCATGTAAATGAGTTCTATGTACACTATAGTCACACTATTTAGAAGACCGCCTGCCTTTGAAACTATTTGAAAAGCTTTGGTTCCTGTTCCTTCACACCTCACCTTTGGGACAGAATGCATTTCCACTGTTTTTTGGTAGGAATAACACCCACTTAAAAGGGAGAAAAATTGGGTCTTCCTGATATTTTTTTTTTTGCTGTCTTTTCAGAGTCCAATCCTTCGAAGTCTTTAAATTAATCTTTAATCACAAATACTTCTATCAGATTCCATGGAACTACTAGTGTACTTATTCTATAATGCATATTCTAAAATATTTTGCTGAAACTGGATTGGGAGGCAGAGTTCAAAATGACAAATGTTTAATTTATAGCACTAGAAAAAAAATCCTTCATCAGCATTCTGTGATACTTTAGAAAGGCATAAAGGAATGTGCAAAACAATTATATTCTTTAAAGTAATTTGACCTTTTTATTTTATCCATCATTATAGGTAATGATTTTCTATACTATTATGATCCACTGAAACTAATAATATTTGTTATGCAGATATTGAAATTACCCAATAACTTAACTACTTCTGAGCCTGAGCGCACCTCATCTGGGCATTCCTGCTTAATATATATGTATTCGTTACTACTAATGTATAAAACTTTAAACTCCAAGAAGAGTATTTAGCAATATATTCTGAACAGTTGCCTGAATGAATGCACCCAAAGCAACAAAGACTGTGAAAGGATGCAGCAGCTATTCTACAAGCAATAGGAGTTTGTTTTTTTCTGAATTAGCTTGCATTCCAAAATAAATAATGGTCTGTAATGCATTTTACTTTTTTGAATGTGTACAAGGTAATAAGAAATGCTAGCTCAGTCCAGCAGTTCATCTTTTCTAGTGTCTTCCTTTTGACATTGTCTGATGCAAGATACATAGGATACTACCAGAAAAATAAATGAATAAATAATAATGCCAAGAATAATTTGGAAGAAATTAAGAATAATTCTACATCAGGAATGTTTCTTTTTATTCTCAAGGAGTCTTATTGTCCACCATGATGTACATTCCCCACATATGTACCAAATATCATGTATACTTCAAACAGGTTTGAACTGATTATTTTAATCTATGTGAAAGTCCTTAGTCTCCCTGTTTATTCCTCTGGAGTAGTTAATTGTATCACAGAAAGAAATCCTTCACTCTGATTTGAAAGCATGCTCAACTGTTCCATGTGCATTTAGTTGAAGTATAATGATAGAAAGGGAATACAAGGATTTGTTTTAAAAAAAATATAGGAAGTTATTGCCGCCTTTGAAACTGGGGTAAAACCGGCAGTAGTAAAACAACTCACTTCCAAAAAAATGAAATTACGGCTTTTTCCAAAATCTCAGTCTTCCTTTTGTTTGAATGCCACTTTGGTTTCCTTTAATTTTATGCATAAAATCTTTAACTGGAAAAATGTGTCTAGTCTCTTAAAGTGATACCAGTGGAGCTCAGATCCTCATTCAGTAAAAGTTACACACGTGCTTAATTTCATCAACTTTGAGTAGTGCCACTGTGGTAATTAAATATATTTTATAACATGTAAAGGCAAGCATATGCATAAATTATTGCTGAATGAGGACCTTTGCTCTTAAATCCAGCTTTGAAATTGTGCACTACTTTCTAAAATCTGTATTTCCACAGACCTACAAGTAAAGGTGAACCCAATGTGTTCTCATAAAATGTAAGACAGAAATTGGAAGATGTATTTAACTATTGTAGTGATGATTAACAGCTGTAATTTATTAGCCTCAGAGGAACTTACAAAAATTCCACTAACTTCCACTTATTCACCAAATTCTTTGCTCCAATTCAAAGAAAAAATAGAGGATTTTTCTAGTAGCACCAAGGTCTCCAAATCCTTATAGAGTATTTTGACTTCTCTTTTTCTTGCTTGAGGGACCTTGGGTTCTCTTGTTTTACAAACAACAAAATGATTTTTCAGCAGGTCCAGTGCAAAAACTCATACACTGCTGAAGGGATGCCACTCCACCTGAGCATCACTCTGGTAAATGCAAAAATAAAAAGTCCTGCAAACTTCTCTTTTACCGAGTGTTTAATGAACCCTGAAAATCACTACTCACAAGCCTGAATCTGGCTGATTATTACCTTTGCGATTTATTCAGTGATTTATTAGTGAAGTCATTCAGGGGGGCAGGGAAAGGATGCCATGCAAACGCTCGGTAGATGAGGGCAAAAGCAGTTATCTGGTATTTCCTCTATGCAGCAAAGCACTGAGAGAGTTGAGAAAATCATCCTCTGTCAGAAGAGTTACTGCATCCCCATGTGAGAAGTGAAAAATGACTCGTGTCAGAATAAAGAGGAAAAAGTAGAGACTTCTTGGCAATGTATAAATAAGTGACCACAAAATACTAAGCCACTGTGATGAGGAGAAACTAACACTTAAGGGTTAATAACAGGACCATCAGGACCATTGTTTAGCTTAAGCTATAAATCTATAGTCTCAGACCCTAGATAGGAACTAACTACTAACCACAGGAAAAACATAAGATAAGATAGAGTAGAATGTATAGGAGGAAGGGACTCGTCAAGGAAATCACATAACTGCTGTCAAAAGAAAGCTGATCTCAGCAGGTTTTGCAGTTGGGGTAAAAAGTGCACAGCAAGGAAGACATACGGCCTTCATCCCTGAGACCCCAGCCCACGACCACCAGGAGAAACTGCGCGTGCGCAACCAGGAGGAATTAAAGGTGGAGACTATGGAAATGATTTCCCGGGGCTCGTTATAATAAAGACCACCTTTCCGGGACAGTCATGAATATGTATAGGCGTCCTTAAAATTATGATGAATATGTAACACTTTACCACATAAATACAAAATGAATTACTGTGAAAGGCACGCACGATTTTGGTGGGATTACCCCCCATGCTGCCCAGTGCTGTTTTGCCTTTGCTTTGCAATAAACCAAAATTATAATTGGCGTTTCAGACTGAGGCTCGTTTCTCACACCCAGAGCCACTAAGAATGGGGAGAGGGTGGCTAGCTTCCTCCTACAGGCAAATGACCAGCCATAGGGTGTGTTTTTAAGGTGTTGTCACGGTTTAAAGCTGGGCCGGCTATTAAACCTGCGGCAGACGCTCTCTGTTAACCCTCCCCCCCCACATGAAGGGAAAGGGAAAGGGAAAGGGAAAAGGGAAAAGGGAGAGAGACTTACGGGTTGGAAAGTTAAAACAGTTTTAATAAACTATAATAATGAAAAAAGAGTATAATAATAATATTGGAATAATCAAATATATACAAATATATATACAAAACCAAGATCGAGCTCCCCTGAAGTCAGCCACGTCACCACCGGCACTGCAGGGCAGGCTCCGGGAAGGCCCAGGCTGGGCCTAGCGACGGTCGAGAGCTGGATTCAGGGATGCACAGATCGGGATCGGGGGCAGCAGGAAAACAGTCGGAGTCCTCCTTGGACACCGGCCATAGCAGAAAGAGAGCGAGACCCTCGTGATCCCCCCGCTTTATACCGAGAATGACGTGTATGGGATGGAATACCTTCGTTGGTCAATTTTGGGTCACCTGCCCTGTCTGCTCCCCCCTGCATCTGCGACCCCCCTTCGGCTCTTCACTCGTAAGCAGTGAGGAATTCAGCAGTGACCTTGGTTTCTCTCAAGAACAAGTACAGCAAGAGCCTTTCTGCACAACATCCCTACCGGTGCCTCAGCGATAACTACAAACTTTGAGTGTTATCAGTCCTGGAAGCAGACACTGTCTGCAAAACATGTAGTTAGTTTCAGAAAGTGCAGTTACTTAGAGGAGACTTAGCTGAAAGTAAAAATCACTGAAAGAAAAATCTGCCTGGTTTAGGCCAAACCAGGACAGGTGTGATGTAAGAGAAATTAAATTTGACTAGCCAAACACACTCCATACCTCAACAATGTGTTTCTGCTGAGAAGGGTGAGAGAAGTAGCTGTGGAGCATGCCTAGCTCTCTCCTGCCTTACTGGCAAGGGGGTAGCTGGTAGGATACACCAATTAATTAATTAATTAATTATGAGCAGGCAGATGCCCCTTTAAGGTCTGCTCAGCTCTCTGGAGGTGGCAGCTGAGGGGAGAGGAGATTAGGTTTTGTTTGTATAGCTTAGTGCTAGGCTAGCTTTATGGGGGTTTCTAAAGCTTAGAGATCTTTGGGGCTTGAGGGAGAAGCAGCTAAATTATTCTTGATGTGAAGAACCAACGTAAAGACTGAATAACAAACAGGAAATGCTTAATTTAGCTGCAAGGTGGATAGGAGGCATAAAGTGCTGAACTCCACTCACAGTGCAGCACCACAGGGTGTGCTGGTGGCAGGACTGCTCCTGCCACCCCTGCTCCTGGGCTTGCAGGAGCGCAGGTATGGCTCTCTCCTACTGGATGCTGACAGGTGAAGAAACTCCCCTTTCTCTCTTGCTTTGAAAACTCAGGTCCTGAAAGCAGTTCTCCCTGTGGGAGGGGAGTGAGGCTGTTGGGGGCTGGCAGCTGAGAGATTGTGTGCCCTGGTCCCTCCACATGCTCCTGGGAATGCCCTGTCTGGAGCTGCCCTCCAGCAGGAGCTCTTGAGGGACTTCTTTGGTTTGCTTCTCTGGGAGCTTTAATCCCTAAATCAGTCTTAGAATTGGGGAGGAGGGATGCTAGATGAGGATGAAAGGGTGAGAAGAAATACTATTATTGAAGCTAGCTTGGAAAAAGATGTGCACCTGGCAACTATTTTTAATTAGGGTAGCTTTTCTATTTTCCTCCCTTTGGCTTTCAGATGTTCTGAGTGGTAAAAGGGGAAGTGAGGAAGTGGTTAACTGCACCCAACTAATTTCAGAAAGATGAATTCATCTGGAGATGGAATATGTAATATTTCCTTTTAGGGTTTCATTTATTGTTACAACTTGATACCAGATAATTTAGTAGAAGTAGGCCTCAAAGTAGGCCCTAAAAGGCCCCCTTTGTGTAACCTCTAAACAGAACAAATTTTCCTTTCAGTGATTTTTTTTTACTTTCAGCTAAATAACTGAACTTTTTGAAGCTAACTGCATGTTTTGCAATGTCTGCTTCTAGGACTGATAATGCTCAAAGTTATAGTTATCACTGAGGTACTGGTGGGAATGGTATGCAGAAAGGCTCTTGCTTGTGCTTATTCCTAGAGAATCCAAGGTCTCTGCTAAACTCCTTGCTAATTACGAGTGAGGAGCTGTAGAAGGGCCAAAGATAAACAAGACTGTGAACAACATATTTGTTGTGTCTTAAATGACTTGATTCACAGCTCTGGCCTACAACTCTGGCACCAGAAGAAGAGATAAATCCTGTAGAGACAGAACAGGATCTTTTCCTTGGAGCGACCTGCATGTGTCAACATAAAGGCATCAACCACGCTTGTGCAGAAGCGGGGTCATACAGCAGACAGCATAACTATAGGGGAATTATGACCACTAGAGAGCACCGGAGACTCCTTCCCCAATTTAGTACGCATGTGCAAAGACAGTTTTGCAATATGTTAGCATATGCATAAGGTTTCTTAGAATAGGCATGCTTTTCTCTGGAATTGTATGAATATCCTTTTTTCTATAATATATATAATGAGTGTGCTTTTGTCCCTCGATGTGCATGCTAGGAGGAGAGATCCCCCATGCACACAGCACTGCAATAAACCAATGTCGGCTTTCTAAACTATCATTTGGTTTGGAGAGTTTTCTTGGTTACTATTTTTTGGTAACAGATTTACTTGGGGGTTTTCTTTTGGGGGGGGTTGTTTTTTTGGGGTTTTGGGGTTTTATTTTGGGGGGGGGAGTAGCAAAACAAATACAGCAAGTAACATTCCCCCTAGCTAGTCAATCTGTAGTAATGTTTTGGAGCTGAATTTGGGGGAATCCACCAAGTGTCAAAGAGGCTAAGGCAACGCTGAGATTCATGTGCTTGCAAACTTTGACACTGAGCTCCCCAGCACTAGCACACAGTGAACCTGTGGCAGTACAGAGGAGGAAATGAATTTCATAAAAATTGTCAAAATGCAGGTGGCAGCAAGTGGGGAAAAGGCAAGACTAGGGTTTTTCCCTCTTCACTCTGTGCTTATTGTGCAAGAAAGAACAGATACAGGAAAACATGAAAATCTGAATGTAGTACTTTGGTGTGCCATATTTAGCCCTGTTTCATAGATGTCTTTATTACATGATTATATTCTCCAAAATATGCTTTTGTTTGTATTCCTTTACAGAAGGAGGCTTTGTAAAGTGGCAACAACTTAGTGTACCACAACTTCCCTTCAGAGTTGCAAAGTTGCCACTGGTACTACTGACAGATAATTCACCAGTAATGACAAAAAAGGCTTATTGTCAGATAGGAAGATGTCTCAAGGGTAGGTCCCACCCAAATCTGTCAGGGGCTTGCTAGTTGTTGTTGGTTGGGATTTTTTTTCTTTTTTAAAAAAGTTGGTGTGAAATAGAATACACTTAGAAATAAGAAGAGGCACTACAGATACCAAGAATGGTATTCACATTGTCTCAGATAAATAAGAGAAATAATCCTACATAAACAAGTCAAAATGTAATAAAAATAAGGACAAGGAGTTTTAGAATTACAGCAGAATAAATTTACAAATTTATTATGTGCTCCTCTTAAAAAGAAAAAAAAGGCAAATAATCTGGCATGCACTAGCAGTCAAAACCAATGTAAAATAAAGGAGGTGAATAGAAGTGTATGTTTGTCTATTTATACTGGGTTTTTTTTTTGTTTTGTTTTGTTTTTTTTTAAATTCAACTTGGTATTGATGAGGCCTCTGAGAATCCTGAGTACAGGAAGTCAGAGAGATACAGACAAACAGGCAGGAGTGCACAGAGAAGTGACAAGCCTGGTAAGAGTTGAGGAAATTGATCTATGAAGAAAGACTGAACAAATTAGACTTGTTTCTGTAGAAGAGACAAAACTAAGGGCAAAGTGTTGAGCATTTCAAATATACATTTTTACCAAAGTGTTATTACCTGAGAATATTCTTCCAAATGTCGATGTTTTCTTTGTTTTGAGAGAGCACTTGCTCATGGCTTTCTGTATTGCATATGTTGGTTTATAAAGAGACTGATGAATAGTTGGTTCTCCATGTCCAACAAAGGACATGAGAAAATCAACGTAACTTGCTGTGCAAAAAACTTAAGGAATATTCACAAGAACTTTCTTACTCTTCAGGTAATGAATTGCTATAACAGGCTACAAAAAAAAAAAAAAAAAAAAAAAAAAAAAAAAAAACCAACCAAAAAAAAACAACAAACACCCCTCTATAATCTCCTTCACTGAAAATTTTGATGAAGTTGGATAAACACCTGTCAGGGATGGTTGAGGTTTACTTAACCTGGCCTCAGTGTAAGTGGTTTGCGTAGGGATCTGCTGAAGTTTCCTCAAGCCCTACATTTCAACAAAAGAGAAAGAAAGATCAATCCAAGGGGTTCCATTACTTTTTAGCACTTCTTCACTTAGTTTTATGCTTAGCCTGCTCCCTCCTGGAATTTTTTCTCTCCTCATGGGTGATGATAGTGTTGTTGATACTAATTAAGAGTACTCATCTTTATAAAAGAAAAGACCAGTAATCAAAAAGACAGAACTGTATGCAGAAAAGGAAGTGGTCTCTGTCCAGAGCCTGCAAAGACAGGACAGACACAGGATAGGGGAAAGCATGAAAAAACACATTTCCCCGTTTCTCTCTCCATCTTTATCTTTTATCTTCCTTTGCTCTTGCAACAATAAGATCTAACATTTCTCAGCAGATTTCCCCCTTTATTTGAGATTCTTTCCCACTATCTTTTTCTTATCCAGGACTTTAGTGTGTTTGCATGAGTTCTAGCTACAATAGCTATAATATGGGGGAGAGGGGGGTTTCCTATGAACATGACCTGTGCTTGTCTAAAATCTGTACACAACCAATCCTCATAAAGCAGTTGATCAAGACTTGAAGATGTAGGGCAGTGTGTCTCAAGTGTTTTCGAAACAATAATCTTTCAAAGACAGCATGGCTCCAAAAACCCTGTGAATATATGCTATCACCATTTTTTCTCTTGTCTTGTTCTGTGCTCAAGAAGGTCTGTGAATGCCAAATTGCTGCAATTCCTAGTATCTAAAAAATTGTTTTTTAAAAAGTGATAAATGGCAAGAACTCTCAGGTTATACACTTAGTCTTAATCTTTTACCAAGACTGGAACAGACCATATCATAGAATGGTTTGTGTTGGAAGGGACCTTAAAGATCATCTAGTTCCAACCCCCCTGCCACAGGCAGGGACACCTTCCACTAGACCAGATTGCTCAAAGCCTCATCCAATCTGGCCTTAAACACTGCCAGGGAGGGGGCATCTACAACTTCTCTGGGCAACCTGTTCCAGTGTCTCACGACCCTCACAGGAAAGAATTTCTTCCTAATATCTAATCTAAATCTACCCTCTTTCAGTTTAAAACCATTCCCCCTCGTCCTGTCACTACTTGTGCTTGTAAAAAGCCCCTCTCTAGCTTTCCTGTAGGCCCCCTTCAGGTACTGGAAGGCTGCTATGAGGTCTCCCCGGAGCCTTCTCTTCTCCAGGCTGAACAGCCCCAACTCTCTCAGCCTGCCTTCATAGGAGAGGTGCTCCAGCCCTCTGATCATCTCCGTGGCCCTCCTCTGGACTCGTTCCAACAGCACTACAGCTAATTTTTCTTGAAAGAATAGCATGAGGTCTACCCTTGCAATTTTATGATCAAAAAGAATGTAAAGATGAAAATTCACCATAAATTCCCCATACATCATTTACATAGATAAGTGAAAGCAAATCCTAAAGAAAAGCTGAATGCACACTCTCTGCCTAAGCCACAAAACATTAATACAAAATTATGAGTATGTACAAGCCCAAATTAAACAAAGTTATGCATGTGTTTATGTTATATTCCCTTGGGTGGTCCAGCTTCCTTCTGTGAAACTATTCACGCTAACAGAATTAAGCATGTGTTCTCACAGGAAGAGAGTCTGAGGTCAGTCAGTCGCCGAGGGGAGCTGCTCTGGAGCCGGCCCGCTCCCGCAGCGGAGAGGCAGATCTCGGCGCACAGGGGCTTTTCCTGAGGTAAGGAAACGCCAGGGCAGCGGCAAGAGCCGCCCGGAGTCGGCAGCTCTCGCGGAGAGTCGCTGACCAGGCGGGGGCGTTGCCAGAGCAACCGCGGCCCCTCCTACAAAAGGCGGCCTTGGGAGCGCCAGCGACCAGGACATGGCGTGGCATTTCGCGCGGAAGGGCGTGCAGGAAGGGCACTGCAAACCGCCTGTAGGTCCACAGCCCAGGGAAGTGCGCTAGGTTCCCTGCCACAATGGTGAGCACTTGCCTCAGAGCCAAACCCAGCGTTCCTGTAGAGAAAGCCCGTGTGAAGTCTGATGCTTCCACCCAGACGGAACCAGTAAAGAAAGAGACTTCAGTACAGGTGGTAGGCTGCAATGGGTGCCCCAACCCTTTCCCTGGAGAAAAGGTAAGTACCTGTGTAATGGACGGGTTAACTTTGTTCATAAAATCACACGTAGACGTAAAGGCTTTGCTGCAACAAACATTCTGTCATGTAGGATAGTAGGTTTAGAATAACATATCCCAAGCTTGTAACTAGATAAGGAAATACCAACTCAACCAACAAACGGCAAATGTATAGATAAGGAGGCGCCAGGATGCGGATGGCTGGGCCTTGGGAACAAAAACAATACCCCTGCTGTGCCTTAATTGTTGTGATTTACAACTCTGCCTGAGGAAAGAGATAAGTCCTGCGGGGGCTGGATAGTGTCTTTTCCTTGGGGCCAGCCTACATATGCAACAACTTTGCAAGGCATCAATCACGCTTGTGCAGAAGCGAGGTCAATCAGCGAACACAGTGAGGAAGACTACAGCCTTCATCCTGAAGACCCCTATAAGCGACCACCAGGTGACACTGCGCAAGCGCTAAAAGGAGGAGACTTATGATAATGAGTTCTTGAAATTAATTAATATAATCACACCCACTCCCAGAAGTAATTATAATAACCCAACCCATCTTAATGAATATGTAAGCCTTACCTAATAAATTGATGTTTCCCATATGATTCGGTGCGAACCGCTGGCGGAGCTGTTACTCCCCCGGTCGCCCAGCGCTGTTTTTTGCTCATTTATCGCTTGCTAAATTCATGTTAATAAAATTTCTTGTGATTAATATAGATTGGCTTTCCCGATTTATCACGAGCGTCTATAACACCTGCATAAGATGTGCATGGGTTGATGATCTGTTACATGAAGTGGCTGAGTTGAAGGAAACAGTTAGAAGGCTGTGCAGTATTACAGGAGCCAAGGCATAGATAGATAGGCGGTATCAGTACCACACCCCATTAGAAGACACCACTGAGAAAGAGGCTCCTTGGACCCTGGTGACCCACAAAAGCAGGACTCCGCCTCAATCTCCATCCTCCAGTATCACAACTAAAAACAGATATGAAGCTTTAACAGCTATAGATACCCATGAGCAAGATTCACAAGGTGAAACCGTACCTGCAGCACGCAGTGGATACCGTAGAAAGAAGCGACCAGTGCTAGTAGTTGGTGACTCTATGTTGAGGGGCACTGAGGTGCCCATCTGATGACCTGACAGAGAGTCACGAGAGGTATGCTGCCTTCCAGGTGCTAAGGTGCGAGATATTGCTGAGAGGGTGCCACAACTTGTTAAGAGAACAGACTACTATCCACTGCTGCTCTTTCATGTGGGCATGACTGACACTGCAAGCCGGAACCTGGGTAGATTCAAGGAAGACTACAAATCCCTGGGGGTGCAAGTGAAAAATATTGGTGCCCAGGTTATCTTTTCTTCCATTTTGCCAGTCGGAGGAAAGGGGGCAGCCAGAAATAGACGTATAACAGAAATCAACTCTTGGCTTCGTGGCTGGTGCTATCATGAGGGTTTTGGCTTTTATGACAACAGGACATTCTTTGACAACTATAACCTGTTAGGGAGGGATGGGATCCACCTGTCTAAAAGAGGCAAGGGAATCTTTGGCAGCAAGCTGGCCAACTTGGTGAGGCAGGCTTTAAACTGAAGGACTTGGGGGGGTGGGGCCCAGAGTGGTAATGTTCGTGCCGTCGTTTCCAACAGGGGAATAAGCCAGGCCAATCAGAACAGCAAGAAATGTTCCATAGCTGCCTCCCAAGATGGGAATCAAAAGGCCAACCATCTCAAGGGTATGCATAGCTATGGTGGATCCTCTTGCACCTATTCTGGGAAACCTTCATGCTTGACTACCTCTCTGAAATGCCTATACACCAACGCACACAGCATGGGAAATAAACAGGAAGAATTAGAGATCTGTGTGTGGTCGCAGGGCCATGATCCCATTGCAATCACAGAGACATGGTGGAATAGTTCGCATGACTGGAATGCTGTCATGGATGGGTACGTCCTTTTTAGGAAGAACAGGCCAGCAAGGCGAGGAGGTGGAGTTGCCTTCTATGTGAGAGAGCAACTGGAACGTATTGAGCTCTGCCTAGGGGTGGATGAAGAACGAGTCGAGACCCTATGGGTAAGAATTAAGGGGCAGGCTAATATGGGTGACACTGTTGTAGGTGTGTACTACAGGCCACCTGATCAGGAAGAGGAAGGAGATGAGGCCTTCTACAGACAGCTGGAAGTAGCCTCACGATCGCAGGCCCTGGTTCTCATGGGGGACTTCAAGCACCCTGATATCTGCTGGAAAGACAACACAGCTAGGCATCCACAGTCCAGGCGGTTCCTGCAGAGCGTTGATGATAACTTTTTGACACAGGTGGTGGAGGAGCCAACACAGAGAGGTGCGCCGCTAGACCTTGTGCTAACAAACAAAGAAGGTCTTGTTGGGGATGTGAAGGTTGGGGGTAGCCTTGGCTGCAGTGACCATGAGCTGGTGGAGTTCAGGATCCTGTGTGGAGGAAGCAGGGCAATAAGTAGGATCACAACCCTGAACATCAGGAGAGCTAAGTTTGGCCTCTTCAAGGACCTACTGGGGGTATCCCATGGGATCGGGCCCTAGAAGGTAGGGAGGGGGTCCAAGAGAGCTGCTCAATATTCAAGCATCACTTCCTCCAAGCTCAAGATCAGTGCATCCCTATGAGTAAGAAATCAAGCAAAGGGGGCAGGAGACCTGCATGGATGAGCAAGGAGCTCCTGGCAAAACTCAAATGGAAGAAGGAAGTCTATGGAATGTGGAAAAAGGGACAGGCCACTTGGGAGGAATATAGGAAGGTTGTCAGAGTATGCAGGGATGCGATGAGGAAGGCTAAGGCCCATTTGGAATTAAATCTGGCAAGGGACATCAAGGACAACAAGAAGGGCTTCTTCAAGTACATCAGCAGCAAAAGGAAGACTAGGGAAAATGTGGGCCCACTGCTGAATGAGGAGGGTGCCCTGGTGACGGAGGATACAGAGAAGGCGAAGTTACTGAATGCCTTCTTTGCCTCAGTCTTTACTGCTAAGGCCAGCCCTCAGGAATCCCAGACCCTGCAATCTCTTATCAACTATATGGTTCATTTTTTTTCAGTTTAAGCTCAATGTCAAGCATTTTTAAACCTTTCAAAATTCACTTTTAGCAACAGTAGGTTTCATCCATTGCTTTCCAGTTTTGCTCTCAGAAAACTGCAAGTATGATTATTTAAATAAAAAAAAAGGTTAAACTTTAGTAGGATACTTAAATTTGTAAAAGTGTTTTTTATCTTAGGCTGTTGTAGTGTTTCCCTATGCCATTTAAATGGAGTTCAGTTTTGTAAAAATCCTTTTGATTTACATTTTGCTGGAACCTGTTAGCAGCACTTTATATAATGAGTTTGAAAAATAATGTAAGAGTCTTTGTGCTAAGAAACAGTTTAAAGTTTAAGAGTTTTCAAGTCCCTGTTGAAGTAAGTTGGTAAGTATTGTGAACAGGGAAACACAGAATTCTCTTTTTTTTTTATGTAGCCATGACATAAGAAGCTGGAGCAACATAGCGGTTCCCTCTTACTCTACTAGAAGATGACTCGGACAAAGAAAACAAATGTTCTGTTGTGTTTCAATGAAAATTATCATAGACGCTGTATTATCAGAAATATTAGGAAAGGTGTTCTCTATACAACTTCACTATAGTTTGCAAATTGGTGTGTGGGTTGGTGTTTTTTTTTTTCCTTTTAATATGCACATCTGAGATTTAATTCTGAAGTGTGTACATCCCTGCTTGGCTCTGGAATTTCTCCTTGGTCAAGCTCTCTGCTTGCTTTTGGGTTTGGTGTCCCCCCTCCCAAATCACTGCATAGCAGAGCTGTATTGGAACAAAGGAAAAGAGATATTCGTAAGCTTCCATCTTTTCTGTTCCACTGCACTTAATACAGTTTTTGGATCACAGCTGAATTGATATTGATGTGTTTTATAAGACATTAAATATGAGCTATTGGCTTTTAGCATGCGTGTTGACTGCATATGTTTTTGCATATGTTTTTGCTGTACTATATAAAAACTGTCTTGGATTTAAGTTCTATAGTGCTTTGGCTAGCTGGGTATGAGAGGGTTATATCAGGATATTTGCACTTCCTTCTGGAGGATTTCTTCTCTTCCTGAAGCCTTGAGTGATGTGACTGTGCCTTCTTTGCCTCAGTCTTTACTGCTAAGGCTGGCCCTCAGGAATCCCAGACCCTGGAGGTAAGAGAGGAAGTCTGGAGAAAGGAAGACTTTCCCTTGGTTCAGGAAGAACAAGTTAGAGATCATTTAGGCAAACTGGATACCCACAAATCTATGGGCCCCGACGGGATGCATCCACGAGTGATGAGGGAGCTGGCAGATGTTATTGCCAAGCCACTCTCCATCATCTCTGAAAGGTCATGGAGAACAGGAGAGATGCCTGAGGACTGGAGGAAGGCCAATGTCACTCCAGTCTTCAAAAAGGGCAGGAAGGAGGACCCAGGCACCTACAGGCTGGTCAGCCTCACCTCCATCCCTGGAAAGGTGATGGAACAGCTCATTCTGGATGCCATCTCTAAGCATGTAGAGGAAAAGAAGGTTATGAGGAGTAGTCAACATGGATTCACCAAGGGGAAATCATGCTTGACCAATCTGATGGCCTTCTATGAGGACATGACTGGCTGGGTAGATGAGGGGAGATCAGTGGATGTTGTCTGCTTTGACTTCAGCAAGGCTTTTGACACTGTCTCCCACAACATCCTCATAGGAAAGCTCAGGAAGTGTGGGTTAGATGAGTGGACAGTGAGGTGGATTGAGAACTGGCTGAATGGCAGAGCTCAGAGGGTTGTGATCAGCGGTGCTGAGTCTAGTTGGAGGCCTGTGGCTAGTGGTGTTCCCCAGGGGTCAGTACTGGGTCCATTCCTGTTTAACTTATTCATCAGTGACCTGGATGAATGGACAGAGTGTACCCTCAGCAAGTTTGCTGATGACACAAAACTGGGAGGAGTGGCTGATACACCAGAAGGCTGTGCTGCCATTCAGTGAGACCTGGACAGGCTCGAGAGCTGGGCGGAGAGGAACCTCATGAAGTTCAACAAAGGCAAGTGTAGGGTCCTGCACCTGGGGAGGAATAACCCCATGTACCAGTACAAGTTGGGGGATGACCTGCTGGAAAGCAGCTCTGCAGAGAAAGACCTGGGAGTTCTGGTGGACAAGTTCACCATGAGCCAACAATGTGCCCTTGTAGCCAGGAAGGCCAATGGTATCCTGGGGTGCATTAGGAAGAGTGTGGCCAGCAGGTCGAGGGAGGTTATCCTGCCCCTCTACACGGCCCTAGTGAGGCCACATCTGGAGTACTGTGTGCAGTTCTGGGCTCCCCAGTTCAAGAAAGAGAAGGAACTACTGGAGAGAGTCCAGCGGAGGGCTACAAAGATGATCAGAGGACTGGAGCATCTCTCTTATGAGGGAAGGCTGAGGGAGCTGGGTCTGTTTAGCCTGGAGAAGAGAAGACTGAGGGGGAATCTTATCAATACTTACAAATACCTTAAAGGGTGGGTGTCAAGAGGAGGTGGCCAGACTCTTCTCGGTGGTGCCCAGTGACAGGACAAGGGGCAACGGGCACAAACTGGAACATGGGAAGTTCCATCAGAATATCAGGAAAAACTTCTTTACTTTGAGGGTGACAGAGCACTGGAACAGGCTGCCCAGGGAGGCTGTGGAGTCTCCTTCTCTGGAGATATTCAAAACCCACCTGGACACAACCCTGTGCAACATGCTCTAGGTGAACCTGCTTTGGCAGGGGGTTGGACTAGATGATCTCCAGAGGTCCCTTCCAACCCCAACCATTCTGTGATTCTGTGACTGAGAGCAAGCCAATTATTATGCTTGGCCTAAGGTGATGAAAGGCAGGAGTTTGTAGCCATTGTGAAGTAAAGAAATGGAAAAAGTTGATGCTTTTCAGAAATCCTTTATTGCCACCAAAGCATTTCTACTCTGATATTAGCCTTATGACTGCGAACCTTTGAGAAAATTTACCTAACAATCCTTGGAAGAAATTAATGAATAATGATACCAGATCAGGAAGAGAAAAAGAAAAAATAATTGTCCTTCATCCTGGTGGGGAGATAGTAACATGAGTTTTCAGCTAGGCATTGTTTTTTGCATCAGTTCCATGATTATCACATTTCCCAGAATGTTCAAAGGGAATTGCGATCATTTCTGTCCTCCTGGGGAGTTTTATAGATGGGCGATTTTAAATTCAGTGGGCTAGACTGACTAAGTTTAGAATGATCAGATAGACTGATTATTTTTTTATGTGCGCTATGGTTTACATTCTCTTGAAAGAGAATAGTATATTTTATGTGTAAATAACAGCATAGTGACAAAATACCCACCCTCAGAAGTACATTAGTTTGGCTGCAGTGTTTGGCAGTTTTCTCTGATAATTTTTTTTTGACAGAATATTTTTATTTCATCTTTCAAAGATAGCTTGCTAGCTGGCAAGGGAAAGCATGGATTCAAAAGAAACTTAAAAATATGTAGACAATGGCATTTGCAATTCACATTTGAACACTGATGGGTAGCAATTTACTCCAACTCACAGGATTGGCCAGTGTGATGAGTATTCAGTGCTTTTTCTTTCCTTGATCCCATACTAGTATATTGAGATTACGAAAGGTATAGAGCATACTGCATAATAAGTCACCAGTCTCCATCTTCTCAAAATATCCTTTTGGTGGAGAATAGGCATGACAAGTACTATTGAACACATATCACACTAACATCTCTGCCTCAAAATTTCTGATGTATTTCTATAAACTTTCATATGTTTTTATTATGAGCTTCTACTCCAATACTGTAAAATACTTCTCTAATTCAAAGATGCATTTAAGCTAGCTGATTATTAACCATAATGGAGTGGTGCTATGTAAGGATGGTCATACTATTATTTTTTTTAAACAGGTAGTGATGGCTTAACCTCCTTAACCATTTGTGCTATCTATTGCACAATCCAGCTACATCTTTGAATTGAATTATAAGCATAATATTGAAGAAACTATTGCTTGAGGTGAAGTGATTTATGTGATTACATAAGCTAGAAAATGTATGGGAGCTACTTGTTTAAGAGCAGAAAAAAAATTGGGTTTGCTTCCTCCTGTTAAGCAAGTGTTACAGAATTTAATTTCTTAGGAAATCTGAAAAGAATACTTAGAAATAGTTAGGAATTATTTAGCATGATAAGAATAAGGCTTTGGATACTCAGTTAGCATCATACTTAAGATAACATCATACATAAGATTCTTATTGAATCTACTTGGCCTTTTCATTTAGCATAACAGCAACAAAATTAATGCAAATATGTAAAGTATGCCTTTTAGTGTAGGAAAAGCAGTCCCGTTAGCAATGTGAAGTCTAATTAAAAAGTCACTATGGAAAAAGTGACTTTGGGGCTTGCTAAGGATTTTAATGTGTATTTCCCACAGCAATAGCTGCAACTGGCTGGCTTACTGTGCTGGTTTCAACAAGGCTACACAGTGGAAAGTTTACAGAAGCAGGACATCAGCCTGCAAAACTGGGATTTAGCATAACTGAGCAAGTAGAAAGTTTGTAGAAAACCAACCTGAACATCATACTTGACTCTTCCTATCAACCTAGAGTAATTTTGAGTGGTGGAAATCCTACAGGTCCATGAGCAGTTTTGGAGAGTATTGTGAAAAACACATTTTTCTTTAGGTTAAAGAGTTCTTGTTTATTCACTTAACTTTTTGCATGAAATTAATCTCTTGCTCCTTTTTAAGCTTCTGGGTTTTATTTCAGAAAAAAACCACATGTGATCATTTTAACCATGTTTTTGGTGTGAAATTGTGAAATTTGAGTTAAATACAGATTGCTATAAATACCTTCCATGTCCAAAAAAAAAAGTCAAGAGATAAAGGGTCCTGGGAGCTTATAGATAAAGCTAGATGGTGGGAAACAAAAGTTATAGTGGGATGTTCAGGAGGAAATGGTCTGTTTTTGATAGCAAAAGAGGATAGGCCTAGAGGGGAACACAGAGGTTGTAGGGACTTGAATGGATTTAAGTATTGATGCAAGTACTACATCCAAAAGATGGACTGGAGATCACTGGAGACAAGTTGAAACATTTTCTATTCTATAAGTTATTTCACTTTCATCAAGCTGCTAAATTTTCTAAGCCGCTGTACAAGTCTAGTAGCTGACCTCACAAATTTTTCTGTATGTGACTGCATATTTCCAAGGCTTTTTCTTCCTTCTGTGAGAAACTGCCAAGTGCTAAGAATTGTGCCGATGAGAGGATTAGTTTCCAAACTTTGTACAAAATGGCTTTATTCTGATGACTGTCAACTGAGTGAAGCACACGTTCTTGGTCTATGGTATTGTATTTTCAAAAGTTTTGCCTATTGCATTGTGTTACTCACTTGGGACCACATTACAAAGCTTGGATTCAGTATATTTTCAGGCTTGACACCACATTATAAAGCTATTTTCCAGTACAAATTATTCAGTAGAAAACCAGCAAAGGAAGCTTTATTTAATGGGTTGTACAAAGCATTTAATTGGTTTTGAAAAGCATGTGTCTACTGAATCTGGAACCACTTTCAAATATATATTTCTTTGTCTTTTTTTGGGATATTTATCTACTTTCAATAAGAAGTCTTTTTTTTTTTTTAATTACTTGGGCTCATTCCAGAAAGTCAGTCTTTTGCTCTTCAAAGGTTAAAGATTAAAGAAAAAATGCTGGAGGCAAAATTATACAAAGGTTCTTTTGTAGCCCTGAAAAATAAAAGGCTTGATTTAAGTAGCACTGAAAAAGTTTCAGAAGTTGAAACTTTTTTTTAAATATACAGCTTTATTTGAAATACATTGATATTTAGCAATCCAGAACTGAATACAGCAGGAACTCCTACCACAGTCTCCTTGGCCTTCCACTATTAGGCCAAAGCACTGTGGCCTCCGAGCTCACAGTCGGCAATTGTACTACACCATCATATTTTCTTCCACTTGGGATGTCTGTCATTAAATCTCTCTTTCATAAGACAAGACTATATAATCCTGCAGTGACGTTATCACAAATGAAGCAAAAAATAAAATGTGAAGATTCTCCCATTTACTGGTCCAGCAAAGAATCCACTTTCATGTGTTTGAGCCATGATTTCACAAATAGCATTTTTATAGGTATGTCTTTGTAAGCAGATGCATTTTAATCTTCCCTTGCTACTAGCCAGATGCAGTCTAGCCCTGAACCTAAATCCAAAGTGTTGTGTTGATGCAGCTAAAAGATCCAACTTTCAGGATGTTGTATTTGCTCAGTCTCAGTGCTGCACTTACTGAAGGAAACAGCTTGTTTTCTGTTACTGGCTTGATTTCAGCTAGCTGAGAGCAGCAGCACAAGCTTGCACATGCCAACACTCAGTGGTATCAATTTCCTCAAGTGAAAGTTTTCTAATTGCAGAGGATGATGCTATTTGCCACTGTTTTGACATTAAGCTTTTGTGGGAGGCCAAGCCATTACTCCCAGTCCTGCTCCCCTCACTGAGTAACTGTCACCAACATCCCAGATACTTCCTTTTATGCTGTTTGCTTCATATGCTTTCAAAGAACACAACAGAGGCAGGTAGTCTTTTGCAATATCAGCATAAAATACTTTTAAAGGCAGTTATTGTCTTATAAACTAGGACATCCTTCCTAATATTGCATACCTTTCAGTACACTTTGATCAGATGCACTGTTTTGTATTGGTGTACTGCACTCCTGTGTCATTTGCAGGTCTTTAAAATACATTTATAGCATCACTTGTAATATATTGTTGTAATATTTGCTGTGCTGTACAAGACATTAAAGCAATTTGGTGGGTTTTTTGTGGGGTGGTGGTGGGTTTTTTGTTGTGTTTTTTTTGTTTGTTGTTATGTGTGTGTGTTTTTTTTTCCCCAAGAGGTCCAGGAATACGGGAACTCCATAAAATGTTAATCTTATTTTAATCTTCATCTTAAATTTCTCTGTCCTCTTTTATTGTCCAGGATGGAAACAGTCTGAATTTTTTTCTGCTAATAACTTTTTTGGAGTTTCCCAATATTTTCCAGTTGTGCATACTTTTGCAAGACATTTCTACTTAGTTTGTTCTACTTCTTGATTGCACTGAGACCTGCTTTGTTTCAGTCTCTTCTTGCAAAATGCAGAGGAATTAATAAGGGCACCTGAAATGCTATAGCAGTAAGTGTGGAATGGAACAAACTTTGTACTTTGATCTGGATTTTTAGTCATTCTGTTAACACAACATGAAGTAATTCAAAATCTTATTTTGGAACACTTTGACCATATGCTGGTGGGGAGAAGTAGTGTATGGCCAATGTGTAAGCCCTGTTCAATGTAAAGTGCAAATTTATCCTTTCCTATTTTTGCAAAAAACATTTGTAGTTCTCGGAATAACCACTGTTTATAGAGGATGCAATTGTTATTTGCTATAGAAAACACACTGGTAGAATATCTGAACTGAATTTACTCTCTTCTCTTGGTTAAATCAGTCTTCATGATATCATTTGTTGTGGGTGATTTGCAGTGATCTTTTTTTCATTGGTAAAAAGCCAGGTGTTAGACTTTGTTCTACAGTTCGGGTTATGTTTATATCATCTATTCTAGAAAAATATGGGTGCCTATTCTGCAGTTCTCTGTTTGCAAAGGCCAGGCAATATACATGTGGACAAGTGCCAGGGAAATCTAGTTTTGCATGGTTTAGAAGCAGAATGACCAGGCATACAGCATAAAAGTTTGATTAAAAGATTGCATTAAATAAAACAGAAAAAAAATTATTAGTGGCTACTAGACAAGTATGAGCTACTACTCTAGGTTTGTAATAGAAATAATATTTGGGTTGTTGTCTTGGTGACTGAGTACTAACCTTTCACTTATAGGTACAAACTGTGCTCAGCAAAGAATGCCACATGCACCAGCTAGTTTTCTTCCTCAGTTTAAATCAGAAGTGAGGGACATTGTCCCAGGTTTTCTACAGTGCCTTTTTTCTTGTATAACAAGAAGTTAAAAGCTGGAATTTCAGTTTTATCCATTGATAAGCATTTATATTCGACATTTCTGATCAGTACTTTGATCTGAATTTTTAGTTATTCTGTTAACACAACATGAAATAGTTCAAAATATTAATTTACCTACAATAATTGTGATTAAGTATACAGTCAAATATTACATGACCCCCTCCCCAAATTTTTTTCTCCTTAATCCCCATAACTCTCAAAAGAATTATCTCCAACTTCCCTGTAGCTCTTCTTTTTCCATTGTTTCTGCCAGTAGTCTTTTTACTACTTCTACATAAGTTTGCTAGAAACAGATGAGAATGTGAACATCTTAGAAGCTGGAAGTTTGGAGGAGAACAAACTAGATATTGTTATTAATATAAAGTATCATTTTCATAGTCATGATCAGCAATATTTTTAAATGTTCTGAATCGTCAGCTCATGTATACAATGTTCCTTGTACTGAAAAATTAAACAAAATGTGAAAGTCATGTTGCCACAAGTGAACTAATTCTTGTTAGTTGACAGTGTAACGTGGTTCACCATAAACTCTACTTTTCCATTTACCATCTGCAGATTTGAACATATCTTTGACTAGTAAGATTTCCTTTTACAGAATCTGTGGAAAATGTAATAAGATACCTTTAAATCTATTAATTATTTATAAGTTAATCTTGCATTGCTTATCATGGCCCTTACTTTTATTCAAAAGCATTATACTCATGATGTTTCATAATACATGGAAGCCACAGAAGATCATGTAATGCAGATGCATATTAAAATATGCCACAGTTTGTGTACAAAATCAAACTTCAAAGCATCTGATTTCTGGCTAAGATAGAACAGAAAGCTGGGAGAGAAAAGGACAGACATACTGGATCAAATACAGACTGTGTTTATTACCTGTTGAACACATAACGTTTAGCATCCGAAACATCCTTTACCGACAAGGTTTAAAGGTCTATTCCCTGCTATGTGGAGTCACCTCCTTTTTATTTCTGACCAGTCTGGCCCATCTTAGCTGCTTCTGATTCCTTTAGCTTTACTTTTAAGAAGAATATTTATTATTATTGCTGGTTCTAATTTGACCTCACTCAGAAGCACAAGGAGTTGGAGGGTTAGTAGCAAAGAGTTGGCACTTTCTATTTGTCTTCTAGTTTGATTGTTTTAGCATTTCACATTTTCAAACATTCTGTTATAGCTATAAGGATAGAAGTGTATTCTTTAAAATTGAGATTTGAGTATATCACTTAACAAATTCAGGCAACTTCAAGACCATTTAGTACAGTGAATACACATTAAAAATCACAGTTATTACTGCATCATTGTGAAGAAATTCCTTGTTTGTCAGCAGATGATGGAATGATGTTGGAGGGTATCACAATGGAGTGTATAGAGCACAGAGTGTACATGTAACCTTTAGGAGAAGTTAAACTTGAAGAGATGAGCTGGAATCTGTGGCCTTTAATAGTTCATCTCAAAATATGTTTTAAATATCATAAGGTGAGCAAGGGGAAAAAGACATGCCTCTGAAGATCTCTAGAAGGACATTCTGTCCATCTTCAGCGGTTAAAGTGAGCAGACTTCTGTAGATCTTTGAGGCAAGTTGACATGGTTGGATTTTGCATCTACCTTGCTGCTTTGACTAAATAAGGAACTTAGACACTTTAGCAGGAGATCTCATTAGAACTGTTTCATTGCGTAGGGACATAGTTTAGTGGTGGACTTGGCAATGCTAGGTTGATGGTTGGCCTTGATCTTAAAGGTCCTTTCCAACCAAAACGATTCTATGATTGTCTAGGAGGTAGATTGGGAGTCCAAATGATGTGGCCTGAATCCAACACGTAGTGTCAAAAATAATAGCAATTATTTTTACTCTAAAATTTAAGAAAAAAGATTTGAACCAATGATAATTTTACTGAAGTTTTAAAAGGGAGACACTGTTGATTTTTAATTATGCTTTGATAACCGAGAGTAGGGGAAGCAAACCACCTATTGCACGTGAACAGCCATAGCAGAATTTCTTTAAATATAAATGTTTATGGAAGACAAAAGATGCATGGATTACTTTTCTGGCAAATTATTTTCCGTCAGACTGTCAGCTGTAGAGGGGTTTTTGGAGCAGAATGGTCATGTAATGAGCCAGAAGTATGAGAGTATGGAGTGAAGGCCTAGCTGCGTGAGAAGATTCATGTAGCTAGTGTCAACAAGCCGACCTTGGAGAGATGAGGAAAAAAAGCAGCTGAGCAAACAAGAATTGAGGGAGTAGCCAGTGGGAACCGAACACGGAGGAGAAGAAACAAGAACTGATGGAGCCAATTAAGGAAGGACCAGTGGCAGAGCAGTGACCAATCAACACATCAAAGAAGAGTATGTTTAGTAATATTAACCAGTAGCAATGCACATGCTTACAGCCAGGGAAAGTACAAAATGTATAAAAGGGACAGCTTATGCTTAATAAACGTCTTCACTTTGATTCACATTGGATTGTGTGGAGGCGTGTTCCTTCTCCTCAGATGGTGACCCTGATGAGACGCTGATCGACAGCAAGTTCGGGGAATAGCCCAGAAGGAGGTACACTGGCTGGAGTACGGCTCAGCAGGTCTGAAGACCGGGGCGAGACGGAGGATGACTCGCAAGAAAAGAAAAGAACGTTGCAACGGGACACTTAGTGAGGTGAGCAGCCGGGGGAAAAAGGAGATGGGCCAAAATATTTCTAAAGAAGAAAGTGCGATAGTAAGGCTTCTCCTACATATCCTCTCTAAGAGAGGAGTGAAATATGATGAGCATTTGCTCCGGAGACTTAGTTTGGTGTCGAGAGCATGGGTTCCCTTCGGACCCCCAGAGCGCTTTTAAGGTGGACACTTGGGAAGATATTGGAAAGGGTTTATGGGAAGCGATAAGCAGTGGGGAAAAGGAGGCAATAGAACTGGCAACTGCATGGAGGGCTGTTCTTACTGCTCTTCAAGAAATGAAAGCAGAGAGGGCTGTTGCAGCAGGGGCTTTTACGGCTCTGCGTCCAACAGAGGTTAACCCTGGGGCGAGAGGTCTTCGTGTTTTTGGTCAGCCGCCAATACCGGTTTTTTCAACCCCCTCCGCACCACCAGAAGAGCAGGAGAAAATTGAAATACCCCCTAAACCAACAGGGGAGCCCCCTAAACCGGAGGAAATGGAGGTTGATGAGCATCAGCCCAAGCCCACCCCCCCACCCTTCAAGCCTCCGCGAGCCGCCAATCTCGCAAATCGCGCCGAATACGAATATCCCCCTCTGCCCCCGTCGTCTCCCCCATCGCCTGCCGGCGGTCCAGGGAAATTTAAGGATCCGGTGGCTTGGGCGGAAAAATTGTTAGCAAAATTACAAGACCTGGAAAGACAGACGACCTTAACTGAGCGACAACATAAGGAGGAGCAGAGGAGAGAAGAAGAAAGGGAACGCCTACGCGGGGGGGCCAGGGGGGGCGGGGGGGGTGCTGAGGCGGCTGGGACTAGCCGCATGAGAAACATGGATGGGAATGTTGGTATGCACTCTGTCATGGGGGACGGGGGAGGAGACGATCCGCGATTACGGTGGCGAGGAGTTATACAGAATGCGCTAGTGGAGGGGGAGATTCTGCCCACAGCTTTCCCAGTTATTTTGGGAAATCAGAGAGAACCACCGCGCTGGGTAGGATTACAGTGGGAGATTGTTAAGGAGGCACGGAAAGCGGTACAACAAAATGGGTTGCATGCACCTTATACCCAAGCATTTATAAATAGTATCTTTATGTCTACGCTTTTAACACCTTTTGATTTTAAGCAATTGATGGTGATGATTTTAACCCCGATGCAGGAACTCTTGTGGCGGACGAGGTGGCATGACGCAGCACAGGCTGCAGTGGTGGAAAACCTGGGGAGGGGAGATAATGATCCACTTTTAGGGATAACATTTGACCAACTGGTGGGAGAAGGGCAGTTTAGTGATCCACAACGACAGGCACGACTTAGACCAGAAGCCTTGGCACTTACTGCCACCTTAGCCCGAGAGGCTTTTAAAACCCTCACAGAAGATGGGAAAGTAATTCCTGCCTATACAAAAATAAGGCAAGGTCCATCTGAGCCTTATATGACATTTTTAGAAAGATTGCGTGAAGCATTGGAAAGGGCATCGCTGACCGATGTAGCTCGAGAGGCGTTGCTAATGTCGTTGGCAGTCGACAAAGCTAATCCTACTTGTAAGCGCATTTTACAGACATTACCCAAAAATTCTAGCCTGGCAGAAATGATGGATGCGTGTGAGCGCGTAGGAACAACGGAAGAAACAGCAGGATACATGGCGTCAGCCTTTGCGGCTGCGGTGAAACCTCTAGTACGATCAGGGAGAGGCCATCAGGGACCAAAATGTTACAACTGTGGCAAACCGGGACACCTTAAGGCTCAATGCCGAGTAAAAAGTCACGAGTTTGCAGGGACCTGCAATCGCTGCCGGAAATACGGTCACTGTGCAGATGAATGCCGATCTAGATTCACTAAGCAGGGAACTCGGCTGGGAAACGGGGGAGGGGGTGAGCGCGAGGAGACCCAGCGCGTTGACACAAAACAGGTCTTCCACCTGGGCTGCCTGGATGGCGTCGCCGCCGCCACAAGAGGGAGTGCTGGGGTGGACATTGCCACAGCAGTAGAGGTGACTCTGATAGACCCGCAAGTACAATGTATACCCACCGATATGAAAGGCCCACTGGGTCACGGGTTGAGTGCCTTACTTATCGGGCGATCCTCTACGACCCGAAAAGGTCTTTTCGTTTTACCCGGTATAATCGATGCCGATTTTACAGGGGTCATATCTATTATGGTATGGACCCCCCTGCCACCAATTCATATACCCAAAGGAGAAAAAATTGGACAACTGGTCCCCTTTAAATCAGCTGTGCCCACAGCTGGGAATCAGATAAGAGGGGCTGGGGGTTTTGGATCAACAGGCCAGGCTGACATTTATCTGGCAATGGATATCAGTAAGGCAAAACCAACAGAACGGGTAACACTAAAAGAACCTGGTGGGAAAACTTGCGTGGTCATTATGCTGATTGATACTGGAGCAGACGTTACAATAATCAGTCAAGCAGCGTGGCCTCATTCGTGGCCTTTGGAGATCCCCCCTATGCCCATTTTGGGGGTCGGGGGAATACAGACCACTAAAATCAGTACAAATGTGATTTGTTGCAAATTGCAGGATGGGAGTACCTGTACAGTAAGACCATATGTGATGCCTGTCCCCATTTGTTTACTGGGGAGAGATGCATTAAGTCAATTAGGGGCACGTTTGGTAACTAACAGTGAGGGTTTTTAGAGGCGGCCATTGATGAAGGGCAACCAATCCTAAAACTAACCTGGAAAACAGAAACCCCAGTTTGGGTTGATCAATGGCCGCTGTCTGCAGAAAAAATCGCCCACCTTGAAAGCTTGGTACAGGAGCAACTGGAAAAAGGTCATATTGAGCCCACAACAAGCCCATGGAACACCCCAATATTTACTATTCCGGAAAAAAGTGGCAAATGGCGTTTGTTACATGACCTTCGAAAAATCAATGAGGTCATGGATGATATGGGAACCCTACAACCAGGGCTCCCATCCCCCAATATGATCCCTAAAGACTGGGACATTTTAATCATTGACTTAAAAGATTGTTTCTTCACCATCCCTTTGCACCCTGATGACTATCAGAAATTTGCTTTTTCGGTGCCATCAGTGAACAAAGCTGCACCTATGAAGCGCTATCATTGGGTTGTGTTACCACAGGGAATGAAAAATTCACCGACAATGTGTCAAATGTATGTGGCCTGGGCACTTGCTCCTGTGCGAAGGAATTTTCCAAATTTGATTATATACCATTATATGGATGACATTCTAATAGCAGGGAAACAATTGGATAAAAAACAACTGATTAATACACTGCAGACTGAACTAGCAAAAGGTGGATTGCAAATAGCCCCAGAAAAGGTACAACAGGAGGAAAATTGGAAGTACCTTGGGTGGGAAATTACCAAAACAACTGTTAGACCCCAAAAACTAGAAATTCGTGTGGATATCAGTACTTTAAATGATGTACAAAAACTGTTGGGAGACCTCAATTGGGTGCGAACCCTGTGTGGTCTCACCAATGCTGAACTGGCACCTTTGATGCAATTGCTAAAGGGAGGAGGCGGTGCAGATGCCCCCCGCACATTGACACAGGAAGCTGAGCAGGCATTGAAACACCTGAGTACCAAAATAGCTATGGCATACACTCACCGTTGGGACCCAGATTACAGTATTGGAGTATTGGTTATCAATCACGATCGCCACCCCCTGGCATTAATTATGCAGTGGGTGAGTGACAAGGATCCTCTACATGTGCTGGAATGGATCTTTTTGCCTATGCAACCAAAACGTACCATCACTACGAAAGTAGAGGCCATAGCACAACTTGTAATGAAAGGAAGGCAGAGGGTTGTAGAGATAGCAGGCGTCGAACCTGCTTTTTTGGTTATTCCACTGGTTGCAGAGTATCTACAATGGGCATTACAAAATTCCATACCATTACAAGTTGCGTTATTGGATTATAGGGGCGAGTTGAAGGTACATCTACCCCCTCACAAATATTTCTCTGTGCTGCAATTGGGTCAATGGGAAGAATTACCAAAAAGGTCAGAACGTCCGGTCAGTGGTGTCACCGTTTTTACAGATGCTGGAGGCAAAGCCCCAAAAGCAGCACTAACATGGTTAGACAATGGGAAGTGGCATGATGTAATTTTATCTGACATTCAAGGATCTACACAACAATTAGAATTGTGAGCTGTGGTGGAGGTCTTCAGGCGATGGAACACAGCACCTGTTAATGTGGTATGTGACTCTTTATATGTCGTAGGGATTGTCCAGAGGATGGAGCGTGCTCTGCTCAAAGAGATAGCTAATGAACAACTATACCAACTTTTTCATGAATTATGGCTTTTGCTGACAGAGCGACTGCATCCATATTTCATCACACATATCCGTAGTCACACAGGACTCCTGGAAGGCTTAGCTGAAGGCAATGCTCAGGCAGACAAACTTGTCGCACCTGCCTGGGCTGTGCCTTCAATTGATCGCTTCGCTCAAGCACAACGATCCCATGCCTTTTTCCATCAATCTGCTAAGGTACTGCGGCGTCAGTTTGGGCTACGCAGTGCAGATGCACGTGGGATAGTCCAGTCCTGTCCAGACTGTCAACATCTTGGGGGTGGTTTAGCACCTGGTGTCAACCCCCGCGGTACTGGACCGTTGGAGATATGGCAAATGGATGTAACACACATCCCCGAATTTGGACGACTGAAATATGTCCACGTGAGTGTTGACTGTTTCTCCCTTGCTACCTGGGCTACAGCACAAACAGGCGAATCCAGCAAACACGTTCAACGACACAGGCATTCTGCTATTGCAGCCCTGGGCATTCCACAGACGATTAAAACGGACAATGGCCCAGGCTATGTGGCACGTGCCACACAGGACTTTTTCCAACTGTGGGGTATAACACATGTAACAGGTGTCCCACATTCACCAACGGGACAAGCTATTGTGGAGCGCATGAATCAAACTCTGAAACACCTTTTACAAAAACAAAAAGGGGGAGAGCCAGGGCTATCTCCTCCTGACAGGTTGTGTAAAGCGCTTTATGTACTAAACTTTTTACGCTTGCCACAGGACTACTCTGTACCTCCAGCAGTAAAACATGGTGCAGGATTAAAGGGAGGTATGGAGGCTTTTCAGAAAGAACAGGAACAAGCCAAAGTGATGGTAAAAAATGGGGTGACTGGTGTGTGGGAAGGTCCAATTAAATTAATAACGTTGGGTCGAGGGTATGCATGTGTCGTTACAGATACAGGAGCCAAATGGGTACCAGCTAAGTGGGTGAAGCCGTGGCTACAAAAACAACCTGAACTACAGGAGCCAACTCAGGATCTGCCTCGGAATACTGACCTCTCGAGAGATCCAGTGCCCTGACTGCGGGAAGTGTGAAAAAAGGTTTGCGTGGGAGGTATAGAAAAGGGAGCAAAAGGCGCAGTCATAATGAAACCAGGGGTTGTTTTTTCTGTGTTAAGCCTGCTTTGGATCCTGGACCTGACAAAAGGTCATCAACTGATAGTCCTTCCACCGACACCGTGGAAGGGGAGTCACAACGTTTGGGTGACTCTGATGCGGAGCTTGAACCAGACGCAGTTTTGTGCCTCCTTAGCTCAGCCTGAGCAACCCTTTCATACATGTCTAGTGGGGGTCCCCTTAAACAGATCTGAAAGTAAGGAGATAGTGGCAGGGTTGAATGTGCTGAAACAGAGCCTCTGTGAGAATGCAATGAAATGTGGCGAACATTGGGATTTATGGGACGATAGCTTGCCTGTCAGTCCCTTAGAGCCCCAAGAACTTGACATCCTAGGAACTTTAGAGGCAGAATCCTGTGTGTTTTTCAATTACACAGAGGGATCAAACATTTATCAGAACAACATAAAGAGATTACAAAATGTCACACCCAGTAATCCATTGTGGCAAAATGAATCTATCTGGTGTGCAAACGTAGGGCGCAGTTGAACAGAGCCCACACTGGATTTGGCCATGCCTAGAAAATTACCAGAAGGTTTATTCCTAATTTGTGGAGATAGGGCTTGGCCAGGGCTGCCCAGTAAAAAACTGGGAGGTCCGTGTACCATAGGTAAATTAAGCTTACTAATGCCTACACGAAAGGTCATATTAAACCACACTAACCTACACAAGATTAAAAGAAGTGTCACTACCTTAGGGAAAGAATGTAAAGATGAGGTAGAACTATGGTCTAGGACCAAAGTAGTTCTTTCTTCTATTTTTGCACCGGGTGTTGCTGCTGCACAAGGACTAACACAATTGCGAAATTTAGCTTGCTGGGTTGCAAAAAGAGCTGATCAAACTTCTAGAATTTTAGGAACATTAGCCAATGATGTAGATAGTATCCGACATGCTACCTTACAAAATAGAGCTGCTATAGATTTTTTATTATTAGTGCACGGTCACGGATGTCAGGAGTTTGATGGGATGTGTTGCATGGATCTGAACGATCATTCCAGGTCAATTCATAAGCAGATCAAAGAGCTCATGGATGCCACACAGAAAATACGGGAACAGCATGGGTTCCTGGATGACTGGTTGGGTAATTTGGGAATTGGAGGGTGGCTGGTCGGATTGATTAAAATGCTATTGATGGGATTGTTTGTGATTTGTATTATCATCCTTGTATTACCGTGTTTATTCTCCTGCTTGCAAAGGGCCCTGCAGCGCACAATAAACACGGCCTTTCTGGCTCAAGAAAAGAAAGGGGGAATTGTAGAGGGGTTTTTGGAGCAGAATGGTCATGTAATGAGCCAGAAGTATGAGAGTATGGAGTGAGGGCCTAGCTGCGTGACAAGATTCATGTAGCTAGTGTCAACAAGCCGACCTTGGAGAGATGAGGAAAAACAGCAGCTGAGCAAACAAGAACTGAGGGAGTAGCCGGTGGGAACCGAACACGGAGGAGAAGAAACAAGAACTGATGGAGCCAATTAAGGAAGGACCAGTGGCAGAGCAGTGACCAATCAACACATCAAAGAAGAGTATGTTTAGTAATATTAACCAGTAGCAATGCACATGCTTATAGCCAGGGAAAGTACAAAATGTATAAAAGGGACAGCTTATGCTTAATAAACGTCTTCACTTTGATTCACATTGGATTTTGTGGAGGCGTGTTCCTTCTCCTCAGTCAGCCATTAAGTTTTTTGTGATTAATCTTTTCTGAAGAATAAACATAAACTCTGTTTTAATTTGTTCACTTCTTTGTATTTCCTGACTGACTGGAGAAAGAAAAACTAAAATAACACAAATGAAACTCTTCCTTTTTTGCTGTCCAGTGAAACTGGAAATACCCACTAGGTGATAAATACTCTTTTGTGATAGTTTTACTGCATTAAGCAGGAAATAAGATGCTGAGAGAGATTAGCATTGACAACTTGGGAGCTTAATTATAGTAACAAGCTTTATATGAGAATATAATCATCTCAGTGGTGAATAACATGTATTTTAGTAACTGGACATTATTTAGATGCTTTGACATGCAGCAAGTATTATGGATTTGGGTATTTTTATGTAGCTGTTAAATGTCAGCAAATGATCATGAAATGCTGCTTTGAAATGGAAGTTGTGTATAACTGGTTTTTAACTAGTCTTGATCTACAAATTCAACTAATTTTTGGCTCTTGTGTATTAAATACACAGCTCTGCAGCTGGAGAGTCAGTGGTTGCTTTTGAAATTGACTTCAACAGGACAAGGATGGAAGAGATCACTGCAAGAAATAAAAAATAAAGAAAAGATAAATAGCCTTATTTGTATGTATAAATAGTAATTTTGGCTTCTTAATGAGCCTCACAGTGGGATCTGCTTATAGCTTCAAGCTGGAATTTTCACCCTACATGCCTAATCTTTCTGAAATTTACTACACAGTGTGGGGATTGGCTCCGTGTGCCTTTTTTTTTTTCCTTCCTTTCGGCATTGTCTCAGAAACCGTATGCCATGTGCTCAAACGCCATCTTGTGGGGGTTGCCGGAATGCCTGGCCTTGGCGACGTTTGATGACGCAATAAGGTAGGCGCCGGATTGAGGGAGATCTTCCCCCCCCCCCCCCCCCCGCTCCACCCGCCTCCGGAGAGACGCATCCGGGATGTGACAGCCTGGCAATGGGCCAATCCTACGGCGCAGGAACCGGACATGTCCCGCCCTCGGACCTCTGATTGGTGCGAACTGTTGACTGGCGGCTCCAAGTCACATGACTCTGCCGGAAAAACTCTATAAAAGAGGCCGGATCGCTCGACCACGCGGGACCCCACCGCCATTTTCCGAGAAGGAACAAAGGATTCCTGCGGGACGCCGCTGGAACTCGGGGTGGTGACTATTCTTTCTCTCTCAACTGTTCTCTTTTCCTCTCTTTCTTTTACTCCTCTCTCTCTCTCTCTCTCCCCCCCTTCCTTGCTCATTGAGTTGCCTCATTGTTGGACTTAATAAAGTCAGAGTTAAGTTTGTTGATACCGTGCCTCGGTTGTGCTTTGTCCGAACTCAAGGATCACAAATCTATTTTATTTCGGGTCAGGATTTTTGGGGGTGCTTTACCTGCAGGCAGGTTAAGCATACCGGGTGATAATTTGGTGGGCCCCGCGTGGGGGGGGGCTGTCTGCATTGAACCAGGCACGCCGCACATGGGCTGCACTGGAGTTACTAATTAGGCGGGTCTCTCTCTCGGGGACCGTCTGCATTTTATTTCTAGATTTGCTTTTGAGGACTAATTAGGCAGGCCTACGGCCTACGTAGGCTGTCTGCATTTTATTTCTAGATTTGCTTTTGAGGCAGACCTTAATCTGGAACCCGACACACAGTCACATTTTTACAGTATTTTCCATGATGATGATCACTGAGTATTCGTGTACAGGAAATCAGTCTGAAGAAGCATCAGCTCTCATGACTTATCTCATCATAGTCCAACACCACCATTGTAGAGCAACTTTTCCTAAGTGGGTAAATGTTGGATTTCTGCAAATAGTCTCGTACAGGTACTTTTGAGATAACATCTGGTTGTATTAAAAATTTATTCTGTTCTTTTCCAAATAGGAAAGTTTTGCAGGCACTCTAGAACAGAATTAAGAGAAAACTATTTGGTTTGTGTTTTGTTTTCTCTAATGTAGATTAAAATTAAATACATCTGAAAGCTTTTCCTCATTTTCATCGTTCTTTTCTTTCTGCAACTAGTTGAAAATCAGTTAATTCTCAAATTTATGAAAACTTGAGAACTACTACCCTGAATGAGGGAAGGAATATTTTGTGTAAATTTCTTACATTAGAAATGCATGGAGCTAAAGGGAGTAAAAACACCTGTTATTTTATTTACTATTAAAGGTAATAATATTTACATAATGTTTTTGGAAATGTGATTTACAAATGACTGATGGACTTTGCGAAATAGGTTTTGGATACAGAAGTCCAGTTGCTAACATCTCTGAATATAGCTGCATACGTATATGTGAGGAAGTACGTTTTAAATCTCTTACCAGCTGTGATAAATATGCCCAAATTGCCATTTTCAACTTGTACCCTCAGTAAGTCATAATTAAACCTTGTTTTCTTAAAAGTCTTGGGGTTTGTATGTATTGCTACATATTACTCTTTTTTTTTTTTTTTAAAGCTTTCTTTCACCTCCTCGGCTCTTTCAATGTTGATGTGAAAAATGCAATGACCTTCAGTGGGCCTCTGGGAGACATGTTCGGGTACACAGTTCAACAGTATGAAAATGAGGAAGGAAAATGGTAAGCTGTTTTGTTTTTCTTAAGAATAAATTCCAAATTATCAGATATTCAGTGACTCGGGTGCTATACTACTATTTGTAAGTACACCCCATAACTAAGGGTCAGATTCCGTCAGTCTTAGTCATATTATTTCTTAAACTAATGCACAGTACTAAAGAACCCTGGAAAGACTGGAAGACTGAAACATCCAAATTTATATCTACATTTATTTCTTCAAAGACATAAATGAATTCACAAAGTGGGTAAATTCTCTCCTTGCTGGAGCTGAGAAAATTTTGTGTTATGCCTGAGCCCTCTTTTTGCCATTTACTGAATGAAATCATTATTTATCTTTTCCTCGTGTTAAAGTATTGCCAGTGAAATTGCTCCTGTTTTGCCTAACTAATCTGTATTTTTTTTTTCCCTAAAGTTTTTTGTCCGAGGTTGCCTGAACTGAGGTTTTAAACTGGTGGGAAGATTTCTCTGTCAAAATATTTATTAATACAGTACTCTGTCTTCCCTTTTGGAGGGCTAATTATGTCTTGTAACTGGTAATATATTCGTATTTGGGACTTGGAGCCGCCTTCTTAACTTGCATTTTCCTTCTTCTTGTTCTCCTGAATTAGAAGTTGCATTTTGATGTGCTTACTGATATCATTGCTTCTCAGTCTTTTGATAAACACCTGCTTATGCTTTTCCCTTGTAAGAACAAACTTCACAGGCTAATCACTGGGCTGGAGGACTGAAATAATAATTGAATGGTAAAAGGTTTGGGAATCCTGAGATCTCCATCGTTCTTTGCAGATTTCTCTGTTTTTTCCAAGAGCTTTGCCAGTAATTTGACATTCTTGGTTAACCCCAGGGACTCCTACTGGCAGCCTGGGATGATGGGCATGTGGCTGCTTGACAGCCGGGTCAGACTGTTCTGCAGTGCCTGAACAATCTCCCCCGCAAGTGCCAGGGCTGTGTGGCACTGATAGTCTGTCCACCACTGCAACTCCGTGTTCACTATTAGCCATAGAGGATGTTCACTGAAATGAAATTTCAGAGCCCACTTTTGAAAATGCTAGCTCTTGATTGCCCAGATTGTAGTATGTTTAAATATACATCTGCTTGAGGGTCATAGGTGACTAATACTGACTTTCTTTGAGCTAATTTAGACTTTCAGGAAATGGTATTCATTCTAGGAGCTGGGGTTTTGCAAAGTAAGCTATATTGTTATAAACTATCTTGAAACCTTTCAAGAGCAAAATATAATATGAGCTGGAAAGGCGACTCTTCCAGTAGCTGAAGGAAGAAAGGAATCTAAACCAGTGCAATAGGTCTGAACGTCTCTGAAATTAAACTCCAGAGCTGCTGTTAAATTTTCAAGCTTTCAAGTTGCTTTCGGCATAGCAACATACAGAGCAGGAAATCTGTAGGTTGATAGTTAAAAATAAATATACAAAGCTTTGTGATGCTTTGTCAACTGCTATAACACTACCTAGATACCACAGATAGAGCTTTTCAGCAACAGATGTTCTGTAAAGCTGACTAGATGTTTCTCGATTAAAACCAGGATCCCCTAAAAAAAAAATCCTCTGTGCAAACAGACAAAATAACCTTTCAAACCACTTCTCTCTGTTCACGGGGCTTGCTCTTTGTGAGAAAAGAACAATGCAGGGATATAATCCTGCTGAGCATTGATCACCTCCTGTGGGATGTCAAGCACATTCAGCTTCTCTGCAGTGAAATGAGAGTCAAGGATGCATAATAGGTTGGGGTGCCTGCTTCTAAGTTTTATTGTAAAAAATACATACATTACAGCATATAGCTTGAAAGAGCAGTCAGATCCAATATATACTTGGAGCATTTTATTTTGCTTTAGTATTTATTAATTTAAAAATCTATTAGGATCACAATGAGCTGTTCCAGTATGGCTTTTTAAAAGCTAGATTGTGTAAAGGGTTTAAAATTCTCCTTTCTGTCTCTTTTTAATCCGTAGGCTACACTTCACCTATTATGTCATTCTATTCAAATATCTTCTGCCTGGATTCATTAATTTATGATTAAAGGTAGAAATGATTCTCTCAATAACTCTTCACAATCACCTAAGTGTCCAAGAGCAAATCTTACTGAACTATTGCCCTTAATGGCAGGATTTCAATTTCCAGTGTGTACTGTGAATTCTAATTTAATACAAGTTCTTCCTTACACATTTGATGGAGCCAGTTGTTATCTGCTGGGTAATGCTGGGCTATTTAGTGTAGCTAATGAAGATTTGAGAATAAAAACAGTGTCCGTTTCTAAACAGCATTTCCTGCAGAAAACTGGATTTAGGAGTGGATACTAATTTGTGGTGCTTACAAAGTACTATATGAGAATAGTGAATTTTTTGATCATGCCAAATTTGGGGGGGAGGTGCACAGGATAAAAGCCTTAAAATTTTAAAAAATTGAAATTGGTTTTAGTAATTAGCCCTGTAAATGACATTATTTTTAATTAATGAGAGGAAAAATGATGTATTTTACACTTCTGGCTCACATTACTTAAGATGATTGAATTCTTCTGGGTGCCTGTGAGCCTCTCCTTTGACATTTGGGATCTCAGAATTGAAAATACATTTTCTTCTAAAATATTTTAAAATCAAGGAGATACTAAATAAAACAGATATTTCCTTATGTATTATTTGTAATAGTTGTCATCCACCCACCAATACTGCTTATATTTTCCACTGGAGGTTTTTAAATCTTATTCTATTGTGTAATTTAGTATATAGGCACATTTCCTTTCTGTGTCCTTTATTAAAGAGGAGACAGAATGGCTGCTTTTCCTTGTAGAACTAGAATAATAGATACTTTTCTTGCTCTCCATCCTGTACTATGCGTAGAGCTTGCTGCAGCTGTGCTCTCTCTGTAAATTGTATTTGCTGACTTTCACGCCGTTTAAGAAAGAAGAAATTTCAGCTAACATACTTCATTTGCAGGATACTTATTGATTCACCATTAGTTGGCCAACCTGAGAAAAGAACAGGAGATGTATACAAATGCCCTGTAGGAAAGGACAACCAATCACCCTGCATAAAATTGAACTTACTAGGTATGAAAGAAAATAAAGCTGTGTCATGTGGAGGAATAAATGAGGTCAGATCTTGGGAGATTTTTAGCTAATAAATATGCATTGGAATTGTTTCTATAGAGGAAAATTTACTTAGAATTCCAGAGCTAAATGTGAAGGAAGTTGTGTTTTTAACATCAAAAATAATTTTCTTTTAAAGCCTCTCATTCTCCTACGGAAAACGTGCTGATCATTTTAGAATGGGCATTTGTCTGTGTTATCAAAACATTATTATGACTGGCATTAATTGACTCTGGTTGGCAGTCCTGGCCATGGAGCCAGAAAGGCCGTGGAGCATAGATTCATGGGTTGCCCTTTGCAAAGCTCTCTGAAGCTAATGAGAGCCTTCATAATGCCACCAGTAGGCTTTTGATGAGAACATAACTAGCTGGAACCAGGCTGAAGCACCTTAATACAGTACAGGTAAATATTAATAATTTTCTTGCTTGTGTCAAGAGATACACGATGTAGACAGGAAGAGACTTCCTGTTAATATGAATTTCACTAAATACACCTGTCATGGTATTTTTTCTCCTCTTTTTCCTTGAAAACCTAAATGTCAGTGATGTAACAGTAGCAAACACAAAAGCTGTAATTCGTTTATAGCAGGACAGGGTGAAAAAAATGAATGCTTGTGTTCTAATTAACAAAACTGTGTGAACAGTAATCTCTTGCTTTCATTGTGCTGATTTATCTTTTTTTTACGTTCAAGAAAACTATTTGAGACAGCAATCCAGACAAATTTTCTAGGATAAAAGCCAATCTCGGAATTTTTTCTAGTTTGTTGCAATTGAAGAAGAAGGAGGAGGAAGGATGCTAAAATATTTCGAAACAGTGTCAGTCTGGGTTTATTTTAGTAGCTGGAAGCTCTGTGCTAGGGGATATATACTTTAACATTTTGTTTTCACGTTCCCAAATATTTAACATTTTAAATATATTTATAGCTGCTACTTCAGTTCCTGATGTCACAGAAGTAAAAGAAAACATGACTCTTGGAACAACATTAATGACGAACCCAAAAGGAGGCTTTCTGGTAAGAAAGGACTTCTTGCCAGTTTTAGAAGTCGTTTTTTTCCTCAGGTACCATACCAAACACCACCCTTTTTCATCTTTTAAAGACATTATCATGGTTTAAAGCTGGGTCGGCTATTAAACCGATGACAGATGCTCTCTATTAACCCTCTCCCCTCCCCACCCCAGAAGGGGAAGGAAAAGAGAAAAGGGAGAGAGACTTACAGGTTGGAATGTTAAAACAGTTTTAATAAACTCTAATAATGAAAAAGATTATAATAATAATAATGGAAATAATTAAATATGTACATATTTATACAAAACCAAGATCAAGCTCCCCCGATGATGGTCAAGTCACCACTGGCACTGCAGGGCAGGCTCTGGGAAGGGCCAGACTGGACTCAGTGATGGACAGGAACTGGATTCGGGAATGCAGGGATTGGGATCGAGGGCAGGAGAAAAACGGACAGAGTCCTTGTCGGATGCCGGCCATAGAAGAAGAGAGCGAGACCCTCACGATCCCTCAGCTTTATACTGAGAATGATATGTATGGGATGGAATACGTCATTGGTCAGTTTTGGATCACCTGTCTGTTGGGGCCTGGATCGTGGAAGAACTATAGAGAGAACATACGAGTACACTGTTATGTAAGAGCATGAGTCAGCAAGAAAGCATAAGGATGTGGCCTTGCTTAGGCATAGCAAGTATCCAATCAGAACAGCAGAAGTGGCGCGCAGACATAGCGTGCACAGTGCTTGCAGCCAATAGCCTAAGGTGTGACCGAGAGATAAGAAAAGTATGTATGTTATAAAAGAGTGTGTTAACTACAATAAAGTGGACTATTAGAGCATCATATTGGTGTGCTGTAGTCCGTTCCTCGCATGGACCCCAACATTGAGGTGACCCCGACATGATCTTCGCAATGGAGAAGAAGGGGGACCAGATGAAAATGCGAGGGTGGCTGCCGTGCCTGTGGAGGTAAGCCGGGCCGTTCGAGAGAGACGGGAATCGTAGGCCTACGTGATTAACGGCAGGATGGGTGGTGCAGTATCTGCACTGGAAAAGGCGGCGGTGGAGTGTATTCTGCAGATAGCCGCACAAACTGAGACTGAGATAAAAAGAAAAGAAGTAGAAACTTTGCTGGGATGGAGTCAGCGAAGAGGCTTGCTAAAAACCACCTATCAGTTGTTTTCTGCAGCTTGCTGGGACAATCTAGGGCAAGAACTTTGGAAATCAATTATGGTGGGAAATAAAGAGGCTAGAAAGCAAGCTACATCTTGGAAGAAGGTGAGGGATATGCTGGAGACTATGTCCTCTGAGGCGAAAGTGCAATCCGCTCTCAAAAAAGCACTAAGAGGAAAAGAGCGGTCACCGATGGACCATGTAGAGGCAGCCCCTCCCTATGAGGACTCTTTCCCCCGCCCCCCCCCCGCAGGCTCGGTGCCCGCCGCTTACCCTGCACTTGAGGAAGAGTTTTGGGGTGGAGAATCAACAGTCCCGTCAGCCCCGTTAATGCCTCATGAAATGGGGACGGAGGCGACATCTGGGGTCTCGGTACCCCCTCCGGAGGATGACAGGGGCAAACAGCCGCCGGTGAATCCTGAAACTGTACCCCTCCCCATGGAAGTAGAAACAAATGAGTCAGACGCCGCTCCTGAAGCGGACGGTCACGCGTCTTTGCGAGAGTTACTACAGCAACAAGAACAGCAAATGCAGGAAATATTAAAAAAAATGGAGAAGCTAGATGGAGGAGCTAGTAAGACCGCGGCAACTCGCTTACAATAAAGCCTCGCAGGCAATATCTAGTGGATTAGAGGCTCTTGGGCAGGCTATCGAGAAGCAGACAGGTCTGCCAGCAGAAGCGAAACTAACTCCAGAAGAGCTAAAGCACAAAGAGGAAAAAAAATCCGGAAATGGGCGCGACGGTGCGGGGAGTGGGAGGAGGCAGCAGCTGACGCGTACCTATGCGACAAATATGGGAGCGGCCTGGGCGGGCCATCGTCTTCCCAGGGCGGGTCATCGTCTTCTCGTTCGTGCATGCGCCGACTGACTGACCCTCCTCGACAAGAGCATAGCACTCAAAGACCAGCAGGGGGAGCTCGAGCCCCATCTCTGCCACTGCCAGACTCCAGATTCTGACGATCCTGGTGACGAACAGAATACACGGCCTGAAGCATTACCTGGTTATGATCCAGGGCAACAATGGCGGGGCGTCATTCGAGAGGCTACCATCGAAGGCGTAATGTTACCGCATAGCATCACCGCAATGCCAGTTTTCACACAAGGAGATCGTTGTCAATGGGCACCGTTTGATTGGAAAACTGTGAAGCAGTTACAAGAAGCAGTGATGCAGTACGGAATGGACAATAAACATGTGATACAGTTGCTAACATCATTCTTTAAAAACCAAATATTAACACAAGTGGACATACGCGCTCTTGGCGAACTGATGTTACCACCCACCGCGTACCTGTTATTTTTGGAAAAGCGGCAGCAAAAGCTGGAGATAGCCGCTGTTGAGAACGTACGCCGAGCTGACGGGGACCCCTTGAGACTGGCACTGCTTGACGCACTATTAGGGAAAGGTCAGTGCGCCAATGGTGCGACACAAGCTGCTTTACACCCGCACGTGTTACAACAATCACAGGCCTTAGCATTGGCTGCATTAAAGGAGTTGCCAAATATAGGGACACCTAAGCCCCCTTACACGACAGTCAAACAGAAGGCAGGTGAACCTTATATGCAATTTGTTGATCGCTTAAAAGACGCCATTGATGCATCGCCGAATTTAACTCCTGAAGCTAAGGCCGCAGTCAGGAAGGATTTAGCAGTCATGAATGTGAACCCACAATGTCAGCAGATTCTTGACAGTTTGGGAAAGGCGGCCACATTGGCAGATATGATTGAGGCTTGTGGCAGAGTTCCAATACTGCAAGCGGAGGCGGAAAAGGCGCGGATTCATGCTCAAGCCCATGCTGACACCTTAGCCGCAGTTTTAAAGCCACCATGGAAAACAGGGAAAGAAAACCAAGGCCCATCTGGGACAGGATGTTATCAGTGTGGAGAAAAGGGACACATGAAGCGGAATTGCCCCAAGAAGAATACCCCAAACAAGGGGAGCAGCCCCGGAGGATCCGCTGGGCTTGCAGGTTTGTGCAAGCGCTGCAATAAATTTGGGCACCAGGCAAAGGACTGCCGATCAAGATTTAAAAAAGATGGAACCCCGTTGCAGGGAAACTGGAGAAACAGCGCCGGGGAACGGGGCGCGATGACACCACAATACCGTCCGGCAGCCTACCCCATTCAGGCTGTCTCTCAGAGCTCTCAGCTTCCACCAGAGGAAGCGCAGGCATCTATTTGGCCGTGGGATCAGATGTAACAATTACAGATGGCGCCATACACGTAATTCCCTCAACCGTTAGCGGACCTTTAGGCTATGGACTCAGTGGATTGTCGTTAGGAAGATCATCAGCTACCAAACAAGGTCTTCTGGTACTACCAGGCGTCATCGACGCGGTCTACACTGGCCAAACTGGAATCATGTTGCGAGTATTACACCCACCTGTGATGTTGAAACAAGGAACTAGAATCGCTCAAATAGTTCTGTTCCGATCCAGCATTCCTAGAGCCGTTGACAACGTCAGAGGGAACCAAGGTTTTGGTTCCACTGGAGCCCCCACAGTCGCATTTGTGCATGAAATAACTGCTGCCAAACCCTGTCGAACAGTTAATATCAGAGGACCCAGAAACATAACGTTAACCAAGAAGCAGATGTTGTTAGACTCTGGAGCTGATGTTACCATAGTTCCTTGTGCGGCCTGGCCAGAAGCATGGCCTCTTGAATCAGTTAATACCACTGTGGTCGGAATCGGAGGCGCTTCACCCACACATGTAAGCACTTGTTTTGTAACAATCGAGGACTGTCAGGAGAAAATAACGGCTCGAGTTCGACCGTATGTGTTACATACCACTATTTGGATTCTGGGGCGAGATGTGCTTTCGCAATGGGGATGCGTTCTCCAAACGCCTTTTTAGAAGCGGCCATTGCGGCGAGCAACACCCGACCTACACTGAAGCTTACTTGGTTAACAACATCACCCGTCTGGGTGGACCAATGGCCGCTACCCGAAGAAAAGCTCACACACTTACAGGAGTTGGTGCAAGAACAACTTGATGCAGGTCACCTAGTACCATCAACAAGTCCATGGAACACACCTGTATTTACAATACCTAAAAAGTCAGGGAAGTGGAGATTACTGCAAGATTTAAGGGCTGTTAATGCTGTCATGCAAGACATGGGTCCATTACAGCCAGGGCTCCCTACACCTACTATGTTACCACGAGGATGGGATATCGTCGTGATCGACCTCAAAGACTGTTTCTTCACGATACCTTTGCATCCGGACGACTGTGAAAAATTTGCATTTACAGTTCCCTCCATAAATCGTGCAGCACCAACGAAGAGGTATCATTGGGTGGTATTGCCACAAGGTATGAAGAATTCTCCAACAATTTGTCAGTGGTACGTGGATCTGGCTCTACAGAAATTTCGAAAGACGCATGAGGGAATGCTGATTTACCATTATATGGATGACTTGCTACTTTGTCAAAAGGGAACCATCGCCAGCGAAGTGGTAGAAGAATTGAAGTCGGATCTGGAAAAGTGGGGCCTGGTCATAGCCCCGGAAAAGGTGCAGCTGTCAACACCTTGGAAATATCTAGGGATATCGCTTACCGAATCCACTGTTCCACCTCAGAAACTGGAGATTCGAGCAAATGTAAAGACCCTGAGCGATGTACAGAAATTAGTGGGAGACATTCAGTGGATAAGGACTGTCTGCGGCATCACCAATGCAGACCTTCAACCTCTCTTCGAAATGCTTCAGAAGGGTTCCGCACCTCAAGAATCCCGCGAGCTCACAGAAGCAGCTCGATCTGCACTGCAAGTAATAACTCAAAAGATTGCCTTGTCTTGTGCTTCACGAGTAGTGCCTGAATTACCCGTGGACTTGTACATTTATAATATGGACCTTGAAGTGTCAGGCATATTAGGACAATGGGACCCATCTCAGTCAAATCCACTTCAAGTACTGGAATGGGTGTTTTTACCCTCTCATGGTAAAAAGACTATCACTACAAGGTGGGAAGCTATCGCTCAAGTCATTCTCAAAGGGACTGCACAGCTATTAGCTGTGGCTGGACGAACACCTGACAAGCTTGTTATTCCAATCAGCCTCGACTACCTACCAGACGTATGTCAACGAGAAAAACTTATGTCCTTAGCCCTATTGAACACGACGATGCAGATTGACAATCACTATCCGTCACACCCCATCTTTAAAACTCACATATCGCTGGAAGAACGGCCTCTTGTCATCAGTGAGCCGTTGCAAGCAATCACGGTGTTTACCGATGCAAGTAGCCGCACCAGAAAAGCCGGATTTGTCTGGCAAGAACAGGGAGAATGGAGAAAACATGTCATCGTAGCAGAAGGATCTGCTCAGGTTTTAGAATTACAAGCTGTACTCCTGGCCTTACAAAAGTGGCGCGAAGCACCCTTAAATTTGGTAGTGGATTCCCTATACGTGGTAGGGGTTGTGAAACGCATACACCGATCGTTGCTTCGCCATATCGCCAATGAACTGCTGTTCAAAGCCTTTTTCGACCTATGGCATGAAATGCAACACCGTCTACACCCAGTATTTGTCACCCACATTAGAAGCCATACCAGTTTACCCGGAGGTTTGGTGGAAGGAAACTCCCGAGCCAATCAGTTGGTATCCACATTTCCGGTGGACAGATCCCCACAGGCAAAATTAACAGAGGCTCAGCAATCTCACCAGTTTTTTCACCAATCCGCAGCAGCATTGCGATCGCAATTCCAATTGACAAAGACTGATGCAAGGGCAATTATAGCTTCTTGCCCTGATTGTGCTAGAATACCTGTGTTACAGATTGTGGGAGCAAATCCCAGGGGACTCCAACTCAGACAGATTTGGCAAACAGACATCACTGAATATGCTGCCTTTGGCTGACTCAAATATATCCATGGATCAATTGACACCTGCTCCGGTCACATGTGGGCTACAGCCCTGACCTCCATGACGGCTAAGGCTGTTAAAAAACATCTGTTGCAAGCTATTGCAGTAATGGGCCAGCCGGAACAAATTAAGACTGATAATGGCCCTGCCTATCGATCTGAATTGCTTGCAGAATTTATGCAGAAATAGGGTATTACACATGTACGAGGTATTCCATATAATTCTACAGGGCAGGCAATTGTGGAACGTGCGCATCGCACATTAAAAGAGCATTTAGAAATTATTCGAAAACAGGGGGAGATGGGACCACAGGATGCGCTACATAAAACATTGTTTGTATTGAATTGGCTAAACCCTAAGCAGAACTCGCAAACACCACCTGCCATAGCTCACGGGCAGGGAAATCAAAAAGACCTCAGTAATACAAACGTACCAGTAAGGGTATTCATCCCAGAATCAGGCACTTGGGAAGGGCCAAAGCAATTAATAACTTGGGGCAGAGGGTATGCTTGTGTCTCCACAGGAAATAACTGCCAATGGGTTCCGGCCAAATGGGTGAAGCCGTGGCTAGATGAACCAGCCGACGCTACAGGACCAGGCAACTCTAACACCAGAGGCCTTGAGGAGGCGTGATCACCGCCTTGCACGTATCATTTGGCCGTGGCTCCAGAATCTGAATCCAGAACAGAAAATGCGGGAACATCATGGGTTTTTGGATGACTGGTTGGGTGATCTGGGAATTGGAGGGTGGATAGCCAGCCTAGTGAAAGGCTTGGCACAAGTATTGCTATTCATCTTTGTCTTGGTACTCTGTATCATAAAAGGTTTGCAGGGAATGATATCAAGAACCATTGCTATTGTATTAAGAAAGAAAGGGGGAGATGTTGGGGCCTGGATCGTGGAAGAACTATAGAGAGAACATACGAGTACACTGTTATGTAAGAGCATGAGTCAGCAAGAAAGCATAAGGATGTGGCTTGCTTAGGCTCATAGCAAGTATCCAATCAGAACAGTAGAAGTGGCGCGCAGACAGAGTGTGCACAGTGCTTGCAGCCAATAGCCTAAGGCGTGACCGAGAGATAAGAAAAGTATGTATGTTATAAAAGAGTGTGTTAACTACAATAAAGTGGACTATTAGAGCATCATATTGGTGTGCTGTAGTCCGTTCCTCGCATGGACCCCAACACCTGTCTGTCCACTCCTCCCTGGAGGTGCGACCCTTCTACGGCTCTTCACTTGTAATTAGTGAGGGATTTAGCAGTGACCTTGGTTTCTCTAGGAATAAGTACAGCAAGAGCCTTTCTGCATACCATTCCTACTGGTGCCTCAGTAATAACTATAAACGTTGAGCATTATCAGTCCTAGAAGCAGACACTGTCTGCAAAACATGTAGTTAGTTTCAGAAAGTGCAGTTACTTAGAAGAAGCTTAACTGAAAGGAAAAATCACTGAAAGGAAAAATCACTGAAAGGAAAATTGGTTCTGCTTTAGTCCAAACCAGTACAGGCATGTGGACCACTTTATGCTTATAAAACAACATTACAGCATTACACAGCTGGAGTTTGCTCTAATGTCAGCTCCACTTCTGAAACTGTCAAAGTGATTGCTCCGTCTGTGCAAGGTATGCATGCCACAGGAATTCTCATGTGTGTCTGAAAATACAAAGTGCCAAACAAAACAAATGTGTATACACAGGCATACCAGAAAGTATGAACCGTTTTCCTTAGCTGCCAGCATTACTAAGTAAAGTAAATGTTTTCATTGTCCATATATAGCCTATTTTTTTTCAAATTTTGGAATTTATCTCAGTATAAATAATCATTAGAGGGCTACGTAACATCCAGAAACAATTGCTAAAAATAGTTGCTTATATTTTTTACTTATGGCCAAAAGACTCTTTTTCAATAATGATGGCATGTTAAGACCTAATACAAACCAAATTTAGTAATATAGATAAAAATCTTAAAGACCTGGTCCTTTGGAAAATCAAAGAGGAGTAGATTGACACTGAAGAAGTTAGGGGTCACTGTTAAATACTTCAGTTATGTGATCCTCTAATCTCATCCTTAAGTTTCTGCTTACAAGAAAGTGCCTTGCTGATAAAGGGAACACCAAACCACATAAAATATAATGCAAATATTGATGAATGAGTTTGCATCAAACACATCAGTTCAGCCCAACTGTAGAAGGATATGTGTTTGTTAGTAATCACAAAAGTAACTGGAGCTGTGAGAATATTATGGAGACATTATAGTGGGTGTCTGCTACAGGCCACCTGACCAGGAAGACTGAGTGGATGAGGCCCTCTATAGACAGATAGTTGTAGCCTCACGTTCACAGGCCCTGGTCCTCATGGGGGAATTCAAACACCGCGATATCTCTTGGAAGGACAACACAGCAGGGCATAAGCAATCCAGGAGATTCCTGGAATGCGTGGACGATAACTTCCTTCTCCAAGTGACAGAAGAGCCAATGAGGACAGGTGTCCATGCTGGACCTTGTTCTCACCAACAAGGAGGGGCTGGTGGGGGATGTGAAGCTCAAGGGCAGCCTTGGCTGCAGCGACCATGAAATGGTGGAGTTCAAGATCCATAGGGCAGCAAGGAGGGCACACAGCAAGCTCACCACCCTGGCCTTCAGGAGAGCAGACTTTGGCCTCCTCAGGGACCTGCTTGAGAGAGTCCCTTGGGATAAAGCCCTGGAGGGAAGAGGGGCCCAAGAAAGCTGGTTACTATTCAAGGATCACCTCCTCCAGGCTCAGGAGCAATGGATCCCAACAAAGAGGAAGTCAGGCAAAAACACCAGGAGGCCTGCATGGATGAACAAGGAGCTCCTGGATAAAATCAGGCACAAGAAGTAACCCTACAAAGGGTGGAAGTAGGGGCAGGTAGACTGGGAGGAATACAGGGAAATTGTCCGAGCAGCCAGGGATCAGGTTAGGAAAGGTAAAGCCCTGATAGGATTAAATCTGGCCAGGGATGTGAAGGGCAACAAGAAATGCTTCTATAGGTATGTCAGTGATAAAAGGAAGACTAGGGAAAATGTGGGCCCTCTCTGGAAGGAAATGGGAGACCTGGTTACCTGGGATATGGAGAAGGCTGAGACACTCAAGGACTTTTTTACCTCACTGGCAAGTGCTCTAGCCTCACCACCCAAGTCGCAGAAGGCAGAGTCAGGGACTGGGAGGATGAAGAACCGCCCACTGTAGGGGAAGATCAGGTTCGAGACCATCTAAGGAACCTGAAGGTGCACAAGTCCATGGGACCTGATGAGGTGCATCCACGGGTCCTGAGGGAACTGGCGGATGAAGTTGCTAAACCGCTATCCATCATTTTTGAGAAGTCGTGGCAGTCTGGTGAAGTTCCCACTGACTGGAAAAGGGGAAACATAACCCCCATCTTCAAGAAGGGGAAAAAGGAAGACAGAGGGAACTACAGGGCAGTCAGTCTCACCTCTGTGCCTGGCAAGATCATGGAGCAGATCCTCCTGGAAACTATGGTAAGGCACACTGAAAACAAGGAGGTGATTGGTGACAGCCAACATGGCTTCACTAAGGGCAAATCATGCCTGACAAATTTGGTGGCCTTCTACAATGGGGTTAGAGCACTGGTGGATAGGGGAAGAGCAACTGATGTCATCTACCTGGACTTGTGCAAAGCATTTGATGCTGTCCCACATGACATCCTTGTCTCTAAATTGGAGAGACAGGGACTTGATGGATGGACCACTCGGTGGATAAGGAATTGGCTGGATGGTCGCACTCAAAGAGTTACGGTCAATGGCTTGATGTCCAAGTGGAGACCAGTGACGAGTGGCATTCCTCAGGGGTTGGTATTGGGACCTGTGCTGTTTAACATCTTTGTTGGTGACATGGACAGTGGGATTGAGTGCACCCTCAGCAAGTTTGCCGACCACACCAAGCTGTGTGGTGCGGTCGACACGCTGGAGGGAAGGGATGCCATCCAGAGGGACCTTGACAGGCTTGAGAGCTGGGCCTGTGCAAACTGCATGAAGTTCAACAAGGCCAAGTGTAAGGTCCTGCACATGGGTCGGGGCAATTCCAAGCACAAATCCAGGCTGGGCGGAGAATGGATTGAGAGCAGCCCTGAGGAGAAGGACTTGGGAGTGATGGTTGACAAGAAGCTTAACATGAGCCGGCAGTGTGCGCTTGCAGCCCAGAAGGTCAACCGTATCCTGGGCTGCATCAAAAGCAGCGTGTTCAGCAAGTCGAGGGAGGTGATTCTGCCCCTCTACTCCGCTCTCATGAGACCCCACCTGGAGTACTGCATCCAGCTCTGGGGCCCCCAACAGAAGAAGGACATGGAGCTGTTGGAACGAGTCCAGAGGAGGCCCACGAAGATGATCAGAGCACCTCTCCTATGAAGACAGGCTGAGAGAGTTGGGGCTCTTCAGCCTGGAGAAGAGAAGGCTCCTGGGGACCTTATAGCAGCCTTCCAGTACCTGAAGGGGGCCTACAGGAAAGCTGGAGAGGGACTTTTTACAAGCACAAGTAGTGACAGGATGAGGGGAAATAGTTTTAAACTGAAAGAGGGTAGATTTAGATTAGATATTAGGAAGAAATTCTTTCCTGTGAGGGTGGTGAGACACTGGCACAGGTTGCCCAGAGAAGTTGTAGATGCCCCCTCCCTGGCAGTGTTCAAGGCCAGGTTGGATGGGGCTTTGAGCAACCTGGTCTAGTGGAAGGTGTCCCTGCCTGTGGCAGGGGGATTGGAACTAGATGATCTTTAAGGTCCCTTCCAACCCAAACCATTCTATGATGCTATGATTCTATGATATATTTGATCCTTCTTAGTATCAATTCTTATGTGGCAACTTGTGTTGCAGAGTTTAAAACCCAGTTGGACATCATCATAGTCCTTGATGGGTCCAACAGCATTTATCCATGAGAGTATGTCACAGCCTTCCTAAACAGCCTCCTGAAGGCATGGATATAGGTCCTCAGCAAACACAGGTAACATGGTAGATATTTTATTGTTTCATTTTCGGAGGGGAGGGTCATCTATGAAGCTCTTCAATTATAAGAACTTATGGCAATGGGGTACTAAAACGAAATAGCTGAAACCACAACTAAGTCAGTGTCTGCTGCCAAGCAGTGATGTTGGGGAGACTCTCCCTCCCCCACCACTCAGACATTCTGGAGAAACCGCCTTTCTAACCTAGAGAGAAAACTTAAGAGCATTAAGTAAGGCTGTTTGAACATTGTCCTTTGCCACTTTCCTTTCCTTCCACAACCACTTCTTGTCAGTGTGCTAGTGGGTCCTTTGGTCTGCCATCTCAGTGGAGGCAGGGGATGGAGAGCGATGTGGCAACAGAGATGCAAGCGGTTTTGGTGGGTTAGAAACCACAGAAGTGCCAGAGAATGGTCATGCAGGAATTAGGGCTTCTCCCCTCAAAAAGGTGGCAGGATCAATAGCCCAACTGAAGTGCATCTACACCAATGCACGCAGCATGGGCAACAAACAGGAGGAGCTGGAAGCCATTGTGCGGCAGGAAAACTATGACATAGTTGCCATCATGGAAACATGGTGGGGTGACTCGCACAACTGGAGTGCTGCAATGGATGGCTACAAACTCTTCAGAAGGGATAGGCAAGGAAGGAGAGGTGGTGGGGTGGCCCTGTATGTTAGGGAGTGTTTTGACTGACTAGAGCTTGAGGATGGTGACAATAGGGTTGAGTGTTTATGGGTAAGAATCAGGGGGAAGGCCAAAAAGGCAGATATTGTGGGAGTCTGTTATAGACCACCCAACCAGGATGAAGAGGTAGATGAAATATTCTATAAGCAGCTGGGAGAAGTCTCATGATCAGTAGCCCTTGTTCTTGTGGGGGACTTCAACTTACTGGGTGTCTGCTGGAAATACAATACAGTGGAGAGGAAAGAGTCTTGGAGGTTCCTGGAGTGTGTGGAAGATAACTTCCTGACACAGCTGGTGAGTGAGCCAACTAGGGAAGGCGCCCCGCTGGACCTCTTGTTTGCGAACAGAGAAGGACTTGTGGGTGATGTGATGGTTAGAGGCTGTCTTGGGCATAGAGATCATGAAATGATAGAGTTTTCAATTCTTGAAGAAATAAGGAGGGGCATCAGCAGAACTGCTACCTTGGACTTCCAGAGTGCAGACATTGGCCTGTTTAGGAGCCTGGTTGACACAGTCCATTGGGAGGCAGTCCTGAAGGGCAAAGGGTTCCAGGAAGGCTGGACATTCTTCAAGAAAGAAATCTTAAAGGCGCAGGAGCAGGCCATCCCCAATGTGCCGAAAGACGAGAGTGGGGAAGAAGACCAGCTTGGCTGAACAGAGAGCTTTGGCTGGAACTCAGGAACAAAAGGAGAGTTTACAACCTTTGGAAAAGGGGCAGGTGACTCAGGAGGACTACAAAGATGTCATGAGACTATGCAGGGAAAAAATTAGCAGGGCCAAAGCCCAACTAGAACTTAATCTGACTACTGCTATAAAAAAAACAATAAAAAAAAGTTTCTATAAATACATTAGCAACAAAAGGAGAGCCAAGGAGAATCTCCATCCTTTATTGGATGCGGGGGAAAACAGTGACAAAGGATGAGGAAAAGGCTGAGGTGCTTAATGCCTTCTTTGCCTCAGTCTTTAATAGTAAAACCAGTTGTTCTCTGGGTATCCAGACCCCCTGAGCTGGAAGACAGGGACAGGGAGCAGAATGAAGCCCCCATAGTCCAAGGAGAAATGGCTAGTGACCCGCTACATCACTTAGACACAAGTCTATGAGGCTGGATGGGATCCACCCAAGGCTACTGAGAGAGCTGGCAGAAGTGCTCACCAAGCCGCTTTCCATCATTTATCATCAGCAGTCCTGGCTAACCGGGGAGGTCCCAGGTGACTGTAAATTAGCAAATGTGATGCCCATCCACAGGAAGGGATGGAAGGAGAACCCAGGGAACTACAGGCCTGTCAGTCTGACCTTGGTGCCCATGAAGGTTATGGAGTAGATCATCATGAGTGCCATCACATGGCATGTACAGGACAACCAGGCGATCAGGTCGAGTCAGCATGGGTTTATGAAAGGCAGGTCCTGCTTTACTAACCTGACCTTCTATGACAAGGTGACCCGCTTAGTGGATGAGGGGAAGGCTGTGGATGTTGTCTACCTAGACTTCAGTAAAGCCTTTGACACCGTTTCCCACAGCATTCTCCCGTAAAATCTGGCTGCTCATGGCTTAGACGGGCATACGCTTTGCTGGGTAAAAAAAACGGCTAGATGGCCGGGCCCAAAGAGTTGTGGTGAATGGAGTTAAATCCAGTTGGTGGCCGGTCACGAGTGGTGTTCCCCAGGGCTCAGTACTGAGGCCAGTTCTGTTTAATATCTTCATCAGTGATCTGGATGAGGGGATTGAGTGCACCCTCAGTAAGTTTGCAGACGACATCAAGTTGGGCAGGAGTGTTGATCTGCTTGAGGGTAGGAAGGGTCTGCAGAGGAATCTGGACAGGCTGGATTGATGGGCCGAGGCCAACTGTATGACGTTCAACAAGGCCAAGTGTCGAGTCCTACACTTTGGCCACAACAACCCCACGCACTGCTACAGGCTTGGGGAAGAGTGGCTGGAAAGCTGCCCATTGGGAAAGGACCTCAGGGTGTTGATTGATGGCCGTCTGAATATGAGCCAGCAGTGTGCCCAGGGGGCCAAGAAGGCCAACAACATCCTGGCTTGTATCAGAAATAGTGTGGCCAGCAGGACTAGGGAAGTGATTGTCCCCCTGTACTCGGCACTGGTGAGGCCGCACCTTGAATACTGTGTTCGGTTTTGGGCCCCTCACTACAAGAAAGACATTGAGGTGCTGGAGTGAGTCCAAAGAAGGGCAACGAAGCTGGTGAAGGGTATAGAGCACAAGTCTTATGAGGAGTGGCTGAGGGAACTGGGGTTGTTTGGTCTGGAGAAAAGAAGGCCAAGGGGAGACCTTATCACTCTCTACAACTACCTGAAAGGAGGGTGTAGCGAGATGGGTGTTGGTCTTCTCTCCCAAGGAACAAATTATAGGACGAGAGGAAATGGCCTCAAGTTGCACCAGGGGAAGTTTAGATTGGATATCAGGAAAGATTTCTTCACCGAAAGGGTTATCAAACATTGGAACGGGCTGCCCAGGGAAGTGGTGGAGTCCCCATCCCTGGAGGTATTTAAAAAATATTCCCCCCTCGTCCTATCACTACATGCCCTTGTAAAAAGTCCCTCTCCCGCTTTCCTGTAGGCCCCCTTCAGGTACTGGAAGGCTGCTATGAGGTCTCCCTGGAGCCTTCTCTTCTCCAGGCTGAAGAGCCCCAACTCTCTCAGCCTCTCTTCATAGGAGAGGTGCTCCAGCCCTCTGATCATCTTCGTGGGCCTCCTCTGGACTCGTTCCAACAGCTCCATGTCCTTCTTCTGTTGGGGGCCCCAGAGCTGGATGCAGTACTCCAGGTGGGGTCTCATGAGAGCGGAGTAGAGGGGCAGAATCACCTCCCTCGACTTGCTGAACACGCTGCTTTTGATGCATCCCAGGATACGGTTGACCTTCTGGGCTGCAAGCGCACACTGCCGGCTCATGTTAAGCTTCTTGTCAACCATCACTCCCAAGTCCTTCTCCTCAGGGCTGCTCTCAATCCATTCTCCGCCCAGCCTGGATTTGTGCTTGGGATTGCCCCGACCCATGTGCAGGACCTTGCACTTGGCCTTGTTGAACTTCATGCAGTTTGCACAGGCCCAGCTCTCAAGCCTGTCAAGGTCCCTCTGGATGGCATCCCTTCACCACACAGCTTGGTGTTGTCGGCAAACTTGCTGAGGGTGCACTCAATCCCACTGTCCATGTCACCGACAAAGATGTTGAAAAGCACCAGGATGCTGGGATACATTTTAACACAGACAGCTTTATTAACAGCAACAGAAGAGAGAAGAGTCTTCCTTTCACTTCTCCCTTCCCTTCCCCCCTCTCCCCCCCCAAAAAAAATCAAGGATTTTCTGGTATCCTGTATGATGTTTGACATGCTATAGGCCAATACTTAGCTCCTAACATTCAGCTCATGCTTGAATCGCCTAAGATTACTTTCACAAAGGAGACTGAGGAGGTGTAAAGGATACCTGTCTGCAGAGAGTATCCCTGTCATTTTCCAAGTTAATTGGGGTTTGTGAGTTACCACTCAACTCCCCTGTTGTCTATACTGAGCACTGGATGATAAAATTATTACTTATAAACTGTTGTCTTGACAACTGTCAACATTACAATCGTGTCCTGTTCTTTTAAACACACTGTTTTTCCAGATATTGTGAGGAAGAAGGAAAAACACTTTGTCAAATATAACAGAAAGGAGAGGTGAAAAAAAAAAATCTTCCCAGTCCCTTAAGCTGGTGATTACTCAAACACGTGGCATCTTGGGAAAATACTTAAAGCTGAACTTCCTAGTACGGGACAATGGCTGCATGGAAATCATCACTGCCTTTTGCCCAAAGGACTTCATTGGAATAGTAAACATGGCAATCAACTCTACTGCACCCTCACCCCTCTTCCTCACCCTGCAGTTCCTAAATTTTACATTGCCACACTTCTCATGTTTGTTTTTTGAATCCTGCCTTGTCTGCGTGGGTCACTCACAAACGGTTCGTTTGCTTGCCTGCACTCCAGCAACCAGCCATCTCCACCTACAAAATCCATTCTTTCCACAATTTGGTATAGCTGCCCCTCTTCTCACATGTACACTTATTCACTCAAGAACACCAGCTTCTGGTTGCTAAAGAGCAGAAACATTTGAGAGGGAGATAAGAATGGGAAAAGGGAAAGAAAGACTGAAACTGGAAATGGAAGGCAAAAACTAGATGGAATTTTCTCAGGACCTCTTAATTTTCCCCCCACTCCCCAGAATATATCTCATCCCTCTCCTTTCCTTTGAGCTCCCTGTATGATAACCCTGGCATTGCTAAAGGTAGTAAGAAATGTATACAGTCTCTTCTACCCACACTGTCTCCTTTCTCAGAAACTGTGTTTAAATGACTATTGAATGGGGAAGAGGAGAAACAACAGAGCAGGCTTGTTTCTCCCATCTCCTCTGGGAGCACAGAATAGAAATAAAGGAATAATTGTTTACTTTTTCTGTTTAAATTGATTTTTCCATGTTCATCTTCTGGGGATTTTTGAGCACGTTGAAATCGGTGGACTTTAACTGACTTCAGATTGTTTTCTTCTTGTATGGGAAAGGAATGAGGTGATTACAGAATAACTCCTTAGTGGCTTGGGTGTGACTTGTTCAAAACTGTGTTTTGATTAGAGGCTTGGGAGATTTTATTTTATTTATTTTTCACTCTCGCTTACCCCCTCCATGAGCAACAGTCATTAGATTTGTGGCAAGTCAGAAGAGAAATTTCTTGGTGTCCCACATTTGGGAAATTTGAAAGCCAGAAGATTCAGATGCAAAATCCAAAGTTTATGGTATAATTTTTTCAGAAGTACTTCCTCTTTCCTTTCTCCAAAAAATCCGCAACACAGTACTGATGGTTAAGCTGCATTTCCTGAGTTTAAGGATAAAAGAAGTAAAGGGAAAGTGAAGATAGAAAAGTGGAAATGGAAGAAGGAATTAAATGAGGAAAAAATGGTACAAATAGGAACAAAATATTTCTCCCTGCCTTATTCTACATTTTAATGTAACTGCAAAGCAACATCACTTTTACTTTTCTCTTTGTCTCTAACTTTTGTAGAGATAATTGTCTTTTTAATATGAGGGTGTGGTTTTTTTAATCCTTTATGTATGAGCAACCTTCTGTGGTAGAAGAATATCAAAAGAGAAAGCACAATACTTTGATATGTTCAATTCCAGCTTTAAAGCTATGTTGGAATGTCATTCAAAAATTTTCAGATGGGTTTTATTTCTCCATTAATATATGAAATAGGTAGTTATAGGTGTTTGACCTGTACCTTATTATATCTCCAAAGAGACTGTACCAGTGGACTAATAAGTCATACCATGTCGTATCTTATGATCAGTTTTATCTCCAGAAGAATGGAAGTGTATTAAAGAGGTATTAAAAAGATTCAGGATGAAGACAGACCTTTGCAATAGTTTACAAGTAGTTTCTGTCTGAGTCCTTGGGAGCAAGCAAAATGTACCAGAATTAATTCAATTTTGCTTTGATTCAGGTATTTTTAGCAAGCTCTCCCTATGATAAAATGTATTATCCATTAGTGCTTCCCAAGGCATCTCTGCTTTTACCTTAAATATGATTTAAGTACAACAAAAAATAGTATTTCTGATTTTCCTCCACATCCCAATGGTAGAAATCCTAGCATATCATTTCCATGTACTAAATGGTTTTCCTTTCATTTTGCTTTTTTTTGTTCTTGTTGATTTGTACTGAATAGATTAGTTTAATAATTTATTGCCAAAGTGTTGTGGTTTAACCCCAGCCAGCAACTAAGCACCACACAGCTGCTCACTCACTCCCCTCCCCCCCCGGTGGGATGGAGAAAGAACTGGAAGGGTAAAAGTGAGAAACAAACTCGTGGGTTGAGATAAAGACAGTTTAATTAAAAAGAAATAATAATTTTTAAAAAATTAAGGAAAAGAGGAAAAAAAATAACAAAGAGGAAAATAAAACCCAAGAAAGACAAGTGATGCAAATGAAAACAATTACTCACCACCAACTGACCAATGCCCAGCCAGTCCCTGAGCAGTGGCCCCCTCACCAACCTCCCCCTCAGTTTTATTGCTGAGCATGATGTCATATGGTATGGAATATCCCTTTGGTCAGGTGGGGTCAGCTGTCCCAACTGTGTCAATTACCAACGTCTTGCGCACCCCCAACCTAATCGCTGGCAGGGCAGTCTGAGGAGCAGAAAAGGCCTTGATGCTGTGTGAGCACTGCTCAGCAATAACAAAAACATCCCTGTATTATCAACACTGTTTTCAGCACAAATCTGAAACAGCCCCATACCAGGTACTATGGAGAAAATTAACTCTATCCCAGCCAAAACTGATACACAAAGTAAGAATATGCTTTCCAAGTAAGGGCCTGCATTCACTAATAGAACAACAATAAATAATTGCCCTCAAAAATGTTTTGTCCCCAAGTAGAAGAGTCTTTCACTTGCCTGTTCTCTTTTACAACACAAAGATGTTCAATAGATTATGGTCAGTAATGCTGGGAAAAATATTAGGTTTCCTAGAGCAGAGCAGAATTACGTCCTTGTGTGTTAGTACTGTTGCATTTTCCAGATTTAAATCAAACAAGCAAATCAAAACATACAATACCTGTAAGTATCGTTCTTAGGGGCTTGCTGAAGTTATGCAGTTTGAACAGGTTTATTGTTCCATAAAGGCACACTTGCATCACGTAGATGTATTTATAGTTTTCCATTAGATTAAAATGCTGTAAAAGCTCAAACCTTCATTGCTCTCTAATAGAATATAATTCTAATTTTACAAGGTGGAGTTGATTCTCTGATCCTGCAAGAGACTGGAACATGCAGCCTAGTTGTATTTTGTCAGTTCTGGGAAGCTTTTTGTTACCCTTTTTTGAAGAATGGCTCATATTTGATGCTATGAAATAGGTAGAACATGATGATCAGTGTTTTCAAAGCTAGTGCTAAGGAAGGGTCCCACAGAACAGCTGTATCCCATAAGATAAACACATGCCCACCCTTCCTTCCTGATTTACAAGCTATGCAGCACAGTGCAGTTTTCCAGATTCTGATATTCTTCCCATTCACTTCCTGAGAAGGAAATGCTCAAAATGTTTACTTGCTGTGATCATGGACTGTGTTTCCTTTCAAATAGGAAATGATACAACTCAATGTCTCAGCCTGTAATCCTTTTTTAGGAAAAAGACAACATCAACATGGGTCTCTAGAATCATGAAAGACTGGCAGATACTTTTCACCCTCATCTTGGCAGCAGTCAATAGTTGATTTAATCCTTGGTAGCAATAAAATCCTCAAAGCTGCAGATAAGGAGCCTGTGAATCCACAGTGGCAGGCTCCCTTGCGTACAACAGTCTCTGGCTATGCTTGTGCATGATCCTGGAATACTTGATGCACTCCTCCCACTCCAAAAGACCGAGGGTGATGAAGAGTTCTCATTTATCAACAGTTAACGGCGGTCTTTTTAAATGACCAGCAGCATCCTGTTCAGATTATGTTGTATGTCACTTTAGATGCATGCCACGAAATATCTGCCTTGGAGGGAACAGGTTAAAACTTTCATCTTCAGCTTGGCATTTAGTCGGTGCCACATGACTGCTGTGAGCTGTAATACAGAGTGTGCCCCAGCCTGTTGTGTAAACACTGTGCAGGATTAATAGGCCGCTGCCCACAAGAATGTACAGCATCTGGACGCTCTCGGCTGCAGGTGGAGGAGGACGTGCCTCCAAGAGACAATTAAAATATCTTTAAAGGGAGCAACTTGTAACTTTGAACTTACATCAGTTCTTCCAGTATTTTCAAAAGGATACAGCAATTAAGTAGGATAGATTTTGCTACCGCATACCATTATAATTATAGTCTCATAATCTTATGTAACTAGGTTTTCATAATGATCGTGATATTGATGTTTAGCATCAAATATTTATCCAACTCTAACCCTTCTACTATAAGTCATCCTTTTGGCTTAAATACAAGGAATGGATGCCGGCAAACAAACATTGTGCAGAATCTGAGAGCTTATGAAAGCACCTATAAAGCAATTGCAAAGTACATACTAAGCCACCTCTAAAATGATATGATGGTGTAAACATCCTAGAGGTCATATTGATCTTCAGTATCTAAATGCTAGAGTGCTTTTAACAATAGATGAGTGAGACATAAATATGCCACATAATACTGCATTATCCTAAATAACATCTATAAATTGCCATGTGTAACGTAAAATTGAAATATGCTAAGGGAACATTGTGTGGATTCTTCCCAGTAAAAGCTGTCAGGAACCTACCAAAACATTAAAACTGACAGAAATGAATGAGATAAATTAATTAATATTTAAGAATATTGCTTATCATCTTTTTATTTCACGTTTGTTTTTGCAGCAGATTCCCTCAGGCATTTGTGGTTGGGTTCCAATCCCATATGTTGCTCTTTCACAAAAAGATTTGTCCTTCTGAGGTCATCTTTAGTCTTTCCATCATCCTCCTATTCCAGGAGCCACTATTTTATCCATGTTGTGCCCTCTGGCACTTGTCAGGTGTCTTTCTTTGGCTGACCTCCTGCTGGGAGAATGGCCATGTCCTGGACTGTCCTGCTGTCTTCATCAAGAGAAGGGTATTTGGGTCTTCCTCTCACCCTGAGGACCTAAATTTGTCATTGCAATGCCATTTCTAGGCTAGGTTTAGGGTAAATAGCTTATTGGGTATAGGAATACTATAATTGGATAAAACAAACAAAGTTGTAAAAGTGAAACATAGCCTCATATGCTATAAGGAAAACTATTTTTTGAAGTTATGACTGATGGTTAGGGCATTAGTCTGCCTTGGCCTAGAGGAGAGCAGAGCTGCAGCACAGGTTACTGCAAGTCAGGAAAAGCAAGGAGTTGAGCCTGCTTTTGGCTTTGTCCCTATTTTTAATAAAACCAATGTAGAAAATTCAAAACATTTCATGAGATCGACTGTTTTCTAGCCAATATTGCTCAAATGCTAATAGGTGTTTCATACTGGGGGAAACACACAGAGTTCAATTCTTTTCCTGTCTTAGGTACAGACAGGCATTTACACCACTGCAAGAGAGTGACATGCTTTCTTTAAGGGTGATTGATTTTTAACATAAACTGTGTGTTTTAGGTTGGAATTGTTCAGTACAGACAGACTGTAGTCCATGAATTTTTCCTGAATACATACTCAATAACAGAAGACGTGATGGCTGCGGCTATGAGAATACACCAGTGGGGTGGCACACAAACTATGACAGCCCTTGGAATAGATACGGCGAGGTACATTCACAAAATATTGTCCTGCATATGGTAGGAATGGTCTCAGTTCTGATTTTATAAATCAAAAATATGATGTGGCTGGCATCTGACTTAATTTTAGCTAAGCAAATGAAATTTAGGAGAGTGGATAAACAGACTCTGTCCAACCTCTAGAGTAGTTGTATATGGCACCCAGAAAAGGTAGCTGTCTCTTGAATGGAGGAAATAGGGAAAGAAAAAAAGACATGGAAACAAGGTTGTAGTCCTAAGCAAAGGGATGACAATCTTTTTCCACATAGAGCAGGTAGGAACTGTGTGTGTAGAGGGATCAAGGAAATTAAGTTTTTCAGAGGAAACGGGAGAAAATAGAACTTTTTAATGTTAATTTGTCTTCCTTATGAGGTTAAGATTAATACAGGGTTTGAGCCCACAATTGTCAGCAAGTCTAGAAATTTTATATCTGAAGTCTTTGAAGCTTCTGGATCATTGAGAGATTAAAGATCTGTTGTAGCAATAGCATTATTTAGAAATGCTTCCTTTATGAGAAAAATGAAATCTGACTTTTGTAGAACAGACAGTAAAATGCAAAATCAAACTCCCAGATGACTGATGCAGACAGTTATCCGTTTCCACTCCTAGCCCATCAGACCTGGTTATGGACTATGTGAAAGATAAGAAACCAGAGGACAATTAAAAAAGAAGAAAGTGAGAGGCACTTTACACCCAATACAAAACCCTACAATGTTGTCCTGGTTCTGCGCTCATTGAAATCATTACTGAGCAAATAGTTGAAAGTACTTGCTCAAATGGACAGTTTGCCATTAGTTTGCTGCCCTTTTCAATAAAAACTGTTTCCAAAGTAATTTAAAATGCTCATAAATAGTGTTAGCACAAAAGGATACCTAAGAATGGACCTCACTGATAAACATTAATATAGCAATGATCTGCATTACTAAACCTTTCATATCTTTTCTCTTTTCTACTTTTTTTTTCAACATGACAGCATGACTTTATTCCATAAAAGATTGTATTCTCCCTTTCCAAACAACCATCTAGTTGAAATGTGCAGCATCTTTCTCATGAACTATTTGATTATCTGATTAAAGTTCTGTTGATATTATGTCTTAAAACTAATGAAATTCTTACATATTCACCGGTAATGTTTTCATTAGATACAAGTAGACGTTTGAGGGAGTCCTAACAAGTTCATGAAAGCAGAGCCAGTTGAGAATTGCCAAATATTCAGAAACCATATGTGGTTCAGAAAGTCCCTGTGCACCATGAACTGTTGCAGGCTTGTAAATACAGGAAGTATCAGGAAAAGCTTCCTCTGTTCTTGCAATCTTCCTACCCATCCACTTTTGGCTATCATCAACGGTGGATCTTAGCTTTCATCCGTGTGGCCAATCTTAGAGCTCTGTGGTATTTTTCTAAAATGAGGAAGCCCTGTTTCCCTTCCTTCTCCTCCAGAGCCCTAATCTGGCTTTGCCTTTTCTGGTCCCCTCCAGACTCTGGGTGAGCAGCTGCCCAAAACCTCAGTGCCCCTTTGCCCATCTGCGGCTGTAGAATTCAACTGGTCACCCCAACCTGCCTCCGCTCACCTGCAAACTACTTCTGCCACATCCACAACAACCAATTTTGCTGTAGATGTGCAGAGATGTGCTTGTAGCTGAATAAATACTTTGACCACTTGAAGTTCTGTTGTAGGGTGGAAAGAGTTTTTCTTTGTATGTGGGTTTGGGGAGAGGGGGGTGTTGGCTGGTTTTGGGTTTTTTCTTTTTAGCTGCCAAAAGCTGTTTTAAGGTGTCAAAAGTTTATTTGGATAGGAAAAGAATTCTTCACTATCCAGCATTGTGTTTTCTGCTGTCGCTCTCAAATGAATGAAAGATGAATGAATGCTTGTGAAACTCTTTGGCTATGAACTGTTGTGTAAGTTCCAATTGTTGTTGTTTGTATTTGTTCATGGTTAATAATAATTTCCTTTTCCTGCTTCTTAATTAATATAAAATCTTTTAGTGTATGGTTGACTCTGCAAAAATGATGCATGTACTAAATGCTGACATTGTCTTTCTCCAAACCCTTTATGCTCCCTTTAGGAAAGAGGCTTTTACTGAGGCTCATGGTGCATGACGAGGAGTACAAAAAGTAATGGTTATTGTGACTGATGGGGAATCACATGACAACTACAGATTAAAAGAAGCAATTGATAATTGTGAAGATGAAAACATTCAGAGATTTGCTATTGCTGTAGGTGAAAAATGGGGAAAAATTCAGAATCTTTAAAGCATGTTTCATCTTCCAAATATAATGTCTGTTTAAAAAGTTCATTTCACAGAACCTTTATGGAAATATCATTTCAGAGAGGAAAAAAAGAAAGATGCTTAAAAAAACATTAAAAATTTGCTTTCTGATTTTATAGAACATAAGAAAAAGCATCTGTCTTCCTGGTGATGACAGGCGTGTGTGCGTGTGAAGAAAAAGGAGAAAGAGTTTAAGGGGCAGTATAAAATCTAATCCTTTTTGTTAAGAGCAATATTGAACAGAGTGGATTAGTTCAGATGATCTGAGCAATTTCTATAGACACATTACCCACTTTAAAAAAAAAAAAGGCAAATGTAAACCATCAACAAAAAAAATAGGTTTATTATGGCTGTTATGTGTGCTGGCATTCTAAGGTTGTCATTTTCACATAGAGCAAACTTAGTAGCTGAATGAGAGAATGAACATGATGGAGGTTAACCCATATAGAGAAATTTGGAAAAATTAATGATAGATTTGGTATGAACTCTCCACTGTATTTGTGTATTCTATACTGGAATCACCTGTTTTCTCTCATTAATTTTTAAGCTGCATTGGATTGTTGCTTCTCCATTCCTATCTCTCTGTATTGGTACAATGAGGTGGTATGGAACCATAACATCTTTCTTGAAAATGTATCTTTAATATAAAGGCATAAAACTAAAGTTAAATCCATTAGCACACAAATTTTCAGTGGTTTCCTTTGTAAAGCTAGAGATAATTAAAGAAAAAGTCATCCTTGAAGCTGTAATAATTTTTAGCAATGAAATTCCTGTCTAGAACCAAATTTGAATTGCTCCAGTGTCCAGGAATGCTAGAACATGGAAGTTTGTTTTTTATTTCCCTCTCAAAGCAAGTTAAGTGTGTAGAATAATCTTTTTTCTATGAAAAATATTTCTCCAATTCCCAGACTGATAAATGAGTAATTTTGTTCTGAGGCATCTTGAATTTTTACAGCAGCAGTGTTAAAACTGGGGACAAAATCTAAAGTCTTGTACTGGGATGGAGTCGTGTCTCCAAGGCTAAACAATAACCAGCTGTTCTATCACCCAATGACCCCTCCCTGACCAAGAAAGGGAATTGGGAAAAGGAGCGAGACTCGTGGGTTGAAATGGAAACAGATTTAATAAAATAGGAAAACCAATATTAATACTAATGCTAATATAAAATACACAGAGTTATACTCAGCCTATATAGTGGTCGCAAGCTTCGCGCTCCCAGCAGTGAATGCCAGATGTCAAACACTGCGAGCACCACAGCTCCAGTGAAAGCGCAACGGTCACAACGAATGGGAGAGTAGGCCTTGGGAGCAGAATGACGGGCGAGACCCTCCAGGGATGGCAACCATTGAAGAGAGGGCTGTCCCCAGCAAACTTTCCAATTTATAGTGAGAGAGATGTTTATAGTATAGAATACTTCCGTTGGCCAGCCTGGGTCAGCTGCCCTGGCTTTCGCTCCTCCTAGCTTTAGCCCCCAGGTGCCTCGAAACTGCTAATGGCCTTGATCACCATGGAAACCCGCATACCATGGTTGGCCATGAACTAAACCAAAGTGTCTTATCAACTTTGTTCCCACTGTATCGGGTGCTACAGTGTTCTCAAAAGTGCAGCTTTTTCTGAACAGAAAGTTGATTCTATGATTCTATCTCAGCAAAACCAGGACAGTATTCCACCCCTTATTCCATATCATTTACGTCACACCCAAGTCACTACTATTTTCCATGTCTCTCAACATATATATAAATACACACACATATATACATGCAGATATCATTCCCTTAGTCTATGGATCATCTCTCTAAAAAGTTCATTGAATTAATTTAGTCCAAAACCGTGAGTTCAATCTGTCATAATAGTCTTTCAGGCAGGAAAAAATTATGTGGGATTCACTTGGTCAGCAGATTGGGACCAGGCTTCTATACAGTGTGATGGACTGGTGAAGTTGGGCGCAGCAGGATGATGTGTCATGCATCTGGAGCTCACAGCTGGTGTATCTGGTGTGGCCCATGTTCATGGTCTGTGGAGATTCTTACTGTAATAAATAACTAGAGAAATGATGACAAGCAGTATCGTATAACAATTAGCATCATACAGTTCATATTATTGGCTATTCTCAACCAAAATCAAATCTCCTTGAGGTACAGATTGAACTATCCCATCTTCCTGCATCATCCACCAGGCACACCCAGGTCCTTGACCAAAAGCAATACCATGAAAGTGTTTGCCTTTGCTTTATTCCCCTCTACAGTATGTAAAAGTTCTGACTGAGTAGGGCCAGCTCAATTGACAGATCCCCTGGTGTTAACTAACCAGGTGGCCTTTGCTAAGTGTTCATCACAATTTTTGAATGTCCCATCACCCATTGCTTTCAGTGTAGTCTTCAACAGTGCATTACATCGTTCCACTTTCCCGGCACCTGGTGCATGATAGGGGATGGGATATATCCACTCGATACCATGCTCTTTAGCCCAGGTATCTATGAGGCTATTTCGGAAATGAGTCCCCTTGTCTGACTTGATTCTTTCCGGAGTGCCACGTCACCACAAAATTTACTTTTCAAGGCCCAGGATAGTGTTCTGGGTGGTGGCATGAGGCACAGGATATGTTTCCAACCATCCGGTACTTGCTTCCACCATTGTGAGCACATGCTGCTTGCCTTGGCGGGTTCGTGGAAGTGAGATATAGTCAATCTGCCAGGCCTCCCCATAATTATATTTCAGCCATCGTCCTCCATACCAGAGACGTTTCAACCGTTTGGCTTGCTTAATTGCAGTGCATGTCTCACATTCATGGATGACCTGTGCAATAGTGTCCATGGTCAAATCCACACCTCAGTCATGGGCCCATCTATATGTCGCATATAGGACTCCACACAGCAGCTTTCCACCTTTGCTGTTTGCCTACAATACAACAAGATCCATCAGTGAACAAGGCATGATGCTTCTCATTTTCTGACAGCTTATTGTATGGTGGGGCCTCTTCACCACGTGTGACCTCCTCATCTTGCGACATACCAAAATCTTTGCTTTCAGGCCAGTCCATGATTACTTCCAAAATTCCCAGGCAATTGAGGTTCCCTATTCGAGCCCACTGAGTAATCAATGCAACCCACTTACTCCACGTAGCATCAATTGCATGATGTGCGGATGGGGTCTGTCCAGTTCAACACTGGCAATCAGGGCGCCAGGAGGAGCTGTGCCTCAGTGCCAATTATTTCTGAGGCAGCTCAAACTCCTTCATAGGCTGCCAGTATCTCTTTTCCAGTTGGAGTAAAAAGGTCCTGGGATACTCTCTATCCCTGACTCCAAAACCCCAGGGGTCGACTTCAAGTCTCCCCCGGAGCCTTTTGCCAGAGGCTCCATGTAGGACCATTCTCCCCAGCTGCAGTACAGAGGATGTTCTTTACTTCTGGTCCCATCTGGACTGGTCCAAGGGCCACTGCATGAACTTTCTCTTGATTAATTTGTTCAAAAGCCTGATGATGCTCAGGGCCCCATTTAAAATCATTGTTCTTCCAAGTCACTTCATAGAGAGGGCTCACAATCTGACTGTAATGTGGATTATGCATTCTCCAGAAACTCACAATGCCTAGGAAAGCTTGGGTCTCCTTTTTGTTAGTTGGCGGAGACATAATTGTGATTTTGTTAATCAATCACATCCATTGGGATCTGACAACGGCCATCTTGCCACTTGATTCCTAAAAACTGGATCTCCTTTGCAGGTCCCTTGACCTCACCTTGTTTTATGGCAAAACCGGCTTCCAGAAGGATTTTAATTACTTTTTCCCCTTTCTCAAAAACTCCTGCTGTGTCACCCCATACAATGATGTCATCAATGTATTGCAAGTGTTCTGGAGTTCCACCCTTCCCCAGTGCAGTCTGGACCAGTCCACGGCAAATGGTGGGGCTGTTTCCACTCCTGGGGCAGTCAATTCCACATGTACTGGATGCCCCTCCAGGTGAAAGCAAACTGTTGCCTACACTCCACTGCCAAAGGAATGGAGAAAAACACATTAGCGATGTCAGTCGTGGCATACCACTTGGCTGCCTTTGACTCCAGTTCATAATGGAGTTCTAGTATGTCTGGCACAGCCACACTCGGCGGTGGTGTGACTTCATTCAGGCCACAATAGTCCACAGTTAGTCTCCATTCCCCACTGGACTTTCACACTGGCCATATGGGACTGTTGAAGGGTGAGCATGTTTTGCTGATCACTCCTTGGTTCTCCAGTTGATGGATCAGCTCATGGATATGGATCAGGGAGTCCCGATTAGTGTGATATTGTCGCCAGTGCACTGTCATAGTAGCGACGGGCAGCTTTTGCTCCTCAACCCTCAGCAGCCCCACAATGGAAGGGTCCTCTGATAGACCAGGCAGGGTAGACAGCTCTCTAATTTCTTCCATCTCCACAGCCACTACACCAAACATCCACCGGTACCCCCTCGGGTCCTTGAAATACCCTCTCCTCAGGTAATCTACACCAAGAATGCATGGGGCATCTGGGCCGGTCACAATAGGCTGCATCTGCCACTCAGTCCCAGTCAGAATCACTTCAGCTTCCAATACAGTCAGCTCTTGGGAGCCCCCTGTCACGCCAGAGATGATACAAATGGATTCTGTCCCTTTATAGTTTGATGGCATTATGGTGCATTGTGCACCAGTGTCCACTAGTGTCTTATACTCTTGTGGTTCTGATGTGCCAGGCCATCAAATCCATACAGTCCAATAAGCACGGTTGTCCCTCTCCTCCACTTGGCTGGAAGCAAGGCCCCTCTAATCCTGAGGATAGTGTCTGTTATCGACATCTGGATTCAAGCGGCTCGCAGGGATTCGACCCCCATCCCCATTACTCACGTCTTCTAAAAAGGGATCCGAAGCCCACCTAGACTGTCTGGAGAACTTCCCATTGGAAACTGGAGCAGCAATTTTCCTGGAAGAACCCCTTTTGTGATTGTCTTACCTCTCAACTTACATACATGTGCCTCTAAAGCTGAGGTAGGTTTTCCATCGCATTTTCTCATGTCTTCTCCATGGTCACGCAGGAAAAGCCACAGGGTGCCTCATGATGTGTACTGTCTCTCCTGAGCATTTCTTGCAGGGGAACGCTGTCTCCTGATAGCTGAGACATTTTTCAGTACAGGTGGGGAGCGGGGTCTGTCCTCCATCTGGGACAATTTTTCCAACACCTTACTGAGCAGTTCTGTGGATTTTTCAGATGGTTTTTCCACAGCTGAGATGCTGGCCCGTGGGGAGGAAGAGAGATTATCTGCATATTGCTGCATTCTATTATCTATGTCACCCACTGTTGGTTCGTCATCATCTTTCCAGCTAAATAATGCTGATGTGTTGCCATATGACAGTGGCCTGGTCAGTACCCACTTGTGCCACATGGGTCCAGTAACTCTGAGTGCATCTGGATCTACTGGTGTCTGCGGGTTGTCCAGGTCATCAAAAATCAGCTCCCACACAGATATTTTCCTTAGATTCTTAACACCTCTCTCAATGGTCGCCCACTTGCCTGGGTGGTATGCGACATCGTCCCTCAAGGGATATCCGTTCCTCACACTCAGCAGGAGTCGCCTCCAGAGAGTGAGGGCCTGTGCGTCTGTTGCAAGACCACTATCAATACCCACTTCTCTAGCCATTGGTCCCAGCTGCTTGCCCCTACCCTCTAATTCCAAACCATCGGCTCCGTTATTCCAGCAGCGGAGCAGCCAAGTAACAAGTTGCTCACCTTCATGACGGCTGTAATCTTTGCGTATATCTCGCAGCTCACTCAGGGATAGAGATCGAGTGCTTACCTCTGGTTCTTCCTCCCGTGATGTCCCTGGTAGGCCTTCACAACCTGCTCTTTTTGTGTATTTCTTCTTCTGTTCAGGGGTGACTGATACTAGCACTGGTTGAATCCCTAGGTCAGTTGCATCACCCATCGCTGAGGGCTGAATAGCTGCAGTGCTTGTTGCCAAAGTCTGCGTAATCGCAGCGAGTATCGCCTGGAGTTGAGTAATCACAGTACCCGTTGCAGAAATATGGTTAACCTCTGCGGTAGCTGCGATGCCTGATGTAGGGGCTGGCAGGGTCTGAGTATCTGCGATGCCTGTTGTGGGGCCGAGGCTGCTGCGGTGCCTGTTGTGGGGGCCAGGGCAGCTGCGGTGCCTGTTGTAGGGCCTGGAGCTGCTGCGGTGCCTGTTGTGGGGGTTGCAGCAGCTGCACGGTACCCACACCTATACTGATGTTGTACTCTAAGCAAGACCAAGAACTGAAAGACATTCAGAAGGCCTGACAATATGAGCATGGTTGTTGAAACATCCCAAGGGTATTCAAAATTCTCAAAAACTGTTGAAATTAGCCTCGAGAGAGAAGGAAATCACCAAACAGATGTCTCCCTCTCAGCCTGACTGTGCAAAAAGAAAAAAAAGGTATAATTAGCAACAAAGTCCACTATCTGACTCCCAAAGTATTCAGAGGAATCCGCCGCTGCTGTTTTGCTTGGCACTTCGCCCACTAGCATTCCATAGAAATCAGAAATCGGAGCAATTACAAAAGAATTTGTAATACCGTAAATGAACACCAAACAACATAGCAAAACAATACCTATAACCCCATGCTGAGAAGCAATAATCTGCACAAAACCAATAACAAACAGTGGTAAAGCTTCCCAAAACTCCAAAAGCAACTCTGAAAAGAAATACCAGAGAATTCCACCCAAAGACCACGTTACCCGCTCCAACATAATGAATTCTCATAATGAATCCGGTCAAATCTGTTAAAACTTCAACCCTCCAAAACTCTCAGATTAAAAGTCTGTGGTTCTCCTGGGTAAGCTATTTAAGTTGGGCACCAAATAAACTGTCTTTATTTAGCCCGCATCCAGGGCTAAACAGTAACCAGTTGTTCTATCACCCAATGACCCTTCCCCAGTTGAGAAAGGGAATCGGGAAAAGGAAGGAGATTCGTGGGTTGAAATGGAAACAGATTTAATAAAATAAGAAAACCAATATCAATACTAATGCTAATATAAAATACACAGTTATACTCAGCCCATATAGTGGTCGCAAGCTTCCCACTCCCAGCAGTGAATGCGATGTCAAACACTGCGAGCACCACAGCTCCAGCGAAAGCGCAACGGTCACAACGAATGGGAGAGTAGGCCTTGGGAGCAGAATGACGAGTGAGACCCTCCAGGGATGGCGACCATTGAAGAGAGAGAGGGCCGTCCCCAGCAAACTTTCCAATTTATAGTGAGCGTGACGTTTATGGTATAGAATACTTTCGTTGGACAGCCTGGGTCAGCTGCCCTGGCTTTCACTCCTCCTAGCTTAAGCACCTGGCTAACTCGAAACTGCTAATGGCCTTGATCACTATGGAAACCCACATGCCATGGCTGGCAGCAAACTAAAACAAAGTGTCTTATCAACTTTATTCCCACTGTATCGGGTGCTGCAGTCTTCTCAAAAGTGCATCTTTTTCTGAACAGAAAGTTGATTCTATGATTCTATCCCAGTGAAACCAGGACAGTAGGGAATTTTTGTGAGACCTAGTAGTCATTTATTTACATTGTAAACATTTCTGTGCAGTATTCTAGGTGTTTTACTATATATTAAGTGAGATTCTATCAGCCTTATCTAGGCAGCTCATCTCCACTGCAATTGCCAGGCTTTGACGGTTCTCATTGGAGAAAAAAAATAAATTGCTTGCAAGACCAGTTGATTTGTATTAAGAATTATTTATCTATGCATTTCTAATATACTATATAACAAGTTTTACTGAGGCTTCTCAGTTCTGAAAATTGGAGGCGTCTGTTTAATAAGTGATAACTGTTAGATTTCCTTCTTGGTTGGGGCAAATTCAAAAAAGTGGATTCCTTCATAGAAAAGGGTTAAAATGTGAATAAGGATTCCATAGATAGATAAAAGTAGCAAATTTTTCCTCATTTTTCATTAGGTCAAGCCTTATTAATGTGCTTTTTTTCCTTTTTTTTTTCTTTTAAAATGTGCAATGTATTTCTCCAAACAGATTCCCTTCAAAATATCATTCCAATTCAATGCATCATATTTCCTGGAAAAAGCTACTATTCATGTATATGTAGCAAGGTTAGTTGCAGTCATTGCTTTTTTACCTTGTGTTTTTTTCTTAGAAAGCTCTACAGCTTTGTGTTTCGAAGTAAAACAAGGATGACTTTTCTAAACTCAGAAGTGGTTAAACAATCTGTAGAGCTGGCAGCTTTATGGATGTACTTGGTCCAGCAGTAGACTGAGTGGACTAAATAAATAGCTGTTTGTCTCTAGAGCCTGAGGATCATAAGTGAGTCATAATTCCCAGTAGTTTTGCTTTCAGAAAAGGTTTATTCTCTTACAAAATTGCCTCATACTTTAGCATGAATCACAGTTTATGCTAAACAAAAATGTCTGGCCCTCAAAGAGCAAGAGCACTGCAGAAGTTTTCTGTGATAGAGCTGGATGGGTAAAAGGAATGCACTGAGTGTTCACTGTCCCTGCATAATACAGGGATGGTGCAAGAGTAGTGGCCCTTATTTGGTCCATTTTCATTCAGTCAACTGCAGTCTAATTTTAACAAAGATGCATCTCTGAGCTGGGACTGGTGCAGGACTTACCTTTTTAGTTACTGGAAATAGTCTTTTGAATTTATTTTTAGGAGAAAGTAATTAATTGGAAATGGGTGGTATGTTTTCATACCCAGAGCTGTAGGTATTTCAGTTTCTTCAGGTCCTTTCCCACCTAGTAGTCCTGTTGCATGTGCAGATGGATATCACAGTCTGATCGGAGTGGCATATGTTGTTTTATTTTAGTGACAGTGAAGAACTACCTGAGACCTTGAGTGACAACAGAGGACACATTACAATTCCAGTAAAATATGAAGTAGGATTAATATTTGTAAGGTATCGATGCTTCTCTGTACTTCTATTTCATAGCACAATAAATAGCAGGTGTTCAAAGAGAATATAGTATTGTTTTGTTGTTGAGCTGTGCTCAGTATCTACAAATGACAGCTTCTAGTCTCATAAATAGGAGGCACAGGCTGCATTGAAAAGAGGAGTTATATGAAATAATGGAGCAGTCACTGTCCCTATCTTGCTGTAGCGCCTTTTTATCTATTTATATTTGATCTGCAGTTTGCAAGTACAACAGCAGCTTTTGTTGATTCTTGTATTTTGCTCTATTCATTGAAAGGTGTTTCAGGTACATAAGAAAGCAAACACTTCCAGCTTCCTGATGGCCATGAGTTTGTATCACTATAATATTGCATGGTGTAGGGTTTGATTTCCAGCTTCAAAAATTAACCTTAATTTTAGATTCTCAGGGGTTTGGTTTTATCAGTTCAGACATAAACTTTAATGAAGGTCTTGTAGTGTATTTTATTTTCAGAAATAGCTAGAATTCAGTTAAAAGTCATCTCTGAAAACCATTATAAATATTATCAGTAAAGTACATTGCATGGTGTGCAGGTGTAAATAATTAAGTCAAATTCCTTTTGGATGCATTTCACAGCTCAAATCCAGCCTTTGTTTGTCCCATAGGGAACGAGGTTGAATTTAGAACATGCTGGTTTTGTTCTCTTTTTACTTTGTCCTCTCTTTTATAGGACACTTCCTGTTTCACATGGCAATACTTTTAGGACAAGGAACTACACAGCTAGAATAAGAACAGCACAATCAGGCCCTGATGTATTATTTTTGGGAACAATATTTGCTCATTTCATAGTTTTATCTGAACAAAACATTTGAAATGTACATAATAAAAAGGGAGCACTACTCAGAAAATGGATGAGTTGTACTTTAGTGGAAGTAGCAGTGCACTCTTAATTGCAAGACTAGTCCTGGAGGATTAATGAAATAATGAAAAGACATATTATTAACTGCTAGAGTTTTTATGAAGTTTTTGTGCTTATTGTGTTTTGGTTTTTTTTTAACCTGCAGTGTTTTCAAAGAGCACCATGTTATAATTGCAGCAAATGATATCGTCTCTATTGCTATTAACACAACAGAGCAGATTTGGGATGAAGTTACTCTGCATTATAGGGTAAGAAACAATTAAAACTGAATGATATAGGTACTGGCTTCATATCTTCTTTTTTTTTTCTTTTTTTTTTAAATTTGGTTTTAATCACTTAATGTGATAACCTATTACTTAAGTAGCAGCTATGCAATATGTTAAACCTTCTACATAAGAATTTTGTGTTTAACACTTTTTTTTTCCTTGCTTGCTTTGTAATAAGATGAGTCAGAGGTTCTCAGAGTGGTCCATCTCCTGTGGAGTAGTTCTGGTGGGTTTTAGAGCTGCTGCCCTCAGCAGGGTAAAGAGAGCATGCCCTGGTAAATGAGAGCTTGACCTACATTCATTGCAGTTTAGAACAGATATTTCCAAAATCGGGTCAGCTTTGTAAAAGGCAAATGCCATACTCTAAGAACGTTGTCTTCCTAATGGAATGAATACTGCAAACTAAAATCACTTGGAAAAGATATTTAATGGACTAGAAGCCCAGCCTCAAGTTGCAGTAGGACTGAATTTAGTTATCTTGAGAACGTCCTTGTTGCCCAGTGTCAAATCCAAAGCTGAACAAGGGTCCCATATACAAAGGATAAAAGTGCCTGAATCAACTTTCTGTCCATAAAAAATGGGCATGGGAAAGGTCTCACTCCCACTAAACAGCAATGGCAAAGGGTTTTTTTTCCTATTTTTTTAACCCACAGTGTTTTACTCAGCTACTTTTTTTTATTCTAAAAGTTCAAATCCAGTAATCCTGAGGTTTTTTGTGGATGTTTAAGACATTAATCTCATTTCAAAATCTTTGCTTTCTGAATATAAAAGCTGGTAGACTGCAGAGCATACCACTCATGAGCGCAACTCATCTCTGCAAGCAGATTATCACAAATGAGTAGTCAGAAGACAAAAGTTAAACAAGATCTTGAGTACTTAATAAGCTCGTCCACTTCTGAGACAGGATTGCCAATTCCCCTGCCACCAATTCCACCAATGCGTTTTTTTATATCCTCGGCCACAGCAGGCCTGTTCAGAAGGAGCAGCAGCAGCTTACAGATATGTCCTGTGATCTTCTCAGGGAAAAAAGGGGAGAGGAGCAGGTGGCCTGTTGCCTCAGCACGCCTGAGGAGGAACCGGCAGGAGCCACTGTACTCAGCATTGGCTCCTCTCCCATGTTAAAGCATTTTGGGGGCTTTATTAAAAATTGCAATGAAATGACCTTAGATAGAAGTCCTGGATGGTAAGAGGATGCAGTAAACAAGATAACAAGAAGGAATTTATGTCAAAATGGCCCCTTTCATCCTGTTCATTTGATTTCCTTCAATACAGCATTCCATTACCAAAGACCACAGGAGAATGTGTCGGCTAAGTCACAACAGGCTGTTCTCAGGGGAAAAAGTAAGAGTTCATCACACTTTTTGCATAACTGACTGTGGAAATGTAAAATAAAAAAAAAACACACAGAAGAAAAGAAAAAACATAGAAAAGGGAAAAAAAAACACAGTAAAATAAGGAAATTACTAATAAAAACATTTTTTTCTTACAGATTGAAAATGGTGAATACTTTCCAATGCCAAACCTTACACTGCAGATCTTATTTCCCGATGTATCAGCAGCCAAGAATACTCTTCTCTACCTTACTGCATTGTCACATTCCCAAGTAAGCTAGGAATTTTTATTTTTATTATTATTTTAAATTTGAAACTTTTTTTTTGGTGTAAGGAACTGCAAAGTGCAAACATTTGGGATTATGCCTTGCTTCAAGGCAGATCTTGCTTTTAGTCTAAAAGACAAGATGATGGTGTTTTGAGAGTATGTAAAGATGTGCATAAGAAGACTGAGATATAAATTTTCTTAAAAGGAAACAAGCAAATTTAACATGGTGTTGAACAATAATTGGACTATAACAAGGCTAATTTGATATATTGCCAAGTGATGAGGGGTCCAGACTGAGATATGAGGGACAGGAGTTCCTTTCTTAGTTTTGCAAATGCTCTAGTTCTGCTATGTAAATCTAGAGCTCAGTCTCCTGTTCAGTTCTTTCTGTTACTGAAATTAGTCTTCCTGAATTTCTGCTCTCCGGCACTAACAATCCTCTGGCTTCTTCCTTATCTGGGGCACTGAGACATCTTGAAGGGGGTGGTAGGTCATGTCTTTCAAATGCTCTTCACTGCAGCCCTCATTTGAGGGTGATTAGTTTTTCCAATTTACTCCTCAAGCTGCTCTGGAGGAGATCACAATTACAGCAAGTCCCATGATTCCAGATCTGTAGATATTAAAACTAGAGCTATATCAATAACTGGATGGCTGAACAACCCAAATATCACTAAGTTGTGACCTGAACCTCCTTTTTTCTTTTTTTTATCTTTCTCTCAGATACATGCATGCTCACCTTTCTCCAAATATTTCACTTAGTTTTGAGGTGATGCACCAATGAAAAACAAAAGAAACAATCTAAATGAAAGTTCAAGGTTCACTTTAAAACAAAAAATTAAAAATAAAAAAAAAAAAAACAACAAAATATTTCATGTTTAGACTGCAAAGAAATTATGTCTGTTCTTAAATTCCTTCTCCCATTATTTTTGTTCCTAGGCAACCACCACATTTTGACCCAAGTTTGCACATAAGGTGACAAGTCTGCATTTTTCTGTATGTATAATTCATCTACGATTAGCTAAACAGTGATAGTAGTGTACCAAAGTTCACTGCAGGGGGTTTGCAATCCTCTTCACACTAGTAATCTGAAAGTGAATCACCTGGACCAAAAAAAACCAAATTTCCCCGCACTGAAGACACCAAAGGATTTGCCAGCTGCCTTTGAAGGAGCCATGGAGGGCTAGAAGTGCTCCAGCACCCACTCCTCCTCCCCAGGCACTACAACAGAGGCTCCTGAATCCTGCACTTAACCTTCCTGTCTGCTTGCTAAGGCAGAAGCTCTGTGGATTCCTGTGCAAAAGCTGTTTAGCTCTCTTAATAGCCAGCTCTTCCTGGTTCATGTAGTGGTCATCTTGCAGAAAGCTCTTGTTTGCTTCTACAGATGTTTAAGTAGCTGGATAGAGTTTAGGTTAAATTATCTCATAAAAAGGTCATTTGTTGTTTGAATAATGATACTTCAATACCTACACCATCTGAATTTCTTCTTCTGCACTCTCCCAATATGCAGTTTTATTGCTGTCCTGGTTTGGCCTAAACCAGGCCAATTCTGGGATGAATATATATACTACATGTAGGCTTATCATAATTGTAGACTTTGTAGGTTCTTTTATTTTTGGCAACACAAATGGTTTTCCAGTGCTGATCTTTAAGGGATCTACAGGGTAACTAGTTTGGCAGATGGCATTCTGTTAGCAAAATACAAATATTATTCTTATTGTCTGAATATCTAACCTATTACCAAGAAAAGCTCTGGAAACAAGCCAACATTAATAACATTAATAATATTTACTAACTGCAGTAAGTCGCTAAATGCAATTGTCATGGTTTAAAGCTGGGCCGGCTATTAAACCGGTGGCAGACGCTCTCTGTTAACCCTCCTCCCACCCCAGAAGGGAAAGGGAAAGGGAAAAGGGAGAGAGACTTACGGGTTGGAAAGTTAAAACCAGGCCAATACCAACGAAGGTATTCCATCCCATACACGTCATTCTCAGTATAAAGCAGGGGGGATCACGAGGGTCTCGGCCTGGTTTTGGGGGCCTCTGCCTGCTTGGGCTGCTTCTGCTGCTTCGGGCTGCTTCTGCGGCTTGAGCCTTTGGCCAGTGTCCAAAGAGGACTCTGTCCGTTTTCCTGCTGCCCCTGATCCCGATCCGTGCATCCCTGAATCCAGTTCCTGTCTGTCGCTGGGCCCAGCCTGGGCCTTCCCAGAGCCTGCCCTGCAGTGCCGGTGGTGACATGGCCGACATCGGGGGAGCTCGATCTTGGTTTTGTATATATTTGTATATATTTGATTATTCTAATATTATTATTGTACTCTTTTTCATTATTATAGTTTATTAAAACTCTTTTAACTTTCCAACCCGTAAGTCTCTCTCCTTTTTCCCTTTCCCTTTCCCTTCTGGGGTGGGGGAGAGGGTTAACAGAGAGCGTCTGCCACCGGTTTAATAGCCGGCCCAGCTTTAAACCGTGACAATTGCATTTAGCGACTTACTGCAGTTAGTAAATATTATTAATGTTATTAATGTTGGCTTGTTTCCAGAGCTTTTCTTGGTAATAGGTTAGATATTCAGACAATAAGAATAATATTTGTATTTTGCTAACAGAATGCCATCTGCCAAACTAGTTACCCTGTAGATCCCTTAAAGATCAGCATTGGGAAAACATTTCTGTTGCCAAAAAACCCTACAAAGGCTACAATTATGATAAGCCTATATATAGTATATATATTCATCCCAGATCTTTGAGCTGAGTATTTCTGCAATAGATATGTAAAAGCTTCTTTCAAACTGTATCCTATGGTAACTCACTTTGTCTTAATAGCCTGAAAAGGCATCTTTATGTAGACTAGCTATATTTTTTTATTTTTATTTGGCTACAAAACTGTATGTGGAACTGAATTTGTTGGGTTTTTTTTTTCATTTAGTAAATGTATAAATAACAGTAGCACATCTGACGGCTGAGTAAATCTTCACCTTCTATATTCCCAGTGTAACTAATAAATAATATTTTTAAAGCTTCTCATGTCCCTTGCAACTTTTTTAGACATGCAGTTGAAAATACTTTCAAATGCTATCACTCTGATCTGGCGGATTTTCCATACAGTTGGTAGAAATATAATTGATGACCCCATTTGGAAAGGATTAGCCTCTCACATTTAGATGGAAGTGTTGCAAAGTATAATTTTGCTGACATAGTTATGTTGGCATGTCAGGGGAAAACCATCATACTACCTCCTCAGCATAGTGGTACAAGTTGAGTTTCTGGTGTGAATGAAACCAAGCCATGAGAGGAGCATTTTGCCATGTTTATTATATGTCCTTCACAGAGGTGATAAAGGTCTAGGCTAAGCAAATGTTTCCAAAGTGTTGAACATACTACTGCTGCCCTCCCAGATGGCAAATGATACTGGGAAGTAAAGATACCTAAATTTTCACACACACACCATGCCCCGCTTGAAAGATTCAGGTGTCCCACGATTTGAAAGGGTTAAGAAACACTGCAGAGAAGTCGTAGCTGTGTTGGCATAAAAACGCTTCTTGCTGTTACAGGCTATGCCTCCTTTAGGAGCTCTGCTGATGCCTTTTGCTGTGTGCCTACAGTAACAGAGCTTCCTCAAGGCTAAGTGAGCTTGCAAAAACTGGGACTATTCTACCACAGCATGAATATCTCAACTCATTTTATAGACTGCAGTGTCATTTTTACGTAAAAAGCCCTAGTAATTAATATCAATTTAGTGTTGATGTCACAGAAAATCTACGATATGTATATGTACCAGTTTACATGTTTTTATTTTAATAATGTGAAAAATATCTTACTATTAACTCATGCTGGTGACTTTTAAACAGGACTGTGATACATACAGCTGTGCATCTATTAATTGTGTCCTGGTCCCATCTGCCATATCTCAAGTGAATGTTTCATTAAGAGTATGGAAACCTACCATCATAAAAGTAAGTAAATCCTATTTGCATTCGGAATAGTCTTGGGTTTGAAAAACTTAAGCTGCTGTTTGTAATGTCTATTGAAATTATATCTTTAATTTTCTTAAGTTTCCATAGTCCTCTAGTATTTGAAATAATTTCTCTTGCTATTTTTAAATTTCCTCAAAACTAACTTACATGCATTTTATTATTCTTAAAGTAGGTACTTAGAACTTAGCAGGAATTTCAAAACACATTAAAAACCACACCCCTTATTCTGTATTGATGGTCCTTTTTTTTTGCTAGTTATTTATGCATCCACAAATTCTAATTCAGCAGATGTAAGGAGGGGGTACATAGAAGTATATAATTTTAAAATAAGTTTTAATCTGGAAAGATTTCTCAGGTCTAGAAAGGGTTTTTTTGATCAAAAAGAGCAGAGAAGAATGAGTGTCACTGAAATCAGGAATAAAACTCCTTAACACTGGGTTTAGCATTAACGATCAGGCATTACTTTATTCAGTCGAGGGACATGGGGGATCGCTCCACCTAACGTGTCCACCTAGGGATAAAAGCACACTCATTATATACATTATAGAAAAACCCCTTAGACCCCTTAGACAATTGACTAGACCCCATATTAAAACAAAGTAAACGAGTTACACACACAAAAGAAACAAGTTACACACATGAACACTACAATATCAAACAAAACAAAACATACAAATTACAATCACGGACTCGACAGTAACTAATACCCTGTAACCCGTCAGCTGGCACTCCAGGTGCAAGCAAGCCTTTATCCTTTACCCTGGCTGGCACTCCAGGCATCCCCATATTAGCATGCAATCAAGCCCCTGTCCGGACCCCCCTTATATCCTTTAATACCCGATCCTGCTGGAGAGCATCTCCTGACTTACTGGATGGATATATCCTTCAGTAATGCCTTAACAAATCCCAGGGGTCTTGTTCTGAACTCACCAGATCAGGGGATCGAAGGATCTCCCCGAAAAAACTTTGGTGGTGCCGGAGTCCTCACGATCCTGTGAATCCATCGAGTGTCAGAAGTGTTGTCCCATCTGGGTCGCCAAAATTGTCACCGAAATTGGGAATAAAACTCAATGCTGGGTTTAGCATTAACGAGCAGGCATTACTTTATTTGTCTGAGGGACATGGGGGATCACTCCACCTAATATGTCCACCTAGGGACAAAAGCACACTCATTATATACGTTATAGAAAAATGAATATTCATACAATTCCCGAGAAAAGCCCGCCTATTCTAAGAAACCTTATGCATATGCTAATACATTATGTAACTGTCTTTGCGTATGCATACTAAATTGGGGAAGGGGTCTTTGGTGGTCTCTGGTGATCTCTAGTGGTTGTAATCCCCCCCATAGTTCTGCTGTCCACTGTATGACCCTGCTTCTGCACAAGCATGGTTGATGCCTTTCTGTTGACACACACACACACACACACACACACACAGAGGTCGCTCCAAGGAAAAGATACTGTTCTGGTTCTTACAGGATTTATCTCTTCTCCTGGCGCCAGAGTTGTGAATCAAGTCATTTAAGACACAACAAATATGTTGTTTGCAGTCTTGTTTATCTTTGTCCCTTCTTTGTAATTAGTGAGGAATTTAAGAGACACCTTGGATTCTCTAAAAATAAGCACAAGCAAGAGTCTTTCTGCATACCATTCCTACTGGTATCTCAGTGATAACTATAACTTTAAGCATTATCAGTCCTAGAAGCAGACACTGTCTGCAAAACATGCAGTTAGCTTCAGAAAGTGCAGTTATTTTAGCTGAAAGGAAAATTACTGAAAGGAAAATTGGTTCTGTTTAAAGGTTACACAAAGTAGGCCTCTTAGGGCCTACTTTGAGGCCTACTTTTACTAAACTGTCTGGTATCAAGAGTACACCTCAGAGCACACCTCAGTATTGTCTGATGGTTATGACAAACACCAGAATGTTGTCTATTTTCCTCAGTTGATGAATTTTTGATGCTGGGTTCCTGTTTTGTATCTTTGTTTTTCTCTGGAAAATAATGGGACAGGAGGGGGAGATACAGCAGAATTTTAGAAAGCCTGAATCTGTCCCTGTGGCCAAAGTAGTATTCCAGGATTGATTAGTATTTCTTTGAAATATCGGCTTTCTACTCTTTCAAAGCTTTATTGCTGTCTTGCAAACAGTGATGTGTGTGCTGAAGGTGACACACGTGAGCAGCTTCACTGACACATTTTTCAGCATCTCTCCCAAAACTTTAGTATTAAGTTTTGCTTTCACCCTTCTCATTTCTACAAAGCTTTTGGCTTCAAAACACCTAATTATAAACCATAGACATTTCTCTCTTCTTCCAGGCAAATATTCACAGCTTAACCCTTGTTGTGAAAGCATTACTTAGGTGTGAAAATTCACCACTGATTTTAAGAAATGACCATCAAAAACTGGAGGTAAGAACATGATAATTCATGGATTTACTCTTCATAGGATTTATTCTGCTACTGAATCATTCGTTATCATTCATTACTAGTGAACTGATCGTTAGCTGTTGTATTCAGAGTAGGATAAGTTCATTACAAGTAAGTGATTTCATATTACAGTAGAAAATGTCAGAATTAGCCAGCTGATGATACTGAAATCTTGTTACCCACCAATGCACCTGGGTGAAAAGTACTATAAAGTATTTCTGCCTGTTGCAGTATAAATGCTTCCTGCATCTATGTAAATTAAAAGCATAATTAAAATTATTCTTTTAATGAATCGATAGTATTTTTAAAATTGTTCTGGGTCATTTAGAAGTGATCCTACTTTGTACATTGTATTTACTTTATTATTTCTTTATTTATTATTTCTTTCCATTTCATTACCCGGGACATATATTTGAAACAGGATCTTTTATTTTTCAGAAGTTCCCTGTCATTTTCTTACATGCTACATCTGAAACAACATTGCACTAATGAGCTCCTATTAAAATCCAGAGTTGTTTATTCATAGGCTATTAATAAGAACTTGTATATAACATTGTAGCAGTGGTATCAGATATGAAGAGAAATGTAGAAAGAAATTTTCTTAGATTTGTTATTTATCCTTTAATACTTTTTATTCCAAGAGGTTTATGGTGGCTAATGCACTGCTTTTCTGTGGTTTTATGGGTTATCCTCATGAGTATCTTCACTGGACTTTTGATTCTTGCACTGCTTATATTTGCTTTGTGGAAGGTAAGCTGCACATTTTTGTATTCATGAAAATAAACAAATATGCTTAACTTCTCTGCCATGTCCTTCTCATAACTAGAACCTCACAGACACTAATAGTATCTAATAAGTAGAGTGAAATCTTGTAGAAACGACAAAATAACTAATAACACTACATTTTTCTGAAGTGTAATATGCAATGCTAACCAACCGAAACCTGTACTGCCAGTATGCTATGAAAATAAAAATTAAAAGAGATTTTTAGTACTATTAAGGGTTTTTTTGTTTATTAGCTTTGGCTGTGGCCTTTGATAACCAGGTTTTCTCAGTGCAAGAGATGCTAGGCCTGTGGTGTATTGCCACAAGTGGGCACTCTTCTCCAAGATAAATATTCAGTTTATACTTTTGTTAGAAGGTTACAGTTTATAATTTCAACATGCATAATCTCTTGAAAAAAATGACAAATATAAAATATTATTTATTCAACTGAGTACTAACTATTATTAAATGTTTTAGCCTTTGACATTATGTGAGCATAACAATGATTCAGTAATCACTCACTATATATTAACTGTACTCCTTTTGTCTGCTTTCATGACATGTCTCTTTAGTTTTTCCGTTCCAGGAAAAACAATGTTGTTCTTCACTGATAAAATATTAAATGACTTTTTACTGTACTGAAAGTATTAAAATAGTAGTAAGAACCAGCATATGAATGCTACCAATATGGGTTGTATGCTTAGTCACTTTTTTCTCTTCTGCAGGCTGGATTTTTCAAGAGACCACTAAAGAAGAAAATGGAGAAATGAAGAAAAAAGCCAATGCAGAAAATTTTGCTTAGGTCTGCCTCAAAACTGTTACAGTAAAATTATAAACTTAGATATACATGCAGTGGTCACAATGTTTTCTAAACTCTGGTGCATTAAAAAAGCAGCAGAACAACAAGAAGCAAGTCAAGCACGTAGGTGAATGATGCAAAGGAAGAATAAACAGCCTTATGGCATTTTGTGATACTCAAGGACATACTTTCAAGTGTTACTCATTTGTGGAGAGTAACTGAGTTCAAAGATTCTAACTTTTTTAATATGGAAAATGTGTAATCATATTTTTATATACCTATGTATGTGGAATCATTTTTCATTTCAAATTATGCAACAAGTCAGCTTGTATGTAGCAATCCCTTTTTTTTAATCATCTTACGATTTTCAAAAGGAAAAAGCATCATTTTCAAAATTTCCTCTTTATGTCAGTTCTGTGAAAGCAGACTGTCAGTAGAACATGCAAACTTTGAGAATGCACCAAATACTGTAATGACAATTCAGAAGATAGAAACACCTGCAGAATTTTGGGTGAAAATTACTGAAACACCTTGGACTTCTCTTTCTGCTCATTTTAGTGTGTCCAGCTGAACCAAGCATACACCAAGAGAGAGATTTTTATGGTCAAGAGGACCATAAAGGACTGATCCGTTAAATCACGTAACCCTTTGAACTTGAAACAGATTTTTGGCAGGCCTAAAAATGTATGCACAAAACATTCAAGCCCATCTGATTGCACACTGTACTCAAATAAGCAGGGGCACAATCGTATCTGCAAATTGAAATGTCCATATTTATGCAAAAAAATGTTTAGAGGTACCCTGAAAGTTTGACTCTTGCTGTATATCTTGGAGTAGCCAAGAGGGTGCTTCATAAACTGTCACTGTAAATTTATTGTGTAGCTATTTAATCCAATGAGTTTAAAGTGTACAAAATGATGATTAACAAAAGAGCACAGATAGGAAACTTAGCACTGGCAAGCTGCTTCTAGTATTATAAGCCACACCTCACTTTTGTTACTTATGAGTTTAAGAAGTGATGAAGAATTTGCATACTAAATAAGCACTTAAATTATGTTTATTTTGTGTCAAAGATTAAAAGTTTATATGAGGATACACTGAAATGCAGATAGCAAAAGATTTCTTTAAACTTAGAATATTCAGGTTTTTTCTTTTATGCACTTGTTTTCCTTCCATGACGATCTCTTCCCAGGTCTCTTGGGCTGTGCGTTGTCCTCAAGAGCTTCCTACATTACACGCAGCCACACAAAATTAACAGAAGAAAATGCAGGCCCACAGGCAAAGTGCAATGTTGCCTCAGCATGAGATGACTCAGTATTGATTGCCACTAGATCAGAAAATGTTGAGGAACACTTCTAAAGGTGTACTCATTTGCAGAAATGCCTTTGCCTTGCTAAGGAAGCCAGGATAATTTGTTCCTCTTCTTGGTACAAATTTCACTGAAATGAAAAAAATCACCGGAGTTTTTCAAAAGGTTTTAACTTAGCAGATAGGCTCCACTGACTTTATAGTAATAGCTTAAAAAGCAGTAATATATTTTATAAAGATTTTTTTTTGTTTTTAAGCAGAGACCATAGATTGGGTTGAACATGCTGGCAAGTACAACTCTGGAAATGTGCCAGAAGATGCTTTATTGTTTGAAAGATGCTGTCACTCTTAAGTCCCTTCTATTTAGTTCCTAAATTAGAGAGAGTAGTTATTGGGAAAGGCTGAGACTTATGTGAATGCAGCAAGTAGGATTAAGTTTGAAGGTGTTTGAAATTACTCCTTGTGTCTGTGGGAAAGGCAGTTATTTCATAACAAAAGTCTGCTGAAGGTAGTAGCATGACTCAGAGAAGAGGGCAAAGCCCACCATGGGAACACTGTGGGTGGCTGTGCTTTGTGGAGCCTGGGAGAGCCACCAAGTCAGTAGACTTGCTTGCTGTGCTTGTCTGCACACCTGAAAGCGCACCCGATCCAAAGGGGTACAAGATGAGTTGCCCTGGTTCTGAACACAAAAGGAAAACTTGAATGGAAGCAAAAAAAATGACATAGAGAAGTTGTGGATAAGATCCTTGCTTCATTCATCATGTGAGTTAAATTGTCCTTGAAGGAAGGCAAAAATCCATTTGTTGAACAATGAAAATAAATTAATATTTGCAGAGGTGTTTTCAGTCCCATGTGAGATGCAGGTTTTATTTTAAGAAAATGTGTGATTTTGCCAATTTGAAAGATTTAAATGGCACTTGTCACCGTAGCATCTGAATGCCTCAGAATTATAAATGGTTTATCCTTATAGTATCTCTGTAAAAGCATAGCAGTGCTATTATCCTATTATGGTTTTGTAAAGGAACAGAATTATGAAGGAATTGTGACTCACCTATGTACACATAGAAAGTCTGTAGTAGCAGAAGAAATATTTATTATTATTCAGCCAGTTTGTTAACGATGAGGTCATTTTTCCTGGCTTCATAAAATTAATCACACTAAGTTGTACAAGCCACACATCATCTTTATCTAGCATACTTTTTTTTTGTGTTTCACTTTTTTGTTATGATAATCTGTCAACCAGAGCTTTTTGCTTTTCTGATGACATTTCATGTCTTATTTTAGAGCATCAGCCTAACTGAAAAAAAAGTCAATAGAACAGTCTATTTCCCTAGATAAAGACTACACACAAATACATAAGTATTTTATCAATGAAAAGTATGTTTGAGATCAGTGTTCCATTCTTTTTAGACTCACTTTGCACTGTAAAAGCAGTAATAAGCTTCATATAACCACACTGCTTTCCTTTGTCATCATGCTTTTTCCCTTTTCATGTTTGTCCTATTATCAGATTTTCAATTAATTATAATATCTATTTAAAATATAAGTATGTAAAGGGAATAACACTATAGCACATTACTCTTACACAGGCTAAATTAGTAAAATCACTATTTTTATCCATAGAGCCTTTCCACACAGCACTGCAAGAGCAGTATTTTACTGCTTTTCACTATATAAAGCAGAAAAGCCTACTGAAAGCAATATTGCAAACATCAGGAACATCTCATTGAAATTTGGCAGGCACAAAAACAGAACAGCATGTAATCTGTTTTGTTCCTATAAAAAGACACATTAGGGTTGTAATATGATTCTAATAACTAGCAAGCTAAACATTTTTTCATTCAAATAAAAGCCTGTAAAAAAGGAAAAAATAAATTGGGTATATAACCAGATCTTAAGTGATGGAGGGAGTCTGGCTCAGCTCAGTTCCGAACTTCAGCACTGAAGTAGCTAATGTTAGAGGGAAGGGACAAGCTATAGCGTAGAACAACTCTGGAAAGGAGCAAGAGCTTTAATCTATCACTCCTGCTTCAATTTGAGGCTGTTCTAGAGATTGTCAATCCCCTATATAATTTTAGAAGACTTGAAAACAGCATCTACATTAGAGCAATCTCCCTGGGCTGCTGCTTATGTTCTTGTGCTTGTATGGTGTCGCTCTAGGTCTGTATTTTGAGCCCTTGCTGCAGACAGAACCCACCTATACTGACCCCTTACCTGAGCCCCGAGAAAGAGAATCATAATGTACCATTGTTAATTATACCACTTAACAGGAATGAGATGTCCCTGTTCTGCAGAGCTTGAGTAGGGGGAATCCACCTTCAACTGTAGCCAAGGGTTTTCATTTTCTCACTTGGCACAGAGAGGCTGGAGTTAGGGACACTATAATCTAATGAATTCCACATAGTCGAATTGTTTTAATTTCTTGGATTAACTATTCTATAAATTATGATCCTATTTAAAAAAAAAAAAAAAAGCAGAGCAAGAGAATCAGAATGTACCATTGTTAATTATACCACTTAACAGGAATGAGAAGGAATTTCCATCCTTTCTAAGAAAGAGAAATCACATTCTGCACAGAATTTTCTTTTTCCTGTAAAATTATTCCATGTGTTTTACTGATTTAAAAAAAAAATTTAAAAGTGTCTAGTGAACCTCCTGTGTAGTTTGTTTGCTTTTCAGTGATATAAGATGAATATAAAGGAATCTCAGTACCTAAAACCAAATCCATCTGCCTGTCAATAGAAAGCTATTGTAGAAATAAGTGTTCTTGCACAGCATAACATCAAGGAAAGCTTGAATATGGTCAAGCTTTCAGAAATATATTACCATTAATTGTATGGATTTTGTACTTATAGCCACATTTGAAAGTTTTTCAAAGGACCATATGACTTCCTGACATAGACTTGTTTTCATGACATTCTATACATAAAAGTTGAAGACACATTCACTCATTTAACCATTCTTCCTATCCAGTAATTTTTCCGTACAACTTACTCCTGTGACCCAAATAGTCTGTTGTCTTGCATAATTGTAAATGATTCACAGAATCACAGAATCACAGAACATTAGGGATTGGAAGGGACCTCGAAAGATCATCTAGTCCAATCCCCCTGCCAGAGCAGGATTACCTAGATCATGTCACACAGGAACGCGTCCAGGTGGGTTTTGAATGTCTCCAGAGAAGGAGACTCCACAACCTCTCTGGGCAGCCTGTTCCAGTGTTCAGTTACCCTCACTGTAAAGAAGTTTTTCCTCATATTTATGTGGAACCTCCTGTGTTCCAGCTTGCACCCATTGCCCCTTGTCCTGTCAAGGGATGTCACTGAGAAGAGCCTGGCTCCATCCTCATGACACTTGCCCTTTACATATTTATAAACATTAATGAGGTCACCCCTCAGTCTCCTCTTCTCCAAGCTAAAGAGACCCAGCTCCCTCAGCCTCTCCTCATAAGGGAGATGTTCCACTCCCTTAATCATCTTCGTGGCTCTGCGCTGGACTCTCTCTAGCAGTTCCCTGTCCTTCTTGAACTGAGGGGCCCAGAACTGGACACAATATTCCAGATGCGGCCTCACCAGGGCAGAGTAGAGGGGGAGGAGAACCTCTCTCGACCTATTAACCACACCCCTTCTAATACACCCCAGGATGCCATTGGCCTTCTTGGCCACAAGGGCACATTGCTGGCTCATGGTCATCCTGCTGTCCACTAGGACCCCCAGGTCCCTTTCCCCTACGCTGCTCTCCAACAGGTCTGTCCCCAACTTGTACTTATACATGGGGTTGTTCTTGCCCAGATGCAGGACTCTACGCTTGCCCTTGTTATATTTCATTAAATTTCTCCCCGCCCAACTCTCCAGCCTGTCCAGGTCTCTCTGAATGGCAGCACAGCCTTCTGGTGTGTCAGCCACTCCTCCCAGTTTTGTGTCATCAGCGAACTTGCTGACAGTGCACCCTATTCCCTCATCCAAGTCATTAATGAATATATTGAATAGTACTGGTCCCAGTACCGACCCTTGAGGGACTCCGCTAGACACAGGCCTCCAACTGGACTCTGTCCCATTGACCACCACTCTCTGGCTTCTTTCCTTCAGCCAGTTCACAATCCACCTCACTACCCGATCATCCAGACCACACTTCCCCAGTTTAGCTGCGAGAATGCTGTGGGAGACCGTGTCAAACGCTTTACTGAAATCAAGATAGACCACATCCACAGCTTTACCATCATCTATCCACCGGGTAACATCCTCATAAAAGGCTATCAGGTTGGTTAAGCATGACTTCCCCTTGGTGAAGCCATGTTGACTGCCCCTAATGATCCTCTTATCCTTGATATGCCTAGAGACAGCACCAAGGACAAGTTGTTCCATTACATTTCCAGGGATGGAGGTGAGGCTGACCGGTCTGTAGTTACCCGGGTCCTCCTTCTTGCCCTTTTTGAAGACTGGAGTGACATTTGCTTTCCTCCAGTCCTCAGGCGCCTCTCCCGTTGCCCATGACTTAGCAAAGATGATGGAGAGTGGCCTAGCAATGACTTCCGCCAGCTCCCTCAGCACATCTTCCTTAATAGCCTACTAAACATTTGTATCAAATCTTCCTAGAAGACAACGATTACACATTTTATATCACAGTTAAGTTTTTAAAAATATTACAAACCATGTAATTAGAATAGAATAGTTCAGTTGGAAGGGACCTACAACAATCATCTAGTCCAACTGCCTGGCCTCTTGAGAGCTGACCAAAAGTTAAAGCATGTTATTGAGAGCATTGTCCAAATGCCTCTCAAACACCGACAGGCTTGGGGCATCGACCACCTCTCTAGAAATCCTGTTCCAGTGTTTGACCAACCTCTCGGTAAAGAAACGCTTCCTAATGTCCAGTCTAAACCTCCCCTGATGCAGCTTCCCATGTCCTGTCACAGGATACCAGGGAGAAGAGATCAGCACCTCCCTCTCCACTTCCCCTCCTCAAGAAGCTGTAGAAAGCAATGAGGTCACCCCTCAGCCTCCTTTTCTCCAAACTAGACAAACCCAGTGTCCTCAGCCACTCCTCATAGGACATGCCTTCCAGCCCCTTCACCAGCTTTATTGCCCTCCTCTGGATGCATTCAAGTACCTTAACATTCTTCTTAAATTGTGGGGCCCAAAACTGCACACAGTACTCAAGGTGAGGCTGCACCAATGCTAAATACAGAGGGATAATTACCTCTTTTGACCAGCTGGTTATACTGTGTTTGATGCACCCCAGGATGCGGTTTGCCCTCTCGGCTGCCAGGACACACTGCTGACTCATATTGAGCCTCCTGTAAACCAGCACCCCCAGATCCCTTTCTGCAGGGCTGGTCTCCAGCCACTCCTCTCCCAATTTATACTTGTGTCCCACATTACTCCATCCCAGGTATTTGGTCTTGTTAAATTTCATGCCATTTATGATTGCCCAATTTTCTAATCTATCTAGATCCCTCTGCAAGGCCTCCTGTCCCGCAAACTTGCTAAGGGTGCATTCAACTCCTGCATCCAGATCATTGATAAAAATATTGAACAGAACTGGCCCTAGAATTGAGCCCTGAGGAACACCGCTGGTGATGGTTGCCAGCCAGATGTAGCCCCATTCATTACAACCCTTTGAGCCCTGCCCTTCAGCCAGTTCTTCACCCAGTGCACCATGAACCTGCTCATCTCACAGTTGGACAACTTGTCCAGAAGGATGCTGTGAGGAGCAGTAGCAAAAGCCTTACTAAAATCCAGAAAAACTACATCCACCACCTTCCCTTCATCCACTAGGCAGGTGACTTTATTGTAGAAGGGTATCAAATTAGTTAGGCAGGACTTTCCCTTTGTGAACCCATGTTGACTGTGCTTGATGATTGCATTGTTCTTTAAATGCCTGTCAATAGCACCCAATATGATCTTCTCCATATTTTTATAGGAACTATAGGCCTGACAGCCTGACCTCGGTGCCAGGCAAGGTGATGGAACAGATCATCCTGAGTGCCATTACATGGCACATGCAGGACAATCGGGGCATCGGGGCCAGCCAACATGGATTCATGAAAGGCAGGTCCTGCTTGACCAACCTGATCTCCTTCTATGACCAAGTGACCTGCTCAGTAGATGAGGGCAGGGCTGTGGATGTAGTCTATCTAGACTTCAGTAAGGCATTCGACACTGTCTCCCACAGCATCCTCCTAGACAAACTGGCTGCCCGGGGCTTGGATGGGTGGACTCTTCGACGGGTTAAAAACTGGCTGGATGGCCGAGCCCAGAGAGTGGTGGTGAATGGGGCAAAGTCCAACTGGCGGCCGGTCACTAGCGGTGTTCCCCAGGGCTCAGTTCTGGGGCCGGTGCTGTTCAATATCTTTATAGATGATCTAGACGTAGGGATTGAGTGCACCCTCAGTAAATTTGCAGATGACACCAAGCTGGGTGGGAGTGTCGATCTGCTGGAGGGTAGGAAGGCCCTACAGAGGGATTTGGACAGGTTAGATAGATGGGCCGAGACCAACGGCATGAGGTTCAACAAGAACAAGTGCCGGGTCTTACACTTCGGCCACAACAACCCCATGCAGCGCTACAGGCTGGGGGAAGAGTGGTTAGAAAGCGGCCCGGCAGAAAGAGACCTGGGGGTGCTGATGGACAGCCGGCTAAACATGAGCTAGCAGTGTGCCCAGGTGGCCAAGAAGGCCAATGGCATCCTGGCCTCTCTTAGGAACAGTGTAGCCAGCCGGTCTAGGGAAGTGATCGTCCCTCTGTACTCGGCACTGGTGAGGCCGCACCTTGAGTACTGTGTCCAGTTCTGGGCCCCGCACTTCAAGAAAGATGTTGAGGTGTTGGAGCGAGTCCAGAGGAGGGCGACCAAGATGGTGAAGGGTCTGGAGGGTATGACCTATGAGGAACGGCTGAGGGAGCTGGGGTTGATTAGCCTGGAGAAGAGGAGGCTCAGAGGTGACCTTATTGCAGTCTACAACTACCTGAAGGGAGGTTGTAGTGAGGTGGGAGTTGGCCTCTTCTCCCGGGCAACTAGCGATAGGACAAGAGGGCACAGCCTCAAGCTTCGCCAGGGGAGGTTCAGGTTGGACATTAGGAAGAATTTCTTCTCAGAAAGGGTTATTAGACATTGGAAGGGGCTGCCCAGGGAGGTGGTGGAGTCACCATCTCTGGATGTGTTTAAGAAAAGACTGGACATGGCACTTAGTGCCATGGTCTAGTTGACAGGGTGGTGTCAGGGCAACGGTTGGACTCGATGATCCCAGAGGTCTCTTCCAACCTGGTTGATTCTGTGATTCTGTAATTTCCCAGACTTGCTCGTCACAGCAGTATGATATTCTCAGTGGCTGTCTGGGAAGTTAAAATCTCCCACAAGGAGAAGGGCTACCAATCCAGAGATTTCTCCTAATTGCCTATAGAATAACTCATCAGTGCTCACATCCTGGCTAGGTGATCATTAGTAGACATCCACTACAACATCTCCTTTGTTTTCCATCCCCCTAATCCTCACCCAGAGGCTCTCAACCACATCATCCCTAACTGGAAGGGCTGTACAATCAAACCTCTCCCTTACATACAGTGTGACACCTCCACCTCGCCTGCCCTGTCTATCCCTCCTGAACAGTCTGTAGCCCTCCATCCCAGCACTCCAGTCATGGGACTCATTACACCAAATCTCACTAATACCAATGATATCATAGCTCTGGGAATGGACCAATGTTTTCAATTCATCCTGTTTGTTTCTCATACTGCATGCGTTGGTGTATGGGCATTTCAGATATGCTCCTAAGCCCTCAGTGCTCCCAGGAGCAGCGTAAATGTTCCCACTTAGCATTGCCACCCTCAGGCGATGCCATGCCAACCCTTGGCTTACCTTCAGCTCTCCTAATTGTATCCCCTTCCCCCACCGATTCTGGTTTAAAGCCCTCTCAATCAGTCCTGCCAGCTTACAAGCAAAGATGCATTTCCCCCATCAGGACAGGTAGATCCCGTCAGGCCTCAGCATACCTTGTGCCTCAAAGACTCTTCCATGGTTATAAAAACCAAAGTTATGGAGGAGGCACCAGTCCTGGATCCAGGTATTGATATCTTGGGCTCGCCTGTTTTTTCAAAGTCTTTCCCCATTACTGGTAGGATTGAGGAAAACACTACCTGTGCTCCTGAATCTTTTAGCATCCTTCCCAGGGCCCTGAAATCTCTTTTGATCGACCTTGGCCTTCTTGTTGCGACATCATTAGTACCCACATGAAACAGCGGGAGTGGGTAATAGCCCGAAGGCTGTACTAAGCTTGCCAGTGACATCCCTGATTCGGGCCCCAGGGAGGCAGCAAGCTTTCCTGAAAAGAGGGTCCAGTCTGCAAATGGGTGCCTCTGTTCCACTCAGGAGGGAGTCACCTGTAATCATAACTCGCTGTTGTTTCTTCTTTACACTGGTCTTAATGTGGCTTTTGGTGCGAGGGGTTGGTTGATCTGACTTTGGTGGGAGTACTTGCAGAGATTCCTCCTCTTCTATCTCATCATTGCAGAGAAAAGGACTCAGCACACGACCCAATATGAATCAAGCATAAGCCGTTTATTACCAAAAAAAGCCCCTTTTTATAACATATTTGCTTCCGTACATGCAGGCAGGCACTGTCTATGCAAAACCCGATTGATTGCCCCGCTTCTGCCACACGCTGTCCATGTGCCCCTCTGCAACCTCCCATTGGTCAGTCCTTTCACCATCCCCCTGTGCTGTAACATGATCTTGCAGGTGCCAACTTGTCACGGTTTAAAGCTGGGCCAGCTATTAACCAGGTGGCAGATGCTCTCTGTTAACCCTCTCCCCCCCCAAGGGAAAGGGAAAAGGGAAAAGGGAGAGAGACTTATGGGTTGGAAAGTTAAAACAGTTTTAATAAACTATAATAATGAAAAAGAGTATAATAACAATAATAATAGAAATAATCAAATATATACAAATATATACAAAACCAAGACTGAGAGCTTGGAAATCCTCCTCAGGCAAAGTTGCTCCCCCAGCATGGGCAGATGGGAAAATGCAGTAGCTCTCCCCAGCACGGGCAGAGGGGAAAATGCGGTAGCTCCCCCCCAGCACGGGCAGAGGGGAAAATGCAATAGCTCCCACTGCCATCACACCTGCAGGCTTTTAACTGGAGATTTGGTAAAGCTGGTACCAATCAGTGGGAGACAGGAGGGCCCCTCCCTCCTGGGCCCCACCTCCAGGAGGCAGTGGGTTAGTGATAAATAGGAAAGTGAGAATGACATGTATGGGATGGAATACCTCGTTGGTCAATCTTGGGTCACCTGCCCTGTCTGCTCCCCCCTGCAGCTGCAACCCCCCTTTGGCTCTTCACTCATAAGCAGTGAGGAATTTAGCAGTGACCTTGGTTTCTCAAAGACTAATTGGCCTGGTTTGGGCCAAACCAGGACATTCCACCCCTTATTCCATACCATTCACGTCATACTCAGATCACCACTACCTTTTCATTTTCAAATATATATATACACATATCACTAGTTTATGATTCATCTCTATACAAAAAGTTCATTAAGTTCATTTGGTTCAGGATTGTGGGTTTCCATCTGGCTAGCAGTCTCTCAGCAGTCTTTCTGGCTAGCAGTCTCTCTTTTGTCATGGTTCGTGCCCACGGGTTGCAGGTTAAAGATGTCAGACTCGAGGAGGTTACTGGACGCCACTTGATGAAGCTAGCTCCGGTCCCATCACCACTGTCTTAACCTGAAAGACACTTATGCAGTAACAACATACAGTTCAGAATTAAGTATTCTCACCCGGGATCAGATCACCTTCAGGGACACATCGGACTTCACCATCTTGCAACATCACCCACCAAGTACATCCAGGTCCCTGAGCAAAAGCAATCCCACGAATGGGTTTACCTTTGCCCGTTACAGGAAGAATCCAGACAGTTTTTCCCAATAGATTCCTTTCATGCACCACAGGGACTTTATCTCCTTCTACTGTATGTAGAAGGTCTGACTGAGCAGGGCCAGCTCGATTGATAGAGCCCCTGGTGTTAACTAACCAGGTAGCTTGTGCCAGATGTTTATCCCAGTTTTTAAAGGTTCCACCCCCCATTGCTTTCAGGGTAGTTTTTAACAGCCCATTATACCGTTCAATTTTCCCAGAGGCTGGTGCATGATATGGGTGTATCATATCCCCTTCGATGCCATGCTCTTTGGCCCAGTTGTCTATGAGACTGTTTTTGAAATGAGTCCCATTGTCCGACTCAATTCTCTCTGGCGTGCCGTGTCGCCACAAGATTTGCTTTTCGAGGCCCAGAATAGTGTTCCGGGCAGTGGCATGGGGCACAGAGTATGTTTCCTACCATCCGGTGGTTGCCTCCGCCATGGTAAGCACATAGCGTTTACCCTGGAGGGTTTGAGGGAGTGTGATATAGTCAATTTGCCAGGCCTCCCCATATTTATATTTCAACCACCGCCCCCCATACCACAAAGGTTTTAACCGTTTGGCTTGCTTAATTGCGGCGCATGTTTCACAATCATGGATAACCTGTGCAATAGAGTCCATGGTTAAGTCCACCCCTCGGTCACGAGCCCATCTGTATGTTGCGTCTCTTCCTTGATGACCTGAAGTGTCATGAGCCCACCGAGCTAAAAAGAGTTCACCTTTATGTTCCCAGTCCAAATCTATTTGGAACACTTTAGCAGCCTGATCCGCTTGTTGGTTGTTTCGATGTTCCTCAGTTGCCCGACTTTTAGGTACGTGAGCATCTACATGACGTACCTTCACAACTAGTTTCTCTAGCCAAGCAGCAATATCTTGCCACAGTTCAGCAGCCCAAATAGGTTTCCCTTTGCGCTGCCAGTTGCTTCGCTTCCACTGCTTTAACCACCCCCACAAGGCATTTGCTACCATCCATGAGTCAGTATAAAGATACAGCCTTGGCCACTTTTCTCGTTCAGCAATGTCTAAAGCCAGCTGGATGGCTTTTACCTCTGCAAATTGACTTGTTTCACCTTGTCCTTCTGTGGCTTCTGTGACTCGTCGTATGGGACTCCATACAGCAGCTTTCCACTTCCGATGCTTTCCTACAAGACGGCAGGATCCATCGGTGAACAGGACATACTGCTTCTCATCCTCTGGTAGTTCATTATATGGTGGGGCTTCTTCAGCACGTGTCACCTCCTTTTCTGGTGGCATTCCGAAGTCTTTGCCTTCTGGCCAGTCCATGATCACTTCTAAGATTCCTGGGCGATTAGGGTTTCCTATTCGAGCCCTCTGTGTAATTAATGCAATCCATTTACTCCATGTAGCATCAGTTGCATGATGGGTAGTGGGAACCTTACCCCTGAACATCCAGCCTAGTACTGGTAATCGAGGTGCTAGGAGAAGTTGTGCTTCAGTACCAATTACCTCTGAAGCAGCTCTAACTCCTTCATATGCTGCCAGTATCTCTTTTTCAGTTGGAGTGTAATTGGCCTCAGAGCCCTTGTATCCTCGACTCCAAAATCCTAGGGGTCGACCTCGAGTCTCCCCTGGTACTTTCTGCCAGAGGCTCCAGGTAGGACCATTGTCCCCAGCTGCGGTGTAGAGCACATTTTTAACATCTTGCCCCATACGGACTGGTCCAAGGGCTACTGCATGCACAATCTCTTGTTTAATCTGTTCAAAAGCCTGTCGCTGTTCAGGGCCCCACTGAAAATCATTCTTCTTTCTGGTCACTTGATAAAGAGGGCGTACAATCTGGCTGTAATCTGGAATATGCATTCTCCAGAAACCCACAACGCCTAAGAAGGCTTGTGTTTCCTTTTTGTTAGTAGGTGGGGACATAGCTGTTATTTTGTTGATCACCTCTATCGGGATCTGGCGACGCCCATCTTGCCATTTAATCCCTAAAAACTGGATCTCCCGGGCAGGTCCCTTGACCTTGCCTCTTTTTATGGCAAAACCAGCTTTCAGAAGAATTTGGATTATTTTCTCTCCTTTGTCAAAAACTTCTGCTGCTGTATCACCCCACACAATGATGTCATCAATATATTGCAAATGTTCTGGAGCTCCACCCTTTTCTAGTGCAGTCTGGATCAGTCCACGGCAAATAGTAGGACTGTGTTTCCACCCCTGGGGCAGTCGATTCCAGGTGTACTGGATACCTCTCCAGGTAAAAGCAAACTGTGGCCTGCACTTTGGTGCCAAGGGAATAGAGAAAAATGCATTAGCAATGTCTATGGTGGCATACCACTTGGCTGCCTTTGACTCCAGTTCGTATTGAAGTTCTAGCATGTCTGGCACAGCAGCACTCAGAGGTGGCGTAACTTCATTTAGGCCACGATAGTCCACAGTTAATCTCCATTCTCCATCAGACTTTTGCACTGGCCATGTAGGACTATTAAAGGGTGAGCGAGTCTTGCCAATCACTCCTTGATTTTCTAATTGTCTAATCAGTTTATGAATGGGGATCAGGGAGTCTCGATTGGTGCGATAATGTCGTCGGTGCACCATGGTAGTAGCAATTGGCACCTGTTGTTCTTCAACCTTCAGCAACCCCACAACAGAAGGATCTTCTGAGAGGCCAGGCAAGGTAGACAGCTGTTTAATGTCCTCAGTCTCTACAGCTGCTATACCAAAGGCCCATCTGTACCCTTTTGGGTCCTTAAAATACCCTCTCTTGAGGTAGTCTATGCCAAGGATGCATGCAGCATCTGGGCCAGTCACAATGGGGTGCTTTTTCCATTCATTTTCAGTTAGGCTCACTTCGGCCTCCAATACAGATAACACTTGAGATCCCCCTGTTACTCCTGAAATACTGATAGGTTCTGCCCCTTTATGATCCGATGGCATTAGGGTGCACTGTGCACCAGTGTCTACCAAGGCTCGATACCTTTGTGGTTTTAATGTGCCAGGCCATCGAATCCACACAGTCCAATAAACTCGGTTGTCCCTCTCCTCCACCTGGCTGGAGGCAGGGCCCCCCTAATTAAGAAATGGATTCGTGCTGCTCACAGGGACTGGACCTTCATTTCTCCTATTCACACTTGGGAAAAAGGGATTTGAGGCCCATCTCCCCTGACTGGGGTCCTGCTCACTGGTAACTGGAGCAGCCATCCTCCTAGAAAAATTCTCTCTGGTATTTCTTTTAGCTTGCAACTCACGTACTCGTGCCTGTAGGGTACTGGTAGGTTGTCCATGCCATCTGCTCATGTCCTCCCCATAACCACGCAGGGCAAACCACAGGATACCTCGTGATGTGTTCCGTTTCCTTTGAGCTGGTCCTGTAGGAGAGCGTTTTCTCCTAAAGGCTGCAACGCGCGCCTGTGTAGGTAGAGAGTCAAGTTTATTCTCGATCCTGGACAGTTTGTCTGACAGTTGTTTAAATGAGTCCTTGTTTTCCTTAGTCAGTTTTTCCACAGCCGAGACACGGGCCTGCAGTGGGGAAGAAATACTATCTTCATACTGTCGCATACAGTTAGCCATTTCGCCCACACTAGATCATGCCATAGCATCTTCTCCCCATACTAATATTGACAATGTATGGGTATATGTCGGTGGAGCACTCTTCACAGCCTTCCGGAACATGGATCGGTTGCATTCCACTTCATCAGGATCTACAGGATCTACAACTTCCCGTGGGTGTCTATAAGTAATCTCTTGCACAGCCAGTTCTCTAAGGTAGTTAATACCTTTTTCTATAGTGGTCCATTTGCTTAGGTGACTCATAACATCATCTTTATAGGGATACCTGCTCTTTACAGCTAACAAGAGTCGCCTCCAGAGACTGACAGTGTTTGACTTTCTTCCGAGCGCCTTATCAATACCACCATCTCTGGACAGGGATCCCAGCTGTCTGACTTCTCTGCCATCCAATTGCATGCTGTCTGCCCCATTGTCCCAGCATCGGAGCAACCAGGTAATAATAGGTTCACCGTCATAATGGCTGAAGTCTTTCCTTATATTTCTCAGGTCCTTCAGGGATAAAGAGTGGTAGGTTATCTCTACGTCCGAGTCCTCCTCTTGTGATAGTTCTGCTTTAGAAGGACCTTTCTTCTGTGATGGGTCTGCTTTAAAAGGACGATCGAGGAAACCCCCATCTGTGTCAGGCCCTAACTCTGCCTGAGAAGGGCCCTCACCTGGGTCATATGATGGCTCTGCCTTAGAAGGCTCTGAGTCATCATCCTTCTCTTCATGAGCTGATTTCTTTTGGTATTTCTTCCTGGTTACAGGAGCAATTGGTACAGATTCAATAGATGCTGGAGTCTGAGTAGATGCAGTGGCTGTCGTGGGAGTGCTGAGAGTCTGAGTAGCTGCAGTGGCCATCTTGGGGGGTGTAGCAGCTGTGGTACAGGCTGCCGAGGCTTCAGTGGGTTTAGTGGCTGTAGCGGCAGTACACACTGTAGGATCTGAGGTGGCTGCATAACACCTACAACTGTCCCTGCACCGATATTTAATCTTATCCCACATCAGAAACACATTCAGGACAACCAAAAATAAAAACATGCCACCTAGACAGCACCATCCTAATTTCGCAAAATCTAGTGGAATCAGCTTGGCAGAAAAGGAGAAGGTACTATTTCCCAAAGTAAAACTGGAAGTGTAATCATTAACAGAATCTGCTAAAGGGCGCCTGGAGCGTGCAGATGAAGTTGCTGCTACTGATTCGCGATTAAAGCTGCCCATCATTGTGTCATAGAGATAAGAGATCGGAATATTAACTGCCCAGTTTATCACAGCATAAATCAGTATCGAACCCCATACCAAAACAATACATTTTGACCAGCGCCCACTACTAAACTGCATGTAAACATTCATAAGAAGCAAGCAATAACACAGTGCCCACGGCAGGTAAGGCATCATTGCAATACTCAACTGTGAAAGAAACTCCATAAAAAGATGAGATAACACAGCATTCAAAAATGACATCACCATCTTCACTATCTGTTTTAACTTTCCAACCCCTTGTAAATCTCAAAGGAAGAAATCTGTTACTCTCTCAGCTGAGCTCTCCGGGTCTCCTCCCACCAGAGCCAGGATTCAACTTATCAGAGCAACCTGTTGGAGCTTCTTCCGAGCCCCACGTTGGGCACCAATTAAATCTGTCACTGTTTAAAGCTGGGCCAGCTATTAATCAGGTGGCAGATGCTCTCTGTTAACCCTCTCCCCCCCCCGCCAAGGGAAAGGGAAAGGGAAAAGGGAGAGAGACTTATGGGTTGGAAAGTTAAAACAGTTTTAATAAACTATAATAATGAAAAAGAGTATAATAACAATAATAATAGAAATAATCAAATATATACAAATATATACAAAACCAAGACTGAGAGCTTGGAAATCCTCCTCAGGCAAAGTTGCTCCCCCAGCATGGGCAGATGGGAAAATGCAGTAGCTCTCCCCAGCACGGGCAGAGGGGAAAATGCGGTAGCTGCCCCCCAGCACGGGCAGATGGGAAAATGCAATAGCTCCCACTGCCATCACACCTGCAGGCTTTTAACTGGAGAATTGGCAAAGCTGGTACCAATCAGTGGGAGACAGGAGGGCCCCTCCCTCCTGGGCCCCACCTCCAGGAGGCAGTGGGTTAGTGATAAATAGGAAAGTGAGAATGACATGTATGGGATGGAATACCTCGTTGGTCAATCTTGGGTCACCTGCCCTGTCTGCTCCCCCCTGCAGCTGCAACCCCCCTTTGGCTCTTCACTCATAAGCAGTGAGGAATTTAGCAGTGACCTTGGTTTCTCTAAGACTAATTGGCCTGGTTTGGGCCAAACCAGGACACAAGTCCAGCACTGTTCACAGTGATGTCTGCGGTCAAGTATGCAGAGGCTCCGTGGGAAGCACACAGGAGATTGGCCTGTGGCCTTGCTTGGAGAGCTTGTTGACTTCAGCTCTTGATTCTTTCCGTTAGCTGCAACAATATCCCCCAACAATTCCCCCTTTTTGTTTTAAAAAGATCATGGATACATCCGTATTTCCTTCATTCCCACCATTTCCTCAGGCATCATAGGATCAGCAGATCCCGTAAGTTCTTGAACCATCCATACCTTTTTCACTGCTGATTCTATCATGCCTGAGACACACCGCAACAAACAACATCCAGACAACAATATCAAAAATATTACAAGGATAACACCCAATCCCATCTTGACTAATCCCAATAACCATCCCTTAATGCCCCAACCTGATAGAAGAGAATTCAACCATCCAAATCCATCTGATTCTTTCAGCTTGCTGACCCCATCTTTCAATGTTTGAATCGCCTTATGTATAGACTCTGAGTGATCCGACAGATTCACGCAACACATTCCCTCAAAATCTTCACACCTGTGCCCATGTGCTAATAGAAGAAAATCAATAGCAGCCCTATTTTGCAGTGTAGCGTGTCTAACTGAGTCTACATTTAACAGCAAATTACTTAAGGCCGCAGAAGTAGCATTGGTCTGTTTTGAAAGCCAGCATCCCAACTTATTCAAGGTACTTAACGCTCTAGCAGCAGCTGCTCCAGGCACTAGTAAAGAAGCTTCAAAAATTTTTAATGTGACCCAGACATTGGTTTTCGGTTGAGATGGTATCCATGCTGTAAGGCTTGCTATGAGAGTATATAGAAAACCAGCTATATACAACCCTCCCATCTTCAAGTGACTGTCTCCTGATTCTGAGTTACTTCTTTTTCCTTTCCCACAGCGGGACGCACACACCTGGCTGGCATCCAACGAGGTCCTACATCTGTGGAAACACAAGCATAACCCCGTCCCCAGGTTAATAAATCATGTGGTCCCGTCCATTGCCCTGTTTGCAAATCTCGAATAAAAACTTTACACCAGGTTCCATCTGTGATCGTCCTTTCATTGATCCAAAATGCAATACAACAGGAGGATCAGTTTTATCAGTTCGAATTTGGAGAAAGTTCCATACATATACTGCCTTGTCCAGTCTAGCTTCAGGTGTCTCACCACTCATTCCCCCTTTTTGTTTTAAAAGCATGCGTTTCAGAGTCTGATGTGCTCGCTCGATGATCGCTTGTCCCATGGGAGAATGAGGGATTCCAGTGATATGAATAACACCCCATGCCAGTAAAAAAGCCTGAACTTTAGTGGATCGATAAGCAGGTCCATTATCAGTCTTTATCTGTTTAGGGATGCCCGCAGTTGCAAAAGCTTTCCGCCAGTGTTGAATGATGTGGCAGCATGCTCACCTGTTTGCACTGTAGCAATAAGCAAGGAAGAAAAAGTGTCAATCATTACATGAACATATTTTAACCTGCCGAATTCAGCAATGTGAGTTACATCTGTTTGCCAAATGTCCAAGGCCTGCAGTCCATGAGGATTAGTTCCTTGTATCTGCATAGGTCATGGTAGTTGTTGACAATCAGGACACATAGCCACGATATTCCGAGCATCACTGTGTGACAAATGAAATTGTCGTCGTAATGCCTGATATCCTTGATGAAAAAACTCACGTGACATACGTGCCTGCTGTTTAATGTCCGGTACCTGTACAGTCATTGCAGTAGAATTTGTGGGGTCAGAAACCAAAGAGTCGACTCGGGTGTTGCCTTCTGCAATAAACCCAGGCAAATTAGTATGATTTCTTACATATAAAACATAAAACAATGCAGTTCGGACTTGAATTTCTTGCCACAGAGCTCGCAGCAATTCAAAAACACACTGATTACATGTATGCTCTATGACAGATCTATCCAATTGCTTTACAATGCCAGCTACATATGCTGAATCAGTAACCAAATTAAAGGGAGTGAGGAAATTTTGAAATACTTCTAATACAGCTCGTAATTCTACCACCTGAGGTGAACCCTCTTGTTGTACTACTATAGATTCCCACTTGCCCTCAAAATACCAGACAAGGCCCGCCTTGCCTGTTTTCCCAGATCCATCTGTAAAAATGGTAATTCCATCCACAGGAGTGTCTGCGCATAACACTCCTGTGGCAATTGGAAGTTCCGCACTCAATTTTACAACAGGATGGGAGGGCAAGTGGTAAACAACCTGTCCTGAGAAATTCTCCATGGCTGTTTGCAAAGCAAAGCTATTGGCCATACACCACTCAAAGTATTGAGCTGCAATAGGAACGGTTAGTGATGCAGGATCTCTGGCCACAAGCTCCCGACATCGCATCCGTCCTTTGATGATAATCTGTGCCAATAGCTCTGCAATCATGGGGACAGTTTTCTTTGTTTTCGAAGGTAGAAACAACCATTCCAATATGTGTAACGGATCTGACCATTCTGAATTCCATTGACCAATTATTGCATACGGAATTTGCCTATCAAACAAAGTGATAATTTGTATTTCCTGATTCAAATCAATATGATGTATAAATTTGGAATGCAGCCTGCTTTCTATTTCTGTAATCAATTGCTGTACCTCTGCAGTAGTCTGTCGTGGTGCTGTTAAATTTGTGTCCCCTGCTAACAATTGGAATAGAGGCTGCAATTGTGACGACGTAAGCCCCAAGTATGGCCGCAGCCAATTTATCGTTCCAGCGAGTTTCTGAACATCATTTAATGTCTGAATATTGATTTCTAATTTTACTGGTTGAGGGATAATCTGTTTTTCCAATACTTTTAAACCTAAGTAGAGCCATGGAGCTTTTCTCTGAACTTTCTCAGGTGCGATACAGAATCCAAATGCATGAAGACTACTTATAGCACATTTTTCCATTTCTTGTAATTTCTGATCTGTTGAAGCAGCCAATAAGATATCATCCATGTAATGATAACAATATTCCTGATTGAATTGTTCTCTAATTAGACTAAGGGCCTGAGCTACAAACCATTGGCATATTGTAGGTGAATTTTTCATACCCTGAGGTAATACTTTCCAATGATACCTCTTTGCAGGGCCACTGTTGTTTATTGCAGGTACAGTGAAAGCAAATTTTTCCTTATCTTGTGGTGCCAAAGGAATGGTGAAAAAAGAGTCTTTTAGGTCTATAACCAAAATTCTCCATTCTGAAGGGAGCATGGTGGGAGAAGGTAACCCAGGTTGTAGCGCTCCCATAGTAGCCATTACCTTATTAACTGCTCTCAAATCTTGCAATAGCCTCCATTTCCCTGATTTCTTTTTGATTACAAATACAGGAGCGTTCCAAGGACTTTGTGATTCTTCAATATGTCCAGCAGTGAGTTGTTCATGCACCAGAAGGTGGAGGGCATCAAGCTTTTCTTTTGTTAGGGGCCACTGATCCACCCACACCAGAGTATCGGTGGTCCATGTTAACGCCAATGTAGGTTGCTTGACACCAAATAAGACAGTGACCCCTGTCAAAAATCCGTGGTGACACGAACACCCCACTGGGACAACACATCCCTTCCCCATAGGGTAATTGGTGCAGATGTTACATATGGACGAACAGTAGCATGCTGTCCCTCAGGATTAGTGATTGTTACTACCTCTGTTGAAATCAGTCCCATAGCAATTCCACCTACCCCCATCACTCCTTGAGTAGTAGTCTTTAGAGGCCAGGAATTTGGCCATGCAGTTAGCGCAATCAAAGTAACATCTGCGCCTGTGTCCAACATTCCACTCAAGGTGATGGACCGGGGTGGGTGTGTGGCTGACTGAATAGTGCATATCAAATTTGGCTTTTTTGCAGTAATGTCTTGTGTCCAGTAAACAGCTGGAGGTCCCGTAGATCCAAACCCTTGATCCCCTCTTTCATTTTCAAGGGTTTTTGCAACTGCACTCCTGAATGGTATCAATTGTGCTATGCGTGTATTAGCAGGAATAGTTACAGGAGGTGTCGCTGTAGAGACCATAGCTGATATTCGCCCAGTGTAATCTGCATCAATCACCCCTACATGTACTGTAAGTCCCATAATTGTGCTACTAGATCTACCTATTAATAAAGCACTTAGCCCTTTGCATTTAATGGTACTTTATGGACCACTGTGTCCGTGATTGTTATTGACTTGGTGGTGGATACATCCATCCCTGCTGCCCCTGAGGTCTCCCCATGGAGGGTGTCGATAAGTTCTGATTCTTGAGTCCTGTCTGAGTTTTGGGTATTTGTGTCTGAGCGCGCCCATTCGCGCTCCTTCACCCATTTCCTGACTTTGCTTTACATTCTTTCGCAAAATGTCCAGACCTTTCGCATCGGTAACATAGCACATTAGGTCGAGTCATTTTGCCTTCATTCCTTGAACACTGTGTTTTATTGTGTCCTTTTTTCCCACATCTATAACATTGCATCTCCTGAGTTCTAATCGCAGCCATAACTTGAGCCTTATGTTCCACAGTACCCACTTTTGCACATGCCTTTATCATAGCATTCAAATCTGGCTCTCCAGGTAAAGCTTCAATGATTTTTTTGACAATCAGCATTAGCATTATCCCTAGCTAATTGCTTAACTAGAGTATCTCGTAAACCAACATCAAAAACTTGCTTTTCAACTGCTTCTTGTAGCCTCTCAACAAAGGATAAAAAGGGCTCCTTGGGTCCTTGTCTTACGGTAGTATATCTGCGTATTGGGGACACCAATTGTGCAGTTTTTATAATTGCATTCATACCCAGCGCTTTTATTTGTTCCAGGATAAGAGGGTCCCATTGAGCCTCATGGCTAGGATTAGCAAATTGACCCTCTCCCATTAAAACATCTACCCCATTACCATACCTAGGGTCATTCTGATTGAGTTGAAAATTTATTACAGCTTGCGCTTCACATGCACTTCTCCAATTTGACATAAACACCGAAAATTGCACAGGTTGAAAAATTATCCTCCCTAGTTGCTTAAAATCCCAAGGAGTCAAAGTATCCATTGTCAAAAGCCTTAACATTTGCATACATGGGGGAGAATTCACCCCATATCGAGCTACATTTCTTTGTAGATCTTGTACCACCTTCCATGAAAAAGGAACATGTGAATGAGGCTGTCCTGCTGCAGGGTCATTGAAAATCACAGGATAAGCAGAAGGACCAGTACTAAAAGACACAGATTCACCCGCTGCACCTCCCATGCCTCCCAGTTTCTCTACTACCTCCCACTCCCCCTCCTGAGCTGTCGATGATTTTACAGCCTCCCAAAATTTCCCAGGATCCCGAGGGAACACAGTAATCCCAGGTAAACTAAGTGATTTATCTGGTGTGGGCTGAGGGGCTTTAATACTTAGCCGACTAAGCGCCTGAGACAGTTCTTCATCGTCAGCAGGTGGCGCAGAAGGAGAAGGATGTGCAGCTCCTTCAGTTATCTTCGGGGTTGCTCCACTGAAGGGTGGCAATCTCGGGTTCGCAGAGGGTGGTCGCTTTATGTGCCGGGGCTTCTGTACCACCCCTTCGTCATCCGATTCTGGGGTGCCCGTGATCAATAAGTCTTTATAATCCTCGGCCACCGCATGAGGAGTGGTAGGTATCGGCAACTTCACCTTAACTGATGGTGCACTTGTAGATTCTTCTGTCATTACCTTCTTTGATTTTCCTTCTTCTGGAACATTTGTCCCTTCATTCTTTGGCAGAGGAGGAGGCACAGAAGTGCTGGGTACTAATACAGGAGGCTCCAAATCCTCCTTCTTTTCCTCTTTGGCTTGATGTTGCTTTACTTTTTGTACAGTCTCTTTCATTACACGCCATGTCGTTAACAGTTCCACGGCAGCTTTATCTCCCTTTGTCGCTGCCTCAAAAAGGGCAGATCCTAATCCTTCCCATACTGTTAAACTGAAGGCAGTAGTAGCAGATGTATCACATCCATGCTTTTTCCCCCACAACAACATTTTTCACAACGATGGGTCCGGGAGACTTGCCCCCCGTTGTTTCAAGACAAGCTGCCACATAGACAAGACCGTACTTTCTTCTTTAGTTATAGTACCCCCCATCGTGCCCCTGGTGGCTCACCGAATCCACAGTGTCCTCTTAAGTCCCGGGTAAAGCAGCTCTGCCCGCCGCTGTTCCACCAGTAAAACCTTCTTCCGAACGTGTCTCGCCGACCGGACGATCACGTCGGGGTCACCAGTTGCGGAGAAAAGGACTCAGCACACGATCCAATATGAATCAAGCATAAGCCGTTTATTACCAAAAAAAGCCCCTTTTTATAACATATTTGCTTCCGTACATGCAGCCAGGCACTGTCCATGCAAAACCCGATTGATCGCCCCGTTTCTGCCACACGCTGTCCATGTGCCCCTCTGCAACCTCCCATTGGTCAGTCCTTTCACCATCCCCCTCTGCTGTAACATGATCTTGCAGGTGCCAAGTCCAGCACTGTTCACAGTGATGTCTGCGGTCAAGTATGCAGAGGCTCCGAGGGAAGCACACAGGAGATTGGCCTGTGACCTTGCAGGTGCTAAGTCTGGCATGCAGAGGCTCCGTGGGAAGCACACAGGAGATTGGCCTGTGGCCTTGCTTGGAGAGCTTGTTGACTTCAGCTCTTGATTCTTTCTGTTAGCTGTAACAATATCCCTCAACACATCATGTCCTTTGTCTACCATACCCAGAGCCTCGTACCTATTCTGTAAAGGTTAAATTACTTAACTGTTATCTTATCAGAGACTACTTTGATGTTGAATCACAATTCTCTAATAGCAACATCCTGTCTAGTCATAGGGGAGTGCTTACCGAATGTCCTACTCTCTACATATCTGATCATTAGAGTTTGCTGGATATTTTCCATGCGAGTATTTCAACGAAAATCAACAAAAAGCCACTTCTGTGTGTGTGTGTACGCGCGCACACGTGTGTTTTTTAAATTGCTTTTCAATAGAATTTAAAAAAGAGCTATAATCACCTTCTCACAGCGATAAGTGCAATATTATACATCAGTTGCACAAAACTGGATTAGAATTAATTGCGTTTAGCAGAAGTAGCCCTAACACTTCACAGTTTGAAAGCAATAGCAGTTCATGTGGTGGGTGTGATTTGAGCCCCGTAAGAATCAAGAGTCAAAACTTATTTATTACTGAAATTTTAGTAACAACGGGCTGATACCGCAGTTTAGACAGCACAACTGGATTCTTTTTAAAGAAGTGGATGATAAAGTGAGCTACCCTCAATGCAATCATGTTTTAATTACAAAGACTGAGGGCTGATACCCCAGAGATGTTGGACTTTGCTCATTCAGTCAAAAAAAAAGGGTGAGTAAAAGACCCTCAGGCAGTTTTTTCTTCTGACTTTAGTACAGGTGGGGTATGGTGCTCCTTTACTGCTTTTCCCTGTGCGTGCACTAACCCTTTTGCCTTCTTTTTTCAGTGCTGTAAGTCTTCTCATAAAGGACAGACATTCCTCAAGGACTCACTGAATGTTGCACCTCCTAGGGATTTTTAAAGAAATGTGAGAGGGAGCAGAAGTATTCAAAGTGGATTGCACATTTAGATCTAGCAGGCCAGTTGTCTTGGCACACTTTGTCTATCCTCTTTCCACACTATCTGTTCACTTTCAGAGGTGTCCACAGTGAAATCCTGCTTCTCAGTTATGGTTCAGCTTGATTTGATAACTGGAAGTTAATATTTATTGCAATGCTTCACATATCTGGTTCAGTATTACATATGGTCCTTAAGGTTTATTCACATTAAGGGTGACATCATTCTTCCTCCTGGGGTAATAGAATGGGATCACTCTCTCTACTGAAAGTTTCCTTCATATATTCTTCCATTACAAAGCCTTTGCATCTTATCAGAGGATCTCCTCAGTTTTCCCTAAAAAAGTATTTGAAGTTTTGCAATTTTGTGACAGTAGACACAGTCTGAGAAAAGTAATTAGCTTTCCTTCCTTTTGAGGAATTGTATACATGAACCTTGCTGATTATTCTTATATCATAGCCCAAATTAATAGCCATTGATGCTCACTTTGTTGTTTGCCAGCTCATAAAATCTCACTGACGAGAGCATATTACTCTGGCCTCAGTCATTTTACACTATGCTACAACAGATGCTATTATGTTTCAAAACTTCTAGGGTTCAGCTGAAACTTCCCACTACCCTGTTAGCCAGAAAAAAATGCTCTGGTGGTATTGGTGTTGTAGGTTTTGAGACTCTCAGGAACCTCAAAAACTACTGAGTTGTTGTTTACCATTTATTTGAGGGATCTGCCATTTGAGGATCTCAGATTAGAATATTAATTCACATTCTCTGGCCTCCTTTGCGTCATGAATTTCCAATATTTGAAAAGATGCCTATAGTTATCAGCAAACAGCCATTAGGGAGTATATTTAGCAATCAACATGTGTCTTAAAAGATACTGTGGGCAACATAGTTCATCCCTTCATACAAAGCACCTTCAGGTTTCATTCCAGTTATTGAGGGCTGGCCTGCTTGCCACCCAAGAGAATTTTTCTTATAGGATGGGTAAGATTTCTGCAATCTGATAAGGAACACTTCTGTACATATGGTCAACTAGATGACCCTTGATCCTGTTACCACATTTTTCCCCCACCCTCCTGCCTGATATTTCATCTTTAACTCAACATCTCCTAGTCTGAGGAGACAGAGGTTCTCGTCTTCTCATCATGTACTTATAACTCCTGTCTGAGAAATATTTGGAAGATACCCACTATTGTTATGAGCTCAAGTGGTTATTGGAGCTGTATCAAGGTTAATGCTTTGGTAAATGGGCTGAAGCTGCTGGGGGAGCACACTGGCTGCTCTAGAGAGCATGAAATTACATATCCCGTATCAGGCCTCACTTTTGAGGATCACAGGTGAATGAAAACATTTCTTTACTGGCTACCTTGTTTCCCATGAATATAATTTCCCTGTGACAGGCACAAGCTTTGCTCACCTGGAAAACGAATTTGTAAAAATATGTATATATACTCCATGATAGTTAGGACATAGTTCAGTCAAGACAGCATGTAATAGGTAAACGTGTGCTGGTACATCTAGAGTAGGAAGCAATGCTGTGCATCAGGAGCAGGACTGGAGGTGGATACAGCTATTGCTGAAGACATGATGCCCACACTATATGCCTTTTGAGGGTTTTACTTTGAACCCTGTCTTTGTTGCCGCTTGTCTGCGGCAAGCTCCGTTCGGTTGCTGGCTGGCCTGAGGCTATCCGCACCCCAGGGCCATTGAGCACTGACACCAATGTGAGGATGCAACAAATGGCGTTTATTTAACTGCGCAACAGCCTTATATAGTCGTCTTGTCCCATACGAACTCACACGATACTTGCACATCCTGCTCCTTTCGCCACGCCTACCTTCTGTTACAATTCCCATGCCAATTTTCTGACAACTAGGACAAGCACTAACTAGTTCACGTGCTTGTGCCATGGTGAGCTGAAATTGTTTCGCTAGCATTTTCGCTGATTGATGAAAGAATTGATGGGATAGACGAGCTTGTTCAAATAAATTTGGTGATATTTGCATATAGGACACAAGTGTGTCTGCTTTATTATTGCCAATGCTCAAACCTTGATCAAATTGATGACTACGAACGTGAGTAACAAAATAAGGTACCTCTCTGAGGTTTATTGCCTGATGCAACTGTAGCAAAATGGTGTAAAGTCGTATATTCTTCGCTGGTCGTATAAAAGCTCTTTCAATTCAATTTACAATGCCTGCTGCATAAAGAGAGTCTGTTACAATATTTACAGGTAAGTCCTTCCATTTTATAAAGACCTGGTAGATTGCAAAAAATTCAAGTGTCTGCAATGAGTCCTCAGTTTGTCCTGAGAATTTGCAATGTTTCCATTGTCCATCCTCTTGCCAGGTAATAACTGCTGAGTGTGATCGCTTCCCTGCATCAGTAAAAACAGTTAGTCCAGTCACAGGTATCTCTGATCTGATAGGTTTTTCTTCCCAATCCTGTTTGCAAATAAACTGTAGCTTTTTATCTTTTGGCAAATGTGTTAACAATTGTCCAGTAAAGTCCTGTAAGGCCGCTTGAAAAATAGTTGACTGATTTGTTAACCACTGAAGATATTCCTTCTTGATAGGTAAATAGATATAATCTGGGTCTAGTCCAGTAATATCTGTAATTCTTTTACGCACTTTGACAAGCAATTGTGCTATTGCTTCCACTCTGGTACAAATTGTTGTTTTAGGATGAAAAGGTGGAAAAACCCATTCTATGATTTGCTGTTTAATGTCCGGCACCTGCACAGTCATTGCAGTAGAATTTGTAAGGTCAGAAACCAAAGAGTCCACTTGAGCATTGCCTTCTGCAATAAACCCAGGCAAATTAGTATGATTTCTTACATATAAAACATAAAACAATGCAGTTCGGATTTGAATTTCTTGCCACAGAGCTCGCAGCAATTCAAAACCACACTGATTACATGTATGCTCTATGACAGATCTGTCCAATTGTTTTACAATGCCAGCTACATATGCTGAATCAGTAACCAAATTAAAGGGAATGGGAAAATTCTGAAATATTTTTAATACAGCTTGTAATTCTACCACCTGAGGTGAACCCTTGTGTTGTACTACCATAGATTCCCACTTGCCATCAGAATACCAGACAAGGCCCGCCTTGCCTCTGTTCCCAGATCCATCTGTAAAAATGGTAATTCCATCCACAGGAGTGTCTGCGCACCACACTCCTGTGGCAATTGGAAATTCCGCACTCAATTTTAAAACGGGATGGGAGGGCAAGTGGTAAACAACCTGTCCCGAGAAATTCTCCATGGCTGTTTGCAAAACAAAGCTATTAGCCATACACCACTCAAAATATTGAGCTGCAATAGGAACGGTTAGTGATGCAGGGATCTCTGGCCACAAGCTCCCGACATCGCATCCATCCTTTGATGAATAATCTGTGCCAATAGCTCTGTAATGAATCTGATCATTCTGAATTCCATTGACCAATTATTGCATATGGAATTTGCCTATCAAACAAAGTGATAATTTGTATTTCCTGATTCAAATCAATACGATGTACAAATTTGGAATGTAGCCTGCTTTCTATTTCTGTAATCAGTTGCTGTACCTCTGAAGTAGTGTGTCGTGGTGCTGTTAAATTTGTGTCCCCTGCTAACAATTGGAATAGAGGCTGCAATTGTGACGACGTAAGCCCCAAGTATGGCCGCAGCCATAACTTGAGCCTTATGTTCCACAGTACCCACTTTTGCACATGCCTTTATCATAGCATTCAAATCTGTTTTTCCAGGTAAAGCTTCAATGATCTTTTGACAATCAGCATTAGCATTATCCCTGTTTGCCACAGGTCCAAGGCTTGGCAGCTGCACAGGTTAACCCCGCGTGGAAACACCAGTCCTGCACTCCCTGCGGTTTGGGCTGCGAGTTAACTGCATAGGCCTGGAACTGGTTGGGAAGATTCATTTGTGTCAGCACGCGGTTCCCCCCCCGCGTTCTTTCTCCAGTTTCCCTGCACTCTGCAGCTGGTTGTTATCAGCTGACCTTGAGCATTATACTGAGACCTGCACAGCTTCACAAAATGCCCTAGCTTCCCACAGCAATGACACATCAAAACAGAGTTATCTCTCCCACTCAGCTTCAACTTCTTAAGGCAGTTTTTCTTAAAGTGACCTTCCTGTTTGCATGTATAACAACGATGAACTACCTTAACTGCCGCCGCAAAAGTTTTTGCTAAATGCTCCATCTGAGATGTGGTGGTTCCTACTTTCCCGCAAGCATCCATTAATTCGGTTAAGGTGGGGTTACGATTTGCCATCCCTGCAACAACTTTCCTGCAGTCCTCACCTGTGTTGTCCTTCGCTAACTGTAGTGGCAAAGCTTCTTTTACAATTTTCCAATCTAACAGTTGCCAAATATTTCTCCCCTCAGGACCCGCACCCACAATCACCGGATATGCTTGTGGAATTATAACTCCTTCTAATAACGCATCTCGAATGACCCCTTTCCATTTCACTCCTCCCTCACCTCCCCCCTCTTCCCCTGTATACGCGGGCGGACGCTGACCCTCTCCCTCACCTCCCACATTACCAGATGGACGCAAACCTCCCCCCCCGCCCTGATCTAAAGGTGGAGTAGGGAGTTGTAAAGGAGGTTGAGGTGGCCCTAATACTTGTCCCGAACACAGAGGGGGGTTTTGGGGGAGACATAGTCACGTGTCCCGAGGCGTTGGCTGAACGATGCTGCTGCAATTCCGTCTTTAATTCTTCCAGTCGTCTACCAAGCTCTGTCATGTCAAGTTCGTGTCCATTTCGTGATGGTAACAGTCCTTTAAGTCCTTGTGACTCTGGTACTGCTGACTCCGTAAATGGCGAATCCGGTAAAGGTGGATACAAAGCAGGTTTACCCTCCTTCTTGTCCTCCTGCTCAGCCTCATCCATAGAGAGATCAATGAGAGGAGGGGGTTTCGGAGGGGGTTTTGGCCAAGTGTCCTGTTCAGCATCTGAATCAATTAGTCCAAATCGAGTTCGTGTTTTAGGGCACACTACCGGTTCTAATGGATCTGTATCTATTTTACTCGCTCCCCGCTCCTCAGCTTTTTTCGGAGCCATCCGTACCCACGGTGATAAAGGAGCTGCCACCGGTACAGCCACCAGGGCCGTGGGAGGTGTTGGTCCCGCAAACAGTGAGGGGGTAGTAGGCGCTTGCGGTCCTAAAGCCATAAAAGCTGTATGTGTGACTTCTCTCTCTGCTTTTATTCCTTTTAACGCTTCACTAACCAGCCTCCATGTAGCAGACAATTTAAAGGCTTCCTTATCACCACTTGACACCGCATTCCAGAGAGAGTCACCAATCTTCTCCCATAAAGGCACTTCAAAGACATCATTAAAGGTTGTAAAATGTCCTTTATCTTTTGCCCAGAACAGTAACTGCTTTAACGCAGCTTCGTCATATTTAATTCCTCTCTCAGAGAGTATATGTTGGAGGAGTTTCACCACTGCCACTTCTGTCTTGGTCAGGGTAGACCCCATGTAAACACGTCCGAGCCGCATCCCATGTCGCCCGGTCCTCCCGCGCAGCCCGTAGCAGCCACAAGATAACTCCCCATGTTTTTAATTCTTTGGCAGAACCCGCTGCCATAGCTCGCTCAGCAAGCTTCATCGAGCACCGCTCCCAAGCACTCGGCTGTAAACAATCAGCCGGTCCTGCCACCGCCCCCTCCTTAACGAGACGGTCCAGACACTGGGCTACGTCTTTCGATTTCACAGAAATCTGAAATTCTCTGCCCAGTAACGAAATCACCTTTATCAAGGCTTCCATGGTTCGCGAACCCACTCCGACCGCCTGCGTTCCGCCAGCCCAGCAATCACGTCGGGGTCACCATTTGTTGCCGCTTGTCTGCGGCAAGCTCCGTTCGGTTGCTGGCTGGCCTGAGGCTATCCGCACCCCAGGGCCATTGAGCACTGACACCAACGTGAGGATGCAACAAATGGCGTTTATTTAACTGCGCAACAGCCTTATATAGTCGTCTTGTCCTGTACGAACTCGCACGATACTTGCACATCCTGCTCCTTTCGCCACGCCTACCTTCCGTTACAGCCCGAGATTTTCCGGTCGCCGTACCCTAATCTACCTACAGTCTTGAATATCAATTTAATATTTATTTTTCAGAGGAAAGCCTCACTTTAAAGGATATTAATATTATTCCTGCAGGATTGCTCTTCCGATCAAAACTCTGGTATACTTGTCTTTGACTGTAGTGAAAAGGAGCATTAAACTACAGCTTCTGTGTTTTCTCCCTAACATCCTGACTTCACTATTCAATCCTGTTTAGTCCCTCCAAGGTTCATATCATCCGGTTAAGAAATCAAGTACATGCTGACCCAGCTGAACTTTCAAACATTTTGCCCTGGTCTATGTTGAGTCTTTGTGATCCCTATTAGCCCTTTTCTGTTCATTTTTAACACTTTTTGTGGAAAACATTATTTGGTTTAAAATTTTTACTCTGGGCTGGATTGTATAACAAGATCGATTGCTCTTGATCACCGTGTAAGAAAATCAGCTTCCCAAAGTGGATTTGGATGATTCTCAGAGGGTTTGAGATGCACGGGGAGGTAAAGGAGGCAACTCCATACATTTTCAAATTGATTTGCCTTTTGTCAGAATTAACCTATCTGTAACTTCCTTTTTGTCTCTGTGTGTGTGTTAGTTTTCAGCCACACCAACCCCCTGACTGCCTTGTTAAGCCCTTGTACAAAGGCTAGTGCCACCACAAGAGGTGGAGTTGGGAATGTGCAGCCAGGGCAAAGAAGAGACTGAGTCCAGACTTACCTTGGTTTAAAAGCTCAGCCAAAGAGCTAGACAGAAAGAATACGTCGCCTATTGCAGACGTGATCCATTAACTGCTGTACCTTGTGACTTTTCAACTGCGAACACTAATGTCACCGTTTAAGGCTGGGTGGGCAGTTAAACTGGATGGCAGATGCTCTCTGTTAACCTTCTTCCCCAGAGGGGAAAGGAAAAGAGAAAAGGGATAGAGACTTATGGGTTGGAAAGCTAAAACAGTTTTAATAAACAATAACAAGGAAAAGAAAGAGTATAATAATGAACTATATACAAAACTGCTACTGAGCTCCCCCCCCATGACGTCACCACTGACGCTGCAGGGCAGGCACTGGGCAGTCCAGAAGCACACGCGGCAGCAGGCTGGAACCAGATTCAGGAGTGATGGTGGGAGCACGGGCAGAGTCCTCCCAGGATGTCAGCCATAGGGGAAGAGAGCATGACCCTCGTGGTCCCCCAGCTTTTAACTGAGTATATCACATAGGTGGGATGGAATACCCTGTTGGTCAGGTTTGGGTCACCTGTCCTGTCCGCTCCTCCCCGCAGGTGCGGCACTCTACGGTCCCATCCTCTGTAGGACAAAGAGACTCAACAGGGACCCTAGTTCCCACGTCAACCAGCCTGTGTAGTCAACTTCAGAAAAGTAGTCACTTAAAAGAAACTTGACTGTCCAAACCAGGACAACTAATCTCAGGAACAGGTGCTAACATGCACTCAGTTTGCCTCATACGGGGAGTGCATGTGTGTGTGCGCCCAGGGAGGGAGTTTGCCATACTACTTTACACATTACTCTACATATTACATACTACTTTAGGTGTCTGACACACCAGTCCTCCTGAATTAAATGACTGCTTTTCCCTTCAACAGCATAGGTATTTCTGAAACCTCCATAGAGGGAGTCTTCCTGCCTGAATTAGCTGTCCACCATTTACATCCAGAGGCTTTCAAAGGGAAGCAAGACCATAGGATATTTTCAACTGTCACTAATCTTCTGCCCTCTATGCAGATTCCCAAGAGGGGAATCCCTCTTGAAAGCAATTATCTTGTTAATTATACAATATTAAGAATACAGAAATATATCTGTTAAAGTCAAATCAACCATGATATTCTCAATAATGGCTTGGAATTAAATCATAAAAGGAGCTAAATACTAATGTCCTGGTTTTGTGGGAATAAAATTTATAGAATCAATTTTCTGTTACATTTTGTTTCAGTTTGTGGCCAGCCATGGCATGGTGATCAAGGCCATTAGCAGTTAAATCCAGGGCAGCTGACCCAGGCTGGTCCACAGGTGTATTCTATAACATTAATGTCATGTTCACTATAAATGGGAAAGCTGCTGGGGATGGGTGGGGCTTCTTGCTCTGCTCACTATCCCTAGAGGGATTTGCTATCACTCTATGAGCTAAATATAATTTTGTGTGGTGTGTGTGGTTTTTTTTATTAGTATTGATATTAGTTTTCTTATTTTATTAAATCTGTTTAAATTTCAACCCATGAGTCTCCCTCCTTTTCCCAATTCCCTTTCTCAGCTGGGGAGGGGTCTTGGGTGATAGAACAACTGGTTATTGTTTAGCCCTGGGCTGAACTTAGACAACTAAAAATAACCAATCCTTATACATACTAAGAAGTCTGTCTTCCTGATTATTCATTATAATTAAATCAATTGAATAGAAAACTATAAATTAGCCTAACAGCAGAAACACATAAAAAAATTAATATTTGGTCAGACTAAAGGTCTATGCAATACCAAGTCCTGTCTCTGATGTCAGTCAAAGCAGATAATGAGAGAAAAGTGTAAGACCAAGGCAAGCAGACAACCAGCTTCCCACAAGCATTCTTCCAGCCTTCAGCCTTTTTGCAGCTCAAGGTCTTCATAGGCTGGGAAGGTTTCAGTGCGTTTAGTAATCCTTGGTGGATTTCTCTTCCTTGGCCTTGATTAGGAACCCAGGTTAACTTTAAACACCCGCCATTCCGCAGCACTGAGGTCTGCACCTCCATGCATGCTAGGTGAAGAACCTTTTTCTTTTGTTTGTGCTGATCTTGCTACGTGGTAGCTTCATCAGACAGCTTTAACTCATGTATTATAAAAAACAATGTACAACTGACCCCATCAGCCTGATCCATGCCCCTTCTAGTATATATTTACTATTTTCTTTTAAGACATCCCTTTTCCAGAGCAGACAGTCCTAATTTACTTAATTAGCCTTTGTATTGAGGTCATTCTCCACCTTCCTTACTCCGTCTCAACTTTTTCTAGTTCTACTGTAGCACTTTGAGATGAATTAACCAAAATTGCACAAAGTGTTAAAAATGTGTGTTTTGGACAGTAGCATAGCCAAGTGCTGGTTTATTCTCTACTCATTGCCTAAATAATTACTAAAATCTCATTTGTGTTTTTTTGACCTTTTTCATTTTAATACTGAAACTGAATTATTACTAAGGTCTAAACTACATCCCCACAGCTAATTTTAACATTTCCTTTTTAGATTTTATATTTTTTTTTTGATAGCTTATTCTTTTTTTCCATCAGTGCAGCCCTTAACGTAACACTTCTGTTGCAGACATCCCTGCATGCAAATTACATCACCTTTGTAAGAGCCCCTCCCAAAAATACATTAACAAAAAACTCCTCAGTTTTGCATACCACAGAAACCCTGATTCTGTGGCCACCCCTCACAAATGACAAAAATTGAAATATCTGAATGTTTTTCTGAGAAGGTTGGCATTAATTTTACATTATATCATCACATTAAAAAGCCAGGATAACATACATTAGTTGTAAAATCACACAATAAAACTGATTATTAAGGATGTGTTCACCAGAATTTTTTTTAAAAATCAAATATCTGCTTAGCATATTCCCTCTCCAACTTTTCATTCTTCTTGAAAATGCAAAAATTATAGTGATCTTTTTGTAGTGGAACTGATCAAGCTACTTGCTTCCCACAATCCTTACCGTGAAGAAGAAAGTTCATTTGGCACTTGCCAACAAAATAGATTCTTCTAATGTGCAAGTAATCCATATTTGCATAGAACCAAGCCTGAAACTTTGCAAACCAGCTCAGGCAGATATGGCATTTTTGGCAAGTATCTCTCTGATCACTGACAAGCAGAAACAAGGTGCTATAAAACACATCATTAAACAACAGACATGTAGAGCATAGGGTGTATATCAGTGTCCTGTTTTCACCGGCATTTGGTTTCAGTTTGTGGCCAGCCATGGTGATCAAGGCCCTCAGCAGTTAAATCCAGGGCAGCTGACCCTGGCTGGCCCACAGGTGTATTCTATAGCATTGACATCAAGCTCACTATAAAAGAGAGGGTTTGGAAGGTAAGAGGGGGGTGGGGGGTTTTTACTGTTCTTTTTGTCTCTCTTTACTTCTCTCTCCCCTTGTGATTCCTGGAGCAACTGGCCAGTGCTCTGTGGATAAGTATACTTTTGTCTGTTTTATGTTGTCATTTATACTGATTTCTTCATTTCATTAAATCTGGTTAACTTCATCCTACAAGTCTCCCCCTCTTTTTCCCAATTCCCTCCCTCATTTGGGGAAGGGACATTGGGTAAGAGAACAATAGCTCTTGTTTAGCCCTGGGTGTGGGCTAAATTAAGACAGTTTATTTGGTGCCCAAAGTAAATAGATCACCTGGGAGAACCACAGATGTTTTGCTCTAAGAGTCTCCAAGGGTTAAAGTTTTCACAGATTTGACTGTTTTTGTTAGGAGCATTCATTATGTTGGTGTCAGTAGCAGGGTCACTGGGTGGAATTCTCTGGGGTTTGGTTTTACAGTTGCTTGTGTGCTGGCTAATCAAATGTGTGGGTTTGCCGCTATTTGTTACCACTTTTGTGCGGTTTATCACTTCTGGGCATGGACTGAGAGGAATCACTCTGCTATGTTGTTTGGCATTGGTTTAGGGTATTATAAATTCTTTTGGAAGCGTGCCCATTTCTGATTTCTATAGAATGGGAGGGGGTGACATGTACTTTCCTTTTCCCTTGAGGCTCGTCTCAATGGCTTTTGAAAATTTTGAATACCCGTGGGATATTTGGACCACCATGCTCATATTGTCAGGCCTTTTGAATGTCTTTCAGCTCTTGCTCTTGCTTAAACATTGGTATAGGGGTGGATACAGAACAGCTGCTGCAACCACTGCACCAGGCACCACAGCAGCTCTAGCCCCTATGACAGACACTGCAGCTCCCCGAGCACCCACAGATACTCAGACCCTGCCAGTCCCTACAGCAGGCATCCTGGCTACCCCAGAGGCTATTCAGATCTCCGCACTGGGTACTGTGATCACCCAACTCCAGGAAGCACTTGCTGTGATGACCCAGACCTTGGCAAAAAAGGGCTGCAGCTATTCAGCCCCCAGTGATGGGTGATGTGGCTAACCTAGGGACTCAACCAGTGCTGGTATCCATCGACCCTGTACAGAAAACAAAAACCAAAAAAAAAAAAGGGGCAAGTCATGATGGCCAACCAGGGACATCAAAGCAGGGTGAGCCAGAGGTAACCACTCGATCCCTATCACTGAGTGATCTGCGAGATATACGTAAAGATTACAGCTGTCATGAAGGCGAGCAACTTGTTACTTGGCTGTTCTGCTGCTGGGATAATGGAGCCAATGGTTTTGAATTAGATGGTAGAGAAGCCAATCAGCTGGCACCAATGGCTACAGAAGTGGGTATTGATAGAGGTCTTGCAAGTAGTGCAGAGCCCCTCACTCTCTGGTGGTGACTCCTGTGAAGTACAAGGAAAAGGCCTCATGGGCCAGCATATCAGCTGTGGAAAAACCATCTGACAAATCCACAGAACTGCTCGGTAAGGTGTTGGAAAAATTGTCCCAGACGGAGGACAGACCCCGCTCCCCAACTGGACCAAAGAATGTCCCAGCCATCAGGAGACAGTGTTCCCCTGCAAGAAATGCTCAGGAGAGACAGTATACATTACGAGGCACCCTGTGGTTTTCCCTGCACGACCATGGAGAGGACATGAGGAAATGGGATGGAAAACCTACCTTGGCTTTAAGGACATGCATACATGAGTTGCAAGGTGAACAGACTAGGAATGGGGCTTCTTCTAGGAGATTTGTTGCTCCAGTTTCCAATGGGAAGCTCTCCAGACAGCGTAGATGGGCTTTGGATCCCTATCTACCAAACGTGAATAATGGGGATCAAATTTATGTGACCTGCTCGAACCCAGGTGTTCATAATGAACACTATGTTCAGGATTAGAGGGGCCCTGCCTCCAGCCAGGTGGAGGATAGGGACAAGCATGTTTTTTTGGACTGTGTGGATTCGATGGCCTGGCACATCAGAACCACAGCAGTATAAGGCTCTAGTGGACACTGGTGCACAATGCACCATAATACTGTCAAACTATAAAGGGACTGAACCAATTTGTATCTCTGGTGTGACAGGGGGCTCCCAAGAGCTGACTGTACTGGAAGCTGAAGTGAGTCTGACTGGGACTGAGTGGCAGATGCACCCTATTGTGACTGGCCCAGATGCCCCATGCTTTCTTGGTATAGATTACCTGAGAAGAGGGTGTTTCAAGGACCCGAGGGGGTACCGGTGAGTGGAAGGGGTAGCGGCTGTGGAGACGGAAGAAATTAGACAGCTGTCTACCCTGCCCGGTCTATCAGGGGAGCCTTCTATTGTGGGGCTGCTGAGGGTTGAGGAGCAAAAGGTGCCTATTGCCACTACAACGGTCCACCGATGGCAATATCGGACTAACAGAGTGTGTGAGCCGACACAGGCAGGATGCAGGAACAGCCACAAGACCACGGATAAAATGCAAAGAGCAAATTTATTCCCGTTACCTCGCAAACCAGGGGATCTCCGAAGCAGCACCCGGGGCAAAGGCATGCAAGTGGGGACACAGGCACCGCGGAGCTCGGTTCCTGCTAGAGAGTGAGAGATTCCAGGCCTGCTGCTTTTGCCTGTATATTAGGGGTTTTTTGTAGGTGGTAATTTTCCACTGCACTTTGATCTTTCTCACAGCAGGGCAGGAATCTCAGGCATGAACAATTAGGTGCTCTGAGTCTTATCACAGGCCTATGTTATCTGAATACAGATGTTCTACTTGTCCAGCACACAAGACTAAACAACAGTTACTAGTATGATATATGTGTTTTTTGACACCCCAGGTGCAAGTCACTTGAGCGTGTTTACAATCCTCCTCGCCAATCTTACGTTATATTCCCACACAGAGACTCGCTGATCTGTCAGTTGGAGAACCAAGGAGTGATCAGCAAAACGTGCTCACCCTTCAACAGTCCCATATGGCCAGTGTGAAAGTCTAGTGGGGAATGGAGACTAACTGTGGACTATCGTGGCCTGAATGAAGTCCCACCACCACTGAGTGCTGCTTTACCAGACATGTTAGAACTCCATTATGAACTGGAGTCAAAGGCAGCCAAGTGGTATGCCACGACTGATGGTGCAAATGCTTTTCTCTCCATTCCTTTGGTAGTGGAGTATAGGCAACAGTTTGCATTCACCTGGAGGGGCATCCGGTACACCTGGAATTGACTGCCCCAGGGGCGGAAACATAGCCCCATGATTTGCCGTGGACTGGTCCAGACTGCACTGGAGAAGGGTGGAGCCCCGGAACACCTGCAGTACGCTGATGACATCATTATATGGGGTGATACAGCAGGAGAAGTTTTTGAGAAAGGGGAAAAAGTCATTTGAGTCCTTCTGGAAGCTGGTTTTGCTATCTAATGTGCTAAGGTCAAGGGACCTGCAAAGGAGATCCAGGTTTTAGGGATCAAGTGGCAAGATGGCCGCTGTCACATCCCAATGGATGTGATGAACAAAATAACAGCCATGTCTCTGACAACTAACAAAAAGGAGACAGAAGCTTTCCTAGGTGTAGTAGGTTTCTGGAGGATGCACATTCCCCATTACAGTCAGATTGTGAGCCCTCTCAGTGAAGTGACTCAGAATAAGAATGACTTTAAATGGGGCCCTGAGTAACAACAGGCTTCTGAGCAAATTAAACAAGAGAGAGTCCATGCAGTGGCCCTCGGACCAGTCTGAATGGGACCAGATGTAAAGAACGTCCTCTATACCGCAGCAGGGGAGAAAGGTCCTACCTGGAGCCTCTGGCAGAAGGCACCAGGGAGACTTGAGGTCCACCCCTGGGGTTTTGGAGCCAGGGATACAGAGGATCAGAGGACCCTTATACTCCAACAGAAAAAGAGATACTGGCAGCCTATGAAGGAGTTTGAGCTGCCTCAGAAATAATTGGCACTGAGGCACAGCTCATCCTGGTAACCAGATGGCCAGTGTTGAACTGGATGTTTAAAGGGCAGACCCCCTCTACACATCATGCAACTGATGCCACATGGAGTAAGTGGGTTGCATTGATTACTCAGTGGGCCTGAATAGGGAACCTCAATTGCCCAGGAATTCTGGAAGTAATCATGGACTGGCCCGAAAGCAAAGATTTTGGAATGTCACCAGAGGAGGAGGTCATGTGCGCTGAAGAGGCCCCACCATAGAATAGACTATCAGAGAATGAGAAGCATCATGCCTTGTTCACTGATGGATCTTGCTGCATTGTAGGCAAGCAGCGTAAGTGGAAATCTGCTGTGTGGAGTCCTATGTGACGAGTGGCAGAAGTGGCTGAGGGAGGTGAGTCAAGTCAGTTTGCAGAAGTAAAAGCCATCCAGCTGGCTCTAGACATTGCTGAGTGAGAAAAATGGCCAGTACTCTCCCTGTATACTGACTCATGGATGGTAGCAAATGTCCTGTGGGGATGGCTGAAGCAATGGAAGAAAAACAACTGGCAGCGCAGAGGCAAACCCCTCTCTGCAGCCGAATTATGGCAGGATATTGCTACCTGATTAGAGAAGCTGGTTGTGAAGGTATGTCACGTAGATGCTCACGTACCAAAGAGCAGAGCCACTGAGGAACAACAAAACAACCAGCAGGTGGATCAAGCTGCTAAGATCAAAGTGTCTCAAGTAGATCTGGACTGGCAGCATAAAGGTGATTTATTTTTAGCTTGGTGGGCCCATAATACATCAGGCCATCAAGGCAGAGATGCAACATACAGATGGGCCTGTGACCGAGGTGTAGATTTGACCATGGACACTATTGCACAGGTCATTCACGAATGTGAAACATGCGCTGCAATTAAACAAGCTAAAAGACTAAAACCCCTGTGGTATGGAGGATGATGGCTGAAATATAAGTATGGAGAGGCCTGGCAGATTGATTACATCTCGCTTCCACGAACCCACCAAGGCAAGTGCTATGTGCTCACAATGGTGGAAGCAAGTACCGACTGGATGGAAACATACCCCGTGCCTCATGCCACTGCCTGTAACACTATTGTGGGCCTTGAAAAGCAGGTTTTGTGGTGACATGGCACTCTGGAAAGAATCAAGTCAGACAATGGGACTCATTTCCGAAATAGCCTCATAGACATCTGGGCTAAAGAGCATGGTATTGAATGGATATATCACATCCCCTCCCATGCACCAGCTGTCAGGAAAGTTGAATGATGTAATGGACTGTTGAAGACGACACTGAAAGCAATGGGTGATGGGACTTTCAAAAATTGGGATGAACACTTAGCAAAGGCCACCTGGTTAGTTAATACCAGGGGATCTATCAACTGGGCTGGTCCTGCTCAATCCGAGCTGTTGTGCACCGTAGAGGGGGATAAAGTCCCTGTGGTTCATGTGAGAAATATGTTAGGGTAAACAGTTTGGATTACTTGTGCCTCGAGCAAAGGCAAACCCATATGTGGAATTGCTTTTGCTCAAGGACCTGGGTGCTCCTGGGGGATGATGCAGGAGGATGGGGAAGTTAAATGTGTACCCCAAGCAGATTTGATTCTGGGCGAGAATAGCCCATAACTGTATGATGCTGAGTGTCATTTATTATAGTAAGAATCACCCCAGACCTTGAACATGGGCTGCAGCAGATACATGCACTGCAAGATCAAGATGCAATACACCATTCTGCTGTGTCCAACTTCAACAGTCCATAACACCATATTGAGGCTTAGTCCCGAGCTCCTAACTTAGTAGATGCCACACAACAATGTTTTTTGCTGCCCTGAGAAATGGAACCCACGGATTTGGGCTGAATTGATTCAATGGACTTCTTGGAAGATGGCCCATGGACTGGAGAGAGTATCTGTGTGGATGTGTATTTATGTTGAGGGATGGGGAAAATAGTAGTGACTTGATGTAAATGATATAGAATAAAGGGTGGAATCCTGTCCTGGTTTCATTGGGATTTGGTTTCAGTTTGTGGCCAGCCATGGTGATCAAGGCCCTCAGCAGTTAAATCCAGGGCAGCTGACCCTGGCTGGCCCACAGGTGTATTCTATAGCATTGACATCAAGCTCACTATAAAAGAGAGTGTTTGCTGGGAAGAGGGGGGGCTTTTACTGCTCTCCTTGCCTCTCCTTGTTTCTTTCTCTTCCTTGTGATTCCTGGAGCAACTGGCCAGTGCTCTGTGGATAAGTATACTGTTGTCTGTTTTGTGTTGTCATTTATGTTGATTTTTTTCATTTCATTAAATCTGGTTAACTTCATCCTACAAGTCTCCCTCTTTTTTTTTTTTTTCCCAATTCCCTTCCTGTGGGGATCTGTTCCTTGTCCCCTTTTTTTTTTTCAGCATTGTCTCAGAAACCGTCCTATCCCACATGCTCAGACGCCATCTTCTGGGGTACCGGGCTACCTGACCTTGACGACATTTTGTGAGGCAAGAAGTTAGTCGCCGACTAGGGGTGAGGGACATCTCTGCCTTCCAGCCCTCCACCCCCTCCGGAGAGACCCATCCGGGACATTGGGCGACAGCCTGGCAATGGGCCAATCCTACGGCGCGGGAACCGGACCTGTCCCGCCCTCGGGCCTGTGAGTGGTGCAAACTGTGACTGGTGGCTCCATGTCACATGACTCTGCAAAAATTCTCTATAAAAGAGGCCATTTTGCCCCACCACGTGCGCGCCCACCCCCGACTGCCGAGAATCAACGAAGGACCCACGGGACGCCGTGGGATCCAGGGTGGTGACTATCCTTTCCCTCTCAACTGATCTCTTTTCCTCTCTTCCTTTTACTTCTCTCTCTCTTTCCCTTCCTTGCTCACTAAGTTGCCTCATTGTTTGGACTTAATAAAGTCAAAGTTAAGTTTATTGATACTGTGCCTCGGTTGTGCTTTGTCCGAACTAAAGGATCACGAATTTATTTTATTTCTGGTCAGGATTTTGGGGGTGCTTTACTTGCAGGCAGGTAAAGCATACCGGGTGATTAATCAGGCGGGTCCTTCTCAGGACTGACTGCATTTAATTTCTAGATTTACTTTTACTAATCAGGCGGGTCCTTCTCAGGACTGACTGCATTTAATTTCTAGATTTACTAATAAAGCAGATCTTAATCCGGAACCTGACACTTCCTCATTTGGGGAAGGGACATTGGGCGAGAGAAAAACTGCTATTGTTTAGCCTCGGGCGCGGGCTAAATGAAGACAATAAGTCCCCATTTTAAATTTCAGAGATAAAGAGCATTAACCAAACTGTTCTCTGGATGATTTTTTTTTTTTAATCAGTGTAGGTGAACTATAATAAGGAATACATTTTCTGAATAAGTATAATGTGTAAAATAGCTGAAGAGAGTTGAAAAGGTAAAATACTGCACAATATAGAAAATCTGGTTTTCTATATTATGCAATAAATAGTTCAGGGTTAGATGAGAGGGTTGTTATCAAATGTCTTTTAATCTATTTAAAAGAGAAGTATTCATCTAAGGGAATATTGTTAAAGAATAAAATAATTCACACAGTATTTATTCTCTGACCTATTCTTTGTAGATACAGACAAATGTTACTCTGAGAAGCAACACCCTGGGAAACAGCCTTTGTGTGTGAGAAACTATTTTTCAACGTTGTGTCTGGATAGGAAGAAAGTTTTGTATCCTTAGGGTATATTTATAATTAGAATGATGAAACTGAATCAAAGGCATTGTTTCTTAGGAAACTGAGACATCTTAGCCTGAGGAGGTTATTTTAGGGTGGAGCAGAAGGGGATTCTAGGTTTATTTCATTTATTAAGAAACCATTTTTCTCTATGCTGTGGATTTTTTTGTTATTGTCCTTTCACTAATATCCATTAATTAGCATTTTTCTACTTCCTTGTGGAAGTACAGATTTTCCTCCTTGTCCCAGAGCTGCACACATACTTATACATAGTGCAGATGGGAAGAGAAGCAGCTAGAACTCCTCTCCCGATCACACTTTGCATACTGGTTACTGGATTGCACTTGGTACTTGTCCTGGTTTGGCCTAAACCAGGCCAATTTTTCTTTCAGTGATTTTTACTTTCAGCTAAGTCTCTTCTAAGTAACTGCACTTTCTGACACTAACTGCATGTTTTGCAGACAGTGTCTGCTTCCAGGACTGATAACGCTCGAAGTTTGTAGTTATAGCTGAGGCACCAGTAGGGATGTTATGCAGAAAGGCTCTTGCTGTACTTATTCCTAGAGAAACCAAGGTCACTGCTAAATTCCTCACTGCTTATGAGTGAAGAGCCGAAGGGGGGGTCGCACCTGGAGGGAGGAGCGGACAGGGCAGGTGACCCAAAATTGACCAACAAAGGTATTCCATCCCATACACGTCATTCTCAGTATAAAGCAGGGGGAATCACGAGGGTCTCTCTCTCTCTTTCTGCTATGGCCGGTGTCTAAAGAGGACTCCGTCTGTTTTCCTGCTGCCCCCGATCCCAATCCCTGTGTTCCTGAATCCAGTTCCCATCTGTTGCTGGGTCCAGTCTGGAGCCTGCCCTGCAGTGCCGGTGGTGACATGGCTGACTTCAGGGGAGCTCAATCTTGGTTTTGTATATATATTTGTATGTATTTGTATATATTTGATTATTTCTATTATTATTATTATACTCTTTTTCATTATTATAGTTTATTAAAACTGTTTTAACTTTCCAGCCTGTAAGTCTCTCTCCCTTTTCCCTTTCCAGGGGGGCGGGGAGGGTTAACTGAGAGCGTCTGCCACAGGTTTAATAGCTGGCCCAGCTTTAAACCGTGACAGTACTGAAGCTGATGTTTCTGCCTTAGGTAGCTGCACCTTGAAGTGTCCGTTTGCAGGGCTTCTGTGACACCACGAAGAGGAAACCAAGGGACTGCTCTGACACACACATGAGTCATTCTTGGTAAATGATCAACCGAGTGCTCAGAGGGAATGCTTCAGAGGTCAAAAGTGACCATGTCTTGGGAAGTACTCACAAACAGTGAGTTCATGTGCAAATTCATATGTTAGGATGAGTAACACGACTGTGTGTCTGAAGAGAGTAAATACAATAAAGAAATTAATGTGAGTTTATCTAGTAACAAGTCCCTGCTCTATTTCCATCAATGATTTTAATGTTCTGATGGAGTTTTCTTGAACTATACTTTGTCCATAAAGAATCACTGTCCAAATAAATACCTGTTGAACAATCCCACCTGTTAACAGGTTTCTTCATTTTAACTTCCAATTCAGATTCAGAATGTTAAAAATAAATAAGAAACTGAAAGACCACATATATTTTTAGTACTCCTGAAATAAAAGCTACGGTCTGTGTCATACCAAAAGGACCATGACCTAGATGATGAAAAGGGGGAAGGAAGGAAGTATTTCTATTTCAATTTTCCAGACAAACTCTATTTTTCATTCCACAATGTTAATGCCAGGAAGTTCAAAATTATATACCAAAAATCATTGTTACAAAATAAAATACATTCAATATGAAAAGGTAGTGCCACAGATTTTGATATATACCAGAACTGTGGGATGGAGAAAAAGAATGTTTCTTAAATACTCTAAATATACAGGATTCAAACAGTGCTGACAAGGCTAGATAGGCTGAAAGCTACACAACACACAGGTAACCTGCACTTTGCATTGCTTTCTGATTTCTTTGCAAGTTGAAATCCTCACCTCTCTGTTTTTACTGGCTTTGATACACATTGTGTCCCTGGATATTGGCCTGGCATCTAAGCCAACATAGGCAGTATTTTGCATAGGCAATACATCCTCACCATCATTGCTAACTTCCAATCATTGTGTGGCAAGGCTCCTGGATCCTGTTGCACTCCTGCATAGTTGAGGGCATATTCTCCAAGAATTTAATTTAAAGGAGAAGATACAGACTTAATGCCATTGAATATGCAATTTAATACTCAAGGAAGACAGACACTCTATGCTGTTATATAAATCCATGTTTTACCATGTGTCACGGTTTAAAGCTGGGCTGGCTATTAAACCTGTGGCAGATGCTCTCTGTTAACCTCCCCCCCCCCCCCCCCCCCCCCCCCCCCCCCCCCCCGAAGGGAAAGGGAAAGGAAAAGGGAGAGAGACTTATGGGTTGGAAAGTTAAAACAGTTTTAATAAACTATAATAATGAAAAAGAGTATAATAATAATAATAGAAATAATCAAATATATATAAATATATACAAAACCAAGATTGAGAGCTTAGAAATCCTCCTCAGGCAGAGTTGCTCCCCCAGCACAGGCAGAGGGGAAAATGCAATAGCTCCCCTGCCATCACACCTGCAGGCTTTTAACTGGAGAATTGGCAAAGCTGGTACCAATCAGTGGAAGACAGGAGGGCCCCTCCCTCCTGGGCCCCACCTCCAGGAGGCAGTGGGTTAGTGATAAATAGGAAAGTGAGAATGACGTGTATGGGATGGAATACCTCGTTGGTTAATCTTGGGTCACCTGTCCTGTCTGCTCCTCCCTGCAGGTGTGGCCCCCTTTCGGCTCTTCACTCATAAGCAGTGAGGAATTTAGCAGTGACCTTGGTTTCTCTAAGACTAATTGGCCTGGTTTGGGCCAAACCAGGACACCACGATTCTATATTTTCAGATTCCAAAGCTCGAAAGGAGGCATCCTCACCCTTCCAAAGTATTGTCTCAGGGTACTCAAAGCTGAAGTGGCAGTTCCTGCAGTCCCGGCGGCAAGTCCTCGCTCCGCAGCCCTCCTTCTAGCACAGCGATGAGGAGCGGGCATGGACCCGGGGGCAGCGCTAGCCGGGGCGTACGCCGGTGTCTCCTCTAGGGACTGAAACTGGGGGAGAACCGAGGGGGACAACCCGGCTGCAGAGTCTCCAAGGAACCGTCGGGACCCCACTGGCGAGCACCGGAGGCGAGGTGAGGGGGAGCTGCTTCCAGCTGCTCCGCTCCCGCGGCGCGCAAGGGGGCATGGAGGAGGAGGGGTATTTCTGGGCGGTGAAGAGCAGGTGGTGCTGAGTGCCGCGCTGGGAAGCGGCTAGCTCCGGAGCTGTACTGGCCCGGCCTCCACACCGCGCCATGGGTTCAGCGGGCGCGACACTGCTGCTGCCGCCTCCGCTGCTCCTCGCTCTGGGTAGGTCTCCCCGCGGGGCGGGGAGCCCGGCTGCTGCCGCCTCCCACCGCGACGCCGGGGACGGGGCAGAGCAGAGCAGGGCAGGGCAGTGAATGTCTGGCTGCAATCGCCTCTTTAGTTTCTGGGCTAGAAGCATGTGTGGCTGTGTGTGGAGTGCGATGCATCAGCACCGAGCAGAAAGCCTGCATTTTTAAAGCAAGTTAAACCCCTAAACTCCTTGATTGGTATGGAGTTCACCTTTCAATAAAATGGAGAGTGTGTGTTTGAGGGGGAGGGAATGGACGCAGTTTGCTGTGTGAATTTATGGTTATATGGTGATTGTGCCATTTTACAAGGGAAGATAATATTCTTCATTGTGAATGCTGTTCCTAATTTGTAAGAATCCTCTAGGTCTGGTCCCACCCTGTTGGGCAGATGTCACTCCTTGGAAAATCACAGGGAAACTTGAACCATCTCTTCCTCCTCTTGGCTGACTAAATTACCATTGCATATATTTTCCTGAGATCTATAAGCCATCATATTCACTTGCCATGAGTAAATTCCCAAGCACTTTCGGAGTTTTAGTGCTGCTGTATACTCTCACAAACCCTTAATTAGCAAGTCACTGAAGAAGCAGCATAAAAATGAGTTTTCACTGATGAGCTGTTCCAACTTGTTCTTTCAGTAACTATAGCAAACACTGCAATGGAATGTGCATCTGCAGGGTATGAAATCAAACACAAAAATATTAACCTGTGATGAGATATACAGTATACAAACAACCTGGTATTTTTTTTTAAAGAAAAATTCTTAAAAATATCAATGGGCAAAACGTCCACTCTGCACTTTGCTTAATCCATCCTTTATTCTCCTGGTTACAATCACTGCACAGTCCTAGGACTTGCAAAGGTTTGTAGAGCAGTGCCAAAAGCAGAAGATAAAGACCGATTGCAAGAGGAGAATTCCCCTGGCAATGAGACTGACAGAAGTGGGATAGGTCTACTTTGTTCAGGCACTATCCATTATTTGTCTTCATTTATACAGTTGAAAGCTGTCATAATTTTGATTTCAGATGTGTCGTGACATTTGATGTTTTGGATGTAATTGCTGAGTTAATACTTAGGCCTTTTTGATCCTGCAGAAATAGCAGGAAAAAGGAAGTTTCAGGACAGGAGCATTATCCCTCAGTGATTTGGAGTCCCACTGTGGTGGTACTGTTGTACCTCTTCCATAATGATTTTCAAATTGATTGAATTCTAATGAACTCTTTTACTTTCAAAGACTATATTCTTGAATTTATTTGGGCTAGCTTAGCTGAGTTAGTCAATACTGCAAGAAAATATGCCAAGTTTAAAATAAACTTGATTTTATGTTGGTATATTAATTTCTGAATTATCAGCTATATTAAATGGACCACATAGGGGTATTGCTTTGTTGTGTCTCCAAACTCAATTAAAGCTAATGCAACAGTTAATAAAGGTGTGGGTTATTTGATGTTGGTGTGTACTTTTGCATTTGGAAAGCCATTAAGACTTTGTAGATGCTATAAGAAGTAATAGAAATGCAGTAGAACTACCATTTTGATAATATGTCTTTCTAACTTGTTACTTATTGCCCAAAAAGTATATAGCACATAGAAGTAGACTATGTTAAGAGGAATAACAATAACTGAAGGACTTAATAGGACAACCCACACAACAAATCCTGATGCTTTCTGTTGTAATGCACTGCTCTTAGCTGCTTATAGGTTTGCCACATCTAATACTTTCTAAACTTATGTTTTCGGCATCCAGTTTCTTCCTTAGGCTGTTCTTAAAAATCAGAGCCAAAATAGCCCAGCTCTTCCTGAGAGTGAGGCCAGTGGAAAATACAGTAGCTTTCCTGGGCTCAATTCTGGTAATATTTTCTTTGGAAAGCTCTAGTGCCCTCATGCTTCAGAGTAGATATTTGAAATTTGCCAAGAAGGTGTTATTTGCATCATCTTGAAAATCTACCTAAATTTGGCTAAGTAACAAACCTTTGGAAAATTACATTCCTCTGGAAAGAAATCGATTTTTATCAGCTTGATTCTAACATAAGTTTTGTCCATCCTTGGTATGGAGCTCAGCCAGACTTTCTCTGCTATTGGAGTTGTAGTGGGGTGCAGCTGTTTCTGTGTAAGGTCTAGGTCTACACCTGCAAACACAGAAACTCTCTCTTGTGTTCACGTTATTTGGTATTTTTACAGCAATCTCTGTTGTTGTTTGAGGCACTCTGCTTTTGTATTGAGTTTGCATGGCAAGGTTTTGGTAGCAGGGGGGTTACAGGGATGGCTTCTGTGAGAAGCTGCTAGTGTTAGCAATCAGGAAGAAAACTCATCTACACGAAGCAGATAAGCAGGCACTTCTTTATTGCAGCACTGGGGACACAGGGAATAGCTCCTCCATATGTGTCCAACCAAACATTAAAATCCATCAGTTTTTATACACTGAGTCACTATTACATAAGTTCTTTTACATAAAAATGCGTACTATGCTTGCTCTTAAATTTAACCTTTACAACGATTGGTTCTGTTAATTATAACCTTATCAATATTCTTATTCTAAACCAATCATTGGTTAGTTATACTCGACTGATTGGAAACTATCCCTGATATTCAAATCAGGATGGGAAGAGTAAGGGGGTTTCCAAGCAGCATAACTGGTGTCCGTGACGGTCTCCTTAGTTTCTTAAACAAAACATAGAAAACTCCAGTAACTTCTTGGTGAGGTTTCTCTGGTTACCTATTTCAAACCTAACAGTGCCTATGGTTACCTGTTTCAAACCTGACTCTTCTATATGATCAAGTCTTGATTACTTTATCAGAGTATTTGCAACACTAGAAGCTTCCCCCATGTCTGATAGAGCCAATGCCAGCTGGCTCCAAGACAGACCTGCTGCTGGCCAAGGCTGAGCCAATCAGCAAAGCTGGTAGTGCCTCTGTGATAACATATTTAAGAAGGGGAAAAAGTTGCTGCACAACAGCAGCCAGAGGAGAGAGGAGTGATAACATGTGAGAGAAACAACTATGCAGACACCAAGGTCAGTGAAGAAGGAGTGGGAGGAGGTGCTCCAGGCACCAGAGCAGAAATTCCCCTACAGTCTGTGGCAAAGACCATGGTGAGGCAGGTTGTCCTCCTGCAGCCCATGGAGGTCCATGGTGGAGCAGATATCCACCTGCAGCCCATGGAGGACCCCATGCTGGAGGAGGTGGATGTGCCTGAAGGAGGCTATGCCCCCATGGAGAGCCTGCACTGGAGCAGGCTACTGTTGGGACCTGTGGAGAGAGGAGCTCATGCTGGAGCAGGTTTGCTGTCAGGACTTGTGACCCTGCAGGGGACCCACGCTGGAGCAGCCTGTTCCTGAAGGACTGCACCCTGTGGAAAAGGACACATGGAAAGGACCCATGCTGGAGGTGGGTCCAAGCCAAGCTGGACCAAGCCAAGCTGTGAAGGTGCCAAGGAGCTGTAAACCAGGGGTGTCACCAACAGGTATTTCCCAACTCAGTGGAAGAACAATGGTCTCCACCTGGCGGAAGAAGATCAAAATGGATGTGGGAACCCAGACAGAGCTCCCACGGAAGGAGGCGATGGTGCAGGTTGCAGGCTGCAGGGAATGCTACACCGTCTCTGTGGTGACAGGGGGCTGTGTGCGCTGTGAGCAGGTAGATGATCCGCTCGGCCGAGTGGCACAGCTGCAAAGCCAGGTTGAAAGGCTTCAAGCCGAAGTAGAAAGGCTTAGGAGCATTCGGGAGGCTGAAATGGAGATAGACTGGTGGAGCCAGGCTCTGCCCTCCCTGCAACAAAAATGGGAGCACCTGCCGGAGAGCTCCCAGGATCGAGGGACCCCTGTACTCTGCCCCTCTCAGGTGGAAAACAATAACCTAGAGGAGTGAGTGGAGGCAAGCCTATGGCCGTGGCAAAAGGCGAGTGCCCTCCTTGCCTACCTCGCCTCCCCAGGTGCCTCTGAGAAATACATATGAAGCCCTAGTGGAATACAGCCGGTCCAATGGGGATGTGGTGGAGAGGCAACCTATATCAGAGGTCCCACCACAGTCAGAAAAACCTGACAGGCGTATAGCTACCTCCTCCACAAGGAAGAAGAGAAGAGTTTTAGTGGTTGGAGACTCCTTCCTAAAGGGATCTGAGGGCCCAATATGCAGAGCTGACCCCCATCACAGGGAGGTCTGCAGCCTGCCTGGAGCCCGAATCAGGGATATCACCAGGAAACTCCCCAACCTGGTGCAGGCCACAGACTACTACCCCCTGCTGATCTTCCAGACAGGTGGGGAAGAAGCTGCATCCCGTAGTCTGAGGGGGATGAAGAAAGACTACAAGGCCCGAGGATGGTTGGTGAAAGAGTCTGGGGCACAAGTTGTTTTCTCCTCCCTACTTCCATTATCAGGTGATGATGTGGGATGGAATAGTAGGATTCTCTCTATTAATGCCTGGCTACGAGACTGGTGCTACAGGCAGGGCTTTGGGTTCTTTGATAATGGCTGGTTTTATAAGACACCAGGCGTGACGGTAATACATGGGAAAGGTTTATGTCGTAAGGGCAAAAGGGTTCTGGGACAGGAATTAGCAGGGCTCATTCGGAGAGCTTTAAACTAGATTCGAAGGGGGATGGGGTAGTAGCTGGGCTTGCACCACTGGGGCAACGCTCTAGTGTTGAGGTAGACCAGGAGGCCTCCCATCCCCCTGGGGTGAAATCGGTGTGCTCAGCTCGCTCCCTGAAATGCCTGTACACCAATGCACGCAGCATGGGGAATAAACAGGAGGAGTTGGAAATCCGTGTTCGGTCGGGGGTCTATGATCTAGTGGCAATCACAGAGACTTGGTGGGACACCTCGCATAACTGGAATGTGGTCATGGATGGCTATGTCCTGTTCAGGAAAGACAGGCCACTAAGGAGAGGTGGTGGAGTTGCTCTTTATGTGAGTGAGCAGCTAGAATGTATTGAGTTCTGTCCAGGGGCGGATCAGGAGCGAGTTGAGAGTTTGTGGGTGCGAATTAAGGGGCAGGCTGGCAGGGGTGATACTGTTGTGGGTGTCTATTACAGGCCACCGGATCAGGATGAGGAGGGTGATGAGGCCTTCTACAGGCAGCTGAGAGCAGTCTCTCAATTACAAGGCCTGGTTGTTGTGGGGGATTTCAACTACCCTGATATTTGCTGGGAGGCCTACTCAGCCAGCCATCCTCAGTCCAGGAGGTTCCTCCAGTGCATTGATGATAACTTTCTGATGCAAGTGGTGGATGAGCCAACTAGGAGAGGAGCATTGCTGGATCTTGTTCTCACTAACAAGGAGGGTCTGGTTGAAGAGGTGAAGGTTGAGGGCAGCCTTGGTTGTAGTGACCATGAGATGGTAGAGTTCAGGATCTCATGTGGCAGGAACAGAATAGCTAGCAGAATTGCAACCCTGGACTTCAGGAGGGCCAACTTTGGCCTTTTCAAGCAATTGCTAGGGGAAATCCCATGGGACAGGGTACTAGAAGGTAAGGGGGCCCAAGATAGTTGGTTAGCATTCAAGGACTGCTTCTTCCGAGCTCAAGACCAGAGCATCCCAGCAGGTAGGAAGTCAAGAAAGGGTACCAGGAGACCTGCATGGTTAAACAGGGAACTGCTGGGCAAACTCAAGTGGAAGAAGAGGGTGTACAGATCATAGAAGGAGGGGCTGGCCACTTGGGAGGAATATAAGTCTGTTGTCAGAGGATGTAGGGAGGCAACTAGGAAAGCTAAGGCCTCCTTGGAATTAAACCTTGCAAGAGAGGTCAAGGACAACAGAAAGGGCTTCTTCAAATACATTGCAGGTAAAACCAACACTAGAGGCAATGTAGGCCCACTGATGAATGAGGTGGGGGCCCTGGAGACAGAGGATAAAAAGAAGGCAGAGTTACTGAATGCCGCCTTTGCCTCTGTCTATACTGCTGGAGGCTGTCCTGAGGAGCCCCGGACCCCTGCGGCCCCAGAAGAAGTCAGGATAGAGGAGGAATCTGTCTTGGTTGATGAGGGCTGTGTCAGGGACCAATTAAGCAACCTGGACATTCATAAATCCATGGGCCCTGATGGGATGCACCCGCAGGTGCTGAGGGAGCTGGCGGAAGTCATTGCTAGGCCACTCTCCATCATCTTTGCTAAGTCGTGGGCAACGGGAGAGGTGCCTGAGGACTGGAGGAAAGCGAATGTCACTCCAGTCTTCAAAAAGGGCAAGAAGGAGGACCCGGGTAACTATAGACCGGTCAGCCTCACCTCCATCCCTGGAAAGGTGATGGAACAACTTGTTCTTGGTGCTGTCTCTAGGCACATCAAGGATAGGGGGATCATTAGGGGCACTCAGCATGGCTTCACCAAGGGGAAGTCATGCTTAACCAACCTGATAGCCTTTTATGAGGATGTAACCAGGTGGATAGATGATGGTAAAGCTGTGGATGTGGTCTATCTCGATTTCAGTAAAGCATTTGACACGGTCTCCCACAGCATCCTTGCAGCTAAACTGAGGAAGTGTGGTCTGGATGATCGGGTAGTGAGGTGGATTGTGAACTGGCTGAAGGAAAGAAGCCAGAGAGTGGTGGTCAATGGGACAGAGTCCAGTTGGAGGCCTGTGTCTAGCGGAGTCCCTCAAGGGTCGGTACTGGGACCAGTTCTATTCAATATATTCATTAATGACTTGGATGAGGGAATAGGGTGCACTGTCAGCAAGTTCGCTGATGACACAAAACTGGGAGGAGTGGCTGACACACCAGAAGGCTGCGCAGCCATTCAGAGAGACCTAGACAGGCTGGAGAGTTGGGCGGGGAGAAATTTAATGAAATATAACAAGGGCAAGTGCAGAGTCCTGCATCTGGGCAAGAACAACCCCATGTATGAGTACAAGTTGGGGACAGACCTGTTGGAGAGCAGCGTAGGGGAAAGGGACCTGGGGGTCCTAGTGGACAGCAGGATGACCATGAGCCAGCAGTGTGCCCTTGTGGCCAAGAAGGCCAATGGCATCCTGGGGTGTATTAGAAGGGGTGTGGTTAGCAGGTCAAGAGAGGTTCTCCTCCCCCTCTACTCTGCCCTGGTGAGGCCGCATCTGGAATATTGTGTCCAGTTCTGGGCCCCTCAGTTCAAGAAGGACAGGGAACTGCTAGAGAGAGTCCAGCGCAGAGCCACGAAGATGATTAAGGGGGTGGAACATCTCCCTTATGAGGAGAGGCTGAGGGAGCTGGGTCTCTTTAGCTTGGAGAAGAGGAGACTGAGGGGTGACCTCATTAATGTTTATAAATATGTAAAGGGAAGTGTCATGAGGATGGAGCCAGGCTCTTCTCAGTGACATCCCTTGACAGGACAAGGGGCAATGGGTGCAAGCTGGAACACAGGAGGTTCCACATAAATATGAGGAAAAACTTCTTTATGGTGAGGGTGACTGAACACTGGAACAGGCTGCCCAGAGAGGTTGTGGAGTCTCCTTCTCTGGAGACATTCAAAACCAGCCTGGATGCGTTCCTGTGTGATATGGTCTAGGTAATCCTGCTCCGGCAGGGGGATTGGACTAGATGATCTTTCGAGGTCCCTTCCAATCCCTAACATTCTGTGATTCTGTGGAGCAGTTTGTGAGGAACCACAGCCTGTGGGAAGGATTCATGCTGGAGAAGTTCATGGAGGACTGTCTTCCGTGGGTGGGACCCTGTGTTGAAGCAGGGGAAGAGATTGAGGAGGAAGGAGCAGCAAAGACAATGTGTGATAAACTGACTGCAACCCCCATTCCATGTCCCCCTGTGCTGCTCAGGGGGAGGAGGTAGAGAAAACGGGGAGTGAAGTTGAGCCTGGGAATAAGGGAGGGGGGGAAGGTGTTTTAAGATTTTGTTTCATTTCTCATTACCCTACTCTGACTTTTGATTGGCAATAAATTAAATTAATTTCCCCGAGTCAAGTCCGTTTTGCTCATGACGGTAATTGGTGAGTGATCTCCCTGTCCTTATCTTAACCCACGAGCCTTTAATTATTTTTTTTTTTCTCTCTCCTGTACAGCTGAGGAGGGGGAGTGATTGAGCGACTTGGTGGGTACCTGGCAGACAGTCAAGGTCAACCCACCACAGCTTTCCAGTTTGCTTCTGGATCCTGGTCTGCTGAGTGTCCATACTGCATACTGTTAGCTGATTCCTGGGCTCTGGGTGAATCAGCTTGTTCTCCTTTTTCTGAGAATAATTCACTTCAGAGTCTATTCTCAAGTGATAGTGTTGGAGGACCACGCCTAGTGGAGGAAATTTAATTTAGTGTGGCCTCATCTATACTATCTCAGCAGACCTTCCCATTCAAGCCCACCACACACCTTCCTTAAGCAACCCAGGATGTGAATGATATAACTCTGAGATGTTCTTAAAATCCCCACTCTGTGAAGCATGCATCCCTCACACTATTTAACTCTGAACTGAAAAATCACAGCTAAATAAGGGTTATGCCTTCTGGGCCACAGGTGTACCACTTGAGGACCGCAAGTCTTCAAGCCTCCCTATTGGACCCAGGCAGCCTGGAGGAGAAAGCAGCCCTATCTGAAATTGGGAAGAGGGGTTTCCTCTGAAACTTTGGATAGAATCTGGAATTTCAAGTGTACCCCTTTTCTGTTTGGTACATATCTGACCCTTGCTGACTGTCATGGTTTAAAGCTGGGCTGGCTGTTAAACTGATGGCAGACTCTCTCTATTAACCCTCCTCCTCCCAGAAGGGGAAGGAAAAGAGGAAAGGGAGAAAGACTTATGGGTTGGAAAGTTAAAACCATTTTAATAAACTATAATAATGAAAAAGAGTATAATAATAATAATAATAATGGAAATAATTAAATATATACAAATATATATACAAAACCAAGATCGAGTCCCCCGATGAGGGACATGTCACCACTGGCACTGCAGGGCAGGCTCTGGGAAGGCCCAGACTGGACCCAGCAACAGACGGGAACTGGATTCAGGAACACAGGGATCAGGATATCAATCAGGGAAAAACAGACCGAGTCCTCTTTGGACACCGGCCATAGCAGAAAGAGAGCGAGACCCTCATGATCCCCCCGGCTTTATACTGAGAATGACGTGTATGGGATGGAATACCTTCGTTAGTCAATTTTGGGTCACCTGCCCTGTCTGCTTCTCCCTGCAGGTGCGACCCTTCTACGGCTCTTCACTTATAATTAGCGAGGAATTTAGCAGTGACCTTTGTTTCTCTAGGAATAAGTACAGCAAGAGCCTTTCTGCATACTGTTCCTACTGGTGCCTCAGTAATAACTATAAACTTCGAGCGTTATCAGTCCTAGAAGCAGACACTGTCTGCAAAACATGCAGTTAGTTTCAGAAAGTGCAGTTACTTAGAAGAGACTTAGCTGAAAGTAAAAATCACTGAAAGGAAAATTGGTTCTGTTTTAGGCCAAACCAGGACGCTGATGGAAAAACATCCTGTTGGCCCAGGCACCTTGTTGGCAATGGGCTGCTGAGCTGTATAGAGGGATAGGAGAGGACCCCATTAACATAGTCTTTTTCTTCAGATCACTTTTGTTTAAATCCCAGGGAACTGGGGCCTATACACATGAAAGTTGTGACAAAAGAACAGAGTTGAACATGCAAAAGTTAAGAAGTGCTCAAAATAAGTTAGCAACCTGGGTTTGTCCCTTCTGCACATCAGTATATCATGCAGTCCTATGGGTTTGTGTCCACAGCTTTGCTGCTGTCACTGCCTGTGGACAGGGGAAGGTAGTGTGATCGGAGAAGAGGCTGGGACTCCTGCCTTGCTTAGTGTTGAAATTAGAAGGTGCTCTAGGAATGAGGAAGAAAGGTAGGATGAAGAGAGAGGAATTTTTTTTCTTTGCAGAATTGGATTCTTTCTCTGCTTTTTTTTTTTTTTTTTGTCAGAAAAGCCCAGTGCAATTTAGGCAAGTCATTTAAATCAAATCTTTGACATGTGGTTGGAGCTTTTGTGTTCCTCTCTTTCTCTTTGCTCAGTCAGGGGTTCTCAAAACTGAATCGTGATCTGGTTAAGCTGACCTGAATGTGAGGCTGCTGCTGTAAGGACATTTCATCCACTCCTGATTGCATGTTCCCACCAGTTTCCCTATGTTGCCACTGGGGTTTGGTCTGGGGAACAGGTCAGGGACCCATTTACCTGAGTAATGTTTTACCTTTTTTGGGCCAGGTCAGTTTTGGAGATCAGCTAACCTGATCCTGTTCACTTGAGCAATTCATTTAAGTGTTAGCACTGGCATAGGAGACAGTCAGAACTCGTGGCCAGAGGAGGGAGGGCAGCTGGGAAAGTCCCTTTCACTGGTAGCCAGCACTTCTACAAGCTTGAGCTGGTTGTGAAAGTGCATCTTGACATGCAAAGCTGCTGTGTATTCACAGCTGTGAATGAAGTCAATGGAAATTGTATTTTGAATGTGCTAAGTATTCTGAAAAAATAAGGTTTTAGCTGTATCACTAGATATCCAAAAGTGGTAAGTACTTTTGACCTTAATCTTTTTTTTTTTTTTTTAATGGGGATAAGGATGATCTCTCATTTCACTTGAGTGTTGAAAAATAAATTGTCTCACTTGCAAATACTTAGATGCTTATGGTCAAGATATATTGAGATGGATCCACAAGGAAGCTGCAAATTCAGTAAGTTAAAATAGTATGCATAAAAAGTACAAGGCTGTGTACTGAGCAGCAAGGACTAAACTGATAACTGAATAGCAAGTGAAAATTGCACATTTGGTGCAATAAATGAATCTAGAAGTCCAGGTGAAAATGCACTGCATGATCGTAACACATGTACACACACCAACTTAAAGCTGTAAAACCCATCTCATTTTTTGCCTTTCTCCCTTTTTGTGATCATCTTTTGTTACCTTGCTGTTTTATTATTATATTTGTGAGCAATGTTAATGTTTAAAATAATTCTAAAATCTGAAGATTGTTTGAAAGCAAGACCCAAATGTGAACTCTTCTGAAACTAAAACTATCTCTAGTTTTTCCTGCTTTAAGAGAGTTTGTCAGGTAGTAAGTGTTATATATTATTTTTGGACTTTTTCCTTTCGTAGCATTGCACATTGAAGTAAGGCTTCATTCATACTGTTGTTACGACCTGGTCACAACTAGTTCATAAATCCCTTGGAGTAAATTAAGGTGAAACGACACCAAATAACTGGTATGAAATTAGAACAATTTATTAATACAGGGAAAGTGGCATGGTCGTAAGTGTCTTGGGTTTCTAAAGGCATTGAGAAAGGAGAGAAAAGGAAAAAGGAAAAGAGAAACAGGATAGAGACTCTGAGAGAGAGGGAAAGAGATATCACCACCCTTGGATCCAGCGATGTAAGTTGCCTGTAGAGTTGGTAAATTGCTTGCAGAGTTGCTCCTCCAGTAAATCGCTTGCAGGATCGGTCCTCAGGTGGCGGGCGGGAGCGCGCACCAGCATCCCAAGTGAGAAGTTCTAAATACTTTAGGTCATTTGCATGCGAGATAGGAGAGAGTGGTAACATCCCTCTTGTCTCCCCCCCTCTGCTCGCTTCCCATGCTAATTGGGATGCCTGCGCTTTGTAGTCTTAGATTGTTCTCGAAATGAGTCGGTGGTCCCCCAAGGGGTGTCTGGTGGTCGTGATCCCCCCTAGTTGTGGTGTCCGCTATATGACCCTGCTTCTGCACAAGCGTGGTTGATGCCTTGCAAAGTTGTTGCACATGTAGGCTGGCCCCAAGGAAAAGATACGATCCGGCCTCCGCAGGACTTATCTCTTCCTTCAGCCAGAGTTGTAAATCACAACAATTAAGGCACAGCAGGGGTATTGTTCTGTTCCCAAGGCCCTTATCTCTTGCCAGACTTGCAGGCCTCTGTAGTACACATACCCTCCTCCAGCCAGAGTTGTCAAACAAGTTGTTTAAGGCATACAAACTCTGCCATCACAACTGTGTTACAGGACTTGTATTTTGTACAAATGATGTTTATTTTAGAAAGCATATGGGATATTACCATCACACTCCTAAACACATTAACAGTTAATATTTATTTGTGCATAATATGGGCAAAGTCAACATGAGATCTTACCAACGAGTTTTAACTATGTGCTGTCTGGCTCTGGAACATTTTTTAAATTGTTCTTTGCTTTTTTGATTCAGTTACACAGAATTTTCATTTAGGAAGTCAAAGAAGTAAAAGGACTGATGCTCCTTGGTTTTATTGTGTTTCTTAGCCACTATATAAATGTTATTCATTGTGGTCTTTCTTCACTATTGTTAATTTTGAATGAAAGAAAGTAGTTTTTGCATTTACTTCATGTAATGTATTTTCATGGGGGCTAATAATTGGAACTGCCAATGTAATAGCTTAATGTCCATCAGCTAAATGTGAATAAAATACTTTCCTTTAGGGATAATGCAGGTAAAAGGGAGTTTATATATCTTCATATGAGTAAACCAAGTAATTTTCTCCAGTAGAAATCTTGGGCAGTCTCTATCCATGGTTGTTCTTTTCATTTAAAGGTTTTCTTTGTTAGGCTCTGTGCAGGATAGTTCCCATTTCCATGGTGACCATTCCAAAATGCAGATAAGACACAGGCTGGATTCTCATCAGCATCCCCATGCACTTGCATACCAACACGTTATCTGCTTGGTTTAGGACATTTCCATTATCAGTTTTAATGTTTAGGACTTCTTTTTCACAGTGATCTCTGGCCCTGTGATATAGGGCTGTTAGAATTTCACACCCTGTAAAGCGAGAGAAAGCAAGTTGATAAGCTTATTTTTTTGTGTAAATAAATTGGCTGTACTGTTCCCATTCAAATTAGTCAAGGACATCAGAGAACTGTCTCAGCCTTAGTTTTAATTTCTGTTAAAATGGATAATGGAGAAGGATTTTTATTTATAAACCTTTGTGAATGTCATTGAGGAGAATGGTAATTAAGTGAAGAAAGGCACAACATTTTAATAAATAGTTTTTCATAAAATTACTGTTCACCTATTCTACTTTCTTAACTGTAAATGCTAATAAGACAATAAGAGTAGTGCTCTAATAATGAATATGAGAGCAATTTAATCTAGTATTCCTATTGTGTGGTATAAAATTGAGTTCTTGCTATGTACAGTACTTGAGATGCATATAGAACTGATTGGATTTATAGATATTAAACTTAGATTTAGCTGAAATTTCTCAAATGAGAATTTAGATAACCTTTCCTAAGTGGAAAAAATGTAAGTGGCCTGACGCTTTGTCTATGTCCATCAAATAGAGTTCCCATTTAGATATGCCTGAAATACATATAGGTCAAACTTAGAATAGCAGAAATGACTGAAAATGAAATAACTCTCTTAAGATGGGCAAAACAATAAACAGAGAAAAAAATCCAGCAGCACTGCTTGGATAGTCTTTTAGTAGCTCTGCTAATAAGTTCTCCATTTGATTCTAGCCAAATATCCTTTCATTTCACTGTCTCTTTTTTTGTTGTTGTTGTTTTCTTTTTCAACCTACCCAAGTTCAAGTTATAATATTGAACAAATACAGTAAATAAAATACTCTAGGAGTCTCTGCAGTTGTCTTTCTGAGAAGTTGACAGCTACAATAGACTTAGTTTCTCTGAAGACAAAAAGCAACTGTTCTGCTTTTGTGGAAGCAAATATTATCTCCAGAAAATTCTTCTTAAATGTACATGGGCCCTTCTCTCTGTCCCCAAAATGTACAATGGCTGCATTTTACAAAAAAAAGATAATTTCTTTCCAAACTCTGACTAGAGATAGCCTGTTACTCACCTGACCACAGGCATATGGATATGTCTGGTGTGTGGGCTGAGGGCTGGCAGAGTGCATGCTGCTATCCCACTGCACCTGAAACCTGCCTCCCCTGCCCCAGCTGGACTGGGTCAGAGTGGTAGAGTTAGGTGGCTTGGGCTCAGCAGGGACATTTAGGCACTTTTAAAGTGCATGAAAAATATTTGCTTGCAAAGCAGCAAGGCTCCTTCAGTTAAGCAGTGGGTCTAGGGGAGTGTTTGAATTCCATCTTTCTCAGGCACCAGCATTAGGTGGCTCCTTCCCCTGAAGTCGAGGGTGGGGAAAAATATTGGGAGGTAGGTGTCTAGTTAAGCTCTTTTTCAAGTAGCTGCCTGAGAAGTGATGGTAATAGTTACCTGGGAAACGTGTGCTTAGTTCTCCCTTGATGCTTGTGGTGATGTAGACTTGCCTCTCGCACTTTTCCAGAAGTGACTTTGCTACCAGGCAATAAAGCAGTCAAAGAGAAGCACTCTCTACCTCTGCTACTGAAACCAGGTCTCTGCTCATCCTGGGATGCATATTCATGTTTCCAGGCAGACAAGCAAAGACAGATCTTGCCTGTGGCCTAACATCTGGAGCACTTAGCTGGGAGGAGAGGAGTTCTGAGTTGGCCCTCTTAGACTGCTCATGCAATTCACATTTGGTAAATAGACAGTGCTTAAAAAGAAATTTATCTATTTAGTTACATTGTTTAATTATTTAGAGCAGAAATTATTTAATCCAGGAAGCATTCATCGCCTCTGGCCACATGTTGCGGAGCACCACCCCGAGATCCTGCTGACTATTTGTCGCAGAGGAATTTTTAGATAAAAATGCAACTTAACAGAGTTCAATAGCAAGGTTCACTCTATTACTTACTACATGGAGGAAACATACAGAGGGAAAATTGGGTCAGAATTGATTTTGGAATGACTGATACAGGGACTGAAGGTGCAGAAAGGTAAGGGAGACACTCCTGTTGAGTCACGAGGTTCAGAATGGACCCCCTTGCTTTCTAAACTCCTTCTCAGAGAGGAGTCTAGGTGCGGCTGGATCCAAACTTAGTCCCAGACTTGGTCAACGGTTTATGTCTAAGAGGTACAAAGGGCAAGGGTTTTATGTGTGTTTGTAGCTAAAGGATTATATGTGCACCCATGTCTCTATATCACTTAGCTAAGATTTCAAAGTTTCATCGTGCTTATTCCCAATTCACTTACCTTCCATCTCAGCGGCCAGTGTTAGTTCACTCCGAAGCTCAAACTCTGGGTTTCCCAAAGCAGACTCTCAGGCATCAGATTTTATAAAATAAATTCAGGGCAATCCCAAGCACAAATACAGGCTGGGTGGAGAATGGATTGAGAGCAGCCTTGAGGAGAAGGACTTGGGGGTGATGGTTGATAAGCTCAACATGAGCCGGCAATGTGTGCTTGCAGCCCAGAAAGCCAACTGTATCCTGGGCTGCATCAAAAGCAGCGTGACCAGCAGGTCAAGGGAGGTGATTCTTCCCCTCTACTCTGCTCTCATGAGACCCCTACCTGGAGTACTGCGTCCAGCTCTGGGGCCCCCAACATAAGAAGGACATGGGCCTGTTGGAGTGAGTCCAGAGGAGGGCCATGAAGATGATCAGAGGGCTGGAGCACCTCTCCTATGAAGACAAGCTGAGAGAGTTGGGGTTGTTCAGCCTGGAGAAGAGAAGGCTCCGGGGAGACCTTATTGCAGCCTTTCAATACTTAAAGTGAGCTTGTAAGAATGATGGGGACAGACTTTTTAATAGGGCCTGTAGCAATAGGACAAGGGTGTGGTGGTGCAGACTCCCCCCTCCTCCCCACATTGAGCTGCGTTGTAATGTCAGGACCAGCCAACATTAAGCACAGGTGCAGTGAGTGTTCTAAGACAATCAGGCACTCTGATCCTGCCTGCTGGTGCAGTGAGTTGAGGCTATCTGGTATCTCCCTGTCCTAGGCACAAGTACAGTGAGTTAGTAGGATTAGGCACCCCCTAATCGCACCTGAAACTCCTGTTGCCTAGGAAACGGACAAGAACAGTGAGTTGGGACGATTGGGCACTCCCCATCCATACCTAAAATTCCTGTTGCCTGGGAAACATACCCAGAACTCCTCCTGCCTGGACCATTACCCGCTCCGAATGGCGCCAAGACTGCCTGACAAGAATTATGGCCATTAAAAAAAAAAAAAAAAAAAAGGTACTGACCAAAGTCAATCATCTTGCGATCCTATAAATACCAATCCGAAGTGAGGCCCTTTGCGCTCTCTGGGATTGCAGCATGCTGTGACCCTGCATCTCCCCTTGAGTTGGGACACCTCTCAGGGTGGATTTTCATGCCATTCAAGGTAGATTTCATGACATCCAAGATAAACTCACAAGGTGATTCAGACTGTCTGCTGATAGATGCCGACAGAGTGAGTAATTCACTGTAATTGGATTTCACGACATTAAAATCGACATATAGTGAGTAATTCACTATATTTCGATTTCACAAGATTTTCAAAGATCATTGGGTCCCAAAGAATTATGATATGCAGAAAAAGAAACATCTTAATTATAGGTTAACTGCGGCGAGCTGAAAAGAAGGCATGGACTCTGCTGCTCAAGGAAGCAAAGACGTTTATTGTTATTCTACTGCCCTATTTAAATGCTACAAGCAGGAACCGGACTATGCAGTTCAAGATAACATCAACATTCACACGCTAAGCACCCATCACCCAGTCTGGCAGGAGCTATGGTGTTCTGGGCTCAAAACATCAACAATCATTCTTTACTGTCACAACAATCATTCTTTGTTGTCAGTTCTGTGTTCAGAACGTGACCTTCAGCACATGTTTACTTGTTTTATGCATTAAGGGGCCCTGTGAACTGGTCACTGTTCCTTTATCTCAAAAGCAAGCAAGAACTATTCTCAATGCAGTGTTCTTAAGCGAATCCTTTGCTCTTTAAGTAAAGCGCAGCTGTTTGCAGGCTGATGGACTTCCTCAGTTAACCTCTATATTTGTGTGTGTATGTTTGTGTATATGCAATTTGATTTAAGTAACTTTGTTGAATCTTTAACTATGTCACTGTGTTGATTATAACAAATTGTTGAAAATCATATAATCTAATCTTGTGAGTTATCATAATAGTGTTAGGTCTTAAATTGCTGCTATCCCAAAGTTGTGCAAAACACACAACACCTCATTGAATCAATACCACTGATATTCCTGTATCCAATTTCCTTAGACATAAACCGTTGACCAAGTCTGGGACTAGGATTGGATCCAACTGCACCTAGACTGCCTTCTGAGAAGGAGTTTAGAAAGCAAGGGGGTCCATTCTGAACCTCATGACTCAACAGGAGGGTCTTCCTTACCCTTTCTCCCTTACCCTTTTTCCCTTTACCCTGTACATTCCCGATCTCTGTGTAAATCATTCTAGCTCAATTCTAATTCAATTTCCCTTTTGTAATAAGTAATAGAGTGAACCTTGCCATTCGAACTTTGTTAAGTCGTGCTTTTACAAATTCATATTAAATTCACTTTTGCTAATATCTTTGACAGTGATTCTTTAAGCGACCTAAGCCTTAATCACTCTCCTCTGCGACAAAGGCATAATGGTTTTAAACTAAAAGAGGGTAGATTCAGACTCGATATAAGGAAGAAATTTTTTACGATGAGGGCAGTGTGACACTGGAACAGGTTGCCCAGAGAGGCAGTAGATGCCCTATCCCTGGAAACATTCAAGGTCAGGCTGGATGAGACTTGGAGCAACTTGACCTAGTTGAAGATGTCCCTGCTCATTGCAGGAGGGTTGGACTAGATGGCCTTTAAAGTTCCCTTCCAACCCAAACTATTCTATGATTCTACGACCTACAGCTTGCCTTTTTTCCTGCTTGGAGAAGCAGCACTGGCTTCTGTCTTCTAGGCCCTTTAAGTTTGTCAGTCAAAACTCTCTTTCCATAGGTCACTGTAGTTTTCGAACTTTTGAGTCTTTTGTTCAAAAGATCAAAAGTTTTAGATGGTGAAAATTGTTTTAGAGTGTATAGAGAAGCATCTATGTGAGTGAAGAGTTTTCTGATCTTCATATCTATTCATAACCTTCGGTAATTGTAGGGAAAAGGACCAGATGATTTAAAAGGTCCTTTCTACTTTTATTTTCCTATTTTCAATTAGCCATCTTTGTTTAAAAAATATCCTAAATAGCAAACACATAAAAAGAAAAAAAAGAAAAAATAAACAAGAAAATATAAAATGTACTCTGACAACAGCTGAGAATTCAGCCCTTTTGATTTTGGTTTCTGCTACATCACACTTTGCCAGTTACTAGTTTTGTCATGGTGTAATTTCCCAGAAATAATTCCTGTTGCACTTCGATCTGCCACTCCTGCAGCCTGTGTGGTATGGCATTGCTGCTGAACTGTATTTGACTTCATGTAGTCGCATTGCTTTGTATACAGTGTCAGAGTAGTATAACTTCCAGTAAACAAAATAAAAGGCAAAATTAAATTTGCTTTAGGCACAGCTGGCATATAAATGTACCCAGTGCAATGTTCACCCTTGCAATGTTCTCTCCAAGAAGTCCATTGAATCAATTCAGTCCAAATCCATGGGTTCCATTTCTCATCATACTCTCCCAGGGCAGGAAAAACATTGGTGTGGGATTCACTCAGTTGGCAGATCAGGACCAGGCCTCAATATGGTGTCATGGGCTGGTGAATTTGGGCACAGCAGGATGATGTGTTGCATCTTGATCTTGAAGCCGGTGTATTTGGTGCAGCCCATGTTCAAGGTCTGGGGTGATTCTTACTATAATAAATGTCACTTAGAATCATACAGTTCAAGTTATGGGCTATTTTCTCCCAGAATCAAATCTCCTTGGGGTACACATTTAACTTCCCCATCCTCCTGCATCATCCACCACATGCACCCAGGTCCTTGAGCAAAAGCAATTCCACACATAGGTTTGCCTTTGCTCGAGGCAGGAGTAAACCAAACTGTTTTCCCCAACATATTTCTTGCGTGAACCACAGGGACTTCATCCCCCTCTACAGCGCACAACAGCTCGGATTGAGCAGGACCAGCCCGGTTGATAGATCCCCTGGTATTAACTAACCAAATGGCCTTTGCTAAGTGTTCATCCCAATTTTTGAATGTCCCATCACCCATTGCTTTCAGTGTCGTCTTCAACAGGCCATTACATCATTCAACTTTCCTGACAGCTAGTGCATCGTAGGGGATGTGATATATCCATTCAATACCATGTTCTTTAGCCCAGATGTCCATGAGGCTATTTCGGAAATGAGTCCCCTTGTCTGACTCGATTCTTTCCAGAGTGCCATGTTGCCACAAAATTTGCTTTTCAAGGCCCACAATAGTGTTACGGGCAGTGGCATGAGGCACGGGGTATGTTTCCATCCAGTCGGTACTTGCTTTCACCATTGTGAGCACATAGCGCTTGCCTTGTCAGGTTCATGGAAGCGAGATGTAATCAATCTGCCAGGCCTCTCCATACTTATATTTCAGCCATCGTCCTCCATACCACAGGGGTTTTAGTCTTTTAGCTTGTTTAATTGCAGCGCATGTTTCACATTCGTGGATGACCTGTGCAATAGTGTCCATGGTCAAATCCACACCTCGGTCACAGGCCCATCTATATGTGGCATCTCTGCCTTGATGACCTGATGTATTATGGGCCCACTGAGCTAAAAATAATTCACCTTTATGCTGCCAGTCCAGGTCTACTTGGGACACTTTGATCTTAGCAGCTTGATCCACCTGCTGGTTGTTTTGCTGTTCCTCAGTGGCTTGCCTCTTGGGTACATGAGCATCTACGTGACGTACCTTCACAGCCAGCTTCTCTAATCAGGCAGCAATATCCTGCCATAATTCAGCTGCCCAGATGGGTTTGCCTCTGCACTGCCAGTTTTTCTTCCATTGCTGTAACCACCCCCACAGGGCATTTGCTACTATCCATGAGTCAGTATACAGGGAGAGTACTGGCCATTTTTCACGCTCAGCAATATCTAGAGCCAGCTGGATGGCTTTTACTTCTGCAAACTCACTCAACTCACCTTCTCCCTCAGCCACTTCTGCCACCCGTCATGTAGGGCTCCACACAGCAGCTTTCCACCTTCTCTGTTTGCCTACAGTACGACAAGATCCATCAGTGAACAAGGCATGATGCTTCTCATTCTCTGATAGTCTATTGTATGGTGGGGCCTCTTCAGCATGCATGACCTCCTCCTCTGGCAACATTCCAAAATCTTTGCCTTCCAGCCAGTCCATGATTGCTTCCAGAATTCCTGGGCAATTCAGGTTCCCTATTCGGGCCCGCTGAGTAAACAATGCAACCCACTTACTCCATGTGGCATCAGTTGCATGATGTGTAGAGGGGGTCTGTCCTTTAAACATCCAGTTCAACACTGGCAGTCTGGGTGGAGGAGGAGCTGTGCCTCAGTGCCAATTACTTCTGAGGCAGCTCAAACTCCTTCATAGGCTGCCAGTATCTCTTTTTCTGTTGGAGTATAAGGGTCCTCTGATCCTCTGTATCCCCAGCTCCAAAACCCCAGGGGTCAACCTCGAGCCCCCCCCAGTGCCTTTTGCCAGAGGCTCCAGTTAGGACCGTTCTCCCCGGCTGCAGTATAGAGGACATTCTTTACTTCTGGTCCCATCTGGACTGGTCCAAGGGCCACTGCATGGACTATCTCTTGTTTAATTTGCTCAAAAGCCTGTTGTTGCTCAGGGCCCCATTTAAAGTCATTCTTCTTTTGAGTTACTTCATAGAGAGGGCTCACAATCTGACTGTAATGGGGAATGTGCATCCTCCAGAAGCCTACTACGCCTAGGAAAGCTTCTGTCTCCTTTTTGTTAGTTGGCAGAGACATGGCTGTTATTTTGTTCATCACATCCATTGGGATGTGACGGCGGCCATCTTGCCACTTGATCCCTATAAACTGCATCTCTTTTGCAGGTCCCTTGACCTTAGTGTGTTTGATGGCAAAACCAGCTTCTAGAAGGATTTCAATTACTTTTTCCCCTTTTTCAAAAACTTCTCCTGCTGTACTACCCCATACAATGATGTCATCAATGTACTGTAGGTGTTCCAGAGCTCCACCCTTCTGCAGTGCAGTCTGGACCAGTCCATGGCAAATGGTGGGGCTATGTTTCCACCCCTGGGGCAGTCAATTCCACGTGTACTGGATGCCCCTCCAGGTGAAAATAAACTGTTGCCTATACTCCACTACCAAAGGAATGGAGAGAAAAGCATTTGCAACATCAGTCGTGGCATACCACTTGGCTGCCTTTGACTCCAGTTCATAATGGAGTTATAACATGTCTGGTAAAGCAGCACTCAGTGGTGGTGGGACTTCATTCAGGCCACGATAGTCCACAGTTAGTCTCCACTCCCCATTGGGCTTTCGCACTGGCCATATGGGACTGTTGAAGGGGGAGTGCGTTTTGCTGATCACTCCTTGGGTCTCCAGTTGACGGATCAGCTCAGGGATGGGGATCAGGGAGTCTGTTAGTACGATGTCACCGGTGCACTGTTGTAGTAGCTATGGGCACCTTTTGCTCCTCAACCCTCAGCAGCCCCACAATAGAAGGCTCCCCTGATAGACCGGGCAGGGGAGACAGCTGTTTAATATCTTCTGTCTCCACAGCCGCTACCCCTTCCACCCACCGGTACCCCCTCGGGTCCTTGAAATACCCTCTTCTCAGGTAATCTATACCAAGAATGCATGGGGCATCTGGGTCAGTCAAAATAGGGTGCATCTGCCACTCAGGCCCAGTCAGACTCACTTCAGCTTCCAATACAGTCATCTCTTGGGAGCCTCCTGTCACACCAGAGATACAAATTGATTCTGTCCCTTTATAGTTTGACGGTATTATGGTGCATTGTGCACCAGTGTCCACTAGAGCCTTATACTCCTGTGGTTCTGATGTGCCAGGCCATCGAATCCACACAGTCCAAAAAACACAGTTGTCCCTATCCTCCACCTGGCTGGAGGCAGGGCCACTCTAATCCTGAATGTAGTGTTTGTTATCAACATCTTGGTTTGGGCGGCTCATGTAGATTTGATCCCCATTATTCACGCCTGGTAAATAGGGATCCGAAGCCCATCTACGCTGTCTGGAGAGCTTCCCATTGGAAACTGGAGCAACAAATCTCCTGGAAGAACCCTCGTTCCTAACCGGTTCACCTTGCAACTTACATATGTGTGTCCATAAAGCCGAGGTAGGTTTTCCATCCCATTTCCTCATGTCTTCTCCATGGTCATACAGGAAAAACCACAGGGTTCCTTGTGATGTATACCGTCTCTCCTGAGCAGGTTTTGCAGGGGAACACTGTCTCCTGATGGCTGATATACATTCATCGGTGCAAGTGGGGAGCGGGGTCTGTCCTCCAACTGGAACAATTTTTCCAACACCTTACCAAGCAGTTCTGGGGATTTGTCAGACAGTTTTTCCACAGCTGAGACGTTGGCCCATGAGGAGGAAAAGAGACTGTCTGCATATTGCTGCATCCAATTATCTGTGTCACCCACCATTGGTGCCTCAGCATCTGCCCAGCTAAATAATGCTAATGTGTTGGTGTACAACTGTGGTGCGCTCAGTACCCACTAGCGCCACATGGGTCCGGTAACTTTGAGTGCATCTGGATCTACTGGTGTCCATGGGTCATCCAGGTCCTCAAAAACCAGCTCCCACACAGCTATTTCCCTTAGATTCTTAACACCTCTCTCAGTGGTCGCCCACTTGCCTGGGTGGTATATGACATCATCCCTAAAGGGATACCTGTTCTTCACGCTTTGCAGGAGTCACTGCCAGAGAGTGAGGGGCTCTGCACCAGTTGCAAGACCCCTATCAATACCCACTTCTCTAGCCATTGGTCCCAGCTGCTTGGCTTCACTACCCTCTAAATGAAAACCATCCGCTCCATTATCCCAGCAGCAGAGCAGCCAAGTAACAAGCTGCTCGCCTTCGTGACGGCTGTAATATTTACGTATATCTTGCAGCTCACTCAGGGATAGGGATCGAGTGGTTACCTCTGGCTTATCCTCCTTTCATGTCCCTGGTCGGCCATCACGACCTGGTCTTTTTGTGGTTTTCATCTTCTGTACAGGGGCGACCGATACCGGCACTGTTTGAGTCCCTAGGTTAGCCACATCACCCATCACTGGGGGCTGATTAGCTGCAGCCCTTGTTGCCAAAGTCTGGGTAATCACAGCAAGCGCTTCCTGGAGTTGAGTAATCACAGTACCCAGTGCAGACATCTTAATAGTCTCTGGGTGTGAGAGACTGAAATGTAAAGTGATTGTCTCAAAGTTTGCTTGTGTGTGTCGGCTTGACTGATAAGACGGCAGAACTGTGGAATCCACAAGCTTGTTGGTGCAGCACACCACTCTTCTGCTTATCAGTTGCCGACTATTGTCCAGGCTGAGCAAGCAGCCCACCAAGAACATCTTCTTTACTCCTCATGATAAGCGAGGCCTAAAGTGTGTAAACAGCGCATGAGACATATGTGCATATGCAAAACTATAACCACCAAGACACCGTTGTCAAGATGACGAAACCCACTCCCTTACCTACATGGTATAAAGGAAGACCACCCCCGACACACAGTGCCGGACAACCACAAGACCGAACACCGAAGAGAAACAGAGGACCTGCGGGACGCCGCTGGATCCTCGGTGGTGGCTATCCTATCCTTGCTATACTGTCTGTAATCTCAGCCTATTTTTCCTTCTGTCTCTTGGTTTCTTTTCTGTGTCTTTCCTCCTCTTTCACAAAATATCGTTATCCACTTATCATTCTCCAAGTAAACATAGCCCACTGTGAATCAATACCGTGCCTTGTTTGTGCTTTATCTTGGTCTCAAGGATCAACTAAGAACCTTTTCATAGGGGAGGGGAATCCTTTTCTGCTCCCAAGTGCACCGGGAGGGAAAGGGGGGAAAATTATTTTTAGGGGGCTCTAACCTATACGGGTGGGGCTGACCGTGGAGTTTTTAGCGGGCTCAGACCCGTGCCGGCTGGGCGGGGCTGACCGAGGAGGGCTGTGATCTGATCAATCGTAGCTGGTGAACCCCCCCTCCGGTGGAACCTTATCGGTTCTTGACACTGGGGTAGCCAGGATATCTGCTGTAGGGACTGGCAGGGTCTGAGTATCTGTGATGCCAGTCATGGGTGCTGGGGCAGCTGCAGTGTCTGTCATAGGGGCTGGAGCTGCTGTGGTGCCTGGTGCAGGGGCCAGGGCTGCTGTGGGGCCTCTTACAGTGGTTGCAGCAGCTGTGCTGTATCCACCCTTATACCAATGTTTAAGCAAGACCAAGAACTGAAAGACATTCAAAAGGTCTGACAATATGAGCATGGTGGTTGAAACATCCCATGGGTATTCAACATTCTTAAAAGCCATTGAGATCAGCCTCGAGGGAAAAGGAAAGTACATGTCACCCACTCCCATTCTATAGAAATCAGAAATGGACACAGTTCCAAAAGAATTTATAATACCATAAACCAATGCCAAACAACATAGCAGAGTGATACCTCTCAGTCCATGCCCAGAAGTGATAAACCACACAAAATCAGTAACAAACAGTGGCAAAGCCACACATTTGATTAGCCACCACAAAAGCAACTGTAAAACCAAACCCCAGAGAATTCCACCCAGTGGCCCTGCTACTGACATCAACATAATGAATGCTCGTAACAAAATCAGTCAAATCTATGAAAACTTCAACCCTCCGAGACTCTCGGATCAAAAGTCTGCAGTTCTCCCAGGTGATCTCTTTACATCAGGCGCCAAATAAACTGTCTTTGTTTAGCCCACACCCGGGGCTAAACAATAAGCAGGTTTGTTTTTTTTTTTTTTACCCAATGTCCCTTCCCTGACCAAGGAAGGGAATTGGGAAAAGGAGGGAGACTCGTGGGTTAAACAGATTTAATAAAATCAAAAACCAATATAAATGATAATAAAAAACACACAAAATTATACTTAGCTACAAAGTTGCAGCAAGTTGCTCCAGGAATAGCAATCATTGGGAATGAGAAAGAGGGAGACTAGAAGAGAGAACAAAAAGAGCCCCACCTCTTTCTCTCTTTCTCCCCCTTCTCTCCTCCTCCTCCTCCTCCTCGGCCACAAACTGAAACAAAATCCCAATGAAACCAGGACAAGATAAGCTATATTTCTCAGAAAATAACAAGATGATCAGAGGCCTCCTCACAGATAGCGTAACATACAGTGTTTTTATATAGAGAGGTATCTATATAAACCTGAATTGCAGGTTTAGAGATGCTACAAGTACACAAAATCCTGTTCCTGCTGCCTTCATAATCACTGTTTTTCAACAAGGTAATTGAGAAGGAAGTAGGTATTTTTAAAATATTCCTACACAAAAAAAAAAAAAAAATCTGAAGTTATCCCCAACTGAACTGGTAAAATGGAATAACATTATTTGTGCTCTTAAATTTGTGTTTAATTGCAATGAAATAAAGTAAAAAAAAAAAATGCAGTTAGCAGTATTTTCTTTGAGAAAGCTAAAAAAGGACTTAAGCTCTTGCTTGTGCATCTAAAACTATGTATTTTTATCAAAGCCATTTTATTCAAACTAGTTATAAAATTGCAGCAATAAAATCAGATGACTCCTGGAAAGGTAATATGATATATAGTAATTGTTTTGAAACATAATCATTTCATAAAATGTGTTCTTTTGATAGTGCAAGGTGTTTTCATTACCTACCTATAAAATTTTAGAGGACACCAATTGAGCTTTTAGCAACCTATTGACCAGCTAAAAAAGATGGTTTCTTTTGAAACTCCATATTCTGTACTGGGGTCCCATTGTTTGTCCTTTTACTGTCCCATAAATGCATTAATTACTAACATAGACTGTTCTATATGAAAGGAAAGTCATATTGCTATTGTAGCAAACACTCACAGTCCCTGCTTTCTAATAATCCATTTCATTTTTTCATATCCCTTGAGATCATCTTCCTGTGGTCATGTTTTACCTTACCCTCATTTCACTGCACATTAAACTGTATGAAGTTTCTATTCCAGCCCTACACAGCCCTATACTGTCTGGTGGTTTCACTCTCTGAGAGCGTTGTGCTGAAACATAGGTGTTCTTAAGCAGTATTCCCAGGGGGTGAATTAGTTGGTTTTGTGAAGGCTTTCAGGTGAAAATTAAAGGTGTCTTGATTAGCAGATATTGGAGGGGTAACCATATGGCAGATGAAGGAATGAGTCAGAGAAAGTGCCTACAATATGAAGTGATTCACAAAGACTTATCATAAGTCTTAAATTTCTTGTTCAGGATTAAATACTTCATGCAGCAGTCTATTATCCCCTGCAGTATTTTCTTTCTGACTCAATGTTGTCAAGGTGTGGTAGTGTTCAAGCTCAGACATAAGCATGTGACTGTTGCTGAGTAGATCCTGTAGGAAATGCTTCTTATCAGTTAAAAGAATAACTTAAAAGGAATCAGTTAACTGTTACCTGACAGGAAAATAAATTTTTTTGTCATTCAGTACTCAACGTATATATTTCTTAATTTGTATGCATTTGTATATATTAATATCTTTGCTATATTTCTTCTGACACTGACATAATGTCACAAAAGCAACAGTATATATATTTCAGGCAGCCTAATCCCCAGAGGCTTCTCTACCAAAGTTGCCCCTGGTGAATCCAGTGTATTAACATGCAAGTGAAGCTCAACTGAACAGCTCTGGAGAAAACTCCTTGTTGGGGATTGGCTGCATGACAAAGGTCATGGCTCATTGGAACAACTGTACGAGCAGAGCAGATTCTGAGGCGAGCAAGACTAGGCCTCAGGCCCTGGCCGAAACTGCAATTCATGCTGATGATAGCAGAACGGCAAGGATACTGAGACCTTGACAGGGATCGTAAACAACTAACTAAAGGGTGCGTGAGAGCCGTGAGACTGAGAAAGAAGCACAGCTGGCTAACCGCAAGTAGGAGGGATATGCAAAAGTAACTTGTAGAGCTTCAGCCAATCAATAGTTGACTAGTAGGCATAATTAAAATCCACTGTATAAATAGATGCTGTCTGGGCTAATAAAGTGACGCATGCTTTATCACTCATAATGAGTTGTCTGCGTGTTGTTCCTCCGCTACTCGCAACTCCTGAATGCCTTAGGTGCTATATCTGGTAAAAGCCTCTTTACCTGTTACCTACAGTGTGCTAAGCAATAATGATGTTAGACTTTTCCAGTATCATTAAAAACCTAATGAAATTCCTGTTATTTTAGGTTGTTGGTTGGTTCACCCTGGAGTGGCTATCCAGCTAACAGAACTGGAGACATCTATGCATGTCCTGTTGTTATATCCAAAACCACATGTAAAAAATTGAATTTACAAGGTAAGTTGTAATGAATAATGTCTTGCTACAATTATTCAGTTTTTCCTCATTTTTATACCAAGCCAATCTATCTAATAAAATAACAATATCAGAAACTAGCAAGACCAATAACAAAAATAGGTGTCAGCAGAGTATGTGTGAATGTTGCTGCACTGGCATGCAGAGGAATTTCATTTTCATTGACAAGCTCAGCATTCCTTGGTCTTAGCCTCCTTGAAGAATAAAATATGAATCTTGCTGTATATTATAAGTCTGTTTCTATAATGATCTCTCTCTCTCGCCCTTTTCACTTGGCTGTTCCTGAGTTCTAAAATTAACTGTCGGCAAGCACTTACAGGTATTTTTACAGCTGCCCCTGTGATATTGATGCGAACTCTTTTTTTTTGCATTTCTGCCATTTATTTCACATATTCCTAAGATGGATTTGATTTCTGACTTATTGTACAACTATATTATTATTATTACTGTTTGCTATATCTTTTCTGGAAATCTTTTTGTTCTACCTTTATAAATTTTCTTATAGTATTAGTCATTTGTATCAGCCCTATTAATAATGTTAGTAGTAGTAATATATTTACTTTATACTCAAGGGTTCTTGTTGTAAGGGTATGTGGAAGAGGAGTGCCTGCTCCTTTAAGGGGTTCAGTGCAACAAGAAAAGGATGAAGCCATAAACAAGAACATACAGGGACACAAACCTGACCAGCAAATGATCAGGGAGGCAGTGATGAGAACCAAACCTGGTCAGTCACACTAATTGATGGGCTACCAAGAAACTACAGGTACCTCTTCCAGGGAAATCAACCTGGAATTTCCAACTTTTAAGACTGTAAACCAGGGGTACCCCAGACTGGGAGGGGTGCAGGAATTGATGGAGTTGTACAAACCCACGGGAGATGTGCAAGGGAAGGGGGCACAGGGAGTAACAAACAGAAGGGAGATAGGCAGAAAAGGGTATAAAAAGGGGTCGGTTGCATGTAAAATAGGGCTGGTCAGGATGCTTGTTTGGCTAAGCCCTGTGTCTGATCATCGCAGTCTGTCCTATCTTCTTATTAAATCTTTTCTTAAACTATCTCTCTGCATAATCTCAGTCTCTGTCTCATATGTGTGCTGCAAGGACTAAGTGCCAGCTACTGGTGAGACCTCTGTGTGTGTGAGTGAAAATTGGTGCCAGCTACTGGAGTTGGGCTGGGGGTGTGGGTGCCCTGGCCTGTGGTGCCAGCTACTGGAGCCACTGGGGTTCTTGAATTTCCAGCCACTGGGGTGGGAATGGTGTGTGTCCCAAAACCAGCTGCAGGGTGAGTGAGGGGCTCCACGCTGGTGGCTGGAGAGGGACTTATTCTGGTTTGGCCCAAACCAGGCCAATTAGTCTTAGAGAAACCAAGGTCACTGCTAAATTCCTCACTGCTTATGAGTGAAGAGCCGAAAGGGGGTCACACCTGCAGGGAGGAGCAGACAGGGCAGGTGACCCAAGATTGACCAACGAGGTATTCCATCCCATACACGTCATTCTCACTTTCCTATTTATCACTAACCCACTGCCTCCTGGAGGTGGGGCCCAGGAGGGAGGGGCCCTCCTGTCTTCCACTGATTGGTACCAGCTTTGCCAATCCTCCAGTTAAAAGCCTGCAGGTGTGATGGCAGGGGGAGCTACTGCATTTTTCCCCTCTGCCTGTGCTAGGGGGAGCAACTCTGCCTGAGGAGGATTTCTAAGCTCTCGATCTTGGTTTTGTATATATTTGATTATTTCTATTATTATTATTATTATACTCTTTTTCATTATTATAGTTTATTAAAACTGTTTTAACTTTTCAACCTGTAACTCTCTCTCCCTTTTCTCTTTCCCTTAGGGTGGTGGGGGAGAGGGTTAACAGAGAGCGTCTGCCACTGGGTTAATAGCTGGCCCAGCTTTAAACTGTGACAGATTTATTGGTGCCCAACGTGGGGCTTGAGAGAAGCTCCAACAAGTTGCTCTGATAAGTTGAATCCTGGCTCTGGGGGGAGGAGACCCGGAAAGCTCAGCTGAGAGAGTATCCGATTTCTTCCTTTGAGATTTATGAGGGGTTGGAAATTAAAAGAGACAGCTAAGATGATAATGTGATTTTTGAATGCTGTGTTATCTCGTCTTTTTATGGAGTTTCTTTCACAGTTGAGTATTGCAATGATGCCTTACCTGCCGTGGGCACTGTGTTATTGCTTGCTTCTTATGAATGTTTACATGCAGTTTAGCAGTGGGCGCTGGTTGAAATGTATTGTTTTGGTATGGGGTTTGATACTGATTTATGCTGTGATAAACTGGGCAGTTCCTATTCCGATCTCTTATCTCTATGACACAATGATGGGCAGCTTTAATCGCGAATCAGTAGCAGCGACTTCATCTGCACGCTCCAGGCGTCCTTTAGCTGATTCTGTTAATGATTACACTTCCAGTTTTACTTTGGGAAATAGTACCTTCTCCTTTTCTGCCAAGCTGATTCCACTAGATTTTGCGAAATTAGGATGCTGCTGTCTAGGTGGCATGTTTTTATTTTTGGTTGTCCTGAATGTGTTTCTGATGTGGGATAAGATTAAATATCGGTGCAGGGACAGTTATAGGTGTTATGCAGCCACCTCAGATCCTACAGCGTGTGCTGCCGCTACAGCCACTAAATCCACTGAAACCTTGGCAGCCTGCACCACAGCTGCTACACCCCCCAAGATGGCCACTGCAGCTACTCAGACTTTAGCGAGTCTCAGCACTCCCACAACAGCCGCTGCATCTACTCAAACCCCAGCATCTACCCAATCTGTACCAATTACTCCTGTAACTAGGAAGAAATACCAAAAGAAATCAGCTCATGAAGAGAAGGATGATGACTCAGAGCCTTCTAAGGCAGAGCCATCATATGACCCAGGTGAGGGCCCTTCTCAGGCAGAGTTAGGGCCCAACACAGATGGGGGTTTCCTTGATTCTCTTTTTAAAACAAACCCATCATAGAAGAAAGGTCCTTCTAAAGCAGAACTATCACAGGAGGAGGACATAGAGATAACCTACCACTCCTTATCCCTGAAGGACCTGAGAAATATAAGGAAAGACTTCAGCCGTTATGACGGTGAGCCTATTATTACCTGGTTGCTCCAATGCTGGGATAATGGGGCAGATAGCATGCAATTGGATGGCGGAGAAGCCAGACAGCTGGGATCCCTGTCCAGAGATGGTGGTATTGATAAGGCGCTCGCAAGAAAGTCAAACACTGTCAGTCTCTGGAGGCGACTCTTGTCAGCTGTAAAGAGCAGGTATCCCTATAAAGATGATGTTATGAGTCACCTAAGCAAATGGACCACTATAGAAAAAGGTATTAACTACCTTAGAGAACTAGCTGTGCAAGAGATCATTTATAGACACCCACGGGAAGTTGTAGATCCTGTAGATCCTGATGAAGTGGAATGCAATCGATCCATGTTCCGGAAGGCTGTGAAGAATGCTCCACCGACATATACCCATACATTGTCAATATTTGTCTGGGGAGAAGATGCTATGGCACGTTCTACTGTGGGTAAAATGGCTAACTGTATGCGACTGTATGAAGATAGTATTTCTTCCCCACTGCAGGCCCGTGTCTCGGCTGTGGGAAAAGAGACTAAGGAAGACAAGGACTCATTTAAACAACTGTCAGACAAACTGTCCAGGATAGAGAATATACTTGACACTCTATCTACACAGGCGCGCCTTGCAGCTGTTAGGAGAAAAAGCTCTCCTACAGGACCAGCTCAAAGGAAACGGAACACATCACGAGGTATCCTGTGGTTTGCCCTGCGTGATTATGGGGAGGACATGAGCAGATGGCATGGACAACCAACCAGTACCCTACAGGCACGAGTACGTGAGTTGCAAGCTAAAAGAAATACCAGAGAGAATTTTCCTAGGAGGATGGCTGCTCCAGTTACCAGTGAGCAGGACCCCAGTCAGGGGAGATGGGCCTCAAATCCCTTTTTCCCAAGTGTGAATAGGAGAAATGAAGGTCCAGTCCCTGTGAGCAGCACGAATCCATTTCTTAATTAGGGGGGCCCTGCCTCCAGCCAGGAGGAGGAGAGGGATAACAGAGTTTATTGGACTGTGTGGATTCAATGGCCTGGCACATTAAAACCACAAAAGTATCGAGCCCTGGTAGACACTGGTGCACAGTGCACCCTAATGCCATCGAATCATAAAGGGACAGAATCTGTCAGTATTTCAGGAATAACAGGGGGATCTCAAGAGTTATCTGTATTGGAGGCTGAAGTGAGCCTAACTGAAAATGAATGGAAAAAGCACCCCATTGTGACTGGCCCAGATGCTCCATGCATCCTTGGCATAGACTACCTCAAGAGAGGTTATTTTAAGGACCCAAAAGGGTACAGATGGGCCTTTGGTATAGCAGCTGTAGAGACTGAGGACATTAAACAGCTGTCTACCTTGCCTGGCCTCTCAGAGGATCCTTCTGTTGTGGGGTTGCTGAAGGTTGAAGAACAACAGGTGCCAATTGCTACTACCATGGTGCACCGACGACAATATCGCACCAATCGAGACTCCCTGATCCCCATTCATAAACTGATTAGACAATTAGAAAATCAAGGAGTGATCAGCAAGACTCGCTCACCCTTTAATAGTCCTACATGGCCAGTGCAAAAGTCTGATGGAGAATGGAGATTAACTGTGGACTATCGTGGCCTAAATGAAGTTACGCCACCTCTGAGTGCTGCTGTGCCAGACATGCTAGAACTTCAATACGAACTGGAGTCAAAGGCAGCCAAGTGGTACGCCACTATAGACATTGCTAATGCATTTTTCTCTATTCCTTTGGCACCAAAGTGCAGGCCACAGTTTGCTTTTACCTGGAGAGGTATCCAGTACACCTGGAATCGACTGCCCCAGGGGTGGAAACACAGTCCTACTATTTGCCACGGACTGATCCAGACTGCACTAGAAGAGGGTGGAGCTCCAGAACATTTGCAATACATTGATGACATCATTGTATGGGGTGATACAGCAGCAGAAGTTTTTGACAAAGGGGAGAAAATAATCCAAATTCTTCTGCAAGCTGGTTTTGCCATAAAAAGAGGCAAGGTCAAGGGACCTGCCCGGGAGATCCAGTTTTTAGGGATTTAATGGCAAGATGGGCGTCACCAGATCCCGATAGAGGTGATCAACAAAATAACAGCTATGTCCCCACCTACTAACAAAAAGGAAGCACAAGCCTTCTTAGGTGTTGTGGGTTTCTGGAGAATGCATATTCCAGATTACAGCCAGATTGTACGCCCCCTTTATCAAGTGACCCAAAAGAAGAATGATTTTCAGTGGGGCCCTGAACAACAACAGGCTTTTGAACAGATTAAACAAGAGATTGTGCATGCAGTAGCCCTTGGACCAGTCTGTATGGGGCAAGATGTTAAAAATGTGCTCTACACCACAGCTGGGGACAATGGTCCTACCTGGAGCCTCTGGCAGAAAGTGCCAGGGGAGACTCGAGGTCGACCCCTAGGATTTTGGAGTTGAGGATAAAAGGGTTCTGAGGCCAATTACACTCCAACTGAAAAAGAGATACTGGCAGCATATGAAGGTGTTAGAGCTGCTTCAGAGGTAATTGGTACTGAAGCACAACTTCTCCTAGCACCTCGATTACCAGTACTAGGCTGGATGTTCAGGGGTAAGGTTCCCACTACCCATCATGCAACTGATGCTACATGGAGTAAATGGATTGCATTAATTACACAGAGGGCTTGAATAGGAAACCCTAATCGCCCAGGAATCTTAGAAGTGATCATGGACTGGCCAGAAGGCAAAGACTTCGGAATGCCACCAGAAAAGGAGGTGACATTTGCTGAAGAAGCCCCACCATATAATGAACTACCAGAGGATGAGAAGCAGTATGTCCTGTTCACCGATGGATCCTGCCGTCTTGTAGGAAAGCATCAGAAGTGGAAAGCTGCTGTATGGAGTCCCATACGACGAGTCACAGAAGCCACAGAAGGACAAGGTGAATCAAGTCAATTTACAGAGGTAAAAGCCATCCAGCTGGCTCTAGACATTGCTAAACGAGAAAAGTGGCCAAGGCTGTATCTTTATACTGACTCATGGATGGTGGCAAATGCCTTGTGGGGGTGGTTAAAGCAGTGGAAGCGAAGCAACTGGCAGCGCAAAGGTAAACCTATTTGGGCTGCTGAATTGTGGCAAGATGTTGCTGCTCGGCTAGAGAAACTAGTCGTGAAGGTACGTCATGTAGATGCTCACGTACCTAAAAGTCGGGCAACTGAGGAACATCGAAACAACCAACAAGCGGATCAGGCTGCTAAAGTGTTCCAAATAGATTTGGACTGGGAACATAAAGGTGAACTATTTTTAGCTCGGTGGGCTCATGACACTTCAGGTCATCAAGGGAGAGATGCAACATACAGATGGGCTCGTGACCGAGGGGTGGACTTAACTATGGACTCTATTGCACAGGTTATCCATGATTGTGAAACATGCACCGCAATTAAGCAAGCCAAACGGTTAAAACCTTTGTGGTATGGGGGGCGGTGGTTGAAATATAAATATGGGGAGGCCTGGCAAATTGACTATATCACACTCCCTCAAACCCGCCAGGGTAAACGCTATGTGCTTACCATGGTGGAGGCGACCACCGGATGGTAGGAAACATACTCTGTGCCCCATGCCACTGCCCGGAACACTATCCTGGGCCTTGAAAAGCAAATCTTGTGGCGACATGGCACGCCAGAGAGAATTGAGTCAGACAATGGGACTCGTTTCAAAAACAGTCTCATAGACAACTGGGCCAAAGAGCATGGCATTGAATGGGTATATCACATCCCCTATCATGCACCAGCCTTTGGGAAAATTGAACAGTATAATGGGCTGTTAAAAACTACCCTGAAAGCAATGGGGGGTGGAACCTTTAAAAACTGGGATGAGCATCTGGCACAAGCTACCTGGTTAGTTAACACCAGGGGATCCATCAATCGAGCTGGCCCTGCTCAGTCAGACCTTCTACATACAGTAGAAGGGGATAAAGTCCCTGTGGTGCATGAAAGGAATCTGTTGGGAAAAACTGTCTGGATTCTTCCTGCAATGGGCAAAGGTAAACCCATTCGTGGGATTGCTTTTGCTCAGGGACCTGGATGTACTTGGTGGGTGATGTTGCAAGATGGTGAAGTCCGATGTGTCCCTGAAGGTGATCTGATCTTGGGTGAGACTACTTAATTCTGAACTGCATGATGTTAATTGCTGCATAATACTAACAGTGTTCGTAAGTGTCTTTCAGGTTGAAGCAGTGGTGATGGGAATGGAGCTAGCTGCAAGTGGCGTCCAGTAACCTCCTCGAGACTGACATTTTGAACCTGCAACCTGTGGGCATGAACCGTGACAAAACTCATACCATGTCTCCTGCCCTGAGAGACTGCTAGCCAGATGGAAACCTACAATCCTGAACTAAATGAACTTGATGAACTTTTTCATAAAGATGAATCATAAACTAGTGATATGTGTATATATATTTGAAAATGAAAAGGTAGTGGTAATCTGAGTATGATGTGAATGGTATGGAATAAGGGGTGGAATGTCCTGGTTTGGCCCAAACCAGGCCAATTAGTCTTAGAGAAACCAAGGTCACTGCTAAATTACTCACTGCTTATGAGTGAAGAGCCAAAGGGGGGTTGCACCTGCAGGGGGGAGCAGACAGGGCAGGTGACACAAGATTGACCAACGAGGTATTCCATCCCATACATGTCATTCTCACTTTCCTATTTATCACTAACCCACTGCCTCTTGGAGGTGGGGCCCAGGAGGGAGGGGCCCTCCTGTCTCCCACTGATTGGTACCAGCTTTGCCAATTCTCCAGTTAAAAGCCTGCAGGTGTGATGGCAGGGGAGCTATTGCATTTTCCCCTCTGCCTGTGCTGGGGGGAGCAACTCTGCCTGAGGAGGATTTCCAAGCTCTCGATCTTGGTTTTGTATATATTTGATTATTTCTATTATTCTTACTATACTCTTTTTCATTACTATAGTTTATTAAAACTGTTTTAACTTTCCAACCTGTAAGTCTCGCTCCCTTTTCCCTTTCCCTTAGGGTGGGGGGGGGAGAGGGTTAACAGAGAGCGTCTGCCACTGGGTTAATAGCTGGCCTAGCTTTAAACTGTGACATCAATGGTATTCCACAGGCATTAAATCTGATCTGTGGGTGGCTGATGAAAATAAAACCAACCTCTTTACCCACCAGTTCAGAATTTGAGTTGAGGTAGAAACTTGTCATATCAGATTACACATTGCAGCTTCTCTATCTGTCAGTTCTTTATGATCATTGTAGCTGCCTTGCTCAGCTTGAAAATTGAAGTTTTGCTGAAGTTTTTGCAGTGTTTCAGATCAGTATTTTTACCCACTTCTGGAAGTGCACACAGCACAATCATGATAGGATATCCTGCAAATGGCAATCTAGCTTAATTTTAGATTCTGATTGTGTCACATGGTTAATTCTTTCAATATCAGTGAAAATATTCCAGGTTTTTTGCCTTCAATCTTTTCTTTACGCTTTAGATGTAAAGGTTATGTAGTTGATTCTGTAGAATGCTGGGCTTGTATTTAAACATTTTGATTAATTCTACACCTAAAGTTTAGCAGTTTTGAGTAATAGGGTCAAAAGTGCATACACTTTTATAAGCACTCCAAAGAGACAGTGGCACAAGATGTTCTTCACAGATGAATCCTATTGCAGGCAATTAGACACTAGGGGTAGATCTGCATTGACCCTAGCCAGGGGATTGGCTGCAGCTTGCAACATGCCACGTTCCCATACCTATCTCCTTGCCATCTACGTAGGAGCTTTGCTGACAGTCTGCAGATGATCATCATCATACAGTCAATATATAAAACTGAATCAGTATTCTTATTGGAAGTGTTGTATGCTTTTCACTCATCTGTTTTGCACATTTCCAGAAAAACATGGCTAGATCCTGACTGATAATGTCTTCCACTGAGGTTGATCAAACTGGAATTATTTCCACCAGCCTATATGCACTGTGCATATTCAACTCTTCTCTGTGCTGGTTGACAACTGGAATGCTTTCTTTGTAAATAAGAAATGCATTTTTTCAAGACAGATTATAGTCTGTTGAAATTTTTCCAGACCCTGGAAAAAAGTTGTGTGATTAGTTCTGAAAGCCAGTCACTTGATAACTTGTACTTTTTAATAGGAATCAATAGTTTTTGTGAGGGAGATGATTGATTGTGGCTGTGCAGTTAAGAATGACTTCAGTTTTGTACTTCAAATTTGCATTAAGAGCCATGCTATACCCTGGCATCTAAGAAATTCTGCTTACACCTAAGTAATATGGGATTGCCTGTATTGCAAGCAAATAATGAAAGCCTGTCTTAAATAAAGTGTCCACATTCTGTATGCAAAACCAAGATAATAAAGTTCCTATGGCTTTGTTTCAACTAAAAGTTTAATTTTCGTTATATATAACAGCACACACATCCACATGAGGGCACCAGCTGACATCTTATTCTCACACCAATGTGTAATCTGTCTGTGAAATGAACATGTCAATCAATGGTCACTCCATCCTTATACTTACAGAGCTAGAATAAAGACTGAACTGTTAAATGTTCCCAAATTTTGTTTTATTATTTTTCAGTTATTAGGGCAGCAATATTTTGTCTTTCCCAGTGTCCTGGTTTGGCCTAAACCAGGCCAATTTTCCTTTCAGTGATTTTTACTTTCAGCTAAGTCTCTTCTAAGTAACTGCACTTCCTGAAACTAACTGCATGTTTTGCAGACAGTGTCTGCTTCCAGGACTGATAACGCTCGAAGTTTGTAGTTATAGCTGAGGCACCAGTAGGGATGTTATGCAGAAAGGCTCTTGCTGTACTTAGTCTTAGAGAAACCAAGGTCTCTGCTAAATTCCTCACTGCTTACGAGTGAAGAGCTGAAGGGGGGTCACACCTGCAGGGAGGAGCGGACAGGACAGGTGACCCAAAATTGACCAATGAAGGTATTCCATCCCATACACATCATTCTCAGTATAAAGCGGGGGGATCATGAGGGTCTCTCTCTCTTTCTGCTATGGCCGGTGTCCAAAGAGGACTCTGTCTGTTTTCCTGCTGCTCCCGATCCGTGCATTCCTGAATCCAGCTCTCGACCGTCGCTAGGCCCAGCCTGGGCCTTCCCAGAGTCTGCCCTGCAGTGCCAGTGGTGACGTGGCTGACTTCAGGGGAGCTCGTTCTTGGTTTTGTATATATATTTGTATATATTTGTATACATTTGATTATTTCTATTATTAGACTTTTTTTTTCATTATTATAGTTTATTAAAACTGTTTTAACTTTCCAACCCATAAGTCTCTTTCCCTTTTCCCTTTCCCTTCTGGGGGTGGGGGGGAGGGTTAACAGAGAGCATCTGCCACAGGTTTAATAGCCGGCCCAGCTTTAAACCGTGACACCCAGCACTCTATATTCAACAGAAATCTTTTAATCACATAGAGATGTGGGGATGTTAAGTTTTTTAAAGAAAAAAATATTAAAACCCTTTTTTTAACCTGGCTGCATAATGGAATGTGAGAGCCCATTAAAATCAGTAAAGTTTATTATTTCTTAGATTTGAAAGGAGAACAAAAATCCCAAGATTTTAGCTTAATTTTTATTAAATCCACAGAAATATGTAGACAACACTCATTCCATTTGTAGAAGTTTGTCATGGTTTAAAGCTGGGCCGGCTATTAAACCTGAGGCAGATGCTCTCTGTTAACCCTCCCCCCCCCACCTGAAGGGAAAGGGAAAGGGAAAAGGGAGAGACACTTATGGGTTGGAAAGTTAAAACAGTTTTAATAAACTATAATAATGGAAAAGAGTATAATAATAATAATAGAATAATCAAATATATACAAATATATACAAAACCAAGATCGAGCTCCCCCGATGTCGGCCACGTCACCACCAGCACTGCAGGGCAAGCTCCGGGAAGGCCCAGGCTGGGCCCAGCGACGGTCGAGAGCTGGATTCAGGGATGCACAGATCGGGATTGGGGGCGGCAGGAAAACGGACAGAGTCCTCCTTGGACACTGGCCAAAGGCTCAAGCCGCAGAAGCAGCCCGAAGCAGCAGAAACACCCAAACACAGCAGAAGCAGCAAGGGAAGGGCGGAAGGGGCAAGCGAAAAGGGCAAGACCCTCGTGATCCCCCCGCTTTATACTGAGAATGACGTGTATGGGATGGAATACCTTCGTTGGTCAATTTTGGGTCACCTGCCCTGTCCGCTCCTCCCTGCAGGTGCAACCCCCCTTCGGCTCTTCACTCGTAAGCAGTGAGGAATTTAGCAGTGACCTTGGTTTCTCTAGGAATAAGTACAGCAAGAGCCTTTCTGCATAACATCCCTACCAGTGCCTCAGCGATAACTACAAGCTTCGAGCGTTATCAGTCCTGGAAGCAGACACTGTCTGCAAAACATGCAGTTAGTTTCAGGAAGTGCAGTTACTTAGAAGAGATTTAGCTGAAAGTAAAAATCACTGAAAGGAAAATTGGCCTGGTTTAGGCCAAACCAGGACAAAGTTATACAAACTTTTGAAAAAAAAAAAAAGCAAAGAACAATTACTGTTGCTCTACTCTGGGTTAGACTGAGGATTCAGGACCAAGACTTCCTTTCCCCCCTGAACCTGGAGAATGTTCACCAATATAAATACAGTACAGGAGCAATTGCGCTTCCTCTTCCAGCTCCCAAAGTGCCAGGCAATCAAAACTGCAAAGGCATGACACTTTTTTCAGGGGCCAGCAGACTGCATGCTATAAGGAGGATGTAGCAATATATTAGTTAAATAGGGAAGGTTACACCAAGCAGACTGCAACATTGTTTGACAGAGATGACTGCACACAGCATGAAGTGATGCGAAGGGTGTTTTTATTTAAAATCAACTGGATAGCATTTTAAACAAAAGAGAAACTTGACAGGAACTTCCAAAATGCTTCAGAGGGTATTCACAAAAGCTGTGTTAGCCTAGTGAGACAAATCTCCCTAGACTCTCAGCAGCAGAAACCCATAGGCTTTTCCAAAGAGTGAATCAGAAGAACCAAATTAACTTCTTCTCTTGCCTGCCTCTGGCCAAAGCCTCTTTCTTCGTTGACGGTTGGGGTGGTCTGGAGAAATTGGCCTCTCGGGGCTAATCTTGGTATTAGTGAATACTCTCCCGGTGACAGAGAAACAAAATACCATTATTTAAAGATTAGAGGTATCATGGTATAGTATAGTCCTCTGGAATGGGGAAAGTCTAAGAAAATGTTTCCTCAGCAGGGAGCCAAAGAGTTGGAGAAGTCAGAAAAGGTGTTGAGCTGAGGACCATCCTCAGTCCTTAGTGCAATGCAGATACATAGACAGAAACATGTTTCATAGTATGAGAACAAACTTGAGCATTGGAGCAGACATTAAAAAATTGTGAAGATAGTTATACCTTCACAATTATAGTTATAGTTAATGAAGAGGTAGAGGCATCTTCAGAAAGCAGTTCAGGTCTTTCACACCAGCCTAACTGATACTTATCCTTGGTAAGATATCTGCTGTCTAGAGGCAACTGTGGAACTTCACTGACTATAGAGGGATCATCTGTGACTCGATTAGGCACCTAACTTTTAGACAGCTAAAGTTAAGTGAAATAGTCCCATCAAGTTGTAGGTGTTATTGTGCATTTGCAGCTCATGTCCAAATAATGATCACTTCTACATGGCTTATAACTCTAAATAAGAAAGTTTTAATAGTTGAAACTTTTCTCATATTTAGTACCTGGAGACCCAGATACTAAAAATGACACCAAAATAATGACACCAAGGTTGGCACAGGAGAAAGCAGTGATGTAGATGAGCAATCCAGATGCATAGTCATGCATGTGTGAACAAAGAGTGCAGGCTTTGAACACACAACAAGAGTCCTTGTACTGGGAAGTGACAACTCTGGAAAAAATGTAGAAGTTGTAACTACAGAGGTCATGTGTGGTGTTTCCCTCTGCAACTCTCTCTTGCTAATAGATATTCAGTGAGAGCATGGATCTTCTTCCTGTATACTTAAGAGTTTCTCTTCCTTAGCACTTCAGTTCACAAATGGAGTAAATTGGTTCAAATGGACCATTTCACAAACTGAATCCAAATGTGTTAACATGAAATTTGTGTGTGTCCTGGTTTGGCCTAAACCAGACCAATTTTCCTTTCAGAGATTTTTTACTTTCAGCTAAGTTTCTTCTAAGTAACTGCACTTTCTGAAACTAACTGCATGTTTTGCAGACAGTGTCTGCTTCCAGGGCTGATAACGCTTGAAGTTTATAGTTATCACTGAGGCACCGGTAGGGATGTTATGCAGAAAGGCTCTTGCTGTACTTATTCTTAGAGAAACCAAGGTCACTGCTAAATTCCTCACTGATTACAAGTGAAGAGCTGTAGAAGGGTCACACCTGCAGGGAGGAGCGGACAGGACAGGTGACCCAAAATTGACCAACGAAGGTATTTCATCCCATACACATCATTCTCAGTATAAAGCTGAGGGATCACGAGGGTCTCACCCCTTCTGCTATGGCCAGTGTCTGAAGAGGACTCTGTCTGTTTTCCTGCTGCCCCTGATCCCGATCCGTGCATCCTTGAATCCAGTTCCTGTCCATCGCTGGGCCCAGCCTGGGCCTTCCCGGAGCCTGCCCTGCAGTGCTGGTGGTGACGTGACTGACATCGGGGGAGCTCGATCTTGGTTTTGTATATATTTGTATATATTTAATTATTTCCATTATTATTATTATACTCTTTTTCATTATTATAGTTCATTAAAACTGTTTTAACTTTCCAACCCATAAGTGTCTCTCCCTTTTCTCTTTCCCTTCCCCTTCTGGGGGATGGGAGGAGGGTTAATAGAGAGCGTCTGCCACCAGTTTAATAGCCGGCCCAGCTTTAAACCGTGACAGTGTGATACAAGCTATAAAGTTTCCTAAAAGGCCCCTGCTTTTGCAGTGCTGTATTTGGAGTAATGTTATTCAATAATTAAAATTAACAGAAAGAAAACAACAATCTGTTTACTAAAAGAATAATCCTTCCATGAGCAGAAGCACTAACATGTTTTCCATGGATTAACTGAGATGACTTACCACATATCTCTACCATGGAGATCAAGTAGTGGTATAATTAGTAAAGATATTAGGGCAAACTGCAGTTACAGCAATTTTTTTCCAACTGCCAGGTAAAGCCAAACATTTGTTAGTATAAACAATATTTGAGTAGAATTATGGTGTTACTTTTTTTTTTTTTTTAATTCAGGGCACCTCCCAACTGTTTTTCCTCAGCCCATTCCAGTCTCAAGGCAGTCCTCTGACCTCCCCTTCCTTAGTATGGACTTCTCCTGGCGTCCTCAAATTTTTGTTTTTCAACTTTCACTCTATACCCACAACCAGGGAACTGCAACCTCTTTTTCCAGGCAGCAGCAGGACCTGGACATACTTGCTCCTGGCTGGTGTTTTCTCTGAAGGACAGACCACAGCAGCCCTTTATTCCCCATCCTTGCAATGAGTCTAGATACACTGCAGAATGCGTCAAGAGTGTAGTAAAGATAGTGCTCTTAGCAGCTTGAGAGAAACATACTCTGTCCTGATGCACAGCAACTTTACAGGGCTTTGTGAATTTGCAAACCAGGGTCTTTTTTAAAGAGCTGATGTCCCTCAATCAAATTCTGTAGGACTGATACAAATGGAAAGTAAATATTGATTAAAATAAAGGAATGCCTCTTTGCCTTGCGATTTTAGACTCAGGGGTAAAACCAGTACTGAAATTCAGGTTTTCCTGGCTGATCAGAATTTATAGCTAATCCTAAGAATAGTCTTGTCACTTCCTCTTAAGCCTATATATCTAAACAGTGAGAAGTAAAAATAGTTGGAAAGTTTGAAGCATACCATGTCTGCTTAATACATGAAGTGTGGTATCCGCAGGCTTGAATTTCACGCAGTTTTATATGCTTTCTGCAATGAAGACATTTACAGTCTCTTTTGAATAATTTTCACTTACAAGTCTTGTAAAAATTCACAATACTCTTAAAGTATTGCAGATAACCAGTTAGTCATAACCCCTTTTTTGATAAGGAGCAGATACACTTCAATCAACCTGATGCTAATGATTACTGACCTTGTATTAAAAGGCTAACAAAAGCATTTGTCGCCATAGTATGTACACACATAGCATTTCTAATTCTGTAAGCACTTTCAGCTAGTGTAGCCAGCCTTGCCATCAAATGTGGTAACTGCTGAAAGCCCTCTAGCCCCAGACAAAAAAAACTTTGCAAAGAAAGTGTATCAGTTCACCATGCAGCTGCATGGACATTGATGCCAGCTCAGGAGAGAAGGTACAGGTGGGAACAAGCAGTGGGAAGGTGGGATCATTTATTTCAGCAGCAGTGTGGGGTTTATGCCAAAACAAACTGTCCATGGGACTACTGACTAAGGGTTGCCAATATAACAATCATATGTAAGTAGAAACTCACACTGATAAAGTCTTTTGTTAGTCATTCATATATTTAAGAACAGAAAAGTGAACCCAGATTTCAGAAGAACTTCAGATGTCTGATACCAGAATGTAACTGTTCTCTCAATACAAAATTCAAAAAAGAAACTATTTTTGCATGGAGGGGCATGCTGTCGTCAAAAAAAATGAAGGTGCAAGTTAATGAAGTTGAGTGCATTTCATCTGCTGTTCATGCACATCATCAGCTGACCTATACAGCTGGGGTCAGGGTGCTGGTACTCCCAGACACAGGCTGTGATTGTGGGCAGACCTAGGGGTGGTTCCTTTGAAGTAAAATTGTCATATATTTTGAGAATAAACAAGTCTAAACCCTGTGATTGGTTTACCAAATAAAAACCTCAAAATTGATTAGTTGAGCTAAAGAAATTATATTTGAAGTTACAAGAAGAGATCTCTAGAATATCAAGTAACCTTCTACCATTAAGTGAGGGCCTATGGATTACTCAACTAATCCGGAATAAAGCTTTCACTGTAAAAGTAAACTCTCCACAGTAGAAATTGATATGGAATTTCCTTTGGGCTCAGTACTCAGATCTCAGACCTGGGAAATGAATATGATCATCAACAAACCTAATATGGGCTCAAATGCTACACAGCCTCCTCCAGTGACCCCAAGGTAATAATTCTCTTCTTCAGTGCTTCTGTTGCTACTATTCCTTTGGTAAAAGCTTCTTGTGAAGCCTTCTCAAGACTGAGGGAAAATTCCTCTTTTTTAGACCCCCTCCTCCTGAACTCCCATCTCAGTTTCATACAGCTCCAGCATCAGACGAATTTAAAACTGGTCACGTCCAGTTTTAGCCTCTTTATAACTAAGACTGAATGATGCACATGCTCATCCACATATAAATTAATATGGCTAGTGGGAGCCTGTAACTCATAAACCTATAGTAGATATGAGCTTTTGCTTTGGATCTTTCCCTTGAATTTGAACAGAGAGAGAATAGAGCTGTTTGTGATTTCTTTTTTAAAAAGTTGTTGCTCAATGTAGTCATGCTTTTTCTCTCTAGTAAGAAGAGTAGGAGTTGATGTATTCACTCATCTTTGATGCAGTGGCATAGTTAGTTTTACAATCCATCTTATGTGTGAGAAAGGATATAGTGTAAGTGAGGAACTGTGGTTTGGGAATCATTTCTACTGTCTTGTCCATTTTTTACTCTCTTGATATGTGACAATCCTGGTTTTGTAGACTCTCTTGATATCTCAGAAATTGTGAAACTGAAGATGACAGGGCCAGAATTCACTTCAAGTAATTACTGATCAGTTTCAATATCATTTATACCTCCTGTGTACTTGTTTTAGCTTTTCACAATTCTCTTTGACCCAGCAGAAATAGAGAAAATGTAATGCTTGATGCAAATTGTATTTGATGTAAATTACAGCACCACTTTAGCTATACATGCAAACTGTGAAGATTTTTCACCTTGTCATTGCCTTTTTATGTTACTGAACAGAGATTCATCCTTTTGCCTCTTCCAATTATGGATCCTTCTTCTCTTTGGTCTCTTCAGGAGGCTAGGGCAAATTACAGCACATTGCTTTTGGCAACTCTGAAAGAAAATTCATGTTCTCACATTCTGTCCTGGTTTGGCCTAAACCAGGCCAATTTTCCTTTCAGTGATTTTTATTTTCAGCTAAGTCTCTTCTAAGTAACTGCATTTTCTGAAACTAACTGCATGTTTTGCAGACAGTGTCTGCTTCCAGGACTGATAACGCTCGAAGTTTGTAGTTATCGCTGAGGCATCGGTAGGGATGTTATGCAGAAAGGCTCTTGCTGTACTTATTCTTAGAGAAACCAAGGTCACTGCTGAATTCCTCACTGCTTACGAGTGAAGAGCCAAAGGGGGGGGTCGCACCTGCAGGGAGGAGCGGACAGGGCAGGTGACCCAAAATTGACCAATGAAGGTATTCCATCCCATACACATCATTCTCGGTATAAAGCGGGGGGATCACGAGGGTCTCGTGCTTTTTCTGCTATGGCCGGTGTCTGAAGAGGACTCCGTCTGTTTTCCTGCTGCTCCTGATCCCGATCCGTGCATTCCTGAATCCAGCTCTCGACCGTTGCTAGGCCCAGCCTGGGCCTTCCCAGAGCCTGCCCTGCAGTGCCGGTGGTGACGTGGCCGACATGGGGGGAGCTCGATTTTGGTTTTTGTATATATTTGTATATATTTGATTATTTCTATTATTATTATTATACTCTTTTTCATTATTATAGTTTATTAAAACTGGTTTAACTTTCCAACCCATAAGTCTCTCTCCCTTTTCCCTTTCCCTTCGGGGTGGGTGGGAGGGTTAACAGAGAGCGTCTGCCACAGGTTTAATAGCCGGCCCAGCTTTAAACAGTGACACATTCCAAGACAAATATTTGAAAGGACTGTATATAGGTATGCCACATATTCCCAGCACACAAATGAGATGATAGAGCAACACTTTCAAGAAGTAGGACCTGTGATGGAAAAAGCAGAATATCTTTCCTTCAAAGACTTTGCATTACCACTGTTTCTACATATTCATCTTGGAACTTCTTCAGTTCTACATTGACCACTGTCAAAGATGTTTTATTGTTAAAGTCAGACTACTAGGGCTTCGGAGTAATTGCTACAGTTTACTAAATGCAGAGGAAGGTATCTCAGCTTTAACTATTAGAATATAAAGGGGAAAATTAATGTAAATTATCAAGAACATATTTTACTTCATCTTGTAGGAATGGAAGTACTTCAAATACAGTAAAAATCTTTTAAACTAAATATTTCCAAGCATATGACTTTTCACAATATTGCTACCCTAAGAAGAAACTTTAAATATTATAAAAATACATAAAATTATGCTAGTAAGTATCCTTTTTAAGATCGTTTTATATAATTATAATTACATTGTCATGCAGACTGAAGTGGACTAGATCATCATAGTCTTAAAGCTTAAAAACATGTCAAGCTGGAAAGAGAGCATGACACCACAGAAGTCCCAAGCAACAGAACCTGTTAGCATTCATGGAGGTTCTGATACTAAGAGGTGTTGTAAGTAAAACCAAATCACTTGGATGCCTTTGGCCACAGTATTAAGTAAAGCATATATATTTCTGCAGAAGAAACACAAGTATAACACCACTCTGTCTGTAGGTGAGAAGTCTGGACAGATAGTCACTCATGCGTGTCCATCACTGACATCTGCTGCAGAAATCTCCCAGAACTCACACACTTCAGTCGTAGATGTGCTGGGAATTCACTAGCCTTCCCTGGAGCAAGGGATGACTATGGAGCTTCCCAGCTTCATTTCACTGAGCAATCCTGGAGGACTAGAATCGCTCTGGTGGGATGGTGAAATATGCAGAGTATATGTCAGGAAAATAGTAGGTATTGATAATATGCAACTATACATATTATAACTTTTGCAAATATTTCAAGTTCAGTACCATTGCTTGGTAAAATTTGCAATTGGGTAATTCTCATACCACTTGCCTTTAACTGTTGGCATGTAACAACAGTATTGGCCATTACATCAGTGTTACATTTAGTCATGGGGAAAGAACAGGATAGTTGTTGCAAACTGTCTCAGGAAACAGGGATTAATGATAAAATTGATTTAAACTGTCCCTGACAATGAAGTGGTCTCATCACAAGGCTCTGCATCTAGGGCCTGTTAATTGTTTATTTTCCTTGCTGTTTTTGAGACACTGAAACTTTGTCAGCCTTGAAACAGAATGAACTGCCAGGAGTGTAGTTGTTTTGAGTAAATTTTCCCAGAATTTCAACACACCATGGATGGCAATGATGTCTCTTTTGATGTTTGTTGTCCTAATTCCAATACACAGTGCTGAGTGTAAAACACAAAACTGCAGGTTACTCTGCAACAGATTTATGCAAAGAAAACAAAAATCTTAGTAGCTCTGTCACCTGCCCCTTTTATTTTAATTTTGCTCTGGCATCTCCAGAATTTCCAGTTATACCAGTTTCTGAAGAGGCTGCTCTTACAAGAATAACTTTCTCAAGGGGCAAAATGAAGAATAATAATTCTGTAACATGAATTTTTAAAGTTTCCAGAAAAAAAGTCTTACTTTTTTTCATCTTTTCCAGTGTTGGGGCCTGGATCGTGGAAGAACTATAGAGAGAACATACGAGTACACTGTTATGTAAGAGCATGAGTCAGCAAGAAAGCATAAGGATGTGGCTTGCTTAGGCTCATAGCAAGTATCCAATTAGAACAGCAGAAGTGGCGTGCAGACAGAGTGTGCACAGTGCTTGCAGCCAATAGCTTAAGGCGTGACCGAGAGATAAGAAAAGTATGTATGTTATAAAAGAGTGTGTTACCTACAATAAAGTGACTATTAGAGCATCATATTGGTGTGCTGTAGTCCGTTCCTTGCATGGACCCCAACATTGAGGTGACCCCGACATGATCTTCGCAATGGAGAAGAAGGGGGACCAGACGAAAACGCGAGGGTGGCTGCTGTGCCGGCGGAGGTAAGCCGGGCCGTTCGAGAGAGACGGGAATCGTAGGCCTACGTGATTAACGGCAGGATGGGTGGTGCAGTATCTGCACTGGAAAAGGCGGCGGTGGAATGTATTCTGCAGATAGCCGCACAAACTGAGACTGAGATAAAAAGAAAAGAAGTAGAAACTTTGCTGGGATGGGGCCAGCGAAGAGGCTTGCTAAAAACCACTGATCAGTTGTTTTCTGCAGCTTGCTGGGACGATCTAGGGCAATAACTTTGGAAATCAATTATGGTGGGAAATAAAGAGGCTAGAAAGCAAGCTACATCTTGGAAGAAGGTGAGGGATATGCTGGAGACTGTGTCCTCTGAGGCAAAAGTGCAATCCACTCTCAAAAAAGCACTAACAAAACCAGAAGAAAAAGAGCGGTCACCGGCGGACCCTGTAGAGGCAGCCCCTCCCTATGAGGACTCGCCGATACCCTTTCCCCCGCCCCCCCCAACCCCCCCCGCAGGCTCAGTGCCCGCCGCTTACCCTGCGATTGAGGTAGAGTTTTGGGGTGGAGAATCAACAGTCCCGTCAGCCCCGTTAATGCCTCATGAAATGGGGACGGAGGCGGCATCTGGGGTCTCGGTACCCCCTCCGGAGGATGACAGGGGCAAACAGCCGCCGGTGAATCCTGAAACTGTACCCCTTCCCATGGAAGTAGAAACAAATGAGTCAGACGCCGCTCCTGAAGCAGACAGTCACGCGTCTTTGCGAGAGTTACTGCAGCAACAAGAACAGCAAATGCAGGAAATATTAAAAAAAATGGAGAAGCTAGATGGAGGAGCTAGTAAGACCGCGGCAACTCGCTTACAATAAAGCCTCGCAGGCGATATCTAGTGGATTAGAGGCTCTTGGGCAGGCTATCGAGAAGCAGAAAGGTCCGCCAGCAGAAGCGGAACTAACTCCAGAAGAGCTAAAGCACAAAGAGGAAAAAAAATCCGGAAATGGGCGCGACGGTGCGGGGAGTGGGAGGAGGCAGCAGCTGACGCGTACCTATGCGACAAATATGGGAGCGGCCTGGGCGGGCCATCGTCTTCCCAGGGCGGGTCATCGTCTTCTCGTTCGTGCATGTGCCGACTGACTGACCCTCCTCGACAAGAGCATAGCACTCAAAGACCAGCAGGGGGAGCTCGAGCCCCATCTCCGCCACTGCCAGACTCTCCAGATTCCGACGATCCTGGTGACGAACAGAATACAAGGCCTGAAGCATTACCTGGTTATGATCCAGGGCAACGATGGCGGGGCGTCATTCGAGAGGCTACCATCGAAGGCGTAATGTTACCGCATAGCATCACCGCAATGCCAGTTTTCACACAAGGAGATCGTTGTCAATGGGCACCGTTTGATTGGAAAACTGTGAAGCAGTTACAAGAAGCGGTGATGCAGTACGGAATGGACAATAAACATGTGATACAGTTGCTAACATCATTCTTTAAAAACCAAATATTAACACAAGTGGACATACGCGCTCTTGGCGAACTGATGTTGCCACCCACCGCGTACCTGTTATTTTTGGAAAAGCGGCAGCAAAAGCTGGAGATAGCCGCTGTTGAGAACGTACGCCGAGCTGACGGGGACCCCTTGAGACTGGCACTGCTTGACGCACTATTAGGGAAAGGTCAGTACGCCAATGGTGCGACACAAGCTGCTTTACATCCGCAAGTGTTACAACAATCACAGGCCTTAGCATTGGCTGCATTAAAGGAGTTGCCAAATATAGGGACACCTAAGCCCCCTTACACGACAGTCAAACAGAAGGCAGGTGAACCTTATATGCAATTTGTTGATCGCTTAAAAGACGCCATTGATGCATCGCCGAATTTAACTCCTGAAGCTAAGGCCGCAGTCAGGAAGGATTTAGCAGTCATGAATGTGAACCCACAATGTCAGCAGATTCTTGACAGTTTGGGAAAGGCGGCCACATTGGCAGATATGATTGAGGCTTGTAGCAAAGTTCCAATACTGCAAGCGGAGGCGGAAAAGGCGCGGATTCATGCTCAAGCCCATGCTGACGCCTTAGCCGCAGTTTTAAAGCCACCATGGAAAACAGGGAAAGAAAACCGAGGCCCATCCAGGACAGGATGTTATCAGTGTGGAGAAAAGGGACACATGAAGCGGAATTGCCCCAAGAAGAATACCCCAAACAAGGGGAGCAGCCCCGGAGGATCCGCTGGGCTTGCAGGTGTGTGCAATCGCTGCAATAAATCTGGGCACCAGGCGAAGGACTGCCGATCAAGATTTAAAAAAGATGGAACCCCGTTGCCGGGAAACTGGAGAAACAGCGCTGGGGAATGGGGCGCGATGACACCACAATACCGTCCAGCAGCCTACCCCATTCAGGCTGTCTCTCAGAGCTCTCAGCTTCCACCAGAGGAAGCGCAGGCATCTATTTGGCCGTGGGATCAGATGTAACAATTACAGATGGCGCCATACACGTAATTCCCTCAACCGTTAGCGGACCTTTAGGCTATGGACTCAGTGGATTGTCGTTAGGAAGATCATCAGCTACCAAACAAGGTCTTCTGGTACTACCAGGCGTCATCGACGCGGTCTACACTGGCCAAACTGGAATCATGTTGCGAGTATTACACCCACCTGTGATGTTGAAACAAGGAACTAGAATCGCTCAAATAGTTCTGTTCCGATCCAGCATTCCTAGAGCCGTTGACAACGTCAGAGGGAACCAAGGTTTTGGTTCCACTGGAGCCCCCACAGTCGCATTTGTGCATGAAATAACTGCTGCCAAACCCTGTCGAACAGTTAATATCAGAGGACCCAGAAACATAACGTTAACCAAGAAGCAGATGTTGTTAGACTCTGGAGCTGATGTTACCATAGTTCCTTGTGCGGCCTGGCCAGAAGCATGGCCTCTTGAATCAGTTAATACCACTGTGGTCGGAATCGGAGGCGCTTCACCCACACATGTAAGCACTTGTTTTGTAACAATCGAGGACTGTCAGGAGAAAATAACGGCTCGAGTTCGACCGTATGTGTTACATACCACTATTTGGATTCTGGGGCGAGATGTGCTTTCGCAATGGGGATGCGTTCTCCAAACGCCTTTTTAGAAGCGGCCATTGCGGCGAGCAACACCCGACCTACACTGAAGCTTACTTGGTTAACAACATCACCCGTCTGGGTGGACCAATGGCCGCTACCCGAAGAAAAGCTCACACACTTACAGGAGTTGGTGCAAGAACAACTTGATGCAGGTCACCTAGTACCATCAACAAGTCCATGGAACACACCTGTATTTACAATACCTAAAAAGTCAGGGAAGTGGAGATTACTGCAAGATTTAAGGGCTGTTAATGCTGTCATGCAAGACATGGGTCCATTACAGCCAGGGCTCCCTACACCTACTATGTTACCACGAGGATGGGATATCGTCGTGATCGACCTCAAAGACTGTTTCTTCACGATACCTTTGCATCCGGACGACTGTGAAAAATTTGCATTTACAGTTCCCTCCATAAATCGTGCAGCACCAGCGAAGAGGTATCATTGGGTGGTATTGCCACAAGGTATGAAGAATTCTCCAACAATTTGTCAGTGGTACGTGGATCTGGCTCTACAGAAATTTCGAAAGACGCATGAGGGAATGCTGATTTACCATTATATGGATGACTTGCTACTTTGTCAAAAGGGAACCATCGCCAGCGAAGTGGTAGAAGAATTGAAGTCGGATCTGGAAAAGTGGGGCCTGGTCATAGCCCCGGAAAAGGTGCAGCTGTCAACACCTTGGAAATATCTAGGGATATCGCTTACCGAATCCACTGTTCCACCTCAGAAACTGGAGATTCGAGCAAATGTAAAGACCCTGAGCGATGTACAGAAATTAGTGGGAGACATTCAGTGGATAAGGACTGTCTGCGGCATCACCAATGCAGACCTTCAACCTCTCTTCGAAATGCTTCAGAAGGGTTCCGCACCTCAAGAATCCCGCGAGCTCACAGAAGCAGCTCGATCTGCACTGCAAGTAATAACTCAAAAGATTGCCTTGTCTTGTGCTTCACGAGTAGTGCCTGAATTACCCGTGGACTTGTACATTTATAATATGGACCTTGAAGTGTCAGGCATATTAGGACAATGGGACCCATCTCAGTCAAATCCACTTCAAGTACTGGAATGGGTGTTTTTACCCTCTCATGGTAAAAAGACTATCACTACAAGGTGGGAAGCTATCGCTCAAGTCATTCTCAAAGGGACTGCACAGCTATTAGCTGTGGCTGGACGAACACCTGACAAGCTTGTTATTCCAATCAGCCTCGACTACCTACCAGACGTATGTCAACGAGAAAAACTTATGTCCTTAGCCCTATTGAACACGACGATGCAGATTGACAATCACTATCCGTCACACCCCATCTTTAAAACTCACATATCGCTGGAAGAACGGCCTCTTGTCATCAGTGAGCCGTTGCAAGCAATCACGGTGTTTACCGATGCAAGTAGCCGCACCAGAAAAGCCGGATTTGTCTGGCAAGAACAGGGAGAATGGAGAAAACATGTCATCATAGCAGAAGGATCTGCTCAGGTTTTAGAATTACAAGCTGTACTCCTGGCCTTACAAAAGTGGCGCGAAGCACCCTTAAATTTGGTAGTGGATTCCCTATACGTGGTAGGGGTTGTGAAACGCATACACCGATCGTTGCTTCGCCATATCGCCAATGAACTGCTGTTCAAAGCCTTTTTCGACCTATGGCATGAAATGCAACACCGTCTACACCCAGTATTTGTCACCCACATTAGAAGCCATACCAGTTTACCCGGAGGTTTGGTGGAAGGAAACTCCCGAGCCAATCAGTTGGTATCCACATTTCCGGTGGACAGATCCCCACAGGCAAAATTAACAGAGGCTCAGCAATCTCACCAGTTTTTTCACCAATCCGCAGCAGCATTGCGATCGCAATTCCAATTGACAAAGACTGATGCAAGGGTGTCACGGTTTAAAGCTGGGCTGGCGATTAAACCTGCAGCAGACGCTCTCTGTTAACCCTCCCCCCCCACCCAAAGGGAAAGGGAAAGGGAAAAGGGAGAGAGACTTACGGGTTGGAAAGTTAAAACAGTTTTAATAAACCTATAATAATGAAAAAGAGTATAATAATAATATTGGAATAATCAAATATATACAAATATATATACAAAACCAAGATCGAGCTCCCCCGATGTCGGCAACGTCACCACCGGCACTGCAGGGCAGGCTCCGGGAAGGCCCAGGCTGGGCCTAGCGACGGTCGAGAGCTGGATTCAGGGATGCACAGATCAGGATCGGGGGCAGCAGGAAAACAGACAGAGTCCTCCTTGGACACCGGCCATAGCAGAAAAGGCAAGAGCGAGCAAGAGGGGCGAGACCCTCGTGATCCCCCCGCTTTATACCGAGAATGACGTGTATGGGATGGAATACCCTCGTTGGTCAATTTTGGGTCACCTGCCCTGTCTGCTCCCCCCTGCAGCTGCGACCCCCCCCTTCGGCTTTTCACTTGTAAGCAGTGAGGAATTCAGCGGTGACCTTGGTTTCTCTAAGAAAAAAGTACAGCAAGAGCCTTACTGCACAACATCCCTACCGGTGCCTCAGCGATAACTACAAACTTCGAGCGTTATCAGTCCTGGAAGCAGACACTGTCTGCAAAAACATGCAGTTAGTTTCAGAAAGTGCAGTTATTTAGAGGAGACTTAGCTGAAAGTAAAAATCACTGAAAGGAAAATCGGCCTGGTTTAGGCCAAACCAGGACAAAGGGCGATTATAGCTTCTTGCCCTGATTGTGCTAGAATACCTGTGTTACAGATTGTGGGAGCAAATCCCAGGGGACTCCAACTCAGACAGATTTGGCAAACAGACATCACTGAATATGCTGCCTTTGGCGGACTCAAATATATCCATGGATCAATTGACACCTGCTCCGGTCACATGTGGGCTACAGCCCTGACCTCCATGACAGCTAAGGCTGTTAAAAAACATCTGTTGCAAGCTATTGCAGTAATGGGCCAGCCGGAACAAATTAAGACTGATAATGGCCCTGCCTATCACTCTGAATCGTTTGCAGAATTTATGCAGAAATGGGGTATTACACATGTACGAGGTATTCCATATAATTCTACAGGGCAGGCAATTGTGGAACGTGCGCATCGCACATTAAAAAAGCATTTAGAAATTATTCGAAAACAGGGGGAGATGGGACCACAGGATGCGCTACATAAAACATTGTTTGTATTGAATTGGCTAAACCCTAAGCAGAACTCGCAAACACCACCTGCCATAGCTCACGGGCAGGGAAATCAAAAAGACCTCAGTAATACAAACGTACCAGTAAGGGTATTCATCCCAGAATCAGGCACTTGGGAAGGGCCAAAGCAATTAATAACTTGGGGCAGAGGGTATGCTTGTGTCTCCACAGGAAATAACTGCCAATGGGTTCCGGCCAAATGGGTGAAGCCGTGGCTAGATGAACCAGCCGACGCTACAGGACCAGGCAACTCTAACACCAGAGGCCTTGAGGAGGCGTGATCACCGCCTTGCACGTATCATTTGGCCGTGGCTCCAGAATCTGAATCCAGAACAGAAAATGCGGGAACATCATGGGTTTTTGGATGACTGGTTGGGTGATCTGGGAATTGGAGGGTGGATAGCCAGCCTAGTGAAAGGCTTGGCGCAAGTATTGCTATTCATCTTTGTCTTGGTACTCTGTATCATAAAAGGTTTGCAGGGAATGATATCAAGAACCATTGCTATTGTATTAAGAAAGAAAGGGGGAGATGTTGGGGCCTGGATCGTGGAAGAACTATAGAGAGAACATACGAGTACACTGTTATGTAAGAGCATGAGTCAGCAAGAAAGTATAAGGATGTGGCTTGCTTAGGCTCATAGCAAGTATCCAATCAGAACAGTAGAAGTGGCGCGCAGACAGAGTGTGCACAGTGCTTGCAGCCAATAGCCTAAGGCGTGACCGAGAGATAAGAAAAGTATGTATGTTATAAAAGAGCTGTGTTAACTACAATAAAGTGACTATTAGAGCATCATATTGGTGTGCTGTAGTCCGTTCCTCGCATGGACCCCAACATTCCAGGAAAGGCTTAGGCTGGACTTGATTTTTTTTTTAGTATTTGGGGAGCAAGCACTGGACAGAGGAAGCAAAAAGTTTTGTCGTCTTCAAGTCAGTTCAAGATAATTGGATTGTTGGAGCAATATGCATTTCCCCCCCTCCCCCCTCCCCAAAAAAGTAAAAACACCTGGAAATTACCCCTTGAAGATGCTAAGGAAAATATTTTCACAGTGGGATTGGTCAAGCACTGGAACAGGTTGCTCAGAAATGATGTGGAGTCTCCATCCTCGGAGGGATTCAAAACTCAACTGAGAAAGGCACTGAGCAGCCTGACCTGACGTTGAAGGTAGTTCTGCTCTAAGCAGGTGCTCAGACCGGATGATGTCCCATGCTCCCTTCCAGTGTAAATTCTTTTGAGTCTATTATTTTGAGGTCTTCCATAGAAAAATGCTAATTTCTTCAACTCTTACACTTCAGTTCTCAATGGATCCCTGTGCTCAGGACCACATATATTTATTGCTTGCTCAAACTTGGTAGCCCATAAATGGGCCCTTATTAATCAGTAAAATAAAATAACTGACTATAGAGGAGAAAATGAGAGAGCCAGAGGAGTTTTACAAATTAAATTAAAAAATGGGACACCTTTCTCGGGAACTAGGTAAGTACTGAATAATCTTGGTCACCAATACTATAATAATCCAGAGCTGGAACTAGCCCAATGTTCAGGGCTCTTCCTACCTGGATTTTTTTCTCAGCCCATTAGGTTGCAAACTGTTCGATCGCAGAAAATGTCATTATTTGTATACCTTCCTCTGAGAGTAGGAGACCCGGTTCCACTATTTGACCCATTTTTGTGGCTTTCTTTCAGACCTCTCATTTATTTCTTGCTGGCTGAGTCTCTGGGTATGTAAGAAACAAAGACCGGCACGTTTTTTGCCTGTAGCGCTGAGCAGTGCTGTGGCTTCTCTGGTTACCATATGTCCCAACACGCAAATGCATGGTGCCAGCTCATGCAACATGTACTATGCTACTGGTTGAATAAAAGTGTCACACAGGATTCAGCTGCATCACTTTCTTGCCTGCAGGTCTACACTTTTTCCTCTCATTCTTCCTCAGTTTTATGCATGTAGAATTAAGGTTTGTGGGACGTGAGCTGAATGCAAAGGTCTGATTCACACAGTTTAACTGAGGAACTTAAATTAGAAGCATATTTCCTCTAGGCTACTTTAATAGTCTGTTAAGAAAGAGAGACATTTTCCAGGGGGTGGGGGGGGGGGGGGGGGGGGGGGGCGGTGTTAGGGCTGAGCTGGAAAGATTTTCCCCTTTCTTTTTCAATAGGGAGCTAACAATGAATACACTCCTGATCAAGGTACCTGGCCAGCTGCCTAGAGTTAGGTCAGATGAAACCAGACAGAGAATAAATGCTAACAAGGCCAACCCTAATCAACAGTCCAAGCAACAACCTTATTTTTCTAGTGTCCCCTCAGACCTGGCCTGTTTAACCTTTCTTCTTTCCTTAAATTACTACATGCCAATGTGTCCTGGTTTGGCCTAAACCAGGCCAATTTTCCTTTCAGTGATTTTTACTTTCAGCTAAGTCTCCTCTAAGTAACTGCACTTTCTGAAACTAACTGCATGTTTTTGCAGACAGTGTCTGCTTCCAGGACTGATAACGCTCGAAGTTTGTAGTTATTGCTGAGGCACCGGTAGGGATGTTGTGCAGAAAGGCTCTTGCTGTACTTGTTCTTAGAGAAACCAAGGTCACTGCTGAATTCCTCACTGCTTACGAGTGAAGAGTCGAAGGGGGGTCGCAGCTGCAGGGAGGAGCAGACAGGGCAGGTGACCCAAAATTGACCAACGAAGGTATTCCATCCCATACACGTCATTCTCAGTATAAAGCGGGGGGATCACGAGGGTCTCGCTCTCTTTCTGCTATGGCCGGTGTCCAAGGAGGACTCCGTCTGTTTTCCTGCTGCCCCCGATCCCGATCCGTGCATTCCTGAATCCAGCTCTCGACCGTCGCTAGGCCCAGCCTGGGCCTTCCCGGAGCCTGCCCTGCAGTGCCGGTGGTGACGTGGCTGACTTCAGGGGAGCTCAATCTCGGTTTTGTATATATATTTGTATATATTTGATTATTTCTATTATTATTATTATTATACTCTTTTTCATTATTATAGTTTATTAAAACTGTTTTAACTTTCCAACCCGTAAGTCTCTCTCCCTTTTCCCTTTCCCTTTCCCTCTGGGGGGAGGGGGGGGGATAACAGAGAGCATCTGCCACAGGTTTAATAGCCGGCCCAGCTTTAAACCGTGACAGATTTATTGGCGCCCAACGTGGGGCTCGAGAGAAGCTCCGACAGGTTGCTCTGATAAGTCGAATCCCAGCTCCAGTGGGAGGAGACCCGGAGAGCTCAGCCAAGAGAGTATCATCAGATTTCTTCCTTTGAGATTTACGAGGGGTTGGAAATTAAAACAGATAGCTAAGATGATAATGTCATTTGTGAACCTTGTGTTACCTCTTTTCTTTATAAAGCTTGTTTCAGAGTTAAGTGTAATAATACCTTACTTGCCGTATGCGCTGTGTGTTAGTGCTTTCATGTGGTTTAACAGGGCGTGCTGGTCAAAATGTGTCGTTTTGGTATGGGTTTTAATACTGATTTACGTCGTGATAGACTGGGCAGTTATTATTCCGATCTCTTATCTCTATGATACAATGATGGGCAGCTTTAATCGCGAATCGGTAGCTGCGCACACCGGGCGTCTTTTAACTGATTTTGATAGTATCTGCTCCTTTTTTGCCAAGCTGATTCCTGCAAAATTCAAACAGGGCATGCTTTTATTTGTGTGTGTCCTGAATGTGTTTCTGGTGTGGTATGTGATTAGATGTCAGTGCAGCAACAGCGGTAGGTATTATGCTGCCCCTGTAACCAGGAGAAAACACCAAAAGAAATCAGCTCGTAAAGAGAAGGATGATGACTCAGAGCCTTCTAAGGCAGAGCCATCACATGACCCAGGTGAGGGCCCTTCTCAGTCAGAGTCAGGGCCTGACACAGATGGGGGTTTCCTTGATTGTCTTTTTAAAGCAGACCCATCACACAAGAAAGATCCTTCTAAAGCAGAACAATCACAGGAGGACTCGGACTCGGACGTAGAGATAACCTACCACTCCTTATCCCTGAAAGAACTGCGAAATATAAGAAAAGATTTTAGTCGTTATGACGGTGAGCCAATTATTACCTGGCTGCTCCGATGCTGGAATAATGGGGCGGATAGCATAGAATTGGATGGTAGAGAAGCCAGACAGTTGGGATCCCTGTCCAGAGATGGTGGTATTGATAAGGCGCTCGCAAGAAAGTCAAACACTATCAGTCTCTGGAGGCGACTCTTGTCAGCTGTAAAGAGCAGGTATCCCTATAAAGATGATGTTATGAGCCACCTAAGCAAATGGACCACTATAGAAAAAGGTATTAACTACCTTAGAGAACTGGCTGTGCAAGAGATCATTTATAGACACCCATGGGACATTGTAGATCCTGTAAATCCTGATGAAGTGGAATGCAACCGATCCATGTTCCGGAAGGTTGTGAGGAGTGCTCCACCGACACATACCCATACGTTGTCAATATTAGTCTGGGGAGAAGATGCTATGGCACGACCTAGTGTGGGCGAAATGACTAACTGTATGCGACAGTATGAAGATAGTATTTCTTCCCCACTGCAGGCCCGTGTCTCGGCTGTGGGAAAAGTGACTAAGGAAGACAAGGACTCATTTAAACAACTGTCAGACAAACTGTCCAGGATAGAGAATCAACTTAAATCTCTACCTACACAGGCCCGCGTTGCAGCCTTTAGGAGGAAACGCCCTCCTACAGGACCGGCTCAAAGGAAACGGAACACATCACGAGGTATCCTGTGGTTTACCCTGCGTGATTATGGGGAGGACATGAGCAGATGGCATGGACAACCTACCAGTACCCTACAGGTGTGGGGTTCCCACGGGACAATGGTGGGAATGAGGTACTGAACGAGCTATGTCCAGGCGTGTCCAGGGGGTGGTAATGGGGTGGTGATGAACTAGCCAATCATAATACAGAACAAGGGCCTTAGCTATGAGACCAACAAGATATGGGGGAAGTTGAGGACCTTGGCTATGAGAAAAATAAGATATAGGGAAGTTGAAAAATAAGAAAGAATGCTGCACCTGCAAGATATAACTTTTTAGCATAAGCCAATCAGAACTAATATAGAGGCGTGTGAACAAAGTATACTAACCAATCATAATAGAAATGACATGTACACAGAGTGTGTACAAAAATAGAATAGTATAAATGTACCCCCAATAGAATAATATAAATGTACCCTCAGATACGTAAATAAATGAGATCTGCTTAACAATCATATTGGTCTGCGTGCGGTGTCTCCGTGCCCTCTCGCGAACACTGACAAGTGGCGCCCGAACAGGGACTCTTCGGCCCGGAGACTGCGGAGAAGCAGCGGACAGTGGACCGAAAGGGGGATGAGAGGAAGCCAGCTGTAGAGTGCTGCCCCGGCACTGGATTTTCGCACCGGGAAACAGAAACGGATGCGGTTCGCACCGGCAGGAACGGATGCGGTAAGCCTGAGTTTTGCTAGCAAAGGAAAACCTGGGTAGGGCTTCCCAGGCAGCTGGGGGAGGAATGGGGTCTACCCTGACCAAGACAGAAGTGGCAGTGGTGAAACTCCTCCAACATATACTCTCTGAGAGAGGAATTAAATATGACGAAGCTGCGTTAAAGCAGTTACTGTTTTCGGCAAAAGATAAAGGACATTTTACAACCTTTAATGATGTCTTTGAAGTGCCTTTATGGGAGAAGATTGGTGACTCTCTCTGGAATGCGGTGTCAAGTGGTGATAAGGAAGCCTTTAAATTGTCTGCTACATGGAGGCTGGTTAGCGAAGCGTTAAAAGGAATAAAAGCAGAGAGGGAAGTCACACATTCAGCTTTTATGGCTTTAGGACCTCAGACGTCTACTATCCCCTCACTGTTTGCGGGACCAACACCTCCCATGGCCCCGGTGGCTGTACCGGTGGCAGCTCCTTTATCACCGTCGGTACGGACGGCTCTGAAAAAAGCTGAGGAGCGGGGAGCGAGTAAAATAGATAGAGATCCATCAAAAACGGTAGTGCGCCCTACAGATCCATCAGAACCGGTAGTGCGCCCTAAAACACGAACTCTATTTGGACTAATTGATTCAGACGCTGAACAGGAGAATTGGCCAAAACCCCCTCCTCCTCTCATTGATCTCTCTACGGATGAGGCTGAGAAGGAGGACAAGAAGGAGGGTAAACCTGCTTTGTATCCACCTTTACCGGATTCGCCGTTTCCTGAGTCTGTTGAACAAAGTTTACATTCCGGTGCTAAACAACCACCGTTAAAGTCTCCATTTACGGAGTTAGCAGTACCAGAGTCACAAGGACTTAAAGGACCGTTACCATCACGAAATGGACACGAAATTGACATGACAGAGCTTGGTAGACGACTGGAAGAATTAAAGACGGAATTGCAGCAGCATCGTTCAGCCAACGCCTCGGGACACGTGACTATGTCTCCCCCAAACCCCCCTCTGTGTTCGGGACAAGTATTAGGGCCACCTCAACCTCCTTTGCAATTCCCTACTCCACCTTTAGATCAGGGCGGGGGGGGAGGTTTGCGTCCATCTGGTAATGTGGGAGGTGGCGGAGAGGGTCAGCGTCTGCCCGCGTATATGGGGGGAGGGGGGGGGAGGAGTGAAATGGAAAGGGATCATTCGAGATGTGTTATTAGAAGGAGTTATAATTCCACAAGCATATCCGGTGATTGTGGGTGCGGGTCCTGAGGGAAAAAATCTTTGGCAACTGTTAGATTGGAAAATTATAAAAGAAACACGCCAGTCTATACAGACAAATGGCTTGGGCTCTCAGTATACACAGGCTTTGCTTAAACATATTTTTGCAACTAACCTTTTCACAGCAAATGACATTCGACAACTAACGTCCGTGCTGCTGTCTCCTTCTCAGGTTCTACATTTTCTTAATGCCTGGAATAGCGCTTGTCATAGAATAGCTAATACACCTAGGGGTCGGGATGATCCTCTCTTTAACATCACGGCACAAATGCTGTTAGGAGAGGGTCCTTTTTCAACTGTACAGTGGCAAGCGCAGTTTCATGTTGATGCATTAGCGGCAGCTCAAGACAGTGCATTTCAAGCATTAATATCAGTCCCTAGTGAAGGTGTTCAACAAGCGTATACCAGAGTTTTTCCCATACACGTCATTCTCGGTATAAAGCGGGGGGATCACGAGGGTCTCGGGCTCTTTTCTGCTATGGCCGGTGTCCAAGGAGGACTCCGACTGTTTTCCTGCTGCCCCCGATCCCAATCCGTGCATCCCTGAATCCAGCTCTCGACCGTCGCTAGGCCCAGCCTGGGCCTTCCCGGAGCCTGCCCTGCAGTGCCGGTGGTGACGTTGCCGACATCGGGGGAGCTCAATCTTGGTTTTGTATATATATTTGTATATATTTGATTATTCCAATATTATTATTATACTCTTTTTCATTATTATAGGTTTATTAAAACTGTTTTAACTTTCCAACCCGTAAGTCTCTCTCCCTTTTCCCTTTCCCTTTCCCTTCGGGTGGGGGGGAGGGTTAACAGAGAGCGTCTGCTGCAGGTTTAATAGCCAGCCCAGCTTTAAACCGTGACATGAGGACAGACAGGGCATTTTAGAAAAGATTGCAAAAAAGAATTAAGGAGGTGGTGTGTTAACTGCCGAAGATCAAATCACTATACAGCAGAGTGTACACGATTACAGGGAAACTCCCGGCTGAGCGCGCTGCACCCGCGCGCGCAGACAACAAGTCAGGGTGCTTGGATCGCCACTCCGCAGCCACAAGAGGAAGTGCCGGAGTGGATGTGGAAACAAAATTAGACATATACTTAACAGACAAACAAGTAACTGTAGTTGAAACTAACATGAAAGGACCTTTAGGACATGGTTTGAGTGCGTTACTTCTTGGGCGATCATCTATTTCCAAGCAGGGAATAATTGTACTGCCAGGGGTTATTGATGCAGATTATACAGGTCAAATATGTGCTATGGTATACACCCTATCCCCGCCTGTATTTATTCCGAAGGGCCAAAAGATTGCTCAGTTAGTTCCCTTTAAGGGCTGTGTTCCGCACGCAGAAAACAAAGACAGGGGGGAGGGTTGTTTCGGATCGACGGGACAAGCATTGGTTAATCTTGCTATTGACATCACTAGAAACCAACCGCGTGAAAGAGTAACATTGCGGAATCAGAATGGGGAAGAAAGACAGATCTCTATGCTAATCGATACAGGAGCCAATGTTACGATCATTGCGCAGCAGCACTGGCCGTCTGCTTGGCCTGTGCAAGCGGCTACAGTAACGACAGCAGGAGTTGGAGGCTGTACTTTGCCAATGATGAGTCAACACCCGGTACAGCTGCAATTTGCAGATGGAGCCTGTGTAAATGTTAGACCCTATGTCATGAAAGTGCCAGTATCGCTTGTGGGACAAGATGTCTTAACACAATTAGGTGCACGATTGATAACACCTTTTTAGGAGCGGTCACTGAAAAAGGGCCTGTCCTACCTTTAAAATGGAAATCAGAAACACCGGTATGGGTGAATCAGTGGCCGCTTAGATCAGACAGGCTGGAACAGATTGAATTGTTAGTCCAAGAACAGCTAGAAGCAGGTCATATCAGACCGTCCACAAGCCCTTACAATACTCCAATTTTCACGATTCCGAAAAAATCAGGCAAATGGCGATTGCTTCATGATTTGCGGGCCATAAATGATGTTATGGAAGATATGGGAGCATTACAGCCTGGACTACCCACTCCTACCATGATTCCAGAAGGTTGGCAAATTTTAGTAATTGATCTAAAAGATTGTTTTTTCACGATATTTTTACATGACAAAGATTGTGCCAAATTTGCGTTCACAGTTCCGAGTATTAACAAGCAGGAACCTGCTAAGAGGTATGAGTGGATAGTCTTACCTCAGGGTATGAAAAATTCTCCTACATTATGTCAAGTATATGTTGCATGGGCCTTACAACCTTTTCGTCAAAAGTTTCCTAATCTTTTGATTTATCACTATATGGATGATATTCTGATTGCTGGACAGGATTTAAAGGTGGAATTTGTGTTACCATTGTTAGAAAAAATGCTAGAACAGCGAGGACTGAAAATTGCCCCTGAAAAAATACGAAGATCAGAGCCTTGGAGGTACTTAGGCTGGGAGGTAACTAAGCAAACCATTCGACCTCAAAAAATCACCCTGAAAGTTGATATATCCACATTGGCTGATGCTCAGAAATTGTTAGGAGAATTGCAGTGGGTTCGCAGTACTTGTGGCATTACAAATGATGATATTGCACCGTTAATGCCATTGCTTGGACAAAACCCTGATGTCACTGTGAGCCGTACACTCACTGCAGACCAACAAGCAGCTATAAACAAAATTGCACACAAGGTGGCTACACAGGACGTGGCTCGCATTACTGAGAGTGAGCCACTTTCAGCAATTATTGCAAATACATCAATGGAAAATAAGCATTTGAAAGCATTAATAGTTCAGTTAAAACCAACTCTCAAAATTATTGAATGGGTTTTTCCACCTTTTCATCCTAAAACAACAATTTGTACCAGAGTGGAAGCAATAGCACAATTGCTTGTCAAAGTGCGTAAAAGAATTACAGACATTACTGGACTAGACTCAGATGTTATCTATTTACCTATCAAGAAGGAATATCTACAGTGGTTAACAAATCAGTCAACTATTTTTCAAATAGCCTTACAGGACTTTACTGGACAATTGTTAACACATTTACCAAAAGATAAAAAGCTACAGTTTATTTGCAAACAGGATTGGGAAGAAAAACCTATCAGATCAGAGATACCTGTGACTGGACTAACTGTTTTTACTGATGCAGGAAAGCGATCACACTCAGCAGTTATTACCTGGCAAGAGGATGGACAATGGAAACATTCCAAATTCTCAGGACAAACTGAGGACTCATTGCAGACACTTGAATTTTTTGCAATCTACCAGGTCTTTATAAAATGGAAGGACTTACCTGTAAATATTGTAACAGACTCTCTTTATGCAGCAGGCATTGTAAATCGAATTGAAAGAGCTTTTATACGACCAGCGAAGAATATACGACTTTACACCATTTTGCTACAGTTGCATCAGGCAATAAACCTCAGAGAGGTACCTTATTTTGTTACTCACGTTCGTAGTCAACAATTTGATCAAGGTTTGAGCATTGGCAATAATAAAGCAGACACACTTGTGTCCTATATGCAAATATCACCAAATTTATTTGAACAAGCTCGTCTATCCCATCAATTCTTTCATCAATCAGCGAAAATGCTAGCGAAACAATTTCAGCTCACCATGGCACAAGCACGTGAATTAGTTAGTGCTTGTCCTAGTTGTCAGAAAATTGGCATGGGAATTGGAATAGGGGTAAATCCTCGAGGGTTGAGTGCGTTGCAACTGTGGCAAATGGATGTTACTCACATTGCAGAATTTGGAAGGCTCAAATATGTTCATGTATCTGTTGATACGTTTTCACATGTAATATGGGCAACAGCACAAACCGGGGAAACAGGTCGTCATGTCAAATGACATTTACTTGCTTGCTTTGCAAGTCTTGGGGTTCCACAACAACTTAAGACTGATAATGGACCAGCATATTGTTCACAGATTTTTCGTCAATTTTGTCAACTATGGGGTATTACACATGTCACTGGGATTCCTCATTCGCCTACGTGTCAGGCAATTGTGGAACGTGCTCATAGTACATTGAAACAGCTTCTGCAAAAACAAAAAGGGGGAGAGGTGACTGAACCTTCTGAGAGACTTGCAAAAGCTGTTTATGTACTTAACCATTTAACTTTAGCAGGAGATAAGGAGCGACCCCCAATTGTAATACATTGGGAGGCAGTTCGACAGGGAGCAAGCTATGTGCAAAACAAAGGCAAAGTGTGGTATAGGGAACCAGGTACTAACGAGTGGTTAGGACCAGGGGAACTGTTACTAATGGGTCGAGGTTATGCTTCTGTCTCTACAGGCATAGGAGTACGATGGTTTCCGATCAAGTGTATTAAACCATATGTGGAGGTGGATCCCAGATCCGGAGATCCGACAGAGAGAGCAGCACCGAGCACTGAGGATCTTGGCTCCGTACCTAAAGATTCTGGGGATTGCGACACCATCGATAAGCCACCTTGAGGATCCTTTTACGTCATTACCACCTTTACATGCAACAGCTGAAGTAGAAGAAAAATTGGCACGTGGTTGTGATGGACATGGACATTGTTGCGAACCATGGTTTCTAAAAAACTGTAATGTATGTGGGGAAAGTGGCGGTTTATTCGACAATCTGAGCCGTGGTGGAGACATGTCGAGTGTGTACCGTGTGTAAGACAGTGGGTAACAGAAAGTTCGCTAGAGAGACAGGCAATTCAATTATTAGGGAGAGAGGCTAACTTGCTTGGGAGATTTGATATTCCAGCACTTAATGTGGCAAATAGAATTGGCGACTGTCAACAAATTCATATAGCTGAAATAGCTAGTTCATTACAAAGACGTGTGCTGGAGCAGCAAATTATATTGGCAGGCAGTGTGGTAAAGGTACAGTGTGGGGAACAAATTAACATACCACGATCATGGGAAGTTTCTCCCGAGGATTGGGAGCGACAGCAATCGCAATGGTCTTATGTATCACAACCATTGGGCAGGCAGTGATAGATATCAGACAAAATATCTGGGTTACCATCGCAAATGCGACCGGACAAGAATCATTTTGCTTGTCCATGGCAACCTCTGGAGATCCTTTTCGTACTTGCCTGATAGGAGTTCCTGTTTTCGATCCAATCAGTTTTCAAGGTTACATACAAAACCCTGCCCTTGCCACAATGAGCGCAACAACAGCTAGTCAATGTGCAAATTCCATGAATCCAGGTGTCAACTATACTGCATGGTGGCAGGGACAGATAATCATGTCACTTAATCACACTATGATAGAACCACAGGAGCTAGATTTGTTAGGTGCCTTAGGACCTACCTATGGGGCAGTTATGTTTAAAAATGACAAAGCAACTGATCACGCCCTCATTAACGACAATACACTACTATATGCTGTACAAGATGTATCTCCAAAAAATGAATTGTATACAGGAATAAGGGAAAATTACTTTTGTCCATTAGGGTGTCGATATTCTGACACGAAGGGAAACAACATGCTAGGCCAGAAGTTACCAGGAGGCTTGTTTTTAATTTGTGGTGATCGAGCCTGGCCAGGAATTCCTAGTAGGCCAATTAGAGGTCCATGTTACCTAGGGAAACTTACCTTGTTTCGACCTTCAGTGGGAGAATTGCTAAACAAAACATTATGGAATTACATGGCCTCTCGAAAAAAGCGTGCGGTATTACCGCTAGGACCAGAATGCGATGATCATGTACGGTTCTGGAACAAACCTACTAATTTTATTGCTGCTTTGTTTGCGCCAGTAGGAATTGCAAAAGCATTACAACTAACAAAAACATTAGGGTGCTGGACAGCGAAGCAATTAAATCTAACTTCTGAGATACTTTCAACTTTAGCTACTGATGTTGATAGCATTAGACATGCAGTATTACAAAATAGGGCTGCAATTGATTTTATGCTTTTAGCTCAAGGGCATGGATGTGAGGATGTGGAAGGAATGTGTTGCATGAATCTTTCAGATCATTCTGTTTCTGTTCACCAAAATCTTCGTCAACTGAAGGATAACATGCGCAAACTTACCGTATCAACATCACCTTTCCTGGACTGTCTACAGTCTATTGGCATCACAGGATGGATACAGGACTTGCTAGTACAAGGAATGACTGTGTTGGTTGTTGTAATAATTGTCTTGCTAATAATGGGATGTATGATGAGTTGTATCAAGCAGGCGTTGCTGAAAATGTTCCATCAGACCTGGCTTGTTCAAAAACAAAAAGCAGGATTTATGGGTAACCAAGGCTGGGATTCTTTGACCGGGCTCTGCGAGACACAGGGAATCAGGTTTAAGTAAAAAACAAAGACAAAAAGGGACGAGGCAGGACATAGATCGTTCAAAAACAAAAAGGGGGATTTGTGGGGTTCCCACGGGACAATGGTGGGAACGAGGTACTGAACGAGCTATGTCCAGGCATGTCCAGGGGGTGGTAATGGGGTGGTGATGAACTAGCCAATAATAATACAGAACAAGGGCCTTAGCTATGAGACCAACAAGATATGGGGGAAGTTGAGGACCTTGGCTATGAGAAAAATAAGATATAGGGAAGTTGAAAAATAAGAAAGAATGCTGCACCTGCAAGATATAACTTTTTAGCATAAGCCAATCAGAACTAATATAGAGGCGTGTGAACAAAGCATACTAACCAATCATAATAGAAATGACATGTACACAGAGTGTGTACAAAAATAGAATAGTATAAATGTACCCTCAATAGAATAGTATAAATGTACCCTCAGATACGTAAATAAATGAGATCTGCTTAACGATCATATTGGTCTGCGTGCGGTGTCTCCGTGCCCTCTCGCGAACACTGACAAGTGGCTCTCGAACAGGGACTCTTTGGCCCGGAGACTGCGGAGAAGCAGCGGACAGTGGACCGAAAGGGGGATGAGAGGAAGCCAGCTGTAGAGTGCTGCCCCGGCACTGGATTTTCGCACCGGGAAACAGAAACGGATGCGGTTCGCACCGGCAGGAACGGATGCGGTAAGCCCGAGTTTTGCTAGCAAAGGAAAACCTGGGTAGGGCTTCCCAGGCAGCTGGGGGAGGAATGGGGTCTACCCTGACCAAGACAGAAGTGGCAGTGGTGAAACTCCTCCAACATATACTCTCTGAGAGAGGAATTAAATATGACGAAGCTGCGTTAAAGCTGACATAAAGCGAACACTGACATACAGGCACGAGTACGTGAGTTGCAAGCTAAAAGAAATGCCAGAGAGAATTTTCCTAGGAGGATGGCTGCTCCAGTTACCAGTGAGCAGGACTCCAGTCACGGTAGATGGGCCCTCAGGTCCCTATTTCCCAAATATGAATAGGGGAAATGAAGGTCCAATCCCTGTGAGCTGCACGAATCCAATCTTTAATTAGAGGGGCCCTGCCTCCAGCCAGGAGGAGGAGAGGGATAACCGAGTTTATTGGACTGTGTGGATTCGATGGCCTGGCACATTAGAACCACAAAGGTATCGAGCCCTGGTAGACACTGGTGCACAGTGCACCCTAATGCCATCGAATCATAAAGGGACAGAATCTATCAGTATTTCAGGAGTAACAGGGGGATCTCAAGAGTTATCTGTATTGGAGGCCGAAGTGAGCCTAACTGAAAATGAATGGAAAAAGCACCCCATTGTGACTGGTCCAGATGCTCCATGCATCCTTGGCATAGACTACATTAAGAGAGGGTATTTTAAGGACCCAAAAGGGTATAGATGGGCCTTTGGTATAGCAGCTGTAGAGACTGAGGACATTAAACAGCTGTCTACCTTGCCTGGCCTCTCAGAGGATCCTTCTGTTGTGGGGTTGCTGAAAGTTGAAGAACAACAGGTGCCAATTGCTACTGCCACAGTGCACCGACGACAATATCGCACCAATCGAGACTCCCTGATCCCCATTCATAAACTGATTAGACAATTAGAAAATCAAGGAGTGATTGGCAAGACTCACTCACCCTTTAATAGTCCTATATGGCCAGTGCAAAAGTCTGATGGAGAATGGAGATTAACTGTGGACTATCGTGGCCTAAATGAAGTTACGCCACCTCTGAGTGCTGCTGTGCCAGACATGCTAGACCTTCAATACGAACTGGAGTCAAAGGCAGCCAAGTGGTATGCCACTATAGACATTGCTAATGCATTTTTCTCTATTCCTTTGGCACCAAAGTGCAGGCCACAGTTTGCTTTTACCTGGAGAGGTATCCAGTACACCTGGAATCGACTGCCCCAGGGGTGGAAACACAGTCCTACTATTTGCCATGGACTGATCCAGACTGCACTAGAAAAGGGTGGAGCTCCAGAACATTTGCAATACATTGATGACATCATTGTATGGGGTGATACAGCAGCAGAAGTTTTTGACAAAGGGGAGAAAATCATCCAAATTCTTCTGAAAGCTGGTTTTGCCATAAAAAGAGGCAAGGTCAAGGGACCTGCCCGGGAGATCCAGTTTTTAGGGATTTAATGGCAAGATGGGCGTCGCCAGATCCCGATAGAGGTGATCAACAAAATAACAGCTGTGTCCCCACCAACTAACAAAAAGGAAACACAAGCCTTCTTAGGCGTTGTGGGTTTCTGGAGAATGCACATTCCAGATTACAGCCAGATAGTACGCCCTCTTCATCAAGTGACCAGAAAGAAAAATGATTTTCAGTGGGGCCCTGAACAACAACAGGCTTTTAAACAGATTAAACAAGAGATTGTGCATGCAGTAGCCCTTGGACCAGTCCGTATGGGACAGGATGTTAAAAATGTGCTCTACACTGCAGCTGGGGACAATGGTCCTAGCTGGAGCCTCTGGCAGAAAGTGCCAGGGGAGAATCGAGGTCGACCCCTAGGATTTTGGAGTCGAGGATACAAGGGCTCCGAGGCCAATTACACTCCAACTGAAAAAGAGATACTGGCAGCATATGAAGGAGTTAGAGCTGCCTCAGAGGTAATCGGTACTGATGCACAGCTTCTCCTGGCACCTCGATTACCAGTACTAGGCTGGATGTTCAGGGGTAAGGTTCCCACTACCCATCATGCAACTGATGCTACATGGAGTAAATGGATTGCATTAATTACACAGAGGGCTTGAATAGGAAACCCTAATCGCCCAGGAATCTTAGAAGTGATCATGGACTGGCCAGAAGGCAAAGACTTCGGAATGCCACCAGAAAAGGAGGTGACATGTGCTGAAGAAGCCCCACCATATAATGAACTACCAGAGGATGAGAAGCAGTATGCCCTGTTCACCGATGGATCCTGCCGTCTTGTAGGAAAGCATCGGAAGTGGAAAGCTGCTGTATGGAGTCCCATACGACGAGTCACAGAAGGACAAGGTGAATCGAGTCAATTCGCAGAGGTAAAAGCCATCCAGCTGGCTTTAGACATTGCTGAACGAGAAAAGTGGCCAAGGCTGTATCTTTATACTGACTCATGGATGGTAGCAAATGCCTTGTGGGGGTGGTTAAAGCAGTGGAAGCGAAGCAACTGGCAGCGCAAAGGGAAACCTATTTGGGCTGCTGAACTGTGGCAAGATATTGCTACTCAGCTAGAGAAACTAGTCGTGAAGGTACGTCATGTAGATGCTCACGTACCTAAAAGTCGGGCAACTGAGGAACATCAAAACAACCAACAAGCAGATCAGGCTGCTAAAGTGTTCCAAATAGATTTGGACTGGGAACATAAAGGTGAACTATTTTTAGCTCGGTGGGCTCATGACACTTCAGGTCATCAAGGGAGAGATGCAACATAGAGATGGGCTCGTGACCGAGGGGTGGACTTAACTATGGACTCTATTGCACAGGTTATCCGTGATTGTGAAACATGCACCGCAATTAAGCAAGCCAAACGGTTAAAACCTTTGTGGTATGGGGGGCGGTGGTTGAAATATAAATATGGGGAGGCCTGGCAAATTGACTACATCACACTCCCTCAAACCCGCCAGGGTAAACGCTATGTGCTTACCATGGTGGAGGCGACCACCGGATGGCTGGAAACATACTCTGTGCCCCATGCCACTGCCCGGAACACTATTCTGGGCCTCGAAAAGCAAATCTTGTGGCGACATGGCACGCCAGAGAGAATTGAGTCAGACAATGGGACTCATTTCAAAAACAGTCTCATAGACAACTGGGCCAAAGAGCATGGCATCGAATGGGTATATCATATCCCCTATCATGCACCAGCATCTGGGAAAATTGAATGGTACAATGGGCTGTTAAAAACTACCCTAAAAGCAATGGGGGGTGGAACCTTTAAAAATTGGGATAAGCATTTGGCACAAGCTACCTGGCTAGTTAACACCAGAGGATCTATCAACCGAGCTGGCCCTGCTCAGTCAGACCTTTTACATACAGTAGAAGGGGATGAAGTCCCTGTGGTGCATGAAAGGAATCTGTTGGGAAAAACTGTCTGGGTTCTTCCTGCTACGGGCAAAGGTAAACCCATTCGTGGGATTGCTTTTGCTCAGGGACCTGGATGTACTTGGTGGGTGATGCTGCAGGATGGTGGAGTCCGATGTGTCCCTGAAGGTGATCTGATCTTGGGTGAGAATACTTAATTCTGAACTGTATGATGTTAATTGCTGCATAATACTAACAGTGTTCATAAGTGTCTTTCAGGTTGAAGCAGTGGTGATGAGACTGGAGCTAGCTGCAAGTGGCGTCCAGTAACCTCCTCGAGACTGACATCTTTAACCTGCAACCCATGGGCACGAACTGTGACAAAGCTCATACCATCTCTCCTACCCTGGGAGACTCCTAGCCAGATGGAAACCCACAATCCTGAACTAAATGAACTTGATGAACTTTTTTGTATAGAGATGAATCATAAACTAATGTTATCTGTATATATTTTAAAATGAACAGGTAGTGGTGATCTGAGTATGACGTGAATGGTATGGAATAAGGGGTGGAATGTCCTGGTTTTGCCTAAACCAGGCCAATTTTCCTTTCAGTGATTTTTACTTTCAGCTAAGTCTCCTCTAAGTAACTGCACTTTCTGAAACTAACTGCATGTTTTGCAGACAGTGTCTGCTTCCAGGACTGATAACGCTCGAAGTTTGTAGTTATCACTGAGGCACCGGTAGGGATGTTGTGCAGAAAGGCTCTTGCTATACTTGTTCTTAGAGAAACCAAGGTCACTGCTGAATTCCTCACTGCTTATGAGTGAAGAGCCGAAGGGGGGTCGCAGCTGCAGGGGGGAGCGGACAGGGCAGGTGACCCAAAATTGACCAACGAAGGTATTCCATCCCATACACGTCATTCTCAGTATAAAGCGGGGGGATCATGAGGGTCTACTCTCTTTCTGCTATGGCCGGTGTCTAAAGAGGACTCCGTCTGTTTTCCTGCTGCTCCTGATCCCGATCCGTGCATTCCTGAATCCAGCTCTCGACCGTCGCTAGGCCCAGCCTGGGCCTTCCCGGAGCCTGCCCTGCAGTGCCGGTGGTGACGTGGCTGACTTCAGGGGAGCTCAATCTTGGGTTTGTATATATATTTGTATATATTTGATTATTTCTATTATTATTATTATACTCTTTTTCATTATTATAGTTTATTAATACTGTTTTAACTTTCCAACCCGTAAGTCTCTCTCCCTTTTCCCTTTCCCTTTCCCTTTGGGGGGAGGGGGGGGATAACAGAGAGCGTCTGCCACAGGTTTAATAGCCGGCCCAGCTTTAAACCGTGACACAATGGCACCGTCCTTACTAGCAATGTGCAGGCTCCTACCCCACAATAACTCATCCTTCCTTTATAGAGGAGTTGGCAACAGCAAGCTACCTGGCATATCCCAAGGTCCAAGCTTGCCCACAGGCAGGTGCTGCAGACCAGAGAGGATCCAAGCAGAGGCATGGAGAGGGCTTGGGAGGCAGGACAGCAGTGAGCAGAGGGGAGAGAAGATGAGGTGCTGAGCTGAGGATGTGAAAGACAGGAAGATGAAGAGAAGAAAATGAGGGGATGGTAGAAAGTCTTAAGTTAGGAGAATATGCATCTGAGCTTTGGGAGGAATGTAGAACCTAGCTGTGTGAGATCTGCCTCCGTGTGAACAGCTGCACATCGCCTTGTGCTCCAGCCCCTCCAACCTGTTACAGAATAGAGTCCATCAGTAGTTCAAAAATGATTCATGAGATCCAGATCCTGATTTGGATTTGACCCTGCTGTGCCCCAATACTGAGAGAGAAACTGGTTTGGAAGACCTTTTTGTACCCCTGGTGCAGCTCAGCTTACATGGCACAGCTCACATTCATGGAGCTAAACTCTTTCCCCTCTTCTCCAAATTCTCCCTGCTTTTTTTGAGCAGATCTAAAACCCAGAATGGCCTCATCAATGGCTTATTAGGAATAGTCCTGTTATAGATTATTGGGATAAATCGGAAGAGCCAATCTATGTTGCTCACAAGAAAATTTATTAGCAAGCGATAAATGAGCAAAACAGCGCTGGGTGACCGGGGGAGTCGCAGCTCCGCCTACGGTTCACACTGAATCATACGGGAAACATCAATTTATTAGACAAATCATACATATTCATTAATATGGGTTGGGTTATTACAATTAGTTCTGGGAATGGGTGTGATTATGTTAATTATTTTCAGGAACTCATTATCATAAGTTGTGTTTCGATAGTTCCTCTTATCTATGCATTTGCCATTTGTTGGTTGCACTGATATTTTCTTATCTAGTTACAAGCTTAGCAGATGTTATTCTAAACCTACTATCTTACCTAACAGGAGGTGCATCCTGGATCTAAGAACACATTTTTCTTGTTACATGAATCACCCCATTTACACCCCCCTTTACACAGTCCTTAGTTCCTGCATATGTGGCCTCCAGAATCCTCTGCGTTGTCTGCACCCGCGTGTCCAGTTGCTAGGTGGTCGTCATCTGTCTCCTGGTGGTCGTTGGGATGAAGGCCGAAGTCTTCCTCGAGTGTCCTTTAGGTGACCTGGGTCCTGTACACGCGCTGTGGGAGTATCTCTATACATTTGTCATTAGTCAAGCAAATAAGTCAGCAGTTGTTTCTATATATAGCATTAGTCAGCAAGCAAGTGAGCAGATGTTTACTTATCAGGATGTTTGCGGTTTCTCTTAGCTAAGTTGCAGTGAAGCCTTCTACACCCACATACGTTTTTATGAACAAAGTTAACCCGTTCATTACAGTCCCAGGTAAATGCTAGTTTCCAGCTTGTGCTCAGACATTGTTTGGGACGGTGCTAATTGGCCAGGGCCAAAAGGGTTCCAGGGACTGTGCTAGCAATTAGCAGTACGTTCACTTGCACACACGCTCAAGCCCATCAGTTGCTGTGATCTAGCACAAGATGTCTCTGCAGTTGCCAAAGGCAGCTCCTGAATTTGGCACCCTCCTTTGATGGATTCAGTTAGTAAAGTGGCAGCTCCAAACTCCAGCTGCTGTGTGCTACCTCTGTCCTTCCCCCTTCACCCAAAGAAGAGGTATCAGGGAGAACAGAAGTTCAAAGAACTGAGCCGGGTGAAGCACAGGAGGCCTTCAATGCTGCCCAAACCACGGGTTCCATCTCTGACAGTGAAAGAAGACACCAGATACAAAAATCCTGAAAGCTGGATCTACCCTAAAGGTCTTCAGCTGAGCTATGATGATCTGACAGCTGATGGAAAGTATACAGACTCAAACAACTTGCCTCAGTTTACATTTGGGCTCTCAAGGGCAATTGGCTTCACCAAACCACTCTTCCCCAGCTGGTGCCTTTGAAAAAGCTATAAAATATTCCTTTGCTTCCAGAAAAAGACAGATTTCTCCTAGCTGAAGCACCACAAAAGGTACAAGTGGAGATTAACTGAAGTAAATCTGAGTTGGTGTGAACGCCTCCTCTAACCTACCATCATTTACGCACCGAAAAAAGATTTTGGAAGAGAGACAGAAAAATTCTTTAATTTCCTGAGAAGCAGATATTGTCTATCTGCATGTGACTGAAGGTTCAGTGCAAGGTAACGTGCATTATTAGGTCGCTAACTGATACAGTTGAGAAAAAAAAATGCAAAAAATTTTGAGGAACATAGTTTTTCCAAGTCTTTCTCTCAAGACCCTTGAAGAAAAACTGGTAAGCTCAGAAGTTTGAGGTATTTTCCCACCTACATTTAACAAATGATATCACCTCTCTATATAAGCCATGTTCAATTCATCATTGCAACAAGATTACTCCTGCTGTCTTACTACATCTGACTTTGACCATATTCACTAATAATTGAAAAATTAATTTTAAATACTCCTATCTGTCAAAGCACCCAATTTGTAAACTGCCCTTACTGTGTCTTTGTATTATGCTGCTATCTTCATTTAGCCCACACCCAGGGCTAAACAATAGCAGTTTTTCTCTTACCCAATGTCCCTTCCCCAAATGAAGAAGGGAATTGGGAAAAGGAGGGAGACTTGTAGGCTAAAGTTAAACAGATTTAATGAAATAAAGAAATCAATATAAATGACAGCACAAAACAGACAAAAATATACTCATCCACATACCACTGGCAAGTTACTCTAGGAATTACAATAAGACAGAAGGAGAAGGGAAGAGAAACAAGACCAGCAGGAAAAGGCCCACCTCTTTCTAGCAAGCCCTCTCTTTTATAGTGAGCTTGATGTCAATGATATAGAATACACCTGTGGGCCAGCCAGGGTCAGCTGCCCTGGATTTGACTGCTAAGGGCCTCGATCACGATGGCTGGCCACAAACTGAAACCAAATCCCAATGAAACCAGGACAGCTGCTCAGAGTGATTTTTCACTTTTCTTCTTTTTCTGCAGTTTTGCTGCTGTTTTGAAAGGGAAAAACAGTATATGTTTTCATTTCCCCACAATTCTGAAATATTTGATGGGAAGAAAGCATAGAAAATTACATATTTGAGAGTGGAAAGTTCTAACAGGATGATTTATAATGGAAAGTGTTTTGCAACCTTTGCTTAATGCAAAGACTATGAAATAATAGCTCTAGGTCTGACGTTTAATTAGGATTATATAATACAAGGGTGTTGCTTGTTTGTTCTCATCAGAATTTAATGCTCTATTGATTTGATAACTGCAGAAAACATTCCTTGAAAGTTTGTTTAGCTTTTCATTAGAACTATTCCTCTTCTGTCTTCCTTTATTTGGGGCATAAAAATGCTGAATTTACTTGCTTGTGCAGAATTTTTGTATCTGACCCTGTCAAACTGTGTTGTCAAAATAGAGAACAAGGTCAGCTTCTCCTGGAGCAATGTAGAAACAGTTAGTCAAAACCAACATAGAATCATAGAATCGTTTTGGTTGGAAAGGACCTTTAAGATCATCGAGTCCAACCATTAACCTAACACTACCAAGTCCTCCTGTAGGAATTTCACCACTTTTTTGTTTAACAAACTTCTAAATTTTTTTCAGTTTTTCAGTAAAATTTAAGCTGAAACTTTAGCTAAACTTTTTTCAAAATGTCAACAGATTTTTAATATAAAAATAATTAGAATAATTTTAAGAATACCACCTTTTTTTCCCCAGAACCAAAAACATTTCATTCCTTCACAATATTACAGATCCCACTATAACACTGTGCTTTTGCACCACGCATTTCTGGAAACTTTATGTCATTTGAGGTTTTGGCACTGAACATGATCATATTTGACTCTTCATTTATAGCAATCTGTCTTCTTTAACCATGAACACAGTGCCATATTGCTTCCAGGGTGTAAGTATTGTTCTATTACTATTATTTACTTCCCTTTTACAGTTAATATATTAAAAAATAGGACTCCACTTTAAGAGTACAGGGGTCTTTGTTTGAATATAAGAAATAAGGCTAGAATTGGTTTAAAATCAAAACTGAGCTCCTAAAAGTACCACAGTATGTCAGACACTTGCTTATCTTAGTGAACCAAGAACGTGAATCCATTTTAGATAATGAAACTAAGAAATATGTTCAAAACCAGCTGCAAGACAACATATCAAAGCTTTGATTTCTTTGAATGGAGTGCGCCATTTTGTCTGTTGTGAGAAGTGAAAAATGACTCGTGTCAGAATAAAGAGGAAAAAGTAGAGACTTCTTGGCAATGTATAAGTAAGTGACCACAAAATACTAAGCCACTGTGATGAGGAGAAACTAACACTTAAGGGTTAATAACAGGACCATCAGGACCATTGTTCAGCTTAAGCTATATATCTATAGTCTCAGACCCTAGATAGGAACTAACTACTAACCACAGGAAAAACATAAGATAAGATAGAGTAGAATGTATAGGAGGAAGGGACCCGTCAAGGAAATCACATAACTGATGTCAAAAGAAAGCTGATCTCAGCAGGTTTTGCAGTTGGGGTAAAAAGTGCACAGCGAGGAAGACATACGGCCTTCATCCCTGAGACCCCGGCCCACGACCACCAGGAGAATGTAGAGGGGTTTTTGGAGGAGAATGGTCATGTAATGAGCCAGAAGTATGAGAGTATGGAGTGAGGGCCTAGCTGCGTGAGAAGATTCATGTAGCTAGTGTCAACAAGCCGACCTTGGAGAGATGAGGAAAAACAGCAGCTGAGCAAACAAGAATTGAGGGAGTAGCCGGTGGGAGCCGAACACGGAGGAGAAGAAACAAGAACTGATGGAGCCAATTAAGAAAAGACCAGTGGCAGAGCAGTGACCAATCAACACATCAAAGAAGAGTATGTTTAGTAATATTAACCAGTAGCAATGCACATGCTTACAGCCAGGGAAAGTACAAAATGTATAAAAGGGACAGCTTATGCTTAATAAAGCGTCTCCACTTTGATTCACATTGGATTGTGTGGAGGCATGTTCCTTCTCCTCAGATGGTGACCCCGATGAGACGCTGATCGACGGCAAGTTCGGGGAATAGCCCAGAAGGAGGTACACCGGCTGGAGTACGGCTCAGCGGGACTGAAGACCGGGGCGAGCCGGAGGACGACTCGCAAGAAAAGAATAGTACGTTGCAACGGGACACTTAGTGAGGTGAGCAGCCGGGGAAAAAGGAGATGGGCCAAAATATTTGTAAAGAAGAAAGTGCGATAGTAAGGCTTCTCCGACATATCCTCTCTAAGAGAGGGGTAAAATACGATGAGCATTTGCTCCGGAGACTATTGATGTAAATAATTGGTGTAAATAATTGTAAATTATGGTGTAAAAAGAATAATTTGCCAGCTACAGCGCAGACTGCTTTCGAAGTTAGTATGTGGCAAAGCGCTGGAACTTCTCTGTTTGAGGCTGCCTCAAGGGGGGACAAGATCGCCACTGTATCGTTTGACGACGTGGAGATTAGTTATAGACTCACTGGAGCAATTGAAGGAGGATAGAGAGGCAAAGGCTGCGGCTGAGGCGGCTACAGCTCCTTTCACAGTGACTTCGCCCTCCACGCTGCCAGAGCTCCCCCCCACCACACCGCCAGAGCTCCACCCCCCCCCCGCCCTCTGCGTCGCCAGAGCCCCCCCCCTTCACCCTCCTCGCCGCCAGAGCCCCCCCCCCGAGGAGAAGGAACACGCCTCCACACAATCCAATGTGAATCAAAGTGAAGACGCTTTATTAAGCATAAGCTGTCCCTTTTATACATTTTGTACTTTCCCTGGCTGTAAGCATGTGCATTGCTACTGGTTAATATTACTAAACATACTCTTCTTTGATGTGTTGATTGGTCACTGCTCTGTCACTGGTCCTTTCTTAATTGGCTCCATCAGTTCTTGTTTCTTCTCCTCCGTGTTCGGCTCCCACCGGCTACTCCCTCAATTCTTGTTTGCTCAACTGCTGTTTTTCCTCATCTCTTCTCTCCAAGGTCGGCTTGTTGACACTAGCTACATGAATCTTGTCACGCAGCTAGGCCCTCACTCCATACTCTCATACTTCTGGCTCATCACATGACCATTCTCCTCCAAAAACCCCTCTACACCCCCCCACCGCCCAGGGAACAGCAGCGGAACATTGATCCTTCTACCGTCCCGTTACCCGAATCTGAGACTGAGCCACCCTTAATAGACCTTTCTGAAGAGATGGAAGCGGGACATAATTGCTGCAGAGCCCGAGGGTCGGGAAAGTCAGGCAGTAGCGTGGAGGAGTTATTCACGCTGCAGCCAGTCCAGGTTACTGTGTCTGGCCCGGACTCGTCCAGGTTCTGGAGAAAATTAAGAGAGCACGCACTTGCGAATGGTGATTTCGGGGCCGCGGCTGCTATGGTGGCGGGGTATTGGCTTGCTCGGTATATCGAGGGGACGGAAACGGCCCACCCGAATGGGAGCCATTCAGTTGGGGAGTGATTTGCCTTAGACAAACAAATACAAAACGGGGCTGTTAAAGAAGCGTTGTTGTTACAGTTAGCGAAGGACAACGCAAACGAGGACTGCAGGAAAGTTATTGCAGGGATGGCAAATCGTAACCCCACCTTAACCGAATTAATGGATGCTTGCGGGAAAGTGGGAACCACCACATTTCAGATGGAGCATTTAGCAAAAACTTTTGCAGCAGCAGTTAAGGTACTTCATCGTTGTTATACATGCGGGCAAGAAGGTCACTTTAAGAAAAACTGCCTTAAGAAGTCGAAGCTGAGTGGGAGAGATAACTCTGTTTTGATGTGTCATTGCTGTGGGAAGCTGGGGCATCTTGTGAAGCAGTGCAGGTCTAAGTATAATGCTCAAGGTCAGCTGATAACAACCAGCTGCAGAGTGCAGGGAAACTGGAGAAAGAACGCGGGGAGGAACCGTGTGCTGGCACAAATGAATCTTCCCAACCAGTTCCAGGCCTAAGCAGTTAACTCGCAGCCCGAACCGCAGGGAGCGACAGACTGGATGTTACCACAGCAACCGCAATCACAACAGAGAATAGCAGAGTGCATAAGGTTCCACTGAATGCCGTGGGACCCACTGGAAATGGGCTAAGTGTACTATTACTCGGACGTCCTAGTATAACCTTGCAAGGTCTATTTGTTTTACCAGGATTTATTGATGCAGACTATATGTTTTGGTTATTGATCTGAAGGATTGTTTTTTCACTATCCCTTTACATGAAATTGACAAATGCTAATTTGCTTTTTCAATACCTAGTAGGAACAACATGGTGCCTTGTCAATGATATCAGTGGACGGTATTACCGCAAGGCATGAAAAACAATCCCACAATATGTCAATGGTATGCAACAGAAAAAGGTACATCATGTGGATTTACAGACACCAGTAAGTTTATATGTAGCCATTGCCAGCTGTCATCCCATGGGATTACTGGGCCAGTGGAAGGAGTGCTGGCAGGATCCGCTACACGTTCTAGAGTGGCTGTTTTTATCCGTTCAATCACAAAAAAAAAAAAAAAAAAAAAAAAAAAAAGCGCTGGGTATGAATGCAATTATATACTACTGTAAGACAAGGACCCAAGGAGCTCTTTTTATCCTTTGTTGAGAGGCTAAAAGAAGCAGTTGAAAAGCAAGTTTTTGATGTTGGTTTACGAGATACTCTAGTTACGCAATTAGCTAGGGATAATGCTAATGCTGATTGTCAAAAGATCATTGAAGCTTTACCTGGAAAACCAGATTTGAATGCTATGATAAAGGTTTTTGTAAAAGTGGGTACCGTGGAACATAAGACTCAGGAGATGCAATGTTTTGGATGTGGAAAGAAGGGACACACTAAAGCGCAGAGGTACAGCAACTGATTACAGAAATAGAAAGCAGGCTACATTCCGAATTTGTACATCGTATTGATTTCAATCAAGAAATACAAATTATCACTTTTTTTGATAGGCAAATTCCGTATGCAATAATTGGTCAATGGAATGCAGAATGGTCAGATATGTTACATGTATTGGAATTGGTTGTTTCTACCTTCAAGAACAAAGAAAACTGTCCCCATGATTGCAGAGCTATTGGCACAGATTATCATCAAAGGACGGATGCGATGTCGGGAGCTTGTGGCCAGAGATCCTGCATCACTAACCGTTCCTATTGCAGCTCAATATTTTGAGTGGTGTATGGCTAATAGCTTTGCTTTGCAAACAGCCATGGAGAATTTCTTGGGAGAGGTTGTTTACCACTTGCCCTCCCATCCTGTTATAAAATTGAGTGCGGAACTTCCAATTGCCACGGGAGTGTGGTGCGCAGACACTCCTGTGGATGGAATTACCATTTTTACGGATGGATCTGGGAAAACAGGCAAGGCGGGCCTTGTCTGGTATTTTGAGGGCAAGTGGGAATCTATGGTAGCGCAACAAAAGGGTTCACCTCAGGTGGTAGAATTACGAGCTGTATTAGAAGTATTTCAGAATTTTCCCATTCCCTTTAATTTGATTACTGATTCAGCATATGTAGCTGGCATTGTAAAACAATTGGATAGATCTGTTATAGAGCATATATGTAATCAGTGTGTTTTTGAATTGCTGCGAGCTCTGTGGCAAGAAATTCAAATCCGAACTGCATTGTTTTATGTTCTACATGTAAGAAGTCATACTAATTTGCCTGGGTTTATTGCAGAAGGCAATGCTCGAGTGGACTCTTTGGTTTCTGACCCCACAAATTCTACTACAATGACTGTACAGGTGCCGGACATTAAACAGCAGGCACGTATATCACATGAGTTTTTTCATCAAGGACATTGGGCACTGCGACGACAATTTCATTTGGCACACAGTGATGCTCGGAATATCGTGGCTACGTGTCCTGATTGTCAGCAACTGCCGCAACCTACGCAGATACAAGGAACCAATCCTCGAGGACTGCAGGCCTTGGACATTTGGCAAACAGATGTAACTCACATTGCTGAATTTGGCAGGTTAAAATATGTTCATGTAACAATTGATGCTTTTTCTTCTTTGATTATAGCTACAGTGCAAACAGGCGAATCCAGCAAACACGTTCAACGACACAGGCGTTCTGCTATTGCAGCCCTGGGCATTCCACAGACGATTAAAACGGACAATGGCCCAGGCTATGTGGCACGTGCCACACAGGACTTTTTCCAACTGTGGGGTATAACACATGTAACGGGCATCCCACATTCACCAACGTGACAAGCTATTGTGGAGCGCATGAATCAAAACTCTGAAACACCTTTTACAAAAACAAAAAGGGGGAGAGCCAGGGCTATCTCCTCCTGACAGGTTGTGTAACGCTTTATGTACTAAACTTTTTATGCTTGCCACAGGACTACTCTGTACCCCCAGCGGTAAAACATGGTGCAGGATTAAAGGGAGGTATGGAGGATTTTCAGAAAGAACAGGAACAAGCCAAAGTGATGGTAAAAAATGGGGTGACTGGTGTGTGGGAAGGTCCAATGAAATTAATAACGTTGGGTCGAGGGTATGCATGTGTCGTTACAGATACAGGAGCCAAATGGGTACCAGCTAAGTGGGTGAAGCCGTGGCTACAAAAACAACCCGAACTACAGGAGCCACCTCAGGATCTGCCTCAGAACACTGACCTCTCGAGAGATCCAGTGCCCTGACTGCAGGAAGTGTGAAAAAAGGTTTGCGTGGGAGGTATAGAAAAGGGAGCAAAAGGTGCAGTCATAATGAAGCAAGGGGTTGTTTTTTCTGTGTTAAGCCTGCTTTGGATCCTGGACCTGACAAAAGGTCATCAACCGATAGTCCTTCCGCTGACACCGTGGAAGGGGAGTCACAACGTTTGGGTGACTCTGATGTGGAGCTTGAACCAGACGCAGTTTTGTGCCTCCTTAGCTCAGCCTGAACAACCCTTTCATACATGTCTAGTGGGGGTCCCCTTAAAGGGATCTGAAAGCAAAAATTACCAAAGGGTCTATTCCTAATTTGTGGGGATAGGACTTGGCCAAAGTTGCCCAGTAAGAAACTGGGAGGTCCGTGTACCATAGGTAAATTAAGTCTACTAATGCCTATGTGAAAAGTCATACTAACCATACTAACCTACATAAGGCCAGGTAAAAAAGAAGTGTCACTAACATAGGGATAGAATGTAACGATGCTGACCAAGGGTTAACACAATTGTGAAATTTAGCTTGCTAGGTTGCAAAAAGAGCTAACCAAACTTCTAGAATTTTAGGAACATTAGCCAATGATGTAGATAGTATCCGACATGCTACCTTACAAAATAGAGCTGCTATAGACTTTTTATTATTAGTGCACGGTCACGGATGTCAGGATTTTGATGGGATGTGTTGCATGGATCTGAATGATCACTCCAAGTCAATTCATAAGCAGATCAAAGAGCTCATGGATACCATGCAGAAAATACGGGAACAGCATGGGTTCCTGGATGGCTGGTCGGATTGATTAAAATGCTATTGATGGGATTGTTTGTGATTTGTATTATCATGCTTGTATTACCGTGTTTATTCTCCTGCTTGCAAAGGGCCCTGCAGCGGATGATAAACATGGCCTTTCTGGCTCAAGAAAAGAAAGGGGGAATTGTAGAGGGGTTTTTGGAGGAGAATGGTCATGTAATGAGCCAGAAGTATGAGAGTATGGAGTGAGGGCCTAGCTGCGTGACAAGATTCACGTAGCTAGTGTCAACAAGCCGACCTTGGAGAGAAGAGATGAGGAAAAACAGCAGTTGAGCAAACAAGAATTGAGGGAGTAGCCGGTGGGAGCCGAACACAGAGGAGAAGAAACAAGAACTGATGGAGCCAACTGAAAGGACCAGTGGCAGAGCAGTGACCAATCAACACATCAAAGAAGAGTATGTTTAGTAATATTAACCAGTAGCAATGCACATGCTTACAGCCAGGGAAAGTACAAAATGTATAAAAGGGACAGCTTATGCTTAATAAAGCGTCTTCACTTTGATTCACAATGGATTGTGTGGAGGCGTGTTCCTTCTCCTCAGGAGAAACTGCGCATGCGCAACCAGGAGGAATTAAAGGTGGAGACTATGGAAATGATTTCCCAGGGCTCATTATAATAAAGACCACCTTTTCGGGACAGTCATGAATATGTATAGGTGTCCTTAAAATGATGATGAATATGTAACACTTTACCACATAAATACAAAATGAATTACCGTGAAAGGTGCGCACGATTTTGGTGGGATTACCCCCCCCCGTGCTGCCCAGCGCTGTTTTGCCTTTGCTTTGCAATAAACCAAAATTATGATTGGCGTTTCAGACTGAGGCTCGTTTCTCACATCTGTGAAACGTAATGGGAAAGAATGGGGCCAAAAATATACATCCCACAGCTTTTGTGCCCAACCAGGAGGGGCTCCAGGCATTTGGGGCACCAGGGCTTCGAGACTGCCATGCCACCCCTGCCTTGCTGGCCCGTGTCGGTGACACACACGTGGGGTGCCAGGGGCACATCTGGCCAGCCACCCTGCCAGAAGGGCAGCGAGGCTGCTGGGCCTGGAGGCCTGCACCATCCCTCCCAGGGGCTCAGCCCCTGCCATCGAGGAGATGGCATCATGCCCGAAGCTGCCAGAAAACGTTTCTGGGCCAAATGCGTGGCTGGGGTGGGCACCAGGGGAAAGGGGCACCTGCTCCCCGAATGCGTACATGGCTCCTCTGAGGGGCTCAGGGCATCAAGCCCGACTTTCTTCAGTGCTGGCGATTCCCTTCTCCCCTTTCCCAGCTCCCTCCCGCTCCCTCTTTCCGCCCTCACCTTCGCGTTTCCTGTCTGGGAGAGGAGGTTTGGCCCTGCGACTCCGCCGTCTCCCAGCGGCTGCGGCAAGCGTCATGGCGGCGGCTCTCTCAATGTCAGCGACTCTGAGGCAGCTTGTTGTGGGGTTGCCACGGCCCGCCTGTCGCCGGCCAGGTAAAGAGCACCGCGGGCGTTCCGCTGGCCGCCACCGCCGCAGTGAGGGGTCCGCCGCGCTCCCGAGGAGCCTGGCACGGGCTTAGGGCTTCGTCGCGGCCGCCTCGGGCGCTGGGCCGGGGGGGCGGGGGCCGCGCATGGCCCCGCCGCGAGCGGGGGGCGTCCGAGCTGCCAGCGGGCGCCTGGCCGAGGCTTTCCTCCGGGGCTGGGCGTGTCTGTCCTTGCTGTCTTCTTCTCTGTGACCAACCGCCCGCCCGCCCGCCCGGAGTCCTTGCGGCGCCCGGAGGCCGGGAGCTGGTCGAAACGGCAGAGGAGCCCCGGCGTAATGGGCAGCGTTTGCTCCGTGGCCAGGAAGCCGGAGAAGGCGATGGCTCCTTCCAACGCCACCATGGTCTTCCCAGAGATTTACTCCCCTTTGCCCTCTTCTGTACCCTGTAGCTTTTCCTCTCCTTCCTCTCCCCAAGTTCTGTTACTTTTTTCAGGGGATACGTAGCTGCTCTTTTCTCCTGGAAATAATGCTGGAAATCGCTTTATAATTTTTGGTGGTTCTTTGTTGTTTGTTTTTTTAGTGCAGAGACCTGTGTTGAAAGTCCAATACATGACCCAACCTGTAATTGAAGATGTGTGCATGTGTTCTCTTCTGTGCATGTCACAGGACTTATGTTTTTGTAAGACTCCCTTCTAGTCAGGAGGAAAAAATATAGTTTAATGGTGTTTACTATGATTTGGAGGGTTTGCTTTTCCGTGCTATTTAAATCTCTAAATATAAACATGCATAAAAGTTTCAGTAATTTTTTTTTACCTGTGGGGGTTTTATACATATCTGTATAAAAAAATATACACACAGAAAGCTATACATACACACATATACAAAGAAAGAAGGACTATGGCTGTACTATTTTTTTCCTGCTTTTTATGCTCTGTCCCATTGGTTACTGCTGCTTCCTCCCTCTTAAAATGGCACCTGTTTTACAGTGCTGAAAATTAATCTTCAGTCTCATAAAACTGCTTTGGAATATGTGAATATGAAGTTAGGAATTCCTCTATGCTAATGCAGAAACTTACTGTTCATGTTTGACTGCTTGTTTCTGTCCTTTTAGTCCTCTGTGGTGTTGACACAACTGTTGCCTGTGCTATCTGTTAAACTGGATCAGTCAACTGATTAAGGTTAAAAATAATTTTGTTTGTTTGTTTTAAAGTTTTACCACTCTACCTTTTAAGCAGTTATTCCAGAACAAATAGTAGGATGTAGCAGGAGTGGGAATGAACAGCATGGAGATGTGAGGTAGAGACTCTTAAGTTGTCATTTTTTCCAGGAAATTTCTTATTTTAAATAGTGCCCCAGATTCCTTCCCTGCCACAGAGGGAGACTGAAGTATTAGTGTCCCTTAATATTTTCAATAAGAGGGAAGTTGGAGGTATTTGCCTGAGGGGGACTGGAACTTACGTTTCACATTCCTTAGGAGAATGGCCTGATCATAAATCTGCAGGTTTCTTGGAGAAGAGGCAGGGAAGAGCACTATGAGTCTCTCTTAGTTGTACACCTTTGCAATCATTGCATATTGGAAGAGTGAGAATAAATTTTTCCTTGGAACAAGAAAAAGATGTTTCAGAATAAGACAGTAGTTTTGGCAGTATGAATGAATAGTTAAGGATGTCATTCATTGCATAATTTTTGTAAAATAATTATTTTCTTGATGAAGTAGGCACTGAAACTTATCTCTCTCCTCTTTTCAGTTACTGTTTTATACTAAAAATATTGTTAAGCTTCCTCTGCAATCTCCCTACTTGGAAGGGAGAATCAAGATACATAATTTCAGAAAAGGATTCATGGCTCTAAATTTTAAATTCAGGATGTCTTCCTGCAGCTCATAGTGAGGTTATAAAATTAGATAGAGGTGCAAGAGAGAAAGTGTCTCTCTTGCTTCCAGTATCATAAATTTCAGTTGACAGGTAGATGCCTCAAAGCTTAGCAGTATCTAAGTCCCATTTCTAGCTTCAGTATGTAACATCTCATTTTGGAAAAAGGGGATAAAGGAACTTTCCTACCTCACAGAATTATGAATGGTCTTATAATACAAACCACTTAGGCTTGTTTTCCAGTTATAATGATCAGCAACTATCAAAAAGCCTACTTCTTTGAGAAGCCAATGGTTTGCAGCATATCTTGCGACTGGATATATAGATCCTGTGATGCTGGCTTCCTTTCAGGAAAGCATTTTGACAGATACAGTTTGGTGCAAGTAACTTCTTTGTTACAACAAATTCAGAGCATATTTAAAGTCTCTATCTAATTTATTATTGGAGTAATCCATGTATTTGTCAATCTGTAGAAAGAATGTACTGTACCTGTATGCTAGATGAGAGTTTTAAAGTAAATATAGGCGTTAGAATGACTAACAATAAAAGATATCAGTGTTCTTGGGAGATGACTGAAGAAGATGCTGGAATTGTCAACTGTGAGGATATTTGAATGATTCTTCTGTCACTTCAGCACTATGCTTTTGTTTACTCAGATTAAGAGTAAGGTTTGGTCTAGTTTGGTACAACTTTGTTAAATTACAGTTTCATGTTGTTTGCATAAATTATGTTATGAGAGTAATATAGCTTATTGTTTGACCACTGTAGGATTACAGTTAAAACCTTCAAGCAGTAGTTTTATTTGTAGTGGGGTTTTTTTGCATATGAAACTTCTGATAGTTCTCCAGTTTTCAGAACTTCACTTACAGAATAATATAGCTGCCCTCTGATTTTGAAAAGAATTCCCAAGATCACTTTCCAGTAGTCACGAGAGACTCTATACTGATTTCCATGAGTTATACTTGATTCTTAGAAATATTATGACTTCCTCTAACATAAAGATTAAATTTATCAGTGCACATTTAAGCACTTCAGAAATACACATGCCCAAGTTGCTTGATAATTCTGAACTGGTGACTGGTAACACAACAAGGAAATAAGTGTTCAGCCCTAAATTAAGAGAACATGCAGCAATGTTTCCGATATCTTCAGGAAGTTCTGTGTGCCTAGTTTAAATAATTGAAGCAGCAGTTACAGAGTCCATCATTCTTCTGTCTAGTGGTGAGCCTAATAGACCATCAGCAGATGGCTTGAGCTGATACAGAAAGTAGAAGTGCCTCTTTTGCTTAGATTGCAGTTTTGAAGCTTTTATGCTGTAAGATCTGTCAAGGTTTCAGGAGCTTGAAATTATGTTGAATGTGCTCTTTTGAGTTTGACCTTTTCAGGAAGAAAGATGCACCTTGTTTGTCTGTCTTAACTAAGAGGTAAAATTTGAATTAATTAGATATCTTCAGCCAAATTTTTATTAAAGGGTATAATTTAAATAATACAGTTACATTTCTTCAAGTTTCATGTGAATAGGAGGAAAGCAGAGGAGGGACTCTTAAATGTCTTCATCTTGGGAAAGATTGCAGTGTCTCCTTGCATTAGAAAATATGTGTAGGCGGAGCTGGGAAAAGAGAACTTCAAACAAATTTCTACTGAACTGGGAATCAGCTATTTGTTCCAAAACAACTTAGTAGTTCAGAGAGTCTCTTTATTTCACGAGGTATTGCAGTCAAGATACAAAGATACTAATTTCTCTTGCAGAAGCAGAGTACTGCACACACTTGTGTGTGCAAGTGTAATACCTGGCCACGCAGTCCCTACATTTCACGATAATGGATTGTTCTTGTCACTTTTCAGTGATAGATGATGGTTCTTCAAAATGTATTACCTGCTTCTTGTAATTGTTTTGTAAAGACTCTGAGCATAATAGCAAATGTTTTGCTAGTTCATCATAGATGGATACCTGAGGTTATGAAAACAAAGAATTATGGACATTTGTGTAGTAGAAAGCCTGTTATTCAATTCATGCTGTATGCTCAAGAGCATGAGGAAACATAAGCAAGCTTTCCCTGCAGAAAAAGAAGGGGAAGACATTTCTGTGGGAAAATAAAGGACTTCTAAAATACAGAAGAAACCTGTTTCAATTGTGATCTTGTTCTTTCATCAATAATAGAGAAAATGTTTATTAAAAGTTCAAAAAAAAGGTTTTTTTCCTCAAAATAACTAGCTTACTCTTTTGTGTTACTTGTGGGGTTCCCACGGGACAATGGTGGGAACGAGGTACTGAACGAGCTATGTCCAGGCATGTCCAGGGGGTGGTAATGGGGTGGTGATGAACTAGCCAATCATAATACAGAACAAGGGCCTTAGCTATGAGACCAACAAGATATGGGGGAAGTTGAGGACCTTGGCTATGAGAAAAATAAGATATGGGGAAGCTGAAAAATAAGAAAGAATGCAGCACCTGCAAGATATAACTTTTTAGCATAAGCCAATCCGAACTAATATAGAGGCGTGTGAACAAAGCATACTAACCAATCATAATAGAAATGACATGTACACAGAGTGTGTACAAAAATAGAATAGTATAAATGTACCCTCAGATACGTAAATAAACGAGATCTGCTTAATGATCATATTGGTCTGCGTGCAGTGTCTCCGTGCCCTCTCGCGAACACTGACAAGTGGCGCCCGGGACAGGGACTCTTCGGCCTGGAGACTGCGGAGAAGCAGCGGACAACGGACTGAAAGGGGGATGAGAGGAAGCCAGCTGTAGAGTGCTGCCCCGGCACTGGATTTTCGCACCGGGAAACAGAAATGGATGCGGTTCGCACCGGCAGGAACGGATGCGGTAAGCCCGAGTTTTGCTAGCAAAGGAAAACCTGGGTAGGGCTTCCCAGGCAGCTGGGGGAGGAATGGGGTCTACCCTGACCAAGACAGAAGTGGCAGTGGTGAAACTCCTCCAACATATACTCTCTGAGAGAGGAATTAAATACGACGAAGCTGCGTTAAAGCAGTTACTGTTTTGGGCAAAAGATAAAGGACATTTTACAACCTTTAATGATGTCTTTGAAGTGCCTTTATGGGAGAAGATTGGTGACTCTCTCTGGAATGCGGTGTCAAGTGGTGATAAGGAAGCCTTTAAATTGTCTGCTACATGGAGGCTGGTTAGCGAAGCGTTAAAAGGAATAAAAGCAGAGAGAGAAGTCACACATACAGCTTTTATGGCTTTAGGACCACAGGCGCCTACTACCCCCTCACTGTTTGTGGGACCAACACCTCCCATGGCCCCGGTGGCTGTACCGGTGGCAGCTCCTTTATCACTGTCGGTACGGACGGCTCTGAAAAAAGCTGAGGAGCGGGGAGCGAGTAAAATAGATACAGATCCATCAGAACCGGTAGTGCGCTCTACAACATGAACTCGATTTGGACTAATTGATTCAGACGCTGAACAGGAGAATTGGCCAAAACCCCCTCCTCCTCTCATTGATCTCTCTACGGATGAGGCTGAGAAGGAGGACAAGAAGGAGGGAAAACCTGCTTCGTATCCACCTTTACCGGATTCGCCGTTTCCTGAGTCTGTTGAACAAAGTTTACATTCCAGCGCTAAACAACCACCGTTAAAGTCTCCAGTTACGGAGTCAGCAGTACCAGAATCACAAGGACTTAAAGGACTGTTACCATCACGAAATGGACACGAACTTGACATGACAGAGCTTGGTAGACGACTGGAAGAATTAAAGACGGAATTGCAGCAGCACCATTCAGCCAACGCCTCGGGACACGTGACTATGTCTCCCCAAAACCCCCCTCTGTGTTCGGGACAAGTATTAGGGCCACCTCAACCTCCTTTGCAAATCCCTACTCCACCTTTAGATCAGGGCGGGGGGGGAGGTTTGCGTCCATCTGGTAATGTGGGAGGTGATGGAGAGGGTCAGCGTCCGCCCGCGTATACGGGGGAAGCGGGGGGAGGAGTGAAATGGAAAGGGATCATTCGAGATGTGTTATTAGAAGGAGTTATAATTCCACAAGCATATCCGGTGATTGTGGATGCGGGTCCTGAGGGAAGAAATATTTGGCAACTGTTAGATTGGAAAATTGTAAAAGAAGCATTGTTACTACAGTTAGCGAGGGACAACACAGATGAGGACTGCAGGAGAGTTGTTGCAGGGATGGCGAATCGTGACCCCACCTTAACTGAGCTGATGGATGGTTGCGGGAAGGTAGGAACCACTACATTTCAGATGGAGCATTTAGCAAAAACTTTTGCGGCGGCAGTTAAGGTAGTTCATCGTTGTTATACATGCGAGCAAGAAGGTCACTTTAAGAAAAACTGCCTTAAGAAGTCGAAGCTGAGTGGGAGAGATAACTCTGTTTTGATGTGTCATTGCTGTGGGAAGCTGGGGCATCTTGTGAAGCAGTGCAGGTCTAAGTATAATGCTCAAGGTCAGCTGATAACAACCAGCTGCAGAGTACAGGGAAACTGGAGAAAAAACACGGGGAGAAACTGTATACTGACACAAATGAATCTTCCCAACCAGTTCCAGGCCTAAGCAGTTAACTCGCAGCCCGAACCGCAGGGAGCGCAGGACTGGTGTTTCCACGCAGGGTTAACCTGCGCGGCTGCCAAGCCTTGGACCTGTGGCAAACGGCCGTTGTGGAACGAGTGCAAGTGTGGAACATAAGGCTCAAGTTATGGCTGCGGCCGTGCTTGGGGCTTACGTCGTCACAATTGCAGTCTCTATTTCAATTGTTAGCAGGGGACACAAATTTAACAGCACCACGACAGACTACTGCAGAGGTACAGCAACTGATTACAGAAATAGGAAGCAGGCTACATTCCAAATTTGTACATTGTATTGATTTGAATCAGGAAATACAAATTATCGCTTTGTTTGATAGGCAAATTCCGTATGCAATAATTGGTCAATGGAATTCAGAATGATCAAATGCGTTACATGTATTGGAATGGTTGTTTCTACCTTTAAGAACAAAGAAAACTGTTCCCCTGATTGCAGAGCTATTGGCACAGATTATTCATCAAAGGACGGATGCGATGTCGGGAGCTTGTGGCCAGAGATCCCTGCATCACTAACCGTTCCTATTGCAGCTCAATATTTTGAGTGGTGTATGGCTAATAGCTTTGCTTTGCAAACAGCTATGGAGAATTTCTCGGTACAGGTTGTTTACCACTTGCCCTCCCATCCTGTTATAAAATTGAGTGCGGAACTTCCAATTGCCACGGGAGTGTGGTGTACAGACACTCCTGTGGATGGAATTACCATTTTTACGGATGGATCTGGGAAAACAGGCAATGCGGGCCTTGTCTGGTATTCTGATGGCAAGTGGGAATCTATGGTAGTACAAAAAAAGGGTTCACCTCAGGTGGTAGAATTACGAGCTGTATTAGAAGTATTTCAGAATTTTCCCATTCCCTTTAATTTGGTTACTGATTCAGCATATGTAGCTGGCATTGTAAAGCAATTGGATAGATCTGTTATAGAGCATATATGTAATCAGTGTGTTTTTGAATTGCTGCGAGCTCTGTGGCAAGAAATTCAAATCTGAACTGCATTGTTTTATGTTTTACATGTAAGAAATCATACTAATTTGCCTGGGTTTATTGCAGAAGGCAATGCTCGACCAGACTAGACATTACCGGACTAGACATTACTGGACTAGACCCAGATTATATCTATTTACCTGTCAAGAAGGAATATCTACAGGGGTTAACAAATCAGTCACATATTTTTCAAGCAGCCTTACAGGACTTTACTGGACAATTGTTAACACATTTGCCAAAAGATAAAAAGTTACAGTATATTTACAAACAGGATTGGGAGGAATAACCTATCAGATCAGAGATACCTGTGACTGGACTAACTGTTTTTACTGATGCAGGAAAGCGATCACACTCAGAAGTTATTACCTGGCAAGAGGATGGACAATGGAAACATTGCAAATTCTCAGGACAAACTGAGGACTCATTGCAGACACTTGAACTTTTTGCAATATACCAGGTCTTTGTAAAATGGAAGGACTTACCTGTAAATATTGTAACAGACTCTCTTTATGCAGCAGGCATTGTAAATCGAATTGAAAGAGCTTTTATATGACCAGTGAAGAATATGCGACTTTACACCATTTTGCTACAGTTGCATCAGGCAATAAACCTCAGAGAGGTACCTTATTTTGTTACTCACATTCGTAGTCATCAATTTGATCAAGGTTTGAGCCTTGGCAATAAGAAAGCAGACACACTTGTGTCCTATACGCAAATATCACCAAATTTATTTGAACAAGTACACCTATCCCATCAATTCTTTCATCAATCAGCGAAAATGCTAGCGAAACAATTTCAGCTCACCATAGCACAAGCACGTGAATTAGTTAGTGCTTGTCCTAGTTGTCAGAAAATTGGCATGGGAATTGGAATAGGGGTAAATCCTCGAGGATTGAGTGCGTTGCAACTGTGGCAAATGGACGTTATTCACATTGCAGAATTTGGAAGGCTCAAATATGTTCATGTATCTGTTGATACGTTTTCACATGTAATATGGGCAACAGCACAAACTCGGGAAACAGGTCGTCATGTCAAACGACATTTACTTGCTTGCTTTGCAAGTCTTGGGGTTCCACAACAACTTAAGACTGATAATGGACCAGCATATTGTTCACAGATTTTTCGTCAATTTTGTCAACTATGGGGTATTACACATGTCACTGGGATTCCTCATTCACCTACGGGTCAGGCGATTGTGGAACGTGCTCATAGTACATTGAAACAGCTTCTGCAAAAACAAAAAGGGGGAGAGGTGACTGAACCTTCTGAGAGACTTGCAAAAGCTGTTTATGTACTTAACCATTTAACTTTAGCAGGAGATAAGGAGCGACCCCCAATTGTAATACATTGGGAGGCAGTTCGACAGAGAGTAGAAGACAGCAGGGCAATCAGGGATGCAGCAGAAAATAATTGGCTCAACAAAATCCTGCAAGAATTAGGTGGATTGTCTCTAAAAGGATAGTTAGCCGCATTGTTAGAGGGAATAGTTTATGTAGTTGTGATTATAGTTATCATAGGGATCTGCATGGGTTGTGTTAAGACAATCATTGAGAATAGTATATGGAAGTAGTGAGATAATAAATCTAACTACTTCCAAAGGGGGAAATTGATACCGGATGGTTTAGCAACGGTTTAGCAAGAGTAGGCCTCAGAGTAGGCTCTAAAAGGCCTGCTCTGTGTTACCTTTAAACAGAATCAGCTTTCCTGTCAGTAATTTTCCTTTCAGCTAGAATAATAGAGAATAACAGTATGTTCTGAAGTAAACTGCATGTTTTGTAGATAGAGTTTACTTATGGGAATGTTTATAATAGGCATTATCCTACTTGTGTTACCCTGTTTGTTTCCATGTTTGCAGAAAACTGTGCAACGAATGGTCAATACAGCCTTTTTGGCACAACAACAGAGAGCAGGATTTATGGGTAACCAAGGCTGGGATTCTCTGACCGGGCTCTGCGAGACACAGGGAACCGGGTTTGAGTAAGAAACAAAGACAAAAAGGACGAGACAGGACATAGCTCGTTCAAAAACAAAAAGGGGGATTTGTGGGGTTCCCACGGGACAATGGTGGGAACGAGGTACTGAACGAGCTATGTCCAGGCATGTCCAGGGGGTGGTAATGGGGTGGTGATGAACTAGCCAATCATAATACAGAACAAGGGCCTTAGCTATGAGACCAACAAGATATAGGGGAAGTTGAGGACCTTGGCTATGAGAAAAATAAGATATGGGGAAGTTGAAAAATAAGAAAGAATGCAGCACCTGCAAGATATAGCTTTTTAGCATAAGCCAATCCGAACTAATATAGAGGCATGTGAACAAAGCATACTAACCAATCATAATAGAAATGACATGTACACAGAGTGTGTACAAAAATAGAATAGTATAAATGTACCCTCAATAGAATAGTATAAATGTACCCTCAGATACGTAAATAAACGAGATCTGCTTAATGATCATATTGGTCTGCGTGCAGTGTCTCCGTGCCCTCTCGTGAACACTGACATTACTGTTGGGGTTTTTTTTACTTCAAAATAGTATGGCTTTTTTTGTTGCATGTTCTTAAAATCTGGCTTAGTAGATATCCCAGATCTAGATCTGGGTAGACCAGAGAGCTACACAAAGATGCACAAAGCTCTGGCTATGTCTGGTTAATAGAAGCACTATTTAGCCAGTGTTAATGCTAGCCAGTATGACATTTTTGTCAAGTTTGGAATAAGTAGCATGTTGCAGCAGTCGTATTATTTATTATTTCATCCAGCTGTAGTGCATGTCTGCTATTTACTCTCATATGCTGTGCAAGATAACGTACGTGTGGTGTTGTCAGGTTCAGACAAATCTGAAGCTTTCATTTTCTTCAATAAATAAAGTAGTTAACTTCATTTAACTTCATCAAAATTAATTCCAATGGCTAACTGCATCTGCAGACACTACCTGTAATAAAATCTCAAGATGAGACCAGGGAAAAAAGTTCTTTGAGGTCTTGCTGTCTTGCCCTTGCTGTATAAGTGGTGTTTATACATAGTTTCATTTTGGTTATTCATAGGGGAAAAAGACCTTTTAAAATATATATTTAACTTTAATTTTACAGTTTTATCTTGAATATCTATTTTGTTTTTAATGCATATCAGAGAAAGTACAGTGAATCAGACTCTATTACAACACAAGACTCCAGGCAGCAGTGAGTGTTCATCTGATCTTGCAGATAGCCTGAAGCAGTAGTTTGGGAGAAGTAGATGTTCCATATATCCAAGTGTATAATTAATTTAAAACCCATTCCATTTGACTCTGTCCACACTGTTCAAATAATGATTGTGTGGATAAGAGAGGGTCTAGCAGCCAAATCTTTTGTATTCACTGTGACTGAAAGCATCATCAGTGGTTATTTTTTATTTTCACATGTCTTTTGATGATGATCTGGTGTCTGGCTCTCGTGACAGAAGGCCTTCTTGCCCCATCAGTTTCACATGCTTTGAGGGGAGAGAGGAGGAGATTTCTGACAAGTATGATGACTTGAGTCCTTTTGCAGTAATTTATGTAGGATCTCAAAGTTGCTAATCCATCACTACTTGCTTCTGTCCTGTAAGAGCTGACGAGCCAACAACATACTGTCTTATTCATGACTGGTGTGTTGTTTGTGTATATGCACCTTTATTACCAGATCAGAGTGGCTCCAGTGAACCAGAATGGTGTTTTTGATTTCCTGCTTTTGGCTTCCCTGTTTGGTGTTATGGAAAGTAGGGGGTAGGAGTGCTCCCTATTTCCTTTAAAATGGAAAGAGGAAGCTTTGGAAAGGCCCTATGGAAGAAAGAAAATGTTGGATGCAATGAAGCATTAGAGGATTAGGATGTTGCTGTCAAAGTGAAGAATTCTGTCACAGATTAGAAAAATGAACAAGTGAAAACTACCATGTATCATGTAGTTTAGCCTTCTAATGCACAACTTGTCTCCTAGTGAGCTAAGATCAAGATCATTCTTCTTCTTAAATTTGTATGGGATTTCCATAACATTTCTTAAAGTTCAGGTAGTTTCAGTATTGGTCCATGTGAGGAAGAGGATGGGTAGAAAGATGTGAAAGTAAGAGGGGAAAAGAGGTTGGGAGAGTCAAAATTTGAGAATGGGGGCAAGGGAGGGATGTGTTGTTCTGGAAATAGCTGTTTTTCTAATGTGATTGCAGAAAAGTAAATAGAGCAGGAGGTGATGACCGTAAAATGTTCCTGATGAGACTTCTTAAATTGCTGCTCATTATTGGCCATATAACTTGGAGTGACTTATTTTAATTACATTTGGTTCCTTCACTTTTGGAATTAGAAACTCAAAGGGGGAGGAATGACAGCCTTTTTAGCAAGAGAAGGTTTAATAGAGAAAAGAGGACAGACATTTAAGGTATGTTTATATTGAAAGATAGCTAGTAAGTAAGCAGTGTGCTTACTTCTGCACTAGAACAGCTGAAAGCTTTTCTTACGACCTCTGTGGCAACTAGTCATTGTGGGCTCAAAACTGCAGGTTACTTACCTAAAGTCTGGCATATCTTTAAAAAAAAAAAAAAAGCATTATTACATGGTAGAATAACTTTTTCCCCAAATTGACTGATCTGAGAACCTAATAATCTTCTCTCTACTTTGAAGATTTGAAGAGGAGTGGAGATATTAAAAAACAAAACTAAACAAAAATAAAAACACACCCTGGGAGGGTAGAGGTGAGGTTTGTTGGCACTAGTATCTTAAAACAGAAGGACATAATATTTTCCTTCAGGGACTAAATGGTTTAAAATAGGTTCTGACACTGCATTTAAAGATGACACTTATTTTGTTTTTGAAACAAACCAAACTAAAACCTCAAAAGGCTTTCATGTTTGTATTTCCTAATACAAATATCTGATATCTCTAAATTTGAGAGAAATGTATTTGTCAAATTAAGAAATTGATAGATTATGAAATGCCATATGGATAGATGGAGAAGGGAATTTGAATGCCATCTGTCAATAGATACAATTTCAAACCTATGTTAGCAAAATAATAAAATTTGCTTTAGTGGTGGTGGTTTAATATATACTGTTTAGCATGTTTAACTTATACTGGAAAAATACTAATTTTTGGGTTACAATAATGACCTTGATGTTGCCTTAATGTAGGTTTAAGCATTATGATTCAATTAACCATGTTATTCCACTATACATCTCAGCTTGATGCAATATTTATATTTGATTGGAAAAACCCAGAAGACAATTGGGTTGGGTTGTATTTCTGACTGATAGGAACTATCACATTCAAGCTGTTTTTTACAAACACGGGCAGTATCAAAATGCACAAGTGAGATTCAGAAGTTAAGTTACAAAACCTAAAGTAACTCGAGAATTTAATTGATACTATCTACCTAAATAACATGCTGCTTTGGCCTTTCACTCACAACTAGACACAAGCAAAATAAGTATCTGGTGGGGTTTTTTTGGGGGGGAGGAAATAAATGCAGGTCAAATCAGCAGTAGGAATTATTAGACCAGTGTATAGCTCTCAGTGTATTAGACCAATATAATAGGTCTCCCCTGTGGCACTGTGGGAAATCTCAACTGTTAAGGACATGTTGATGAATGGTGAGGATGGAAACACTAATTACATTAATATGGTTGGTATTTTTAACTTTTAGCTACATTATCAATTTTGAATGTTCCTTTTGCCGACATCTTTGTGTCTTCATTTAGCCCGCACCCGGGGCTAAACAATAGCAGTTTTTCTCTCACTCAATAACCCTTCCCCAAATGAGGAAGATAATTGGGAAAAGGAGGGAGACTTGTACATTGAAGTTCACCAGATTTTAATGAAATAAAGAATATAAATGACAATGCAAAACAGAGAAAAGTATACTTATCCACAGATCACTAGCAAGTTGCTCCAGCAATCACAATGAGTAAGAAGAGACAGAAAGAACCCCACCTCTTCCCAGTAAACCCTCTCTTTTATAGTGAACTTGATGTCAGTGATATAGAATACACCTGTGGGCCAGCCAGGGTCAGCTGCCCTGGATTTGACTGCTAAGGGCCTTGATCACCATGGCTGGCCACAAACTGAAACCAAATCCCAATGAAACCAGGACAGGATTGTGGGAAGCCTATTATGCCAGAGCAAGAGCCAAGAGGAACAGCTGAAGCTACTTGCTGCTCTTGCTGACTCAGATGATGCCACACAGCTGTGCTGAGCCATCAAGAGACATGATGCCACACTCAGCAATCAAGAGATAAAATGTCTCCAGGCTCAAGGAGGGGGGTCTGCCAACAGTTCAGCAGCAGCAGCAGCAGCAAAGTAACAACTCTGCTATGTTCCTCAGAACAAGCAGGCATAGATTGTGAAAACCAATCAGTGCCTGAGTTCCGTCCAGCCTGCTTCAACATCAGAAAGCAGTTCGCAACATTTGGCGCCCGAACGGGGACCTACTTTGCAAGTGAAGTCCCACAGGACCAGTGAGAACCCCAGAAACCGGTGAGTTCCACGATAACAGTAAAGATGGGACAGGCCGCTAGTTCCCAGGAGCCTGTGAGTTCCACAATAGCAATAAACATGGGACAGGCTGGTCCCCAAGAGCATAAGCTCCATACTGAGATATTACAGCATTTACTGTGAGAACAAGGCTATAAGGTTTAACTAGTGGAATTAACGCAATTGTTGGCATGGATCAAAGACAACTGTACCTGGTTCCCTGTATCAGGGACTTATGATGCAAAGATTTGGGCAAAAGTGGGGGATGAAATACAAAAACTAGGAAGAACATGGAGGGTTGTTTTCACAGCACTCTCTGCACTTCAGCCTGCAGAGGAGTATTTGAAATCTCAGGCATCCACTCCTATTAATACCTTGGTGGATGTGAAAGAGCAAAAGGAGCCTGCATATGAAACAATCCCTGGAGAATCAAACTATCCTTATAATCTGGATTTCACAGGATTAACATCAGTAAAAGAAACAGCTGCTGCTGTCCCTCCGGTGCAAGAGACCTCGCAGCCGGCAGCAGCTACGGCCAGAGCACTGACAGCTCCTCCGTATCCTGTGTCTGCCAAGCCACCTATTGGTTTCTCAAAAAAAACCACCAGAGTCTCATGTAATGAAATCTGAAAAGATACCAGTCTCTCATACAACGAAATATAAAACACTAGCAGAAAGATGCAGAGAGGAGGCTGCTCGTAATGGAGATATCGCCATGCTGACGGCAATGCCAGTAATATACCGCCCAAATCATCCCCCTGAATATCAATACCTCACCTATGAGATGATTAAGGAAGTACGAAAGGCGGTAAGAGACTATGGCTTGCACAGTAATTATACTTTGAATTTACTAACAGTTATTGGGGACTCATATACTATGACTCCACATGACTGGAAATCACTCTTACGAATGATTTGAACACCTGCACAATATTCGTTGTGGCTGGCAGAGTACCAGGAGGCTGCTTCTATGGACAGTTTGGAAAATATGGATGACTTAGATGAATATTTGGGAATTAATCACTTTTCAACACCAGAAGTACAGGCAATGCTACCTCGACTGTTGCTGCTTGTCTGCGGCAAGCTCCGTTCGGTTGCTGGCTGGCCTGAGGCTATCCGCACCCCAGGGCCATTGAGCACTGACACCAATGTGAGGATGCAACAAATGGCCTTTATTTAACTGCGCAACAGCCTTATATAGTCGTCTTGTCCCGTATGAACTCGCACGATACTTGCACTTCCTGCTCCTTTCGCCACGCCTACCTTCCGTTACAGCCCGAGATTTTTCCGGTCGCCGTACCCTAATCTACCTACACTCAACAACAACTACAACAGATCTCTGCATTGGCTGTAAAGTGTTTGAAATGCGTTCTGGAGGTAGGGAAACGCCAGCCCTCTTTTGCAGCTGTCAGGCAAGGAGTCCAAGAACCCTATGTTACATTTGTTATCATTTACAAACTGCATTGAGCAGGCAGATTGATGATGAAAATGTATCAAACACTGTTATTACAACTGGCCTATGAAAATGCAAATGCAGATTGCCAAAAAACTTTAGCCCCTCTAAGAAACTCTTACAGAAGTATAGCAGAATTTATTAAAGCCTGTCAGAACGTAGGCTGTGAAGAGCATAGGGCTACTTTAATTGCAAATGCCCTGGCTCAGCAACTCGTCGTGGGATGAGCAGAAGTAAAATGTTTTGAATGTAACCAAATGGGACATATTAGAAGGAACTGTCCAAATCTGACAAAGGATGAGCAGAGAAGACCTAAAACACCCAAAAGAGTACGTCCTAGGTGTAAAAAGGGCTATCACTGGAGCAATCTATGTCAATCAAAATTTGGTAAAGATGGAAACCCCATACAGGGAAACCGGAAGAGGGGCGCAAGGGTCTGTTGTGTACATACTCAATCTGAGAACCTGACAAATGAACAGCCTCAGAACACATTGCCAGCAGGTTGGATCTGGCCTCAGCCACCGATACAAGGCTGAATGATAGAAGAATATGAGCATTCCACATATCATCTAAAGAACTTATGGAACACAAGCTTCCAAGCAGTTGCAGGACCTTGAGACTGAATCTAGTTCTGAATGGCCCTTTCTGTCTGAACTACAGTGGGTGAGAAGAGAAGAAAGAGAGCAGTATCTCGTGGAATCTTTGAAGAAATGAAATATCTAGAGCTCATGATAGTCAATGATCATAAAAACACACACAAAAAAAAATAAGAAAATTTCAAAAAATCCAAAGCAATTTTTTATTTTTTTAAAAAAAGGGAGGGGTTACAAGCAGAGCAATGTAAAGTAAAACTGCTTTTCAATACTTACCTCGTTGATTCTGCCCACCTGTATGTAGCATCTCTGCCTTGATGGCCTGATGTATTATGGGCCCACCAAGCTAAAAATAGTTCACCTTTATGCTGCCAGTCCAGATCTACTTGAGCCACTTTGATTTTAGCAGTTTGAACCACCTGCTGGTTGTTTTGTTGTTCCTCATTGGCTCTGCTCTACATGAGCATCTACGTGACCTACCTTCACAACCAGCTTCTCTAATCAGGTAGCAATATCCTGCCATAATTCAGCTGCCCAGATGGGTTTGCCTCTGCCCTGCCAGTTGTTTTTCTTCCAGTGATTCAGACATCCCCACAGGGCATTTGCTGCCATCCATGAGTCAGTATACAGGGAGAGTACTGGCCATTTTTCTCACTCAGCAATGTCTAGAGCCAGCTGGATGGCTTTTACCTCTGCAAACTGACTCAACTCACCTTCTCCCTCAGCCGCTTCTGCCACTCATCGCATGTAGGACTCCACACAGCAGCTTTCCACCTACGCTGCTTGCCTACAATGTGGCAAGATCCATCAGTGAACAAGGCATGATGCTTCTCATTCTCTAATAGTCTACTGTATGGTGGGGCCTCTTCAGCACACATGACCTCCTCCATCGGTTGCATGATGTGTAGAGGGGGTCTGTCCTTTGAACATTCAGTTCAACACTGGCAATAGGGGTGCCAGGAGGAGCTGTGCCTCAGTACCAATTACTTCTGAGGCAGCTCAAACTCCTTCATAGGCTGCCAGTGTCTCCTTTTCAGTTGGAGTATAACAGTCCTCTGATCCTCTGTATCCCCAGCTCCAAAACCCCAGGGGTCGACCTCAAGTCTCCCCCAGTGGCTTTTGCCAGAGGCTCCAGGTAGGACCATTCTCCCCAGCTGCAGTATAGAGGACATTCTTTACTTCTGGTCCCCTCTGGACTGGTCCAAGGGCCACTGCATGGACTATCTCTTGTTTAATTTGCTCAAAAGCCTGTTGTTGCTCAGGGCCCCATTTAAAGTCATTCTTTTTCCGAGTTACTTCATAGAGAGGGCTCACAATCTGACTGTAATGGGGAATGTGCATCCTCCAGAAGCCTACTACGCCTAGGAAAGCTTGTGTCTCCTTTTTGTTAGTTGGCAGAGACATGGCTGTTATTTTGTTGATCACATCCAGTGGGATCTGACAGCGACCATCTTGCCACTTGATCCCTAAAAACTGGATCTCTTTTGCAGGTCCCTTGACCTTAGCATCTTTTATGGCAAAACCAGCTTCTAGAAGGATTTGAATTACTTTTTCCCCCCCTTTCTCAAAAACTTCTCCTGCTGTATCATCCCATACAATGATGTCATCAATGTACCGTAGGTGTTCCAGAGCTCCACCCTTCTCCAGTGCACTCTGGACCAGTCCATGGTAAATGGTGGGGCTATGTTTCCACCCCTGGGGCAGTCAATTCCACATGTACTGGATGCCCCTCCAGGTGAAGGCAAACTGTTGCCTACACTCCACTGCCAAAGGAATGGAGAAAAACACATTTGCAACATCAGTCATGGCATACCACTTGGCTGCCTTTGACTCCAGTTCGTAATGGAGTTCTAACATGTCCAGTACAGCAGCACTCAGCGGTGGTGTGACTTCATTCAGGCCACAATAGTCCACAGTTAGTCTCCATTCCCCACTGGACTTTCACACTGGCCATATGGGACTGTTGAAGGGGGAGCACGTTTTGCTGATCACACCTTGGCTCTCCAGTTGACGAATCAGCTCGTGGATGGGGATCAGTGAGTCCGTTAGTCCGATATTGCCATCGGTGAACCGTTGTAGTAGCAATAGGCACCTTTTGCTCCTCGACCCTCACCAGCCCCACAATAGAAGGGTCCTCTGATAGACCGGGCAAGGGAGACAGCTGTCTAATTTCTTTCATCTCCACAGCCGCTACACCAAACGCCCACCACTATCCCCTCGGGTCCTTGAAATACCCTCTTAGGTAATCTATGCCAAGAATGCATGGGGCATCTGGGCCAGTCACAATAGGGTGCATCTGCCACTCAGTCCCAGTTAGACTCACTTCAGCTTCCAATACAGTCAGCTCTTGGGAGTCCCCTGTCACGCCAGAGATACAAATTGATTCTGTCCCTTTATAGTTTGATGGTATTATGGTGCATTGTGCACCAGTGTCCACTAGAGCCTTATACTGCTGTATCTCTGATGTGCCAGGCCATCGAACCCACACAGTCCAAAATACACAGTTGTCCCTCTCCTCCACCTGGCTGGAGGCAGGGCCCCTCTAATCCTGAACATAGTGTTCATTATCGACATCTCTGTTTGAGCAGCTCACATAGATTTGACCCCCATTATTCACCTCTGGTAAATAGGGCTCTGAAGCCCATCTACGCTGTCTGGAGAGCTTCCCATTGGAAACTAGAGCAACAAGTTTCCTGGAAGAAGGCCCATTTCTAGTCGTTTCACCTTGTAACTTATTTACGCGTTTCTCCAAAGCTGAGGTAGGTTTTCCATCCCATTTTTTCATGTTCTCTCCATGGTCACACACAAAAAAACACAGGGTGCCTCATGATGTATACCATCTCTCCCAAGTAGGTCTTGCAGGGGAACGCTGTCTCCTGATGGCTGAGACATTCTTCAGTGCAGGTGGGGAGCAGGGTCTGTCCTCCATCTGGGACAATTTGTCCAAAACCTCACTGAGCATTTCTGTGGATTCGTTAGATGGTTTTTCCACAGCTGACACAGTGGCCTGTGTGGAGGAAACGAGAGTGTCTGCATATTGCCGCATACAATTATCTATATTGCCCACTGTTGGTGCATCAGCATCTGTCCAGCTAAATAACGTTAATGAGTTGCCATATGATGGTGCTGCAGTCTGTACCCATTTGTGCCACATGGGTCCGGTAACTCTGAGTGCATCTGGATCTAGTGGTGTCTGTGGGTCATCCAGGTCCTCAAGAACCAGCTCCCGCACAGCTATTTCCCTGAGATTCTTAACACCTCTCTCAATGGTTGTCCACTTGCCTGAGTGGTATATGACATCATTCCTAAAGGGATACATGTTCTTCATGTTTTGCGGGAGTCACCACCACAGAGTGAGGGGCTGTGCAGCACTTGCAAGACCCCTATCAATCCCCACTTCTCTAGCCATTGGTCCCAGCTGCTTGATTTCACTACCATCTAACTTGAGACCATCAGCTCCATTATCCCAGCAGCAGAGCAGCCAAGTAACAAGCTGCTCGCCTTCATGGCTATCATATTGTATGTCTCACATGTATTGTATGTCTCACATGTATTGTATGTCTCACATGTATTGTATGTCTCACAGCTCACTCAAGGACAGGGATCAAGTGGTTACCTGTGGCTCAGCCTCCAATGATGTCCCTGGTTGGCCATCACAACTTACCCTTTTTGTGGTTTTTATCTTCTGTACAGGGGCGACCGATACTAGCACTGGTTGAGTCCCTAGGTTAGCTGCATCACCCATCACTGGGAGCTGATGGGCTGCAGCCCTTGTTGCCAAGATCTGGGTCATCGCAGCAAGTGCTTCCTGGAGTTGGGTGATTGCAGTACCCAGTGCAGAGATCTGAATAGCCTCTGGGGTAGCTGGGGTGCCCGCTGTAGGGACTGGCAGGGTCTGAGTATCTGTGATTCCAGTTGTGGGGACTGGGGTAGCTACGGTCTCTATTATAGTGGTTACAGCAGCTATGCCATATCTGCCGATGTTGAAGTGAGAGCAAGACCTGAACAACATTCAAAAGGCCTGACAATATGAGCATGGTGGTCAAGACATCCCACGGGTATTCAAAGTTTTCAAAAGCCAGTGAGATCCACTTCAAGGGAAAAAGAACATACAGGTCACTCATTCCCATTCCATAGAAAACAGAAATGGACACAGTTCCAAATGAATTTAATACCATAAACCAATGCCAAACCACATAGCAGAGTGATACCTTTAAGTCCATACCCAGAAGTGACAAACCACACAAAACCCATAACAAACAACAGCCAAACCACACATTTGATTAGCCATCCCAAAAGTGACTGTAAAACCAAACACCAGAGAATGCCACCCAGTGGCCCTCCTACCACCACCACGATGAATGCTTGTACCAAAACCAGTCAAATCTGTGAAAACTTCAGTCCTCAAAGACTCTTAAACCAAAAGGCTATGGTCCTCCCATGTGATCTATTTATATTAGGCACCAAATAAACTGTCTTCATTTAGTCCACACCCAGCGCTAAACAATAGCAGTTGTTCTCTCACCTAATGTCCCTTCCCTAACTGAGGAAGGGAATTGGGAAAAAGAGAGGGAGACTTGTACATTGAAGTTAACCAGATTTAATGAAATAAAGAAAATTAATATAAATGACAACACAAAACAGAAAAAAATATACTTATCCACAAATCACTGGTAAGTTACTCTAGTAATCACAATGGAAAAGAAGCAAGGAAAACGGGGGGGGGGGGGGGGGGGGGGGGGGGGGGGGGGGGGGGGGGGAACAAACAAAAAAAAAACCACAAAAAAACAAACAAACCACCACCCATCTCTTCTTACCAAACCCTCTCATTTATAGTGAGCTTGATGTCAATGATATAGAACACACCTGTGGGCCAGCCGGTCAGCTGCCCTGGATTTAACTGCTGAGGGCCTTGATCACCATAGCTGGCCACAAACTGAAACCAAATCCCAGTGAAAGCAGGACACTTGCTATTACCTTAGATAATTAGATTATTAGAATAAGTATTACTTAAATCTGTAAGCTCAGTCAAATAGAAAGGCTAAATCAAGAGGAAAGAACCATACTATGCCATAAAACAGTTTGCAAGCACAGAGGAATCTTTAGTCTTTTTCGTTTGTGTAATTTTACATTATTCAAAGAGTCTTGTTCAAAATGCATGGACTTTCCTAAGACAGAGGTGGGTTGTGGAACGTTAGTTTCATTCCTCACAGTTTTGGAATTAAAACCTTTGACTTTTGTTGTTTTTACTATAAAGAGAGCACAGTTTTTATTTATTGACTAGTTATATGAATGTCTGAATGTGTATGTGTGGGGAGAAATTTGACATTTAGAAAGCACAAACAAAGCAAATATGTCACCTGTGTATTTTGTCTTTACTCCCTACATAACTTTTCCCTCTTCCTTTTTAGCTTTATTAGGCTTTCTAACTAGATAACATAAAATTCAGTTGATAGTTGATATGTGCTGTGCAGCATTTCTAGTATTGTTTGCCTTTTGGTTGACTTGCCTACAAGAGGTTTCCACTTGTCCACGGGGAATCTGCCATTCTCAGATTGTGATTTGAGGTTAATTTCTAAGATTAGGTCTTCTGGTTTGGAGAGTAGTGTGTAATGAAATTGCTGATCAGCAACTGTAGAGACGACAGTAGTTCAGAGCTCCTCTGTCACCTGACAGCAGCATCTTATAAATTATATATTCTATTGCTGTAAAAGTAATACATCAGATCTCCTTTCATAATGAGTTTTATGATTTCTACTACAAAAATATTTAAGTAATTTGGAGTCATTTTATTCTTAATGTGTTAAGCCACTCTCTCGAAAGTGTTTCTAGTCGGTTCATTGCTATCTGGGATAGGCCACTGGCATACTTTTAGTCACATGCATATGGGGGACTAGAAGCACTGGCATGACTTTATTCAGAAGTTTAGTTGCAAATAATGACTGAGTTTATGTCCAAGCAGATTGAGAAACAGTGTGGTATCAGCCTGGGCCTTGCTCAGAACTGTTCCAGGATGTGCAGCCCTCGCTTGCCGGGGTGCTGACTTGAACCCAAGCTAGCTCTGTGGATTTTTGCCCAAACTATTCCTCAGCTCAAGCTGTTTTCATTGTGTGTATGCTTGCGCCATGCATGTACCTACCTAATTAATGCTCCTACAAGGCAGAGCGCTCAAAAGCATGGTGGAGACACCTGCATAGCTCTGCAGGAGTAGGTTGAGCCTTGCCTGTGCTTACTGTCTGGCCATTGTGGAGCCTTCTGAAGGGCTGTGCTGCTCTTCGTTGTGTGCCTGGTGGCGTTAGCTCAAATAAATGGCCAGAGGGCAGCTCAAATGGGCCTTGCTTGGGTCAGGGGCAGTGCAGGCCTGGCACTAAGTCAGAGCTAACTTTCCTCATTCCTTGTTGACCCCGTGAAAGCTGTTTTGATGAGGGAAACAGATGGTGGGCAACTCAAGCCGCGTGTTAACAGAGCTGACTTTTGTCCTGGGGACTTAACTGGGGTGCCAGGAGTGGCTATAGTGCTCTGGTCCTACAGTAGTTCTGGAAGGACTACAGCTGTGTTTGCATAGTGCTGTGGTTCAGCTGATAGCTTGGCTGTCTGTAGATATGTCAATAGCATTTCCTTATCCATGGGATAATTAAAGTAGAACCTAAAATAACTAAAATTCGACTGTTTCCTACTTAATAAAGTATTTACTACTTGGAAATTTAACTAATTTAATATTTTAAAGGCAGATGAACTTAATATTTAGCTTTGAAGATACATACTGTTACAAGCCCCAAGTCAAATGCTGAAAGTTTTCTTGTTTATTCAGTACATTTAGATGACCGGTGCTTCTTTTCATAATGCAGATTTGCCTAACAGAAAAGCACAACCAGTTCCTGCCCTGTTTTCCAAACCCACACCTGGAATATATATATATATTTTGTATATGAACCTTTTAGCAAGTAGAAGCAGTGTTTATATATTTCTATTTCAATTTTGATCTTTTTTTGCCACTTAATACAGAAATTTCAGTAGTTTAGATTAAATAAATTGGTATTCCTTTCATCCATTCAGAAACATAATTTACTGTGTTTATAATTTAACATCATTTTGTAGGCAAAGGAAAAATTATGATGTGCCAGTATTGTATGAGAATGTAACTATTTATAAATGGGCAACTTGCTTCTCTTCCAAACTGAAAAGTTACTCATGCAGTTTATCCTACAAAATACAACTTCATGGTCTCCACAGGCAGTATTATTCCATATTTTGTTTATGTTGGTGTTACCGGAAAATAGTAACCAAGAAAACTCTCTAAACCAAATGATAGTTTAGAAAGCCAACATTGGTTTATTGCAGCGCTGGGTGCATGGGGGATCTCTCCTCCTAGCATGCACACCTAGGAACAAAAGCATACTCATTATATACATTACAGAAAAATGAATATTCATATAATTCCAAGAAAAGCCCACCTATTCCAAGAAACTTATGCATATGCTAATACATTATGTAATTGTCTTCGCGCATGCGTACTAAATTGGGGAAGGGGTCCCAGGTGGTCCCCGGGGGTCTCTAGTGGTCGCAATCCCCCCACAATTGTGCTTCTGCGCAAGCGTGGTTGAGGCCTTCTTGTTGACAAGTGCAGGTGGCCTCAAGGAGAAGATGTTGTTCTGGTTCTCACTGGACTTATCTCTCCTCCGGTGCCAGAGTTTGTGAATCAAGTTAATTTAGACATCACAAAGTTGTTTTTCACAGTCCTGTTTGTCTTTGGCCCTTCTTTATAATTAGCAAGGAATTTAACAGAGACCTTGGATTTTCTAAGACTAAGCACAGCAAGAATCATTGACGACTATAACACCGTTATCAGTCCCATAAGCAGACTCTATCTACAAAACATGCAGTTTGCTTCAGAACATACTGTTATTCTCTGTTATTCTAGCTGAAAGGAAAATTACTGACAGGAAAGTTGATTCTGTGTAAAGGTAACACAGAGCAGGCCTTTTAGAGCCTACTCTGAAGCCTACTCTTGCTAAACCGTTGCTAAACCGTCTGGTATCATTGGGATGTTGTAAGAATAGTAAATGTATCCTGTTAAAAATAAAATACCATTGACTCTGATAAGTCATTGTCACTTTAATTACAATAGTAAATCTACTATCAAGGAAGTATTATCCCACTGTATTTAAGTTCATCTCTCACAAGTTCAACTTTACAAGATGTCTTTATAAAAATGCATTATACTGGGGCTAAATATCATGATCTGTACTGAATCTGACATGATATAACAGGCAGTCATTAATGTCTATTTTATATGAAAGAACATGATACTAATTTGATTTTAGTCTACTTAATTGCAGCATGTGACTAGGTTGGATGCTGTGGAAATTCTGTTCTGGCAGATTTCCCATGTTCTTTTTTGAGGGATTGGGCTGGGCTGCTGGTGGCCCTGACCTTGAAGGAATTTAGCAAGAAAACAGGATATGAGAAAAACAAGATACGGAGTGATATTCCAGCTGCCAACTATGGACTCGTGGCCAGCACCTGATGGCCGATCAGCGGTTGTGGTCGGGCGCATGAACAGCGAGTGCAACCAATCATAAAGCTAGTCAGCTAGAAGGGGAAGGTATAAAAAATGGAGTAAAATAAACACAGGCGCTCTTTTTGCTTTTGCTCTTGCTTTGCTGCCTGCTTGAAACTATCCTTCTGTCTCCTGTTTTTATTTGACCACCATGACAAATATAATGACAAATGGTGCCCCGTGTGAGGCACGACCGGGACGTGTGAGGAACGACCGGAGCATTTAGAGGTGCTAATTGACCGTGGATGATGGGCGGTGACGGCGGTGCCCAACGTAGCTGAGACAGGCGGAGTTGAACCTGAGGTCTGGACCACTGTAACAGACACCTGGAGAGGTGAGCCGTTGGGGACTAATTAACATGGGTGCTAAAATTTCAGCTGAGGAAAAATCCGTACTAACGATACTGATAAGCATACTTGAAAGGAGGGGCATCAAATATGAGGAGAATGCCCTGAGAGCATTGCTGGTGTGGTGTAAAAAGAATAATTTGCCAGCTACGGCGCAGACTGCTTTCGAAGTTAGTATGTGGCAAAGCGCTGGAACGTGTCTGTTTGAGGCTGCCTCAAGGGGGGACGAGATCGCCACTGCGTCGTTGACGACGTGGAGATTAGTTATAGACTCACTGGAGCAAATGAAGGCGGACAGAGAGGCAAAGGCGGCAGCTGAGGGGCTACAGCTCCTTTCACAGTGACTTCGCCCTCTGTGCCGCCAGAGCCCCCCCGCCACCGCCCTCCGTGCTGCCAGAGCCCCCCCACCGCCCATAGAACAGCAGCGGAACATTGATCCTTCTACCATCCCGTTACTCGAATCTGAGACTGAACCACTCTTAATAGACCTTTCTGAAGAGATGGAAGCGGGACATAATTGCTGCAGAGCCCGAGGGTCGGGAAAGTCAGGCGGTAGCGTGGAGGAGTTATTCACGCTGCAGCCAGTCCAGGTTACTGTGTCTGGCCCGGACCCGGCCAGGTTCTGGAGAAAATTAAGAGAGCACGCACTTGCGGACGGTGATTTCGGGGCCGCAGCTGCTATGGGTGGCGGGGTATTAGCTTGCTCGGTATATCGAGGGGATGGAAGCGGCCCACCCAAATGGGAGCCATTCAATTGGGGAATGATTTGCCTTAGACAAACAAATACAAACCGGGGCTGCTAAAGAAGAGTTGTTGTTACAGTTAGTGAAGGACAACGCAAATGAGGATTGCAGGAAAGTTATTGCAGGGATGGCAAATCGTAACCCCACCTTAACCGAGCTAATGGATGCTTGCAGGAAAGTAGGAACCACCACGTTTCAGATGGAGCATTTAGCAAAAACATTTCCGGCAGCAGTTAAGGTAGTTCATCGTTGTTATATGTGCGGGCAAGAAGGTCACTTTAAGAAAAACTGCCCTAAGAAGTCGAAGCTGAGTGGGAGAGATAACTCTGTTTTGATGTGTCATTGCTGTGGGAAGCTGGGGCATTTTGTGAAGCTGTGCAGATCTCAGTATAATGCTCAAGGTCAGCTGATAACAACCAGCTGCAGAGTGCAGGGAAACTGGAGAAAGAACATGGGGGGGAACCGCGTGCTGACACAAATGAATCTTCCCAACCAGTTCCAGGCCTAAGCAGTCAACTTGCAGCCCGAACCGCAGGGAGTGCTGGACTGGATGTTACCACAGCAACCGCAATCACAATAGAGAATAGCAGAGTGCATAAGGTACCAATGAATGCCGTGGGACCCATTGGAAATGGGTTAAGTGCACTATTATTTGGACGTTCTAGTGTAACCTTGCAAGGTCTATTTGTTTTACCAGGAGTTATTGATTCAGACTATACATTTTGGTTATTGATCTGAAAGATTGTTTTTTCACCATCCCTTTACATGAAAATGACAAATGCAAATTTGCTTTATCAATACCTAGTAGAAACAACATGGTGCCTTGTCAATGATATCAGTGGACGGTATTACCGCAAGGCATGAAAAACAGTCCCACAATATGTCAATGGTATGTAGCAAAGGCGTTGACACCAGTACGGGAGCAATTTCCACAGGTATACTGTTATCATTACATGGACGATATTCTTGTGTCAGCTGCAGATAAAGCAGAACTTCAACAAGTATATCCAGTTCTGCGGCAATCATTGGCTACTTTCGGGCTGTGTATAGCACCGGAAAAAGTTCAGCAGCAGGCCCCATGGAAGTACTTGGGAGTTAAGGTCTTGGATCAGACAATTGAGCCACAATCCATCCAATTCCGAGTAAATGTAAAAACCCTGAATGATGTGCAGAAATTATTAGGGACCATCAGTTGGGTAAGGCCGTACTTGAACCTCTCGACTGCTCAGTTGAAGCCGCTCTTTGACCTGTTGAAAGGAGACACTGATTTGATGTCTCCCCGGTCATTGACAGTGGAAGCCACCTTGGCTTTAGAGGAAGTGGCCAATGGTATGCGGCAGAAAAAGGTACATCGTGTGGATCCTCACTAACAAGGAGGGTCTGGTTGAAGAGGTGAAGGTTGAGGGCAGCCTTGGTTGTAGCGACCATGAGATGGTAGAGTTCAGGATCTCATGTGGCAGGAACAGAATAGCTAGCAGAATCACAACCCTGAACTTCAGGAGGGCCAACTTTGGCCTTTTCAAGCAATTGCTAGGGGAAATCCCATGGGACAGGGTACTAGAAGGTAAGGGGGCCCAAGATAGTTGGTTAGCGTTCAAGGACTGCTTCTTCCGAGCTCAAGATCAGAGCATCCCAACAGGTAGGAAGTCAAGGAAGGGTACCAGGAGACCTGTATGGTTGAACAGGGAACTGCTGGGCAAACTCAAGTGGAAGAAGAAGGTGTACAGATCATGGAAGGAGGGGCTGGCCACTTGGGAGGAATATAAGTCTGTTGTCAGAGGATGTAGGGAGGCAACTAGGAAAGCTAAGGCCTCCTTGGAATTAAACCTTGCAAGAGAGGTCAAGGACAACAGAAAGGGCTTCTTCAAATACATTGCAGGTAAAGCCAACACTAGAGGCAATGTAGGCCCACTGATGAATGAGGTGGGGGTCCTGGAGACAGAGGATAAAAAGAAGGCGGAGTTACTGAATGCCTTCTTTGCCTCTGTCTATACTGTTGGAGACTGTCCTGAGGCGCCCTGGACCCCTGAGGCCTCAGAAGAAGTCAGGATAGAGGAGGAATCTGTCTTGGTTGATGAGGGCTGGGTCAGGGACCAATTAAGCAACCTGGACGTCCATAAATCCATGGGCCCTGATGGGATGCACCCGCGGGTGCTGAGGGAGCTGGCGGAAGTCATTGCTAGGCCACTCTCCATCATCTTTGCTAAGTCGTGGGCAACGGGAGAGGTGCCTGAGGACTGGAGGAAAGCGAATGTCACTCCAGTCTTCAAAAAGGGCAGGAAGGAGGACCCGGGTAACTATAGACCAGTCAGCCTCACCTCCATCCCTGGAAAGGTGATGGAGCAACTTGTTCTTGGTGCTGTCTCTAGGCACATCAAGGATAGGGGGATCATTAGGGGCACTCAGCATGGCTTCACCAACGGGAAGTCTTGCTCAACCAACTTGATAGCCTTTTATGAGGATGTTACCCGGTGGATAGATGATGGTAAAGCTGTGGATGTGGTCTATCTCGATTTCAGTAAAGCGTTTGACACGGTCTCCCACAGCATCCTCGCAGCTAAACTGGGGAAGTGTGGTCTGGATGATCGGGTAGTGAGGTGGATTGTGAACTGGCTGAAGGAAAGAAGCCAGAGAGTGGTGGTCAATGGGACAGAGTCCAGTTGGAGGTCTGTGTCTAGCGGAATTCCGCAAGGGTCGGTTCTGGGACCAGTTCTATTCAATATATTCATTAATGACTTGGATGAGGGATTAGAGTGCGCTGTCAGCAAGTTCGCTGATGACACAAAACTGGGAGGAGTGGCTGACACACCGGAAGGCTGCGCAGCCATTCAGAGAGACCTGGACAGGCTGGAGAGTTGGGCGGGGAGAAATTTAATGAAATATAACAAGGGCAAGTGTAGAGTCCTGCATCTGGGCAAGAACAACCCCATGTACCAATACAAGTTGGGGACAGAGCTGTTGGAGACCAGCGTAGGGGAAAGGGACCTGGGGGTCCTAGTGGACAACAGGATGACCATGAGCCAGCAGTGTGCCCTTGTGGCCAAGAAGGCCAATGGCATCCTGGGGTGTATTAGAAGGGGTGTGGTCAGCAGGTCGAGAGAGGTTCTCCTCCCCCTCTACTCTGCCCTGGTGAGGCCACATCTGGAGTATTGTGTCCAGTTCTGGGCCCCTCAGTTCAAGAAGGACAGGGAACTGCTAGAGAGAGTCCAGCGCAGAGCCACGAAGATGATTAAGGGAGTGGAACATCTCCCTTATGAGGAGAGGCTGAGGGAGCTGGGTCTCTTTAGCTTAGAGAAGAGGAGACTGAGGGGTGACCTCATTAATGTTTATAAATATGTAAAGGGCAAGTGTCAAGAGGATGGAGCCAGGCTCTTCTCAGTGACATCCCTTGACAGGACAAGGGGCAATGGGTGCAAGCTGGAGCACAGGAGGTTCCACTTAAATTTGAGGAAAAACTTCTTTCCTGTAAGGGTGACTGAACACTGGAACAGGCTGCCCAGAGAGGTTGTGGAGTCTCCTTCTCTGGAGACATTCAAAACCCGCCTGGACGCGTTCCTGTGTGATATGGTCTAGGCAATCCTGCCCCGGCAGGGGGATTGGACTAGATGATCTTTCGAGGTCCCTTCCAATCCCTGACATTCTGTGATTCTGTGATTCTGTGATTCTGTGATTTAGAGACACCAGTAAGTTTATATGTAGCCATTGCCAACTATCATCCCATGGGATTACTGGGCCAGTGGAATGAGCGCTGGCAGGATCCGCTACACGCTCTAGAGTGGCTGTTTTTATTCGTTCAACCACGAAAAACAGTGAGCACTCAGATTGAGCTGATATCAAAAATAATCACGAAAGGACGCACACGATGCGTTGAACTCACGGGCCAAGACCCCGGTCGACTGATAATTCCCATTGAACGTGATTATGTAAGCTGGTGTATGGCAAACAGTTTACCATTTCAATTGGCCCTGGAAGGATTTGAAGGGCAGGTATCTTATCATCTTCCCAGTCACAAATTATTACAAGCTCATTCAGAGTTACAAGTGATTCAAAAGCCGCTGGCAGCAGATAGCCCAGTACAAGGCCCTACGGTCTTTACTGACGGCTCTGGAAAATCGGGAAAAGCAGTAGTTACCTGGTATGACAGAAGGCAATGGCAGGAATTGGTGCATTTAGTACAGGGATCACCTCAATTGGTTGAACTTAGTGCTGCCATTGTTGCTTTTAAAACATTTTCGCATTGTGCTGTAAACATTGTCACGGACTCTGCTTATGTAGAAGATATTGCGCAGTGTGTTGATCGTGCGCTACTCAAAGAGGTAAACTCAGAGCAATTATTTTTGTTGCTAAAAATGCTATGGACTGTAGTGAACCGACGTATGCATAGGTATTATATCTTGCATATTCGCAGCCACACTGGTCTGCCAGGATTCATATGTGAAGGGAACGCGCGTGCCGACGCCCTCGCAGCCCCCGCTTGGACCCCTCCAGTGCCAGACCTAGTTCGTCAAGCGTTTCTGTCTCACCAGTTTTTTCACCAAGGGGCTCGGGCATTACTCCGTCAATTCAAGATCTCTTTTGCAGATGCGAAATCTATCACTGCCGCTTGTCTGGAGTGTCAACGCCTAGGACCCGGACTGGTGTTTCCACGCGGGGTTAACCCGCGCGGCTGCCAAGCCTTGGACCTGTGGCAAACGGACATAACACATATTCCCTCTTTTGGTCGCCTACAATATGTTCACATCTCTGTGGATACTTTTTCTAAGGTTGTGTGGGCATCGGCCCATGCCGGCAAGAAAGCAATCGACGCCATCTCACATCTTCGGCAAGCCTGGGCTGCCCTTGGGATTCCGAAACGTATTAAGACGGACAATGGGCCGGCGTATGTATCTGCACGCATGGCCTGATTTCTCGCCTCCTGGGGGGTGGAACATGTTACTGGCATTCCTCATTCCCCGACCGGCCAGGCCATTGTGGAACGAGTGCACCACACTCTGAAGCAACTTCTCGAAAAACAAAAAGGGGGAATGAGCTCTGAGACCCCGCATGCTCGCCTATGGAAGGCTGTGTACACATTGAATCATTTAACTGTGCCAACCGAGAAAGAGTGTCCTGTAATTATCTCTCATATTTTTTTCTTTGCAGGGAGGCGATCCTCTTGTCAGGGCAAAGGTTTTAGCACGAGACCTGCAAACGGGAAAGTGGACAAGCCCGTGGGATTTAATTACCTGGGGATGTGGGTATGCTTGTGTCTCCACAGATGAAGGGCCGTGGGTATGCTTGTGTTTCCACAGATGCAGGGCCGCGGTGGTTTCCCACCAGGTGTGTTAAGCCTGCTTTGGATCCTGGAGCTGACAAGAGGACACCAGCCGATAGTCCTTCCACCGACACCTTGGGAGGGGAGTCACCACGCTTGGGTGACTGATGCGGAGCCTGAACCAGACACAGTTTTGTGCCTCCTTAGCTCAGCCTGAACAACCCTTTCATACATGTTGTCACGGTTTAAAGCTGGGCTAGCTATTAACCAGGTGGCAGATGCTCTCTGTTAACCCTCTCCCCCCCCCGCCCAAGGGAAAGGGAAAAGGGAGAGAGACTTATGGGTTGAAAAGTTAAAACAGTTTTAATAAACTATAATAATGAAAAAGAGTATAATAACAATAATAATAGAAATAATCAATTATATACAAATATATACAAATATATACAAAGCCAAGACTGAGAGCTTGGAAATCCTCCTCAGGCAGAGTTGCTCCCCCAGCACAGGCAGAGGGGAAAATGCAGTACCTTCCCCCAGCACAGGCAGAGGGGAAAATGCAGTAGCTCCACCCAGCACGGGCAGAGGGCAAAATGCAATAGCTCCCCTGCCATCACACCTGCAGGCTTTTAACTGGAGATTTGGCAAAGCTGGTACCAATCACAGAATCACAGAATGTTAGGGATTGGAAGGGACCTCAAAAGATCATCTAGTCCAATCCCCCTGCCGGGGCAGGATTGCCTAGACCATATCACACAGGAACGCGTCCAGGCGGGTTTTGAATGTCTCCAGAGAAGGAGACTCCACAACCTCTCTGGGCAGCCTGTTCCAGTGTTCAGTCACCCTTACAGGAAAGAAGTTTTTCCTCAAATTTAAGTGGAACCTCCTGTGCTCCAGCTTGCACCCATTGCCCCTTGTCCTGTCAAGGGATGTCACTGAGAAGAGCCTGGCTCCATCCTCTTGACACTTGCCCTTTACATATTTATAAACATTAATGAGGTCACCCCTCAGTCTCCTCTTCTCTAAGCTAAAGAGACCCAGCTCCCTCAGCCTCTCCTCATAAGGGAGATGTTCCACTCCCTTAATCATCTTCGTGGCTCTGCGCTGGACTCTCTCTAGCAGTTCCCTGTCCTTCTTGAACTGAGGGGCCCAGAACTGGACACAATACTCCAGATGCGGCCTCACCAGGGCAGAGTAGAGGGGGAGGAGAACCTCTCTCGACCTGCTGACCACACCCCTTCTAATACACCCCAGGATGCCATTGGCCGCCTTGGCCACAAGGGCACACTGCTGGCTCATGGTCATCCTGTTGTCCACTAGGACCCCCAGGTCCATTTCCCCTACGCTGGTCTCCAACAGCTCTGTCCCCAACTTGTACTGGTACATGGGGTTGTTCTTGCCCAGATGCAGGACTCTACACTTGCCCTTGTTATATTTCATTAAATTTCTCCCCGCCCAACTCTCCAGCCTGTCCAGGTCTCTCTGAATGGCTGCGCAGCCTTCCGGTGTGTCAGCCACTCCTCCCAGTTTTGTGTCATCAGCGAACTTGCTGACAGCGCACTCTAATCCCTCATCCAAGTCATTAATGAATATATTGAATAGAACTGGTCCCAGAACCGACCCTTGCGGGACTCCGCTAGACACAGACCTCCAACTGGACTCTGTCCCGCTGACCACTACTCTCTGGCTTCTTTCCTTCAGCCAGTTTACAATCCACCTCACTACCCGATCATCCAGACCACACTTCCCCAGTTTAGCTGCAAGGATGCTGTGGGAGACCGTGTCAAACGCTTTACTGAAATCGAGATAGACCACATCCACAGCTTTACCATCATCTATCCACCGGGTAACATCCTCATAAAAGGCTATCAAGTTGGTTGAGCAAGACTTCCCGTTGGTGAAGCCATGCTGAGTGCCCCTAATGATCCCCCTATCCTTGATGTGCCTAGAGACAGCACCAAGGACAAGTTGCTCCATCACCTTTCCGGGGATGGAGGTGAGGCTGACCGGTCTATAGTTACCCGGGTCCTCCTTCCTGCCCTTTTTGAAGACTGGAGTGACATTCGCTTTCCTCCAGTCCTCAGGCACCTCTCCCGTTGCCCACGACTTAGCAAAGATGATGGAGAGTGGCCTAGCAATGACTTCCGCCAGCTCCCTCAGCACCCGCGGGTGCATCCCATCAGGGCCCATGGATTTATGGACGTCCAGGTTGCTTAATTGGTCCCTGACCCAGCCCTCATCAACCAAGACAGATTCCTCCTCTATCTTGACTTCTTCTGAGGCCGCAGGGGTCCAGGGCTCCTCAGGACAGCCTCCAACAGTATAGACAGAGGCAAAGAAGGCATTCAGTAACTCCGCCTTCTTTTTATCCTCTGTCTCCAGGACCCCCACCTCATTCATCAGTGGGCCTACATTGCCTCTAGTGTTGGCTTTACCTGCAATGTATTTGAAGAAGCCCTTTCTGTTGTCCTTGACCTCTCTTGCAAGGTTTAATTCCAAGGAGGCCTTAGCTTTCCTAGTTGCCTCCCTACATCCTCTGACAACAGACTTATATTCCTCCCAAGTGGCCAGCCCCTCCTTCCACGATCTGTACACCTTCTTGTCCACTTGAGTTTGCCCAGCAGTTCCCTGTTTAACCATGCAGGTCTCTTGGTCCCCTTCCTTGACTTCCTACTTGTTGGGATGCTCTGATCTTGAGCTCGGAAGAAGCAGTCCTTGAACGCTAACCAACTATCTTGGGCCCCCTTACCTTCTAGTACCCTGTCCCATGGGATTTCCCCTAGCAATTGCTTGAAAAGGCCAAAGTTGGCCCTCCTGAAGTTCAGGGTTGTGATTCTGCTAGCTATTCTGTTCCTGCCACATGAGATCCTGAACTCTACCATCTCATGGTCGCTACAACCAAGGCTGCCCTCAACCTTCACCTCTTCAACCAGACCCTCCTTGTTAGTGAGGATCAGATCCAGCAGCGCTCCTCTCCTAGTTGGCTCATCCACCATTTGCATCAGAAAGTTATCATCAATGCACTGGAGGAACCTCCTGGACTGAGGATGGCTGGCTGAGTAGGCCTCCCAGCAAATATCAGGGTAGTTGAAATCCCCCACAACAACCAGGCCCTGTAATTGCGAGACTGCTCTCAGCTGCCTGTAGAAGGCCTCATCACCCTCCTCATCCTGATCCGGTGGCCTGTAATAGACACCCACAACAGTATCACCCCTGCCAGCCTGCCCCTTAATTCGCACCCACAAACTCTCAACTCGCTCCTGATCTGCCTCTGGACAGAACTCAATACTTTCTAGCTGCTCACTCACATAAAGAGCAACTCCACCACCTCTCCTTAGCGGCCTGTCTTTCCTGAACAGGACATAGCCATCCATGACCACATTCCAGTCATGCGAGGCGTCCCACCAAGTCTCTGTAATTGCCACAATTCCCAATCAGTGGGAGACAGGAGGGCCCCTCCCTCCTGGGCCCCACCTCCAGGAGGCAGTGGGTTAGTGATAAGCAGGAAAGTGAGAATGACATGTATGGGATGGAATACCTTGCCGGTCAATCCTGGGTCACCTGCCCCGTCCACTCCTCCCTGCAGGTACAACCCCCTTCGGCTCTTCACTCGTAAGCAGTGAGGAATTTAGCAGTGACCTTGGTTTCTCTAAGACTAATTGGCCTGGTTTGGGCCAAACCAGGACATTCCACCCCTTATTCCATACCATTCATGTCATACTCAGATCACCACTACCTTTTCATTTTCAAATATAGATATACATATCACTAGTTTATGATTCATCTTTATGCAAAAAGTCCATCAAGTTCATTTGGTTCAGGATTGTGGGTTTCCATCTGGTTAGCAGTCTCTCAGCAGTCTTTCTGGCTAGCAGTCTCTCTTTTGTCATGGTTCGTGCCCACGGGTTGCAGGTTAAAGATGTCAGACTCGAGGAGGTTACTGGACGCCACTTGATGAAGCTAGCTCCGGTCTCATCACCACTGTCTTAACCTAAAAGACACTTATGCAGTAACAACATACAGTTCAGACTTAAGTAGTCTCACCCAGAATCAGATCACCTTCAGGGACACATCGGACTCCACCATCTTGCAACATCACCCACCAAGTACATCCAGGTCCCTGAGCAAAAGCAATCCCACGAATGGGTTTACCTTTGCCCGTTACAGGAAGAATCCAGACAGTTTTTCCCAATAGATTCCTTTCATGCACCACCGGGACTTTATCTCCTTCTACTGTATGTAGAAGGTCTGACTGAGCAGGGCCAGCTCGATTGATAGATCCCCTGGTGTTAACTAACCAGGTAGCTTGTGCCAGATGCTTATCCCAGTTTTTAAAGGTTCCACCCCCCATTGCTTTCAGGGTAGTTTTTAACAGCCCATTATACCGTTCAACTTTCCCAGAGGCTGGTGCATGATAGGGGATGTGATATACCCATTCAATGCCATGCTCTTTGGCCCAGTTGTCTATGAGACTGTTTTTGAAATGAGTCCCATTGTCTGACTCAATTCTCTCTGGCGTGCCGTGTCGCCACAAGATTTGCTTTTCAAGGCCCAGAATAGTGTTCCGGGCAGTGGCATGGGGCACAGCGTATGTTTCCAACCATCCGGTGGTCGCCTCCACCATGGTAAGCACATAGCGTTTACCCTGGCGGGTTTGAGGGAGTGTGATATAGTCAATTTGCCAGGCCTCCCCATATTTATATTTCAACCACCGCCCCCCATACCACAAAGGTTTTAACCGTTTGGCTTGCTTAATTGCGGCGCATGTTTCACAATCATGGATAACCTGTGCAATAGAGTCCATGGTTAAGTCCACCCCTCGGTCACGAGCCCATCTGTATGTTGCGTCTCTTCCTTGATGACCTGAAGTGTCATGAGCCCACCGAGCTAAAAATAGTTCACCTTTATGTTCCCAGTCCAAATCTATTTGGAACACTTTAGCAGCTTGATCCTCTTGTTGGTTGTTTCGATGTTCCTCAGTTGCCCGACTTTTAGGTACGTGAGCATCTACATGACGTACCTTCACGACTAGTTTCTCTAGCCGAGCAGCAATATCTTGCCACAATTCGGCAGCCCAAATAGGTTTCCCTTTGCGCTGCCAGTTGCTTCGCTTCCACTGCTTTAACCACCCCCACAAGGCATTTGCTACCATCCATGAGTCAGTATAAAGATACAGCCTTGGCCACTTTTCTCGTTTAGCAATGTCTAGAGCCAGCTGGATGGCTTTTACCTCTGCAAATTGACTTGATTCACCTTGTCCTTCGGTGGCTTCTGTGACTCGTCGTATGGGACTCCATACAGCAGCTTTCCACTTCCGATGCTTTCCTACAAGACGGCAGGATCCATCGGTGAACAGGGCATACTGCTTTTCATCCTCTGGTAGTTCATTATATGGTGGGGCTTCTTCAGCACGTGTCACCTCCTTTTCTGGTGGCATTCCAAAGTCTTTGCCTTCTGGCCAGTCCATGATCACTTCTAAGATTCCTGGGCGATTAGGGTTTCCTATTCGAGCCCTCTGTGTAATTAATGCAATCCATTTACTCCATGTAGCATCAGTTGCATGATGGGTAGTGGGAACCTTACCCTTGAACATCCAGCCTAGTACTGGTAATCGAGGTGCCAGGAGAAGTTGTGCTTCAGTACCGATTACCTCTGAAGCAGCTCTAACTCCTTCATATGCTGCCAGTTGCGGCGGGCGGCAAGGAAGGCACAGACTCTGAGATCGAGGATGCAAGGGCCTGAAGCCGAAAGGCCTAAGGCTTTTTATTGTTATGCTACTACCCTATTTAACTGCTACAATGCAGGAGCCAGACTAGGCAGTTCAAGATAACATCAACATTCACACGCTAAGCACTCATCACCCATTCTGGGAAGAGCCAGTGTTCTGGACTCAAAACATCAACAACCATTCCTTGTTTTCAGCTCTGTGTTCAGAACTGACCTTCCACACATGTTTACTTGTTACATGCCTCAAAAAGCCCTGTGAACTGGTCTCGGCTCCTTTATCTTAGAAGCAAGCAAAAACTATTCTCAGTGCAGTGTTCCCAAGCAAATCTTATGCTCCCCAAGTAAAGCACAGCTGTTTGCAGACTGAGGGTCTTCCACATTTCCCCCTTTTTTGTTTATTTGATGACAAGGGTGGTCATGATGTGGGCTTCGGCTTTTCAGAGTCCTCTGATTGCAGACCAGGTCTCTGAAGCAGCACTTGGGGCAAAGGCACACAAGCAGGGACGCAGGCACCGCGGAGTTCAGTTCCTGCTAGAGAGAAAGTGAAAGAGATTCCGGGCCTGCTGCCTTCGCCTGTATATTAGGGATTTCTGCCAGGCGGCATTTTTCCACTGTGCTTTGATCTTTCTCACAGCAGGGCAGGAATCTCAGGCATAAACAATTAGGTGCCCTTGAGTCTTATCACAGGCCTATGTTATCTGAATGAAGATGCTCTACTTGTCCAGCACACAAGACTAAACAACAGTTACTAGTATGATATATGTGTTTTTTGACACCCCAGGTGCAAGTCACTTGAGCGTGTTTACAATCCTCCTCGCCCATCTTCCGTTATATTCCCACATTCTACCCCCTCGCTCAAGAGACTGCTTCTCCTGGGGAGTGCAAAGCTGGACGTGCACATTTGGCTTGCGGAGTGTAGAGCAGAGTAATCTACAGAGGCATGCAATAAATACATATAGAAAAAGGAATAAACATAGATATCTATACAATAATGCTGTAGCATCACTAATTACAAAGAAGGGCCAAAGATAAACAAGACTGTGAGCAACATCCCTGTAGTGTCCAAATTTACTTGATTCACACACTCTAGAAGAGATAACTGCTGTGAGAACCAAAACAGTATCTTCTCCTCAGAGCCACCTGCATGTGTCAACAGAAAGGCCTTAACCACGCTTGCGTGGAAGCGAAGTCACACAGCAGACAGTACAACTATGGGGGGACCACGACCACCAGAGACCACCCAAGACCTCTCGCAGCATGCTACTTGCGTGCTCATCCAGTCATTTCAGCATTCCCCAAGTAATGCCCGGTGTCGGGTTGACTGTTCTACGTCACTTGCGTGGTCCCTGTGCTTTCAGCGTCTGCATTTCTGATACCGGGTTCTGGTTGTGGTTTCTCCAGCTCATGGTATGGCTTCACGCATCTCGCAGGTAGCCAACGAGGACCTGTTGGGAGTAAAACACAAGCATATCCCCTCCCCCATGTCAACAATTCTACTGCTCCACGCCAATCAGTTGGGCCTGGCAGATCTTTATACCAAACCTTAGGATTTTGTGTAAAGGGAACTTTAGCCTGAAAATGTCGTTCCACTGCCGTGGTATCTAATCGAGAAGATGACCGATTTAGAAAATTTAAAGTGAACACAGCCATATCTAATTGTTCTTGAGGAGCTGTGGCTACACTCCCCCTTTTTTGTTTTTGCAACATGTGTTTCAAGTTTTGATGTGTCCTTTCAATTATGGCTTGTCCGGTGGGAGTGTGCGGGATACCTGTAACGTGAGACACACCCCACTGTTGTAGGAATAAGGCCGCTGCTTGAGATACATAGGCAGGTCCATTGTCTGTTTTTATTTGTTTAGGGAGGCCCATAAGTGCAAAGCACCTTGTCCAATGTTTCTTAACATCCTGAGTCCGTTCCCCTGTAGCTGCAGAAGCAACAACATAACCAGAAAAGGTATCCACAGTAACATGAACATACTTTTGCCTGCCAAAAGGTGGATAATGTGTAACATCTGTTTGCCAAATTTCATTAGCCTTCAGTCCCCTGACATTTACACCATCATGATAAGTTGCAGTATTATATAGTTGACAATCCTTACATGCCCGAATAATATCACGAGCCTGCGTTTTTGTGAGAGCAAATTCTTTCTGTAAACTGCGAGCATTTTGATGGAAAAAGGAGTGAGATAATTGTGCATGTTGAAATCGTTGAGTAAGGGAGGATGATGTTATGGGCAAAACAGTGTACTTATCAGCTACTGCATTCCCTTCTACCAGAGGTCCTGGCAAGCGAGTGTGAGACCTAATATGAACAATAAAGCAAGGATGCTGTCGTTGCTGAAGCAGAGTTGCAATAGCAAGGAAAAGTTTATACAGCTCTTTATTGCTAATTTCTTTGATAAATGCAGCTTCTAAGCGGTTAATAGCGCCAACAGCATATAGTGAATCTGATACAATATTAATAGGTTCGCTTGCAAACAATGTCAGAGCTAAATGTATTGCAGACAATTCAACAATCTGAGTGGATGCTTCCACAGTAACTGATGTGTGTTGCCATTGTGCCTTTTCTTTCCAGGCCACTACGGCCTTCTTTGTTTTACCTGAGCCGTCTGTAAAAACCGTTTTTGCATTTGGTATAGGGTGAGGCACCATCACTCTCTGTGGCTGTAAACAGAGGGAAGGTAAGGCTTGCAAGATTTTATTCCGTGGCAAAGTAAAATGGATATCATTCAAATAATCAGCCAGAGCAGCCTGAAATTCAAGGCTGTCCCTCATCAGAGTAATGTGCGTTTCCTTATGAAAGGGTAGGTAAATAATGTCAGGGTCTCGACCTGTCAGCTGCTGTATCCTGAACCGTCCTTTCTGAATCACCATAATGTCCATCTCCAAAGGAGTCGTAATTGTTTTTGTAAAGGTGTGTGATAAGAAAATCCATTCCAGGGTAACTAATTGGTGTGATTCTGTCAATTGAGCAAATAGCCCATAAGGCTGGAATTTCGTGTGAATCACAAAAAATAGAAGAGGCAAGTGTAAGATTATACGTCCTGCTTGGGAAGCTGTAAGTTTTTGAATTACCAATGCCAATTCCTGTTTTGCTTTGTCAGAAAGGATTCGAGGCGAAGTTAAATCTGAATCCCCCTTCAAGGTGTTAAACAGGGTACTTAAATCTTCAGTAGAAATACCCAGCACAGGACGAATCCAATTAATTGTCCCTAGTAGTTGCTGCAAATCATTTAATGTTGAGATATTGTTTACCAAACGAAGTTGTTGTGGCCGTAAGGTTCTGGTAAACAGTACCCATCCCAAATACTTCCAGGGCGGTTCTGTTTGTATTTTTTCTGGGGAAATATGAAGCCCAAATTGTTGTAAGGAGTCTTTTAGATGATTTACAGTTTTCCTCAGTTCTGTCTGTGTCAAAGCTGCAATGAGAATGTCATCCATATAATGGTAAATAAGAGACTGTTTAAAAATACTTCGAGTCGGCTCTATTGCAGCAGAGACCACTAACTGACAAATTGTGGGACTGTTCATCATGCCCTGTGGGAGAACCTTCCTTTCTGCTCATCTTTTTTCTTTACTGTCGGCTTTGGGCAGTTCTTTTTAATATGCCCCATTTGATTACACTCAATACATTTCATTTCTGCTCGTCCCACAACGAGTTGCTGAGCCAAGGCACTTGCAAGTAAAGTAGCTTTATGCTCTTCAGAACCCACATTCTGACAGGCTTTAATAAATTCTGTTATACTTTTGTAAGAGTTTTTTAGAGGGCCCAAAATTCTCTGACAATCTGCATTTGCATTTTCATAAGCCAATTGTAATAACAGCGTTTCTACTGTATTTTCATCATCAATCTGCCTGCTCAGTGCTGTTTGTAAACGATCAATAAATGTAACATAGGGTTCTTGAGCTCCTTGCCTGACTGCCGCAAAAGAGGGCTGGCGTTTCCCTGCCTCCGGAACGCGTTTCAGGCACTTTAAAGCCAATGCAGAGATCTGTTGTAAACGCTGCCGAGGTAACCGTGCCTGTACCTCTGGTGTCTCATACTGATTAACTCCCAAATATTCTTGCCTATTTTCCAAAGTGTCTGCAGAAACAGCCTCCTGGTACTCTGCCAGCCACACTGAATATTGTGCAGGTGTTAAAATCATCCGTAAAAGTGACTTCCAATCATGTGGTGTCATAGTATAGGATTCCCCAATGACTGTTACTAAATTTGAAGTATAGTTACTGTGCAAACCATAGTCTCTCACCACAGCCCGTACTTCCTTAATCATTTCATAACTAAGGTAGCGATACTCAGGAGAATGATTTGGACGATAGATTACCGGCATCGCCGTCAGCATGGCAAAATCTCCTTTATGAGCAGCTTCCTCTCTACAATTTTCTGCCAGCGTTTTGTATTTCGTTACATGAGACTCTGATGCCTTTTCAGCAAAGCCAATAGGTGGCTCGGCAGACGCAGGATACGGAGGAGCTGTTGGTGTTAACTGTGCTCCGTCCGTAGCCGCTGCCGCTGCTGCTGCCGGCTGCGAGACCCCCCGCACCGAAGGGACGGCTGCAGCCGTTTCTTTTACCGATGTTAATGGTGGGTATAAATTGGACTGTATGTCTAGATCTGTGAAATCAAGATCGTAAGGATCGTCTGATTCTCCAGAGACTGTTTCATATACAGGCTCCTGTTGCTCCTTCACATCCACTAAGGTGTTAATAGGAGTGGATGCCAGAGATTGCAAATACTCCTCTGCAGGCTGGAGTGCAGAGACTGCTGTAAAAACAACCCTCCACGTTGCTTCTAAATCCTTTAGAATATCAGACTGCAACGTGTTCCGTTTTTGTATTTCTACTCCCACTTTCGCCCAAATCTTTGCATCGTAAGTCCCTGATACAGGGAACCAGGTACAGTTGTCTTTGATCCATACTAATAACTGCACCAATTTCGCTAATTGGACCTTATAGCCCTGTTCGCGTAATATACGCTGTAATACCTCAGTGTAGAGCTTATGCTCTTGGGAACTAGCCTGTCCCATGTTTATTGCGATCGCGGAACTCACTGATTCTGGGGACTCTCCGGTCCTGGGGATTCTCCGATCCTGGGGATTCTCCGATCCTGGGGACTCTCCGGTCCTGGGGACTCTCCGGTCCTGGGGACTCACTCTCCGGTCCTGGGGACTCACTCTCCGGTCCTGGCGCGCGCTAGCCCCTGACAATCCTTCGATCAGAGTCGCCGCCGCTTCTTCGTTAATCTTCAACCTTGTTCGGGCGCCATTTGCGGCGGGCGGCAAGGAAGGCACAGACTCTGAGATCGAGGATGCAAGGGCCTGAAGCCGAAAGGCCTAAGGCTTTTTATTGTTATGCTACTACCCTATTTAACTGCTACAATGCAGGAGCCAGACTAGGCAGTTCAAGATAACATCAACATTCACACGCTAAGCACTCACCACCCATTCTGGGAAGAGCCAGTGTTCTGGACTCAAAACATCAACAACCATTCCTTGTTTTCAGCTCTGTGTTCAGAACTGACCTTCCACACATGTTTACTTCTTTCATGCCTCAAAAAGCCCTGTGAACTGGTCTCGGCTCCTTTATCTTAGAAGCAAGCAAAAACTATTCTCAGTGCAGTGTTCCCAAGCAAATCTTATGTTCCCCAAGTAAAGCACAGCTGTTTGCAGACTGAGGGTCTTCCACAGCCAGTATCTCTTTTTCAGTTGGAGTGTAATTGGCCTCGGAACCCTTGTATCCTCGACTCCAAAATCCTAGGGGTCGACCTCGAGTCTCCCCTGGCACTTTCTGCCAGAAGCTCCAGGTAGGACCATTGTCCCCAGCTGAGGTGTAGAGCACATTTTTAACATCTTGTCCCGTACGGACTGGTCCAAGGGCTACTGCATGCACAATCTCTTGTTTAATCTGTTCAAAAGCCTGTCGTTGTTCAGGGCCCCACTGAAAATCATTCTTCTTTCTGGTCACTTGATAAAGAGGGCGTACAATCTGGCTGTAATCTGGAATATGCATTCTCCAGAAACCCACAACGCCTAAGAAGGCTTGTGTTTCCTTTTTGTTAGTTGGTGCGGACATCGCTGTTATTTTGTTGATCACCTCTATCGGGATCTGGCGACGCCCATCTTGCCATTTAATCCCTAAAAACTGGATCTCCCGGGCAGGTCCCTTGACCTTACCTCTTTTTATGGCAAAACCAGCTTGCAGAAGAATTTGGATTATTTTCTCCCCTTTGTCAAAAACTTCTGCTGCTGTATCACCCCACACAATGATGTCATCAATGTATTGCAAATGTTCTGGAGCTCCACCCTTTTCTAGTGCAGTCTGGATCAGTCCATGGCAAATAGTAGGACTGTGTTTCCACCCCCGGGGCAGTCGATTCCAGGTATACTGGATACCTCTCCAGGTAAAAGCAAACTGTGGCCTGCACTTTGGTGCCAAAGGAATAGAGAAAAATGCATTAGCAATGTCTATGGTGGCGTACCACTTGGCTGCCTTTGACTCCAGTTCGTATTGAAGGTCTAGCATGTCTGGCACAGCAGCACTCAGAGGTGGCGTAACTTCATTTAGGCCACGATAGTCCACAGTTAATCTCCATTCTCCATCAGACTTTCGCACTGGCCATATAGGACTATTAAAGGGTGAGCGAGTCTTGCCAATCACTCCTTGATTTTCTAATTGTCTAATCAGTTTATGAATGGGGATCAGGGAGTCTCGATTGGTGCGATATTGTCGTCGGTGCACCGTGGCAGTAGCAATTGGCACCTGTTGTTCTTCAACCTTCAGCAACCCCACAACAGAAGGATCTTCTGAGAGGCCAGGCAAGGTAGACAGCTGTTTAATGTCCTCAGTCTCTACAGCTGCTATACCAAAGGCCCATCTGTACCCTTTTGGGTCCTTGAAATACCCTCTCTTGAGGTAGTCTATGCCAAGGATGCACGGAGCATCTGGGCCAGTCACAATGGGGTGCTTTTTCCATTCATTTTCAGTTAGGCTCACTTCGGCCTCCAATGCAGATAACTCTTGAGATCCTCCTGTTACTCCTGAAATACTGATAGGTTCTGCCCCTTTATGATCCGATGGCATTAGGGTGCACTGTGCACCAGTGTCTACCAGGGCTCGATACCTTTGTGGTTTTAATGTGCCAGGCCATCGAATCCACAGTCCAATAAATCCGGTTGTCCCTCTCCTCCACCTGGCTGGAGGCAGGGCCCCCCTAATTAAGAAATGGATTCGTGCTGCTCACAGGGACTGGACCTTCATTTCTCCTATTCACACTTGGGAAAAAATGATTTGAGGCCCATCTACCCTGACTGGGGTCCTGCTCACTGGTAACTGGAGCAGCCATCCTCCTAGGAAAATTCCCTCTGGTATTTCTTTTAGCTTGCAACTCACGTACTTGTGCCTGTAGGGTACTGGTAGGTTGTCCATGCCATCTGCTCATGTCCTCCCCATAACCACGCAGGGCAAACCACAGGATACCTCGTGATGTGTTCCGTTTCCTTTGAGCTGGTCCTGTAGGAGAGCGTTTGCTCCTAACAGCTGCAACGCGCGCCTGTGTAGGTAGAGAGTCAAGTTTATTCTCTATCCTGGACAGTTTGTCTGACAGTTGTTTAAATGAGTCCTTGTTCTCCTTAGTCAGTTTTTCCACAGCCGAGATGCGTGCCTGCAGTGGGGAAGAAATACTATCTTCATACTGTCGCATACAGTTAGCCATTTCGCCCACACTAGGTCGTGCCATAGCATCTTCTCCCCATACTAATATTGACAACGTATGGGTATGTGTCGGTGGAGCATTCTTCACAACCTTCCGGAACATGGATCGGTTGCTTTCCACTTCATCAGAATCTACAGGATCTACAGTGTCCCATGGGTGTCTATAAATGATCTCTTGCACAGCCAGTTCTCTAAGGTAGTTAATACCTTTTTCTATAGTGGTCCATTTGCTTAGGTGGCTCATAACATCATCTTTATAGGGATACCTGCTCTTTACAGCTGACAAGAGTCGCCTCCAGAGACTGACAGTGTTTGACTTTCTTGCGAGCGCCTTATCAATACCACCATCTCTGGACAGGGATCCCAACTGTCTGGCTTCTCTGCCATCTAATTGCATGCTGTCTGCCCCATTATCCCAGCATCGGAGCAACCAGGTAATAATAGGTTCACCGTCATAACGGCTGAAGTCTTTCCTTATATTTCTCAGGTCCTTCAGGGATAAAGAGTGGTAGGTTATCTCTATGTCCGAGTCCTCCTCTTGTGATAGTTCTGCTTTAGAAGGACCTTTCTTCTGTGATGGGTCTGCTTTAAAAGGACGATCGAGGAAACCCCCATCTGTGTCAGGCCCTAACTCTGCCTGAGAAGGGCCCTCACCTGGGTCATATGATGGCTCTGCCTTAGAAGGCTCTGAGTCATCATCCTCCTCTTCATGAGCTGATTTCTTTTGGTATTTCTTCCTGGTTACAGGAGCAATTGGTACAGATTCAATAGATGCTGGAGTCTGAGTAGATGCAGTGGCTGTCGTGGGAGTGCTGAGAGTCTGAGTAGCTGCAGTGGCCATCTTGGGGGGTGTAGCAGTTGTGGTACAGGCTGCCAAGGTTTCAGTGGGTTTAGTGGCTGTAGCGGCAGTACACACTGTAGGATCTGAGGTGGCTGCATAACACCTACAACTGTCCCTGCACCGATATTTAATCTTATCCCACATCAGAAACACATTCAGGACAACCAAAAATAAAAACATGCCACCTAGACAGCACCATCCTAATTTCGCAAAATCTAGTGGAATCAGCTTGGCAGAAAAGGAGAAGGTATTATTTCCCAAAGTAAAACTGGAAGTGTAATCATTAACAGAATCAGCTAAAGGATGCCTGGAGCGTGCAGATGAAGTTGCTGCTACTGATTCGTGATTAAAGCTGCCCATCATCGTGTCATAGAGATAAGAGATCGGAATAGTAACTGCCCAGTTTATCACAGCATAAATCAGTATCGAACCCCATACCAAAACAATACATTTTGACCAGCGCCCACTACTAAACTGCATGTAAACATTCATAAGAAGCAAGCAATAACACAGTGCCCACGGCAGGTAAGGCATCATTGCAATACTCAATTGTGAAAGAAACTCCATAAAAAGATGAGATAACACAGCATTCAAAAATGACATCACCATCTTCACTATCTGTTTTAACTTTCCAACCCCTCGTAAATCTCAAAGGAAGAAATCTGATATTTTCTCAGCTGAGCTCTCTGGGTCTCCTCCCACCAGAGCCAGGATTCAACTTATCAGAACAACCTGTTGGAGCTTCTCTCATGCCCCACGTTGGGCACCAATAAATCTGTCACAGTTTAAAGCTGGGCTAGCTATTAACCAGGTGGCAGATGCTCTCTGTTAACCCTCTTCCCCCCCCCCCCCCCCCCCCCCCCCCCCCCAAGGGAAAGGGAAAAGGGAGAGAGACTTATGGGTTGAAAAGTTAAAACAGTTTTAATAAACTATAATAATGAAAAAGAGTATAATAACAATAATAATAGAAATAACCAAATATATACAAATATGTACAAAACCAAGACTGAGAGCTTGGAAATCCTCCTCAGGCAGAGTTGCTCCCCCCAGCACAAGCAGAGGGGAAAATGCAGTACCTTCCCCCAGCACAGGCAGAAGGGAAAATGCAGTAGCTCCACCTAGCACAGGCAGAGGGCAAAATGCAATAGCTCCCCTGCCATCACACCTGCAGGCTTTTAACTGGAGATTTGGCAAAGCTGGTACCAATCAGTGGGAGACAGGAGGGCCCCTCCCTCCTGGGCCCCACCTCCAGGAGGCAGTGGGTTAGTGATAAGCAGGAAAGTGAGAATGACATGTATGGGATGGAATACCTTGCCGGTCAATCCTGGGTCACCTGCCCCGTCCACTCCTCCCTGCAGGTACAACCCCCTTCGGCTCTTCACTCATAAGCAGTGAGGAATTTAGCAGTGACCTTGGTTTCTCTAAGACTAATTGGCCTGGTTTGGGCCAAACCAGGACACGTGTCTAGTGGGGGTCCCCTTAAACGGATCTGAAAGCAAAAATTACCAAAGGGTTGATTCCTAATTTGTGGGGATAGGGATTGGCCAAGGTTGCCCAGTAAGAAGGTGGGAGGTCCGTGTACTGTAAGCAAATTAAGTCTACTAATGCCTATGCAAAAAATCATACTAACCTACATAAGGCCAGGCAAAAAAGAAGTGTCACTAACATAGGGATAGAATGTAACGATGCTGCCCAAGGGTTGACGCAATTGCGAAATTTAGCTTGCTGGGTTGCAAAAAGAGCTAACCAAACTTCTAGAGTTTTAGAAGCATTAGCCAATGATGTAGATAGTATTCGACATGCTACCTTGCAAAATAGAGCTGCTATAGATTTTTATTATTAGCGCATGGTCATGGGTTCTTAGATGTCTGTCTGGGTCACCTAGGATTCAGGGGATGGCTGACAGGATTGATAAAGATGAGACTTATGGGATTGTTTGTAGTTTGTATCATCATGCTTGTGTTACCGTGTTTGTTTTCTTGTTTGCAAAGGGCCCTGCAATGGATGATAAACACGGCCTTTTTCGTTGAAAAACAAAAAGGGAGAATTGAGGGATTGGACTGGGCTGCTGGTGGCCCTGACCTTGAAGTAAGTTAGCAAGAAAACAGGATGTGAGAAAAGATACAGAGTGATATTCCAGCTGCCAACTATGGACACGTGGCCAGCACCTGATGGCCGATCAGCGGTTGTGGTCGGGCGCGTGAACAGCGAGTGCAACCAATCATAAAGCTAGCCAGCTAGAGGGGGAGGGTATAAAGAATGGAGCAAAATAAACGCAGGTGCTCTTTTTGCTTTTGCTCTTGCTTTGCTGCCTGCTTGAAACTATCCTTCTGTCTCCTATTTTTATTTGACTGCCGTGACAAATATAACGACACTTTTTGATCAGAATTTCAATGTTTTTATGGTGGCTGTACACTGTGAAGTTTATATTATTCCCGATAAATGCCAAAATATTAAAAAAAAGTTAGGTTTCTAAGAAAGATTGTCTGTTCAATGTATTTCTGCATATATGTATATGCACACCTACTGGTGCTCTGGTCATTCAGTATCAGAATACTTAAAACTCCATTTAGACTTACTTCTTAACGAGTGCCTTCATTTTTCATGAGGCACATGAGATTTTCTTCAAGACTTTGTTTCATGTCTATGTTATGATCTGATTACCTGTGCTGTGATATCTGGTTTTCTTTAACATATCTCCAACAGTTGACCAAAAGGGGGTGCTAATAGATCAAAGTCAGATATGTTGCATAAAGAGGTTAAGCCTTTTTTCGTGCAATAAATTAAAAAAAATCTCAGCTACTAAATTAGATCAGGTAAATATACAACACCCAGATGTGAATACTTGTAACATTCCAGTAACAGCGTTGCTATTTATGGAAAGCAAATTCATGCCTTGTAAATATGGCTGCTTTTCACCTTCCACTAGGCATGTGGGAGATTCTTCATGACATTTCCAGAGGCTCTGTAGCAGTCATTCTCTTCTGTAAGACTTAAATGTATTTTTCCACTTATGTGGTTAAACAAACAAAAACATATAGGGGTTAAGCATAGGTTATTTAGCAGATATTTAAGAAGATCAAATTTGTTGCATTTTAGAGATTGAATAGAGATATCCAAAATTACCAAGATAAATGTTTAAGTCAGATGCCTTAATTTCCTTCATCCAGATATCACAGAAGACTTTTGCTGTCCATTTTTTTACTGTTTGGTTTCTCCAGTTCAACAGAACTGGTTAACGGCGTCAACAAAGCTGGGGCCTCTAATGTAAGAAGAGAAGAGGAGACTGTCCCCTGAAACAAGAAACTCTGCTACATCCTTATCCCACAGTGGGATAAGATGGTCAAGAGACGTGAAACTGGTGTAAATATTGTAGTGAGGACTGGAGAACTTAAAATGGCTTCTCAATGGACCCCTCTGTTTGTGTAGCAGAGATGTGGAACCCATTTGTGACTTTGCTGGAAGAGGAGTACATGCTTCTCATGGAAGACACATATGTGGTTAGATGATCACAGGATGTGTTTTTCCAAGATATGCGAAACCTATAGAAATTTTTGAACTCTCCAAATTCACATTTTCACTACTAATCATCAATTCCTTCCTTGTTACTGAGCTAATGGAAGAGTATTTTTACAAGTATTTAACAAGAAGAGCACGTAGTGTATTCTTTGCCAAGTTTCTACTCTTGTCTCTCTACTCAGTATAAAAGAAATTTAGATTTACTGTCAGTCGCCGAGGGGAGCTGCTCCGGAGCCGGCCCGCTCCCGCAGCGGAGCGGCAGATCTCGGCGCCCAGGGGCTTTTCCTGAGGTAAGGAAACGCCAGGGCAGCGGCGAGAGTTGCCCAGAGCCGGCAGCTCTCGCGGAGAGTCGCTGACCAGGCAGGGGCGTTGCCAGAGCAACCGCGGCCCCTCCTACAAAAGGCAGCCTTGGGAGCGCCAGCGACCAGAGCGGGCAAACAGAGCGTGGCGCGGTAGTTTGCGCGGGAGGGAGCCACAGGGAGGGTGCAGACGCCCTACCTGACCCTCAAGGCAGGATGGTGAGCACTCGCCTGAGAGCAAAGGCTCCAGCTCCGGCTTGGGGATCTGCACCATCGACCCCAGCTGTGACTGATGCCTCCACCCAGACAGAGCTGCTGAAGGGAGAGGCTGGAGCACAGGCCTCAGGCTGTGATAAGTGCCTTGATCTTTTGCCTGGGGCAGGGATGGGCAGTAGCAGACCTGTCTGCATCAGGTGTGCTCAGGTGGAGGACCTCCTGCAGCAGGTGGCTGAGCTGCAGGAGGTAGTGAGGAGGCTGCATGACATCAGGGAGGCTGAGAAGGAGTTGGTGTCCTGGTTTGGCCTAAACCAGGCCAATTTTCCTTCCAGTGATTTTTCCTTTCAGCTAAGTCTCTTCTAAGTAACTGCACTTTCTGAAACTAACTGCATGTTTTGCAGACAGTGTCTGCTTCTAGGACTGATAACGCTCGAAGTTTGTAGTTATCACTGAGGCACCAGTAGGGATGATACGCAGAAAGGCTCTTGCTGTATTTATTCTTAGAGAAACCAAGGTCATTGCTAAATTCCTCACTGTTTACGAGTGAAGAGCCGAAGGGGGGTCGCACCTGCAGGGAGGAGCGGACAGGGCAGGTGACCCAAAACTGACCAACGAAGGTATTCCATCCCATACACGTCATTCTCAGTATAAAGCAGGGGGATCACAAGGGTCTCGGCCCCTTCTTCTTCTCCCTTCTCGTCTATTCTGCTATGGCCGGTGTCCAAAGAGGACTCCGACTGTTTTCCTGCTGCCCCCGATCCCAATCCATGCAACCTTGAATCCAGTTCCCGTCCATCGCTGGGCCCAGCCTGGGCCTTCCCAGAGCCTGCCCTGCAGTGCCGGTGGTGACGTGACTGACATCAGGGTAGCTCGATCTTTGTTTTGTATATATTTGATTATTTTTATTATTATTATTATTACTCTTTTTCATTATTATAGTCTATTAAAACTGTTTTAACTTTCCAACCCGTAAGTCTCTCTCCCTTTTCCCTTTCCCTTCTGGTGGGGGGGAGAGGGTTAATAGAGAGCATCTGCCACTGGTTTAATAGCCGGCCCAGCTTTAAACCGTGACAGTTGGATAACGGGGTCCAAGCGCAGTCTGCAGTGGCCCCGCAGTCCATGGCCAAACAGCTGAAAACCCCCCCAGTGGCACACACAGAAGGAAGGGGGGAAAAAACTGCAGAAGGAAGGTTGCAAAGGCAAGGACTAGCAGAAGGAAGAGACTTCCCCCAAAGCCTGAGGTGCCTTTGCAGAACCGCTTCACTCCTCTGCAATCTGAGGAGGAAAGACCCGCTGCATCAGGAGAGACGCTGGAGCTCAGTAAGGCAGCCCAGTGTGCTCCCCATATAACGACCAGTGCTACCAAGAAAAAGCGACAGGTGATAGTGGTAGGTGACTCTCTTCTGAGGGGCACAGAGGCACCCATCTGCCGACCTGATGCGCTGATGCGCTCTCTAGAGAGGTGTGCTGCTTACCGGGGACTCACATCAGGGATGTCACGGAGAGACTACCGAGCCTAGTACAGCACACGGACTATTACCCGCTGCTGCTGTTTCATGTGGGCACCAGTGATACAGCCAAGAGCAGTCCAAGGCATATCAAGGAGGACTACAGAGCCCTGGGAGCAGTGGTAAAGGACTCTGGGGCCCAGGTAGTTTTCTCATCAATCCTCCCAGTCAAAGGGAAGGGGACTAAAAGGGACAGTTGAATCAGGCAAATCAACACATGGCTACAGGACTGGTACCACAGCCAGGGGTTTGGCTACTTAGATCATGGGACTTGCTTTGAGAAACCTGGTCTACTGGCAGCTGATAAGGTCCATCTGTCAGAGAAGGGGAAGACCATCTTGGGTCATAGGCTTGCCAAGCTGGTAAAGAGGGCTTTAAACTAGATTTTCCAAGGGAGGGGAACTTCGGTCCAACCCAATTCAGCCAGTCTGATGCCAGGGCCAGCAATAGGTGCCCAGAGCCTAGACAAGGATGGCAGTTCAGCAGGAGAGCGCCGGAAGAACAGCGGAAAGGAATTTCAGGCAGTAAGTCAGCTTCCTCGGGGCCCCAACTGAAATGCCTCTATGCAAACCCACGGAGCATGGGGAACAAACAAGAGGAACTAGAGACGTGCGCATACCTGCAAGGCTACGACCTTATTGGCATCACAAGACAGGGGTGGGACAGTTCTGATAACTGGAGCATTGGAATGGAGGATGTCCTGGTTTCACTGGGATTTGATTTCAGTTTGTGGCCAGCCATGATGATCAAGGCCCTCAGTAGTTAAATCCAGGGCAGCTGACCCTGGCTGGCCCACAGGTGTATTCTATATCATTGACATCAAGCTCAGTATAAAAGAGAGGGTTTGCTGAAAAGAGGTGGGGTTTTTGTTGCTTCTTTTTCCTTCTCCCTGTTTGTAGTTGTGATTCCTGGAGCAACTTGCCAGTGATCTGTGGATAAGTGTAGTTTTGTCTCTTTTGTGTTGTCATTTATGTTGTTTTCTTCATTTTATTAAATCTGATTAACTTCATCCTACAAGTCTCCTCCTCTTTTTTCCCCATTCCCTTCCTCATTTGGGGAAGGGACATTGGGTGAGAGAAAAACTGTTATTATTTAGCCCCAGGTGTGGGCTAAATGAAGACAGTTTATTTGACACCCAATGTAAATAGATCACTTGGGAGAACCATAGACTTTTGCTCTACGAGTCTCAGAGGGTTCAAGTTTTCACAGATTTGACTGGTTTTGGTACAAGCATTCATCATGTTGGTATCAGTAGCAGGGCCACTGGGTGGCATTCTCTGGTGTTTAGTTTTACAGTCACTTTTGGGATGGCCACTAAAATGTGTGGTTTGGCTATTGTTTGTTACTGGTTTTGTGCAGTTTGTCACTTCTGGGCATGGACTTAAAGGTATCACTCTGCTATGTGGTTTGGCATTGGTTTATGGTATTATGAATTTGTTTGGAACTGGGACCATTTCTGATTTCTATGGAATGGGAATGAGTGACCTGTATGTTCTTTTTCCCTTGAAGTGGATCTCGCTGGCTGTTGAAAACTTTGAATACCTGTGGGATGTCTTGACCACCATGCTCATATTGTCAGGCCTTTTGAATGTTGTTCAGTTCTTGCTCTTGCTTCAACATCAGTATAAGGGCAGATATGGCACAGCTGCTGCAACCACTGTAGCAGACACCGCAGCTGCCCCAGCACCCACAACGGGAATCGCAGATACTCGGACCCTGCCAGTCCCTACAGCAGGCACCCAGGCTACCCCAGAGACTATTCAGATCTCCGCACTGGGCAGCGCGATCACCCAACTCCAGGAAGCACTTGCTGCGATGACCCAGACGTTGGCAAAAAAGGGCTGCAGCTAATCAGCCCCCAGTGATGGGTGATGCAGCTAACCTAGGGACTCAAACAGTGCTAGTATCAGTCGCCCCTGTACAGAAGATGAAAACCACAAAAAGAGCAGGTTGTGATGGCCAACCAGGGACATCACAGGAGGACGAGCCAGAGGTAACGACTCAATCCCTATCCCTGAGTGAGCTGTGAGACATACGTAGAGATTACAGCTGTCATGAAGGCGAGCAGCTTGTTACTTGGCTGCTCTGCTGCTGGGATAAGGGAGCCAATGGTCTCAAGTTAGATGGTAGCTGTAGGTAGATTAGGGTACGGCGAACGGAAAATCTCGGGCTGTAACGGAAGGTAGGCGTCGCAAAAGGAGCAGGATGTGTCATTATCGTGCGAGATCGTACGGGACAAGACGACTATATAAGGCTGTTGCGCAGTTAAATAAACGCCATTTGTTGCATCCTCACATTGGTGTCAGTGCTCAATGACCCTGGGGTGCGGATAGCCTCAGGCCAGCCAGCAACCGAACGGAGCTTGCCGCAGACAAGCGGCAACAAGTGGTGACCCCGACGTGATTGCTGGGCTGGCGGACCGCAGGGGGTCGGAGTGGGTTTGCGAACCATGGAAACCTTGATAAAGGTGATTTCGTTACTGGGTGGGGAATTTAAGATTTCTGTGAAATCAAAAGACGTAGCCCAGTGTGTGGACCGTCTCGTTAAAGTGGGGGGGGTGGTGGCAGGACCGGCTGATTGTTTACAGCTGAATACCTGGGAGCGGTGCTCGATGCAGCTCGCTGAGAGAGCTATGGCAGCGGGTTCTGCCAAAAAATTAAAAACATGGGGAGTTATCTTGCGGCTGCTACGGGCTGCGCGGGAGGACCGGGCGACATGGGATGCGGCTCGGACGTGTTTACATGGGGTCTACCCTGACCAAGACAGAAGTGGCAGTGGTGAAACTCCTCCAACATATACTCTCTGAGAGAGGAATTAAATATGACGAAGCTGCGTTAAAGCAGTTACTGTTTTGGGCAAAAGATAAAGGACATTTTACAACCTTTAATGATGTCTTTGAAGTGCCTTTATGGGAGAAGATTGGTGACTCTCTCTGGAATGCGGTGTCAAGTGGTGATAAGGAAGCCTTTAAATTGTCTGCTACATGGAGGCTGGTTAGTGAAGCGTTCAAAGGAATAAAGGCAGAGAGAGAAGTCACAGATACAGCTTTTATGGCTTTAGGACCACAGGCGCCTACTACCCCCTCACTGTTTGTGGGACCAACACCTCCCACGGCCCCGGTGGCTGTACCGGTGGCAGCTCCTTTATCACCGTGGGTACAGACGGCTCCGAAAAAAGCTGAGGAGCGGGGAGCGAGTAAAATAGATACAGATCCATTAGAACCGGTAGTGCGCCCTAAAACACAAACTCGATTTGAACTAATTGATTCAGATGCTGCATAGGAGACTTGGCAGAAACCCCCTCCGAAACCCCCTCCCTCTCATTGATCTCTCTACGGATGAGGCTGAGCAGGAGGACAAGAAGGAGGGTAAACCTGCTTTGTACTCACCTTTACTGGATTCGCCATTTACGGAGTCAGCAGTACCAGAGTCACAAGGACTTAAAGGACTGTTACCATCACGAAATGGACACGAACTTGACATGACAGAGCTTGGTAGACGACTGGAAGAATTAAAGATGGAATTGCAGCAGCATCGTTCAGCCAACGCCTCGGGACACGTGACTATGTCTCCCCCAAAACCCCCCTCTGTGTTCGGGACAAGTATTAGGGCCACCTCAACCTCCTTTACAACTCCCTACTCCACCTTTAGATCAGGGCGGGGGGGGAGGTTTGCGTCCATCTGGTAATGTGGGAGGTGAGGGAGAGGGTCAGCGTCCGCCCGCGTATACAGGGGAAGGGGGGGAGGTGAGGGAGGAGTGAAATGGAAAGGGGTCATTCGAGATGCGTTATTAGAAGGAGTTATAATTCCACAAGCATATCCGGTAATTGTGGGTGCGGGTCCTGAGGGGAGAAATATTTGGCAACTGTTAGATTGGAAAATTGTAAAAGAAGCATTGTTACTACAGTTAGCGAAGGACAACACAGATGAGGACTGCAGAAAAGTTGTTGCAGGGATGGCAAATCGTAACCCCACCTTAACTGAACTAATGGATGCTTGTGAGAAAGTAGGAACCACCACATTTCAGATGGAGTATTTAGCAAAAACTTTTGCGGCGGCAATTAAGGTAGTTCATCGTTGTTATACATGCGAACAGGAAGGTCACTTTAAGAAAAACTGCCTTAAGAAGTTGAAGCTGAGTGGGAGAGATAACTCTGTTTTGATGTGTCATTGCTGTGGGAAGCTAGGGCATTTTGTGAAGCTGTGCAGGTCTCAGTATAATGCTCAAGGTCAGCTGATAACAACCAGCTGCAGAGTGCAGGGAAACTGGAGAAAGAACGCGGGGGGGGGGAAACTGTGTGCTGACACAAATGAATCTTCCCAACCAGTTCCAGGCCTAAGCAGTTAACTCGCAGCCCGAACCGCAGGGAGCGCAGGACTGGTATTTCCACGCAGGGTTAACCTGTGCGGCTGCCAAGCCTTGGACCTGTGGCAAACAGGGATAATGCTAATGCTGATTGTCAAAAGATCATTGAAGCTTTACCTGGAAAAACAGATTTGAATGTTATGATAAAGGCATGTGTAAATTGGGTACTGTGGAACATAAGGCTCAAGTTATGGCTGCGGCCGTACTTGGGGCTTACGTCGTCACAATTGCAGTCTCTATTCCAATTATTAACAGGGGACACAACTTTAACAGCACCACGACACACTACTTCAGAGGTACAGCAACTGATTACAGAAATAGAAAGCAGGCTACATTCCAAATTTGTACATCGTATTGATTTGAATTAGGAAATACAAATTATCACTTTGTTTGATAGGCAAATTCCGTATGCAATAATTGGTCAATGGAATTCAGAATGATCAGATTCGTTACAGAGCTATTGGCACAGATTATTCATCAAAGGACGGATGCGATGTCGGGAGCTTGTGGCCAGAGATCCTGCATCACTAACCGTTCCTATTGCAGCTCAATATTTTGAGTGGTGTATGGCTAATAGCTTTGCTTTGCAAACAGCTATGGAGAATTTCTCGGGACAGGTTGTTTACCACTTGCCCTCCCATCCTGTTATAAAATTGAGTGCGCAACTTCCAATTGCCACAGGAGTGTGGTGCGCAGACACTCCTGTGGAGGGAATTACCATTTTTACGGATGGATCTGGGAACACAGGCAAGACAGGCCTTGTCTGGTATTCTGATGGCAAGTGGGAATCTATGGTAGTACAACAAAAGGGTTCACCTCAGGTGGTAGAATTATGAGCTGTATTAAAAATATTTCAGAATTTTCCCATTCCCTTTAATTTGGTTACTGATTCAGCATATGTAGCTGGCATTATAAAGCAATTGGATAGATCTGTTATAGAGCATATATGTAATCAGTGTGTTTTTGAATTGCTGCGAGCTCTGTGGCAAGAAATTCAAATCCGAACTGCATTGTTTTATGTTTTACATGTAAGAAATCATACTAATTTGCCTGGGTTTATTGCAGAAGGCAATGCTCGAGTGGACTCTTTTTGGTTTTTCATCCTAAAACAACAATTTGTACCAGAGTGGAAGCAATAGCACAATTGCTTGTCAAAGTGCATAAAAGAATTACAGACATTACCGGACTAGACTCAGATGCTATCTATTTACCTATCAGAAAGGAATATCTACAGTGGTTAACAAATCAGTCAACTCTTTTTCAAGTGGCCTTACAGGACTTTACTGGACAATTGTTAACACATTTGCCAAAACATAAAAAGCTACAGTTTATTTGCAAACAGGATTGGGAAGAAAAACCTATCAGATCAGAGATACCTATGACTGGACTAACTGTTTTTACTGATGCAGGAAAGCGATCACATTCAGCAGTTATTACCTGACAAAAGGATGGACAATGGAAACATTGTAAATTCTCAGGACAAACTGAGGACTCATTGCAGACACTTGAATTTTTTGCGATATATCAGGTTTTTGTAAAATGGAAGGATTTACCTGTCAATATTGTAACAGACTCTCTTTATGCAGCAGGCATTGTAAATCGAATTGAAAGAGCTTTTATACGACCAGTGAAAAATATGCGACTTTACACCATTTTGCTACAGTTGCATCAAGCAATAAACCTCAGAGAGATACCTTATTTTGTCACCCACATTCGTAGTCATCAATTTGATCAAGATTTGAGCATTGGAAATAATAAAGCAGACACACTTGTGTCCTATACGCAAATATCACCAAATTTATTTGAACAAGTACACCTATCCCATCAATTCTTTCATCAATCAGCGAAAATGTTAGCGAAACAATTTCACCTCATCATGGCACAAGCACGTGAATTAGTTAGTGCTTATCCTAGTTGTCAGAAAATTGGCATTTGAATTGGAATAGGGGTAAATCCTCGAGGATTGAGTGCGTTGCAACTGTGGCAAATGGACGTTACTCACACTGCAGAATTTGGAAGGCTCAAATATGTTCATGTATCTGTTGATACGTTTTCACATGTAATATGGGCAACAGCACAAACTGGGGAAACAGGTCGTCATGTCAAATGACATTTACTTGCTTGCTTTACAAGTCTTGGGGTTCCACAACAACTTAAGACTGATAATGGACCAGCATACTGTTCATAAATTTTTCGTCAATTTTGTCAACTATGGGGTATTACACATGTCACCGGGATTCCTCATTCGTCTACGGGTCAGGCGATTGTGGAACGTGCTCATAGTACATTGAAACAGCTTCTGCAAAAACAAAAAGGGGGAGAGGAGACTGAACCTTCTGAGAGACTTGCAAAAGCTGTTTATGTACTTAACCATTTAACTTTAGCAGGAGATAAGGAGCGACCCCCAATTGTAATACATTGGGAGGCAGTTTGACAGGGAGCAAGCTATGTGCAAAACAAAGGCAAAGTGTGGTATAGGGAACCAGGTACTAACGAGTGGTTGGGACCAGGGGAACTATTACTAATGGGTCGAGGTTATGCTTCTGTCTCTACAGGCACAGGAGTACGGTGGTTTCCGATCAAGTGTATTATACCATATGTGGAGGTGGGATTTAGATCCGGAGATCTGACAGAGAGTAGCAGAAGACAGCAGGGCAATCAGGGATGCAGCAGGAAATAATTGGCTCAACAAAAGCCTGCAAGAATTAGGTGGATTGTCTCTAAAAGGATGGTTAGCCACATTATTAGAGGGAATAGTTTATGTAGTTGTGATTATAGTTATCATAGGGATCTGCATGGGTTGTGTTAAGACAATCATTGAGAATAGTATATGGAAGTAGTGAGATAATAAATCTAACTACTTCCAAAGGGGGAAATTGATACCGGATGGTTTAGCAACGGTTTAGCAAGAGTAGGCCTCAGAGTAGGCTCTAAAAGGCCTGCTCTGTGTTACCTTTAAACAGAATCAGCTTTCCTGTCAGTAGTTTTCCTTTCAGCTAGAATAATAGAGAATAACAGTATGTTCTGAAGTAAACTACATGTTTTGTAGATAGAGTTTACTTATGGGAATGTTTATAATAGGCATTATCCTACTTGTGTTACCCTGTTTGTTTGCACAGTTTTCTGCAAACATGCAACGAATGGTCAATACAGCCTTTGTGGCTCAACAACAGAGAGCAGGATTTATGGGTAACCAAGGCTGGGATTCTCTGACTGGGCTCTGCGAGACACACGGAACCAGGTTTGAGTAAGAAACAAAAACACAGAATTAAGATTCTTGGGGAGGGGGAAGGATTCCCAGACGTAATTCCTGTCAACTACCAATCTCACATTTTACATCGCCCTCTTTATTCTTTAAATCATTTTGCCCGGGGAGACCAAGAGCGTGCCCCAATTGAGTGACATTGGGGTCCAGGGGTGCCAGAAGTGGGCCCCCCCAGTCAAGGTTCGGTTCCCTGGGACAGCGGAGTGGGAAACAGGTTGGGAGCTGCTACATCACGGGAGGGGGTATGCCGCCATCAAACGGGCTGATGTTATACAGTGGGTCCCTACACGCTGTTTGCGCCCTGATTTAAAACAAAATCCTAACCCGAAGTAATATGTACGCTGTCCGAGCTTTATGTTTTGCAGGAGTACCTGTGGGGGAAGCCGAAACAGCACCAGCCTCGACCTTCAGACGTGAGGAGTCATGACAGTACAGAGAGTCTGGTAAAGCGGCGGGGCGCCAAGAAAGATGAGGAACGGCGGCCGTTGCTGAGTGAAACAAAAGCTTTGAACAATGCGCTTATGATTAGCTTGCTTTTGCTTTGCATCTCAGGAGTTGCAGGGGAATCTTACTGGAGAACCTGGGCTCATGATGTTGTATCCGCCAGCTACGCTTATGCTTTGACGCAAGGCTCCAGAATCAGCGATACGCTTTACTTCGCATGACTTGAAGCATGGGGAGGGGGAAACGTAGGTAGATTAGGGTACGGCAACCGGAAAATCTCGGGCTGTAACGGAAGGTAGGCATGGCGAAAGGAGCAGGATGTGTCATTATCGTGCGAGATCGTACGGGACAAGACGACTATATAAGGCTGTTTCGCAGTTAAATAAACGCCATTTGTTGCATCCTCACATTGGTGTCAGTGCTCAATGACCCTGGGGTGCGGATAGCCTCAGGCCAGCCAGCAACCAAATGGAGCTTGCCGCAGACAAGCGGCAACAGTAGCGAAGCCAAGCAGCTGGGACCAATGGCTAGAGAAGTGGGGATTTATAGGGGTCTTGCAAGTGGTACAGAGCCCCTCGCTCTCTGGCGGTGACTCCTGCAAAGTGTGAAGAACAGGTATCCCTTTAGGGATGATGTCATATACCCTCCAGGCAAGTAGACAACTACTGAGAGAGGAGTTAAGAATCTCAGGGAAATAGCTGTGCAGGAGCTGATTTTTGCTGACCTAGGGGACTCGTGTTGCCGCTTGTCTGCGGCAAGCTCCGTTCGGTTGCTGGCTGGCCTGAGGCTATCCGCACCCCAGGGCCATTGAGCACTGACACCAATGTGAGGATGCAACAAATGGCATTTATTTAACTGCGCAACAGCCTTATATAGTCGTCTTGTCCCGTACGAATTCGCACGATAATGACACATCCTGCTCCTTTCGCCACGCCTACCTTCCGTTACAGCCCGAGATTTTCCAGTCGCCGTACCCTAATCTACCTACAGACCCGCTGACACCACTAGACCCAGATGCACTCAAAGTTACCGGACCCATGTGGCACAAGTGGGTACAGACTGCACCACCGTCTTATGGCAACTCATTAGTGTTATTTACCTGGGCGGATGCTGATGCGCCAACAGTGGGCGACGTAGATAATCGGATGCGGTAATATGCAATCTCCTTTCCTTCACACGGGCCAACGTTTCCGTTGTAGAAAAACCATCCGACAAATTCACAGAATTGCTCTGTAAGGCTGTCGGGTTCCGGATTTAAGGTCCGCCTCCAAAGCAAATCTAGAAATAAATATGCAGACAGTCCCCGTCGGCCCCCCCTGCCCCCCCGAGAGAGAGAGGGGGAGAGAGAGACCCGCCTAATTAGTAAAAAAGGAGCAAATCTAGAAATAAAATGCAGTCAATCTCCCTCCCAAGAGAGAGAGATCCGCCTATTTAGTAACTCCAGTGCAGCCCACGTGCGGCGTGCCTGGTCCAAAGCAGACAGCCCGCGCGCAGGGCCCGCAAAAAATATAAATAATTCCAGTGCAGCCCACGTGTGGCGTGCCTGGTTCAATATCACCCGGAATGCTTAACCTGCCTGCAGGTAAAGCACCCCCAAAAATCCTGACCCGAAATATTAAAGATTTGTGATCCTTGAGTTTGGACAAAGCACAACCGAGGCACGGTATCAACAAACTTAACTCTGACTTTATTAGGTCCAACAATGAGGCAACTCAATATTCAAGGAAAAGAGAGAGAGAGAAAAAAGAAAGAAAAAGAAACAGAGAAAACAGTTGAAAGAGAAAGAATATTCACCACCCTGAGATCCAGCGGCGTCCCACAGGAAAATCCTTTGTTGTTAGTTGGAAGATGGCGGTGAGGGTCCCGCGTGGTCGAGCGATCCAGCCTCTTTTATAGAATTTTTCGGCAGAGTCATGTGACTTGGAGCCGTCAGTCAACAGTTTGCACCAATCACAGGTCCGAAGGCGGGACATGTCCGGTTCCTGCGCCGTAGGATTGGCCCCTTGCCAGGCTGTCACCGGAGACACACATCCGGAGGCGGGTGGAGGGCGGGCGTCTAGCTTATTGCATCATCGAGCGTTGCCGAGATCAGGCATTCCAGGCAGCCGCCACAAGATGTCGCCCGAGCACATGGTTTACGATTTTCTGAGACAATGCCGAAAGGAAGGGGACAGATCCCCACACCACCCCGTGGCTCAGAAATCGTCGACATATAGTCAGTAGTTCGATTCCAGGGGGTGTAGAAAAGTTCGATTCCAGGGGGGTGTAGAAAGGTTAGGACAGAAAAAGATAACAGGTTAAAAGAAGGAAAAGGGAAGAGACAAGGAAATGTAGAAAGGTAAGGATAGAAAAAGATAATAGGTTTTGAAGAAAGACAAGGGAAGAGTAAAGCATACAAGGAAATAAAGATAAGTCCAATGACTTGTGATTGGTATCATTCTAATAAACAGAATGAGTCACCTCTTCTTCTTTACAGAAGTCTAACAACAACAATATCATCAATAATGATAAATAGCTTTTGATAAAGTTATAGTGCAACTATAACATGTAAACAAAATGAGAAAAAGTTATACAATGTAACCACATTTCCATTATCATCAATTTTCAGGAAACAATTACAGTCATTTAACTTTGGCACAAACTCCTTCTTCTGTTAGCAGGTAATCGAGAACCAGCCAATCTTGATTGGCTCTCGAGCACCGCTGATTGGTTCATTGGTGTTTCAGGTTGCGGGTCCATAATACTTAATAATTCGTTGGGGATCATATAATTTGATTCCCAATTCTTAGCTGCCAATTTTCAGAAGTATGAAGAATGGTGGTATAACATACCAATATAACATACCCCAGCCCAATTTTTGGTAGTATTTTGTATGCATGGTGCCCACAAATCCAATAATGACCTTTCAGGGTCCGCATCCCATTTGCAAAAGACTTGGCCATGGTCTTGCAGGGCGGTAGTCCTTTGACTCAGATGGTTCCCAGGCCAAAGGGGTTCCCTGTCACACCACAGTTAATGCAATTAATTTAATTCCATCCCCATTTGCATTACCATGCTCCTGCTCATTGTTTCCAAACACAATTTGTACCTAATATTTCCCCAAAGTGAGTGTAATCAGTGGGGGACCAGAAAATCTTCTCCCACCAGGGACTGATTATAGCACCCTCCCTTTTGGGTGTAACTAATACAATAGTGACCAGGAGCAGGGTGTTGCATAGGCCAAGATGAGGGTGATTCTTTTCACAATCCACTCATGAGCAAGAGAAATGGAGATCCACAATCAACTTTTCAGACCAAATGGTCCGCCACACACCCAGCAATTAATAAGATTAAAAGCTTGAGTAACCAATTTTCCCAACAACAAGAACTCATTTTCCCATGTTAAACCTGAGAACAAGGAAGCAAGGTTCTCGCCGGGTAGGCTTTGAACAGTATAGACAAGACAACATACAACTGCCCAAAACAATTTGTCAATGGTGATAAAGGCATATTGCAAAGATTATTAAGGCTATACAATTTAAAACTATACATTCAATCAAAACTTCCATTAAATGTTGCTTTCTTCTTCTGCTTCTCTGAGCTTCTATCTTCTGACCTGCAAAGGAACAGAAAAAGAAACTTCTCGGTCCTCTTAGTGAAAGGACCGGGTGAGGTTTTGGTTAACCATTGTCTGGTGGAATAAGCTGGGGTCTTGGGAGTGAGCAAAACCATTCTTTTAAGGCTTGTGTTATGCTTTCCTCAGCGACAGGCCAGCCCCGAGCCCGAGCCTTACAGTAAAGATCCTTGGCTCCCATATGTCCTCGTCTGATATGCAGCCACTCCAATAATCTCTCCCAATTTTCTATTACTAGTTCATTTTGTAAGGGAGCTGGACGAGACAATTCACCTGCTCCACCATTCCATCGACCAGCCAGACCATCACCGCCCTGATGAGAGGCCACCCAGGCTATGGCAAAATTCCCTCGTTTGGCAATTCTTAAAATGTCCTGCCACTTTTCCTTTTGCCATACCGGTATCTGGTTGACTTCCCACCCATTTTTCTCCCAGAAACGAAGCCACTCGGTGCACTCCTTGGAGACAGTGAGAGAGTCAGTGTAGATGTATGTAGAGGGGTTTTTGGAGCAGAATGGTCATGTAATGAGCCAGAAGTATGAGAGTATGGAGTGAAGGCCTAGCTGCGTGAGAAGATTCATGTAGCTAGTGTCAACAAGCCGACCTTCGAGAGATGAGGAAAAACAGCAGCTGAGCAAACAAGAATTGAGGGAGTAGCCGGTGGGAGCCGAACACAGAGGAGAAGAAACAAGAACTGATGGAGCCAATTAAGGAAGGACCAGTGGCAGAGCAGTGACCAATCAACACATCAAAGAAGAGTATGTTTAGTAATATTAACGAATAGCAATGCACATGCTTACAGCCAGGGAAAGTACAAAATGTATAAAAGGGACAGCTTATGCTTAATAAATGTCTTCACTTTGATTCACATTGGATTTTGTGGAGGCGTGTTCCTTCTCCTCAGATGGTGACCCTGATGAGACGCTGATCGACGGCAAGTTCGGGGAATAGCCCAGAAGGAGGTACACCGGCTGGAGTACGGCTCAGCAGGTCTGAAGACCGGGGCGAGACGGAGGACGACTCGCAAGAAAAGAAAAGAACGTTGCAACGGGACACTTAGTGAGGTGAGCAGCCGGGGGAAAAAGGAGATGGGCCAAAATATTTCTAAAGAAGAAAGTGCGATAGTAAGGCTTCTCCTACATATCCTCTCTAAGAGAGGAGTGAAACATGATGAGCATTTGCTCCGGAGACTGTTAGTTTGGTGTCGAGAGCATGGGTTCCCTTCGGACCCCCAGAGCGCTTTTAAGGTGGACACTTGGGAAGATATTGGAAAGGGTTTATGGGAAGCGATAAGCAGTGGGGAAAAGGAGGCAATAGAACTGGCAACTGCATGGAGGGCTGTTCTTACTGCTCTTCAAGAAATGAAAGCAGAGAGGGCTGTTGCAGCAGGGGCTTTTACGGCTCTGCGTCCAACAGAGGTTAACCCTGGGGCGAGAGGTCTTCGTGTTTTTGGTCAGCCGCCAATACCGTTTTTTTTCAACCCCCTCCGCACCACCAGAAGAGCAGGAGAAAATTGAAATACCCCCTAAACCAACAGGGGAGCCCCCTAAACCGGAGGAAATGGAGGTTGATGAGCATCAGCCCGAGCCCACCCCCCCACCCTTCAAGCCTCCGCGAGCCGCCAATCTCGCAAATCGCGCCGAATACGAATATCCCCCTCTGCCCCCGTCGTCTCCCCCATCGCCTGCCGGTGGTCCAGGGAAATTTAAGGATCCGGTGGCTTGGGCGGAAAAATTGTTAGCAAAATTACAAGACCTGGAAAGACAGACGACCTTAACTGAGCGACAGCATAAGGAGGAGCAGAGGAGAGAAGAAGAAAGGGAACGCCTACGCGGGGGGGCCAGGGGGGCCGGGGGGGGTGCTGAGGCGGCTGGGACTAGCCGCATGAGAAATATGGATGGGAATGTTGGTATGCACTCTGTCATGGGGGACGGGGGAGGAGACGATCCGCGATTACGGTGGCGAGGAGTTATACAGAATGCGCTAGTGGAGGGGGAGATTCTGCCCACAGCTTTCCCAGTTATTTTGGGAAATCGGAGAGAACCACCGCGCTGGGTAGGATTACAGTGGGAGATTGTTAAGGAGGCACAGAAAGCGGTACAACAAAATGGGTTGCATGCACCTTATACCCAAGCATTTATAAATAGTATCTTTATGTCTACGCTTTTAACACCTTTTGATTTTAAGCAATTGATGGCGATGATTTTAACCCCGATGCAGGAACTCTTGTGGCGGACGAGGTGGCATGACGCAGCACAGGCTGCAGTGGTGGAAAACCTGGGGAGGGGCGATAATGATCCACTTTTAGGGATAACATTTGACCAACTGGTGGGAGAAGGGCAGTTTAGTGATCCACAACGACAGGCACGACTTAGACCAGAAGCCTTGGCACTTACTGCCACCTTAGCCCGAGAGGCTTTTAAAACCCTCCCAGAAGATGGGAAAGTAATTCCTGCCTATACAAAAATAAGGCAAGGTCCATCTGAGCCTTATATGACATTTTTAGAAAGATTGCGTGAAGCATTGGAAAGGGCATCGCTGACCGATGTAGCTCGAGAGGCGTTGCTAATGTCGTTGGCAGTCGACAATGCTAATCCTACTTGTAAGCGCATTTTACAGACATTACCCAAAAATTCTAGCCTGGCAGAAATGATGGATGCGTGTGAGCGCGTAGGAACAACGGAAGAAACAGCAGGATACATGGCGTCAGCCTTTGCGGCTGCGGTGAAACCTCTAGTACGATCAGGGAGAGGCGATCAGGGACCAAAATGTTACAACTGTGGCAAACCGGGACACCTTAAGGCTCAATGCCGAGTAAAAAGTCACGAGTTTGCAGGGACCTGCAATCGCTGCCGGAAATACGGTCACTGTGCAGATGAATGCCGATCTAGATTCACTAAGCAGGGAACTCGGCTGGGAAACGGGGGGGCGAGCGCGAGGAGACCCAGCGCGATGACACAAAACAGGTCTTCCACCCGGGCTGCCTGGATGGCGTCGCCGCCGCCACAAGAGGGAGTGCTGGGGTCGACATTGCCACAGCAGTAGAGGTGACTCTGATAGACCCGCAAGTACAATGTATACCCACCGATATGAAAGGCCCACTGGGTCGAGTGCCTTACTTATCGGGCGATCCTCTACGACCCGAAAAGGTCTTTTCGTTTTACCCGGTATAATCGATGCCGATTTTACAGGGGTCATATCTATTATGGTATGGACCCCCCTGCCACCAATTCATATACCCAAAGGATTAAAAATTGGACAACTGGTCCCCTTTAAATCAGCTGTGCCCACAGCTGGGAATCAGATAAGAGGGGCTGGGGGTTTTGGATCAACAGGCCAGGCTGACATTTATCTGGCAATGGATATCAGCAAGGCAAAACCAACAGAACGGGTAACACTAAAAGAACCTGGTGGGAAAACTTGCGTGGTAATTATGCTGATTGATACTGGAGCAGACGTTACAATAATCAGTCAAGCAGCGTGGCCTCATTCGTGGCCATTGGAGATCCCCCCTACGCCCATTTTGGGGGTCGGGGGAATACAGACCACTAAAATCAGTACAAATGTGATTTGTTGCAAATTGCAGGATGGGAGTACCTGTACAGTAAGACCATATGTGATGCCTGTCCCCATTTGTTTACTGGGGAGAGATGCATTAAGTCAATTAGGGGCACGTTTGGTAACTAACAGTGAGGGTTTTTAGAGGCGGCCATTGATGAAGGGCGACCAATCCTAAAACTAACCTGGAAAACAGAAACCCCAGTTTGGGTTGATCAATGGCCGCTGTCTGCAGAAAAAATCGCCCACCTTGAAAGCTTGGTACAGGAGCAACTGGAAAAAGGTCATATTGAGCCCACAACAAGCCCATGGAACACCCCAATATTTACTATTCCGAAAAAAAGTGGCAAATGGCGTTTGTTACATGACCTTCGAAAAATCAATGAGGTCATGGATGATATGGGAACCCTACAACCAGGGCTCCCATCCCCCAATATGATCCCTAAAGATTGGGACATTTTAATCATTGACTTAAAAGATTGTTTCTTCACCATCCCTTTGCACCCTGATGACTATCAGAAATTTGCTTTTTCGGTGCCATCAGTGAACAAAGCTGCACCTATGAAACGCTATCATTGGGTTGTGTTACCACAGGGAATGAAAAATTCACCGACAATGTGTCAAATGTATGTGGCCTGGGCACTTGCTCCTGTGCGAAGGAATTTTCCAAATTTGATTATATACCATTATATGGATGACATTCTAATAGCAGGGAAACAATTGGATAAAAAACAACTGATTAATACACTGCAGACTGAACTAGCAAAAGGTGGATTGCAAATAGCCCCAGAAAAGGTACAACAGGAGGAAAATTGGAAGTACCTTGGGTGGGAAATTACCAAAACAACTGTTAGACCCCAAAAACTAGAAATTCGTGTGAATATCAGTACTTTCAATGATGTACAAAAACTGTTGGGAGACCTCAATTGGGTGTGAACCCTGTGTGGTCTCACCAATGCTGAATTGGCACCTTTGATGCAATTGCTAAAGGGAGGAGGCGGTGCAGATGCCCCCTGCACATTGACACAGGAAGCTGAGCAGGCATTGAAACACCTGAGTACCAAAATAGCTATGGCATACACTCACCGTTGGGACCCAGATTACAGTATTGGAGTATTGGTTATCAATCACGATCGCCACCCCCTGGCATTAATTATGCAGTGGGTGACTGACAAGGATCCTCTACATGTGCTGGAATGGATCTTTTTGCCTATGCAACCAAAACGTACCATCACTACGAAAGTAGAGGCCATAGCACAACTTGTAATGAAAGGAAGGCAGAGGGTTGTAGAGATAGCAGGCGTCGAACCTGCTTTTTTGGTTATTCCACTGGTTGCAGAGTATCTACAATGGGCATTACAAAATTCCATACCATTACAAGTTGCGTTATTGGATTATAGGGGCGAGTTGAAGGTACATCTACCCCCTCACAAATACTCCTCTGTGCTGCAATTGGGTCAATGGGAGGAATTACCAAAAAGGTCAGAACGTCCGGTCAGTGGTGTCACCGTTTTTACAGATGCTGGAGGCAAAGCCCAAAAAGCAGCACTAACATGGTTAGACAATGGGAAGTGGCATGATGTAATTTTATCTGACATTCAAGGATCTACACAACAATTAGAATTGTGAGCTGTGGTGGAGGTCTTCAGGCGATGGAACACAGCACCTGTTAATGTGGTATGTGACTCTTTATATGTCGTAGGGATTGTCCAGAGGATGGAGCGTGCTCTGCTCAAAGAGATAGCTAATGAACAACTATACCAACTTTTTCATGAATTATGGCTTTTGCTGACAGAGCGACTGCATCCATATTTCATCACACATATCCGTAGTCACACAGGACTCCTGGAAGGCTTAGCTGAAGGCAATGCTCGGGCAGACAAACTTGTTGCACCTGCCTGGGCTGCGCCTTCAATTGATCGCTTCGCTCAAGCACAACGATCCCATGCCTTTTTCCATCAATCTGCTAAGGTACTGCGGCGTCAGTTTGGGCTATGCAGTGCAGATGCACATGGGATAGTCCAGTCCTGTCCAGACTGTCAACATCTTGGGGGTGGTTTAGCACCTGGTGTCAACCCCCGCGGTACTGGACCGTTGGAGATATGGCAAATGGATGTAACACACATCCCCGAATTTGGACGGCTGAAATATGTCCACGTGAGTGTTGACTGTTTCTCCCTTGCTACCTGGGCTACAGCACAAACAGGCGAATCCAGCAAACACGTTCAACGACACAGGCGTTCTGCTATTGCAGCCCTGGGCATTCCACAGACGATTAAAACGGACAACGGCCCAGGCTATGTGGCACGTGCCACACAGGACTTTTTCCAACTGTGGGGTATAACACATATAACAGGTGTCCCACATTCACCAACGGGACAAGCTATTGTGGAGCGCATGAATCAAACTCTGAAACACCTTTTACAAAAACAAAAAGGGGGAGAGCCAGGGCTATCTCCTCCTGACAGGTTGTGTAAAGCGCTTTATGTACTAAACTTTTTACGCTTGCCACAGGACTACTCTGTACCTCCAGCAGTAAAACATGGTGCAGGGTTAAAGGGAGGTATGGAGGCTTTTCAGAAAGAACAGGAACAAGCCAAAGTGATGGTAAAAAATGGGGTGACTGGTGTGTGGGAAGGTCCAATGAAATTAATAACGTTGGGTCGAGGGTATGCATGTGTCGTTACAGATACAGGAGCCAAATGGGTACCAGCTAAGTGGGTGAAGCCGTGGCTACAAAAACAACCTGAACTACAGGAGCCAACTCAGGATCTGCCTCGGAACACTGACCTCTCGAGAGATCCAGTGCCCTGACTGCGGGAAGTGTGAAAAAAGGTTTGCGTGGGAGGTATAGAAAAGGGAGCAAAAGGCGCAGTCATGATGAAGCAAGGGGTTGTTTTTTCTGTGTTAAGCCTGCTTTGGATCCTGGACCTGACAAAAGGTCATCAACCGATAGTCCTTCCACCTACACCATGGAAGGGGAGTCACAACGTTTGGGTGACTCTGATGCGGAGCTTGAACCAGACGCAGTTTTGTGCCTCCTTAGCTCAGCCTGAACAACCCTTTCATACATTTCTAGTGGGGGTCCCCTTAAACAGATCTGAAAGTAAGGAGATAGTGGCAGGGTTGAATGTGCTGAAACAGAGCCTCTGTGAGAATGCAATGAAATGTGGCGAACATTGGGATTTATGGGACGATAGCTTGCCTGTCAGTCCCTTAGAGCCCCAAGAACTTGACATCCTAGGAACTTTAGAGGCGGAATCCTGTGTGTTTTTCAATTACACAGAGGGATCAAACATTTATCAGAACAACATAAAGAGATTACAAAATGTCACACCCAGTAATCCATTGTGGCAAAATGAATCGATCTGGTGTGCAAACGTAGGGCGTAGTCGAACAGAGCCAGCACCGGATTTGGCCATGCCTAGAAAATTACCAGAAGGTTTATTCCTAATTTGTGGAGATAGGGCTTGGCCAGGGCTGCCCAGTAAAAAACTGGGAGGTCCGTGTAACATAGGTAAATTAAGCTTACTAATGCCTACACGAAAGGTCATATTAAACCACACTAACCTACACAAGATTAAAAGAAGTGTCACTACCTTAGGGAAAGAATGTAAAGATGAGGTAGAACTATGGTCTAGGACCAAAGTAGTTCTTTCTTCTATTTTTGCACCGGGTGTGGCTGCTGCACAAGGACTAACACAATTGCGAAATTTAGCTTGCTGGGTTGCAAAAAGAGCTGATCAAACTTCTAGAATTTTAGGAACATTAGCCAATGATGTAGATAGTATCCGACATGCTACCTTACAAAATAGAGCTGCTATAGATTTTTTATTATTAGTGCACGGTCACGGATGTCAGGAGTTTGATGGGATGTGTTGCATGGATCTGAACGATCATTCCAGGTCAATTCATAAGCAGATCAAAGAGCTCATGGATGCCACACAGAAAATACGGGAACAGCATGGGTTCCTGGATGACTGGTTGGGTAATCTGGGAATTGGAGGGTGGCTGGTCGGATTGATTAAAATGCTATTGATGGGATTGTTTGTGATTTGTATTATCATCCTTGTATTACCGTGTTTATTCTCCTGCTTGCAAAGGGCCCTGCAGCGGATGATAAACACGGCCTTTCTGGCTCAAGAAAAGAAAGGGGGAATTGTAGAGGGGTTTTTGGAGCAGAATGGTCATGTAATGAGCCAGAAGTATGAGAGTATGGAGTGAAGGCCTAGCTGCGTGAGAAGATTCATGTAGCTAGTGTCAACAAGCCGACCTTGGAGAGATGAGGAAAAACAGCAGCTGAGCAAACAAGAATTGAGGGAGTAGTCGGTGGGAACCGAACACGGAGGAGAAGAAACAAGAACTGATGGAGCCAATTAAGGAAGGACCAGTGGCAGAGCAGTGACCAATCAACACATCAAAGAAGAGTATGTTTAGTAATATTAACGAATAGCAATGCACATGCTTACAGCCAGGGAAAGTACAAAATGTATAAAAGGGACAGCTTATGCTTAATAAATGTCTTCACTTTGATTCACATTGGATTTTGTGGAGGCGTGTTCCTTCTCCTCATATGTAGACAGGAGAAGAAGATTGAGCCTCATGTTGGAAAACACTCCAAACAGCAATTAATTCACCCACTTGTGCACTACCTTCACCCTCTGTTATGATTTTCTCATCAGTCTGGGCTTGTAAAGCAGCGGCTCGATACTTCCACACTTTTCCCTCACGTTTGGCTGAGGCATCAGTGAACCCGGTATTTGGTAATTGCTTGGAAAATGGAAGCACTACTTGTATGACAGGAGGTGGGAGGTTATTCTCACGACTTGGAGAGAATTCCTCCTGTATAGCTAGTTTTTTAGGTGTGCCTTCTGATACATTAAAGATACTACAATAATGTTCAATTTGTGCATACCATTTCCGCACAGATGCTCGTTGTGCCACCCCGTCAGGGGGAGGGGTCCCTGCTATTTCCTTAAAGGGGCCTCGGAGAATGATTTGTTGCTGATGAATGGTGTGCTCAGCCACTAGTAGTGCTAAGCTTACCACAAATAATTCTATTATCCACAACACTCTCCTTCGAGATGTACTATCTCTCTTTAAATTCACCAGGTTTGGGCGAGAGGGCCTCGCTAGAGGACACTTTGCCTCCATACGCCTCACATTTTTAGGTCCTGATTTCACTGGACCATATTTCCGCCCATAGTTAATCAATTCTTGAGCTACTTCCCCCCACGTCCACACTTTTTGTCCTGGGATATAGCGATCCGGGGTTACAGCTCTGGTTAAAGCAGCTGTCACCCGTGCACTCGGAGGGGTATTTCTGATAGTGCCTTGCAATTGAATTCCTAAGGGTTTCAATGAATCAGGCAAACCTCTAACCAGGGGAGTCATCCTCTCAGGATCTACCGGTATCATCATTGGGGATTCCTGCCTAAGCTTCAATTCCCGATCATACATCATTTGCAAACAAGCTGCCTTGTGCACATTCTCCACAAGCTGATCCACCGAGCCTGTAAGCGCAAGAGGATCTCCCCTCTCCAAGGGATTCAAACCTCCAGCCCAATAAGCTGCTCGCTGAGTGAGAGACCAAGGGGCTCTATTATCACCAGTAGTCAAAAACACTCCAGGTCCCCAATATCCCTCAGCTTCTCTTTCACTCAACAGAATCTGATCACCACCGGATAACGACACTCTCCACACATACTCTGTCTCAGACTCCTTTGGACTGCGTGAAAATTCCCTTTTCAACTTAGCCAATTCAGTTGCTGTGTACGGCACCTCCTTAGTAACCATCTTAGGATTATTGTCCTCACTATCCTCATAAGCATATTCTACCTTGACCAGCGGTCGAAGGGGTTGCGTAGGACCCTGCGGTAAATCATACCGTGTCCCCGCTTCCTCTGGTTCCCCCTTGCGGTACAAACCATCCCCTTTGTGATCATCACCAGGGGACGGGGCTGCATCAGCTGCCTGTGCACGACTCCGTCGCCCCCTGCAGTCACAATCACGTAAGTTCTCCACAAAAGCCTCCTGCAAACACCTTACGTTCTCCCGCTCATTCTCTACTTCATCCTGCAGAGTTTTAACCCTTTCCTCCAATTCACAGTTTCTTTCCTCTAAAGTTGCCAACCGATCTTGCAACAACCGCACCAAAAGCTCTTTTGTCTGCGGCGTCTGTGCTGAGTCCTCCAACTCTTGATTTTGCGTTTCATCAAATGCACTCAGAATTGCACCCATTCTCTCTAAGTTATTGATACCTTCCGAAAACTCAAGGATCCTGCCGACTACGCCAATTTATACATGTCGGGTTCCGGATTTAAGGTCCGCCTCCAAAGCAAATCTAGAAATAAAAATGCAGACAGTCCCCGTCCGCCCCCCCTGCCCCCGAGAGAGAGAGGGGGAGAGAGAGACCCGCCTAATTAGTAAAAAAGGAGCAAATCTAGAAATAAAATGCAGTCAATCTCACTCCCAAGAGAGAGAGATCCGCCTAATTAGTAAAAAAAGGAGCAAATCTAGAAATAAAATGCAGTCAATCTCCCTCCCAAGAGAGAGAGATCCGCCTATTTAGTAACTCCAGTGCAGCCCACGTGCGGCGTGCCTGGTCCAAAGCAGACAGCCCGCGCGCAGGGCCCGCAAAAAATATAAATAAGTCCAGTGCAGCCCACGTGCGGCGTGCCTGGTTCAATATCACCCGGAATGCTTAACCTGCCTGCAGGTAAAGCACCCCCAAAAATCCTGACCCGAAATATTAAAGATTCGTGATCCTTGAGTTCGGACAAAGCACAACCGAGGCACGGTATCAACAAACTTAACTCTGACTTTATTAGGTCCAACAATGAGGCAACTCAATATTCAAGGAAGAGAGAGAGAGAGAGAGAGAGAGATAAAAGAAAGAAAGAAAGAAACAGAGAAAACAGTTGAAAGAGAAAGAATATTCACCACCCTGAGATCCAGCGGCGTCCCGCGGGAAAATCCTTTGTTGTTAGTTGGAAGATGGCGGTGAGGGTCCCGCGTGGTCGAGCGATCCAGCCTCTTTTATAGAGTTTTTTGGCAGAGTCATGTGACTTGGAGCCGTCAGTCAACAGTTTGCACCAATCACAGGTCCGAAGGCGGGACATGTCCGGTTCCTGCGCCGTAGGATTGGCCCCTTGCCAGGCTGTCACCGGAGACACACATCGGAGGCGGGTGGAGGGCAGGCGCCTAGCTTATTGCGTCATCGAGCGTTGCCGAGATCAGGCATTCCAGGCAGCCGCCACAAGATGTCGCCCGAGCACATGGTTTACGATTTTCTGAGACAATGCCAAAAGGAAGGGGACAGATCCCCACAAAGGCTTTGGACAAATTGTCCCAGATGGAGGAGAGACCCTGCTCCCCACCTGCACCGAAGAATGTCTCAGCTATCAGGAGACAGCGTTCCCCTGCAAGACCTACTCGGGAGAGACGTACAACATAAAGAGGCGCCCTGTGGTTTTTCCTGCGTGACCATGGAGAAGACATGAGGAAATGGGATGGAAAACCTACCTCGGCTTTACGGACATGCGTACATCAGTTGCAAGGTGAACCGATTAGGAATGGGGCTTCTTCCAGGAGATTTGTTGCTCCAGTTTCCAATGGGAAGCTCTCCAGACAGTGTAGATGGGCTTCGGATTCCTATTTACCAGATGTGAATAATGGGGATCAAATCTACATGAGCTGCTTGAACCGAGATGTTGATAATGACTACTGTGTTCAGGATTAGAGGGGCCCTGCCTCCAGCCAGGTGAAGGATAGGGACAAGTGTGGTTTTTGGACTGTGTAAGTTCAGTGGCCTGGCACATCAGAGATACAGCAGTATAAGGCTCTAGTGGACACTGGTGCACAATGCACCATAATACCATCAAACTATAAAGGGACAGAATCAATTTGTATCTCTGGCATGACAGGGGGCTCCCAAGAGCTGACTGTATTGGAAGCTGAAGTGAGTCTGACTGGGACTGAGTGGCAGATGCACCCTATTGTGACTGGCCCAGATGCCCCATGCATTCTTGGCATAGATTACCTGAGAAGAGGGTATTTCAAGGACCCAAGGGGATACTGGTGGGTGTTTGGTGTAGCAGCTGTGGAGGCAGAAGAAATTAAACAGCTGTCTACCCCACCAGGTCTATCAGAGGACCCTTCTATTGTGGGGCTGCTGAGGGTCGAGGAGCAAAAGGTGCCTATTGCTACTACAACGGTCCACCAATGGCAATATCGGACTAACAGAGACTCACTGATCCCCATCCATGAGCTGATCCGTCAACTGGAGAACCAAGGTGTGATCAGCAAAACGTGCTCCCCGTTCAACAGTCCCATAGGGCCAGTGTGGAAGTCCAGTGGGGAATGGAGACTAACTGTGGACTATTGTGGCCTGAATGAAGTCACACCACCGTTGAGTGCTGCTGTACCGGATATGTTCAAACTCCATTACGAACTGGAGTCAAAGGCAGCCAAGTGGTATGCCACAATTGACATCGCTAATGCGTTTTTCTCCATTCCTTTGGCAGTGGAGTGTAGGCAACAGTTTGCCTTCACCTGGAGGGGCATCCAGTACACCTGGAATCGACTGCCCCAGGGGCAGAAACATAGCCCCACCATTTGCTGTGGACTGGTCCAGACTGCACTGGAGAAGGGTGGAGCTCCGGAACACCTGCAATATATTGATGACATCATTGTATGGGATGATACAGCAGGAGAAGTGTTTGAGAAAGGGGGGGAAAAAGTAATTCAAATCCTTCTAGAAGCTGGTTTTGCCATAAAACATGCTAAGGTCAAGGGACCTGCAAAAGAGATCCAGTTTTTAGGGATCAAGTGGCGAGATGGTCACTGTCAGATCCCACTGGATGTGATAAACAAAATAACAGCCATGTCTCTGCCAACTAACAAAAAGGAGACACAAGCTTTCCTAGGCGTAGTAGGCTTCTGGAGGATGCACATTCCCCATTACAGTCAGATTGTGAGCCCTCTCTATGAAGTAACTCGGAAAAAGAATGACTTTAAATGGGGCCCTGAGCAACAACAGGCTTTTGAGCAAATTAAACAAGAGATAGTCCATGCAGTGGCCCTTGGACCAGTCCAGAGGGGACCAGAAGTAAAGAACGTCCCCTATACCGCAGCCAGGGAGAAGGGTCCTCCTGGAGCCTCTGGCAAAATGCACCGTGGGAGACTCGAGGTCGATGCCTGGGGTTTTGGAGGCGGGGATACAGAGGATCAGAGGACCCTTATACTACAACAGAAAAAGAGATACTGTCAGCCTATGAAGGAGTTTGAGCTGCCTCAGAAGTAATTGGCACTGAGGCACAGCTCCTCCTGGCACCCCTATTGCCAGTGTTGAACTGGATGTTTAAAGGACAGACCCCCCTCTACACATCATGCAATTGATGCTATGTGGAGCAAATGGGTTGCATTGATTACTCAGCGGGCCCAAATAGGGAAACTTTATCTCCCAGGAATTCCTGAAGTAATCATGGACTGGCCCGAAAGCAAAGGTTTTGGAATGTCACCAGAGGAGGAGGTCATGCGCACTGCAGAGACCCCACCATACAATAGACTATCAGAGAATGAGAAGCATCATGCCTTGTTCACTGATGGATCTTGCTGCACTGTAGGCAAGCAGTGAAAGTGGAAAGCTGCTGTGTGGATTCCTACGTGACAAGTGGCAGAAGCGGCTGAGGGAGGTGGTGAGTCGAGTCACTATGCAGAGGTAAAAGCCATCCCTCTGGCTCTAGACATTGCTGAGCAAGAAAAATGGCCAGTACTCTACCTGTATACTGACTCGTGGAATCCCGATGAAACCAGGACAAGATTCCACCCCTTATTCTATATCACCCCTTATTCTATATTCTGTATCTACCCCTATACTGATGGTTAAGCATGAGCAAGAGCTGTAAGACATTCAAAAGGCCTGACAACATGAGCATGGTGATCAAAACATCCCAAGGGTATTCAAAATTCTCAAAAGCTATTGAGATCAGCCACGAGGGAAAAGGAGAGTAAATGTCACCCACTCCCATCCCATAGAAATCAGAAATGGTCACAGTTCCAAAAGAATTTATAATACCATAAACTAATGCCAAACCACATAGCAGAGTGATTCCTCTCAGTCCATGCCCAGAGGCAATAAACCACACAAAGCTAGTAACAAACAGCAGCAGAGCCACACATTTGATTAGCCACCCCAAAACCAACTGTAAAACCAAACACCAGAGAATTCCACCCAGTGGCCCTGCTACTGACACTAACATAATGAACGCTCATAACAAAAAACGTCAAATCTGTGAAAACTTCAATCCTCTGAAACTCTTAGATCAGAAGTCTACAGTTCTCCCAGGTGATCTATTTACATTGGGTACCAAATGAACTGTCTTTGTTTAGCCCACACCCAGGGCTAAACAATAAGCAGCTTTTCTATCACCCAATGTCCCTTCCACAACCAAGGAAGGGAACTGGGAAAAGAAGGGAGACTCATGGGTTTGAAGTTGTCACATCACACGCGATGAGTGGCAGAAGCAGCTAAAGGAGACGATGAGTCGAGTCAGTATGCAAAGGTAAAAGCCATCCCTCTGGCTCTAGACATTGCTGAGCGAGAAAAATGGCCAGTACTCTCCCTGTATACTGACTCGTGGATTTTAGCAAATGCCCTGTGGGGATGGCTGAAGCACTGGAAGAAAAACAACTGGCAGTGCAGAGGCAAACCCCTCTGGGCAGCCGAATTATGGCAGGATATTGCTACCCGATTATAGAAGCTGGTTGTGAAGGTATGTCACGTAGATGCTCACGTACCAAAGAGCAGAGCCAATGAGGAAGAACAAAACAACCAGCAGGTGGATCAAGCTGCTAAGATCAAAGCGTCTCAAGTAGATCTGTACTGTCAGCATAAAGGTGAACTATTTTTAGCTCGGTGGGCCCATAATACATTGGGCCATCAAGGCAGAGATGCCACATACAGATGGGCCCGTGACTGAGGGGTGGATTTGACCATGGACACTATTGCACAGGTCATCCACGAATGTGAAACATGCGCTGCAATTAAACAAGCCAAACGGCTGAAACCCCTGTGGTATGGAGGACGATGGCTGAAATATAAGTATGGAGAGGCCTGGCAGACAGATTACATCTTGCTTCAACGAACCCGCCAAGGCAAGCGCTACGTGCTCACGATGGTGGAAGCAAGTACTGGCTGGTTGGAAACATACCCTGTGCCTCATGCCACTGCCCGTAACACTATTATGGGCCTTGAAAAGCAAATTTTGTGGTGACATGGCACTCTGGAAAGAATCGAGTCAGACAAGGGGACTCATTTCCGAAATAGCCTCATAGACACCTGGGCTAAAGAGCATGGTATTGAAGGGATATATCACATCCCCTACCATGCACCAGCTGCCGGGAAAGTGGAACAATGTAATGGACTGTTGAAGACTACCCTGAAAGCAATGGGTGATGGGACATTCAAAAATTGGGATGAACACTTAGCAAAGGCCACCTGGTTAGTTAATACCAGGGGATCTGTCAATTGGGCTGGTCCTGCTCAATCTGAACTGTTGCGCACTGTAGAGGGGTGTGGGAATATAACGGAAGATTGGCGAGGAGGATTGTAAACATGCTCAAGTGACTTGCACCTGAGGTGTCGAAAAACACATATGTCATGCTAGTAACTGTTGTTTAGTCTTGTGTGCTGGACAAGTAGAGCATCTGCATTTAGATAACACAGGCCTGTGATAAGACTCGGGCACCTAATTGTTCATGCCTGAGATTCCTGCCCTGCTGTGAGAAAGATCAAAGCGCAGTGGAAAACTGCCGCCTGCAAGAAACCCCTAATATACAGGCGAAAGCAGCAGGCCCAGAATCTCTCACTCTCTGTCTAGCAGGAACCGAGCTCCGCGGTGCCAGTGTCCCCGCTTGCGTGCCTTTGCCCCGGGTGCTGCTTCGGAGATCCCCCGGTTTGCGAGGTAACGGGAATAAATTTGCTCTTTGCATTTTATCCGTGGTCTTGTGGCTGTTCCTGCATCCTGCCTGTGTCAGCTCACACAAGGGGGATAAAGTCCCTGTAGTTCATGCGAGAAATATGTTGGAGAAAACAGTTTGGATTACTCCTGCCTCGAGCAAAGGCAAACCCACTTGTGGAATTGCTTTTGCTCAAGGACCTGGGTGCACCTGGTGGATGATGCAGGAGGACGGGTGTAGGTAGATTAGGGTTCTGCGACCGGAAAATCTCGGGCTGTAACGGAAGGTAGGCGTGGCGAAAGGAGCAGGATGTGCAAGTATCGTGCGAGTTCATACGGGACAAGACGACTAAAACAACAATTTGTACCACAGTGGAAGCAATAGCACAATTTCTTGTCAAAGTGCGTAAAAGAATTACAGACATTACTGGACTAGACTCAAATGTTATCTATTTACCTATCAGAAAGGAATATCTACAGTGGTTAACAAATCAGTCAACTCTTTTTCAAATGGCCTTACAGGACTTTACTGGACAATTGTTAACACATTTGCCAAAAGATAAAAAGCTACAGTTTATTTGCAAACAGGATTGGGAAGAAAAACCTATCAGATCAGAGATACCTATGACTGGACTAACTGTTTTTACTGATGCAGGAAAGCGATCACACTCAGCAGTTATTACCTGGCAAGAGGATGGACAATGGAAACATTGCAAATTCTCAGGACAAACTGAGGACTCATTGCAGACACTTGAACTTTTTGCGACATATCAGGTTTTTGTAAAATGGAAGGATTTACCTGTCAATATTGTAACAGACTCTCTTTATGCAGCAGGCATTGTAAATCGAATTGAAAGAGCTTTTATACGACCAGTGAAAAATATGCGACTTTACACCATTTTGCTACAGTTGCATCAGGCAATAAACCTCAGAGAGATACCTTATTTTGTTACTCACATTCGTAGTCATCAATTTGATCAAGGTTTGAGCATTGGCAATAATAAAGCAGACACACTTGTGTCCTATACGCAAATATCACTAAATTTATTTGAACAAGTGCGCCTATCCCATCAATTCTTTCATCAATCAGCGAAAATGTTAGCGAAACAATTTCACCTCACCATGGCACAAGCACCTGAATTAGTTAGTGCTTGTCCTAGTTGTCAGAAAATTGGCATGGGAATTGGAATAGGGGTAAATCCTCGAGGGTTGAGTGCGTTGCAACTGTGGCAAATGGATGTTACTAACACTGCAGAATTTGGAAGGCTCAAATATGTTCATGTATCTGTTGATATGTTTTCACGTGTAATATGGGCAACAGCACAAACTTGGGAAACAGGTCGTCATGTCAAATGACATTTACTTGCTTGCTTTGCAAGTCTTGGGGTTCCACAACAACTTGAGACTGATAATGGACCAGCATATTGTTCACAGATTTTTCGTCAATTTTGTCAACTATGGGGTATTACACATGTCACTGGGATTCCTCATTCACCTACGGGTCAGGCGATTGTGGAACATGCTCATAGTACATTGAAACAGCTTCTGCAAAAACAAAAAGGGGGAGAGGTGACTGAACCTTCTGAGAGACTTGCAAAAGCTGTTTATGTACTTAACCATTTAACTTTAGCAGGAGATAAGGAGCGACCCCCAATTGTAATACATTGGGAGGCAGTTTGACAGGGAGCAAGCTATGTGCAAAACAAAGGCAAAGTGTGGTATAGGGAACCAGGTACTAACGAGTGGTTGGGACCAGGGGAACTATTACTAATGGGTCGAGGTTATGTTTCTGTCTCTACAGGCGCAGGAGTACGGTGGATTGTTTCTAAAAGGATGGTTAGCCACATTATTAGAGGGAATAGTTTATGTAGTTGTGATTATAATTATCATAGGGATCTGCGTGGGTTGTGTTGAGGCAATCATTGAGAATAGTATATGGAAGTAGTGAGATAATAAATCTAACTACTTCCAAAGGGGGAAATTGATACCGGATGGTTTAGCAATGGTTTAGCAAGAGTAGGCCTCAGAGTAGGCTCTAAAAGGCCTGCTCTGTGTTACCTTTAAATCAACTTTCCTGTCAGTAATTTTCCTTTCAGCTAGAATAATAGAGAATAACAGTATGTTCTGAAGTAAACTGCATGTTTTGTAGATAGAGTCTGCTTATGGGAATGTTTATAATAGGCATTATCCTACTTGTGTTACCCTGTTTGTTTGCATGTTTGCAGAAAACTGTGCAACGAATGGTCAATACAGCCTTTTTGGCACAACAACAGAGAGCAGGATTTATGGGTAACCAAGGCTGGGATTCTCTGACTGGGCTCTGCGAGACACAGGGAACCGGGTTTGAGTAAGAAACAAAAACAAAAAGGACGAGATAGGACATAGCTCGTTCAAAAACAAAAAGGGGGATTTGTGGGGTTCCCACGGGACAATGGTGGGAACGAGCTACTGAATGAGCTATGTCCAGGCATGTCCAGGGGGTGGTAATGGGGTGGTGATGAACTAGCCAATCATAATACAGAACAAGGGCCTTGGCTATGAGACCAACAAGATATGGGGGAAGTTGAAACATAAGAAAGAATGCTGCACCTGCAAGATATAGCTTTTTAGCATAAGCCAATTAGAACTAATATAGAGGCACGTGGACACTTACAGTATGATGATTGTGGCCACCCCGCATCGGAAACAAACAGCACGCTCCATTCAGCTACATTGGAATCTTGCAATCGCTTGGCTAGGCCTACCTGTCGAGATCAAAACTGATAATGGCCCCTGTTTTATTGCTCATACCACACGTCAGTGGTGTCATCGGTGGGGTATCACGTTCAAACACGGCATTCCGTATAATTCTAGCGGGCAGGCCATTGTAGAGCGCGCTAATCAGACGCTAAAACACAGAATTAAGATTCTTGGGGAGGGGGAAGGATTCCCAGACGTAATTCCTGTCAACTACCTGTTGCCCAAGGTTCTCAACAACAACCCGTTCGGCGAAGGTGACACGGAGGCATCCCCAGCCTCCGGGCCAAGAGAGCACAGACACCAATATGAGGATGCTGCAAATGGCGTTTATTTAACTGCGCAACAGCCTTATATAGTCGTCTTGTCCCGTACGAACTCGCACGATAATGACACATCCTGCTCCTTTCGCCACGCCTACCTTCCGTTACAGCCCGAGATTTTCCGGTCGCCGTACCCTAATCTACCTACATTTCCCCCTCCCCATGCTTCAAGTCATGCAAAGTAAAGCGTATCGCTGATTCTGGAGCCTTGCATCAAAGCGTAAACGTAGCTGGTGGATACAACATCCCGAGCCCAGGTTCTCCAGTAAGATTCCCCTGCAACTCCTGAGATGCAAAGCAAAAGCAAGCTAATCATAAGCGCATTGTTTAAAGCTTTTGTTTCACTCAGCAACGGTCGCCGTTCCTCATCTTTCTTGGCACCCCGCCGCTTTACCAGACTCTCTGTACTGTCATGACTCCTCACGTATGAAGGTCGAGGCTGGTGCTGTTTCGGCTTCCCCCACAGGTATTCTTAAACCTGGTTCCCTGTGTCTCGCAGAGCCCAGTCAGAGAATCCCAGCCTTGGTTACCCATAAGTCCTGCTCTCTGTTGTTGAGCCACAAAGGTTGCATTGACCATTCGTTGCACAGTTTTCTGCAAACATGCAAACAAACAGGGTAACACAAGTAGGATAATGCCTATTATAAGCATTCCCATAAGCAGACTCTATCTACAAAACATGTAGTTTACTTCAGAACATACTGTTATTCTCTGTTATTCTAGCTGAAAGGAAAACTACTGACAGGAAAGCTGATTCTGTTTAAAGGTAACACAGAGCAGGCCTTTTAGAGCCTACTCTGAGGCCTACTCTTGCTAAACCGTTGCTAAACCATCTGGTATCAATTTCCCACTTTGGAAGTAGTTAGATTTATTATCTCACTACTTCCATATACTATTCTCAATGATTGCCTCAACACAACCCATTTATTATCTCACTACTTCCATATACTATTCTCAATGATTGCCTCAACACAACCCACGCAGATCCCTATGATAATTATAATCACAACTACATAAACTATTCCCTCTAATAATGTGGCTAACCATCCTTTTAGAAACAATCCACCATACTCCTGCGCCTGTAGAGACAGAAACATAACCTCGACCCATTAGTAATAGTTCCCCTGGTCCCAACCACTCGTTAGTACCTGGTTCCCTATACCACACTTTGCCTTTGTTTTGCACGTAGCTTGCTCCCTGTCGAACTGCCTCCCAATGTATTACAATTGGGGGTCGCTCCTTATCTCCTGCTAAAGTTAAATGGTTAAGTACATAAACAGCTTTTGCAAGTCTCTCAGAAGGTTCAGTCACCTCTCCCCCTTTTTGTTTTTGCAGAAGCTGTTTCAATGTACTATGAGCATGTTCCACAATCGCCTGACCCGTAGGTGAATGAGGAATCCCAGTGACATGTGTAATACCCCATAGTTGACAAAATTGACGAAAAATCTGTGAACAATATGCTGGTCCATTATCAGTCTCAAGTTGTTGTGGAACCCCAAGACTTGCAAAGCAAGCAAGTAAATGTCATTTGACATGACGACCTGTTTCCCGAGTTTGTGCTGTTGCCCATATTACATGTGAAAACGTATCAACAGATACATGAACATATTTGAGCCTTCCAAATTCTGCAATGTGAATAACGTCCATTTGCCACAGTTGCAACGCACTCAACCCTCGAGGATTTACCCCTATTCCAATTCCCATGCCAATTTTCTGACAACTAGGACAAACACTAACTAATTCACGTGCTTGTGCCATGGTGAGGTGAAATTGTTTCGCTAACATTTTCGCTGATTGATGAAAGAATTGATGGGATAGGTGTATTTGTTCAAATAAATTTGGTGATATTTGCGTATAGGATACAAGTGTGTCTGCTTTATTATTTCCAATGCTCAAATTTTGATCAAATTGATGACCACGAATGTGGGTGACAAAATAAGGTATCTCTCTGAGGTTTATTGCTTGATGCAACTGTAGCAAAATGGTGTAAAGTCGCATATTTTTCACTGGTCGTATAAAAGCTCTTTCAATTCGATTTACAATGCCTGCTCCATAAAGAGAGTCTGTTACAATATTGACAGGTAAATCCTTCCATTTTACAAAAACCTGATATGTCGCAAAAAGTTCAAGTGTCTGCAATGAGTCCTCAGTTTGTCCTGAGAATTTACAATGTTTCCATTGTCCATCCACTTGCCACGTAATAACTGCTGAATGTGATCGCTTTCCTGCATCAGTAAAAACAGTTAGTCCAGTCATAGGTATCTCTGATCTGATAGGTTTTTCTTCCCAATCCTGTTTGCAAATAAACTGTAGCTTTTTATCTTTTGGCAAATGTGTTAACAATTGTCCAGTAAAGTCCTGTAAGGCCATTTGAAAAAGAGTTGACTGATTTGTTAACCACTGTAGATATTCCTTTCTGATAGGTAAATAGATAGCATCTGAGTCTAGTCCGGTAATGTCTGTAATTCTTTTATGCACTTTGACAAGCAATTGTGCTATTGCTTCCACTCTGGAAACCAAAGAGTCCACTCGGGCATTGCCTTCTGCAATAAACCCAGGCAAATTAGTATGATTTCTTACATATAAAACATAAAACAATGCAGTTCGGATTTGAATTTCTTGTCACAAAGCTCGCAGCAATTCAAAAACACACTGATTACATGTATTGTCTATAACAGATCTATCCAATTGTTTTACAATGCCAGCTACATATGCTGAATCAGTAATCAAATTAAAGGGAATGGGAAAATTTTGAAATACTTCTAATACAGCTTGTAATTCTATCACCTGAGGTGAACCCTTTTGTTGTTCTACCATAGATTCCCACTTGCCATCAGAATACCAGACAAGGCCCGCCTTGCCTCTGTTCCCAGATCCATCCGTAAAAATGGTAGTTCCATCCACAGGAGTGTCTACACACCACACTCCTGTGGCAATTGGAAGTTCCACACTCAATTTTATAACAGGATGGGAGGGCAAGTGGTAAACAACCTGTCCCGAGAAATTCTCCATAGCTGTTTGCAAAGCAAAGCTATTAGCCATATACCACTCAAAATATTGAGCTGCAAAATAGGAACAGTTAGTGATGCAGGGATCTCTGGCCACAAGCTCCCGACATCGCATCCGTCCTTTGATGAATAATCTGTGCCAGTAGCTCTGTAACGAATCTGATCATTCTGAATTCCATTGACCAATTATTGCATACGGAATTTGCCTATCAAACAAAGTGATAATTTGTATTTCCTGATTCAAATCAATACGATGTACACATTTGGAATGTAGCCTGCTTTCTATTTCTGTAATCAGTTGCTGTACCTCTGAAGTAGTGTGTCGTGGTGCTGTTAAAGTTGTGTCCCCTGCTAACAATTGGAATAGAGACTGCAATTGTGACGACGTAAGCCCCAAGTACGGCCGCAGCCATAACTTGAACCTTATGTTCCACAGTACCCACTTTTGCACATGCCTTTATCATAGCATTCAAATCTGTTTTTCCAGGTAAAGCTTCAATGATCTTTTGACAATCAGCATTAGCATTATCCCTGTTTGCCACAGGTCCAAGGCTTGGCAGCCGCACAGGTTAACCCCGTGTGGAAACACCAGTCCTGCGCTCCCTGCGGTTTGGGCTGCGAGTTAACTGCATAGGCCTGAAACTGGTTGGGAAGATTCATTTGTGTCAGCATACGATTCCCCCCCCGCGTTCTTTCTCCAGTTTCCCTGTATTCTGCAGCTGGTTGTTATCAGCTGACCTTGAGCATTATACTGAGACCTGCACAGCTTCACAAAATGCCCTAGCTTCCCACAGCAATGACACATCAAAACAGAGTTATCTCTCCCACTCAGCTTCAACTTCTTAAGGCAGTTTTTCTTAAAGTGACCTTCCTGTTCGCATGTATAACAACAATGAACTACCTTAATTGCCGCCGCAAAAGTTTTTGCTAAATACTCCATCTGAAATGTGGTGGTTCCTACTTTCTCACAAGCATCCATTAGTTCAGTTAAGGTGGCATTACGATTTGCCATCCCTGCAACAACTTTTCTGCAGTCCTCATCTGTGTTGTCCCTCGCTAACTGTAGTAACAATGCTTCTTTTACAATTTTCCAATCTAATGGTTGCCAAATATTTCTTCCCTCAGGACCCGCACCCACAATCACCGGATATGCTTGTGGAATTATAACTCCTAATAACACATCTCAAATGACCCCTTTCCATTTTACTCCTCCCCCCCCTTTTCCCGTATACGCGGGCGGACGCTGATTCTCTCCCTCACCTCCCACATTACCAGATGGACGCAGACCTGCCCCCCCGCCCTGATCTAAAGGTGGAGTAGGGAGTTGTAAAGGAGGTTGAGATGGCCCTAATACTTGTCTTGAACACAGAGGGGGGTTTTTGGGGGAGACATAGTCACGTGTCCCGAGGCGTTGGCTGAACGGTGCTGCTGCAATTCCGTCTTTAATTCTTCCAGTCGTCTACCAAGCTCTGTCATGTCAAGTTCGTGTCCATTTCGTGATGGTAACAGTCCTTTAAGTCCTTGTGACTCTGGTACTGCTGACTCTGTAAATGGCGAATCCGGTAAAGGTGGGTACAAAGCAGGTTTTCCCTCCTTCTTGTCCTCCTGCTCAGCCTCATCCGTAGAGAGATCAATGAGAGGGAGGGGGTTTCGGAGGGGGTTTCTGCCAAGTCTCCTGTTCAGCGTCTGAATCAATTAGTTCAAATCGAGTTCGTGTTTTAGGGCGCACTACTGGCTCTGATGGATCTGTATCTATTTTTCTCACTCCCCGCTCCTCAGCTTTTTTCGGAGCTGTCCGTACCCACGGTGATAAAGGAGCTGCCACCGGTACAGCCACCGGGGCCATGGGAGGTGTTGGTCCCACAAACAGTGAGGGGGTAGTAGACGTCTGCGGTCCTAAAGCCATAAAAGCTGTATGTGTGACTTCTCTCTCTGCTTTTATTCCTTTTAACGCTTCACTAAGCAGCTTCCATGTAGCAGACAATTTAAAGGCTTCCTTATCACCACTTGACACCGCATCCCAGAGAGAGTCACCAATCTTCTCCCATAAAGGCACTTCAAAGACATCATTAAAGGTTGTAAAATGTCCTTTGTCTTTTCCCCAAAGCAGTAACTGCTTTAACGCAGCTTCGTCATATTTAATTCCTCTCTCAGAGAGTATATTTGGAGGAGTTTCACCACTGTCACTTCTGTCTTGGTCAGGGTAGACCCCATGTAAACACGTCCGAGCCGCATCCCATGTCGCCCAGTCCTCCTGCGCCGCTTGCCACGTGTCCCGTTCTTCCCGGGCTCTCCGCAGGAGCCGGGTGATATCCCCCCACACTTTCAAATCTTTTGAATTCTTTGATTGCATAGCGTATTCCGCTAAGGCGGAAGTACATTGTCCCCAGCCCTCGGGGAATAGAACATCCCCAGGGCAGCTAATCGCCCCTTCTTTCAGGAGCCGCTCGATGCAGTTTTTTACTGCTGCCGTTTTCACAGAAACACCCCATTCGCGAGCACACGTTTGTACAACCTTAATTATTGCGTCCATGATCCGGATCCGTCGACCGCCTGCGGTCCGCCACCTTCGAGTATCACGTCGGGGTCACCACTTGTTGCCCAAGGTTCTCAACAACAACCCGTTCGGCGAAGGTGACACGGAGGCATCCTCAGCCTCCGGGCCAAGAGAGCACAGACACCAATAAGAGGATGCTGCAAATGGCGTTTATTTAACTGCGCAACAGCCTTATATAGTCGTCTTGTCCCGTACGAACTCGCACGATAATGACACATCCTGCTCCTTTCGCCACGCCTACCTTCCGTTACAGCCCGAGATTTTCCGGTCGCCGTACCCTAATCTACGTACAACTACCAATCTCACATTTTACATTGCCCTCTTTATTCTTTAAATCATTTTGCCCGGGGAGACCAAGAGCGTGCCCCAATTGAGCGACATTGGGGTCCAGGGGTGCCAGAAGTGGGCCCCCCAGTCAAGGTTCGGTTCCCTGGGACAGCGGAGTGGGAAACAGGTTGGGAGCTGCTACATCACGGGAGGGGGTATGCCGCCATCAAACGGGCTGATGTTATACAGTGGGTCCCTACACGCTGTTTGCGCCCTGATTTAAAACAAAATCCTAACCCGAAGTAATATGTACGCTGTCCGAGCTTTATGTTTTGCAGGAGTACCTGTGGGGGAAGCCGAAACAGCACCAGCCTCGACCTTCAGACGTGAGGAGTCATGACAGTACAGAGAGTCTGGTGAAGCGGCGGGGCGCCAAGAAAGATGAGGAACGGCGGCCGTTGCTGAGTGAAACAAAAGCTTTGAACAATGCGCTCATGATTAGCTTGCTTTTGCTTTGCATCTCAGGAGTTGCAGGGGAACCTTACTGGAGAACCTGGGCTCATGATGTTGTATCCGCCAGCTACACTTATGCTTTGATGCAAGGCTCCAGAATCAGCGATACGCTTTACTTCGCATGACTTGAAGCATGGGGAGGGGGAAATGTAGGTAGATTAGGGTACGGCGACCGGAAAAATCTCGGGCTGTAACGGAAAGGTAGGCGTGGCGAAAGGAGCAGGATGTGCAAGTATCGTGCGAGTTCATACGGGACAAGACGACTATATAAGGCTGTTGCGCAGTTAAATAAAGGCCATTTGTTGCATCCTCACATTGGTGTCAGTGCTCAATGGCCCTGGGGTGCGGATAGCCTCAGGCCAGCCAGCAACTGAATGGAGCTTGCCGCAGACAAGCGGCAACAGATGGGGAAGTTAAATGTGTACCCCAAGGAGATTTAATTCTGGGTGAGAATAGCCAATAACTGTCTGATGCTAAGTGTCATTTATTATAGTAAGAATCACCCCAGACCTTGAACATGGGCTGCAGCAGATACATGCACTGCAAGATCAAGATGCAGTACACCATCCTACTTTGCCCAACTTCACCAGTCCATAACACCGTACTAGGCCTGGTCCCGAGCTCCTAACTGAGTGGATCCCACCCTGACGTTTTTTCCTGCCCTGAGAAATATTCTGAGAAATGGAACCCACGGATTCGGACTGAATTGATTCAATGGACTTTTTGAAAATATGGCCCATGGACTGGAGAGAGTATCTGTGTGGATGTGCATTTATGTTGAGGGATGTGGAAAACAGTAGTGACTTGATGTAAATGATATCGAATAAGGGGTGGAATCCTGTCCTGGTTTCACTGGGATTTGGTTTCAGTTTGTAGCCAGCCATGGTGATCAAGGCCCTCAGCAGTTAAATCCAGGGCAGCTGACCCTGGCTGGCCCACAGGTTTATTCTATATCATTGACATCAAGTTCACTGTAAAAGAGAGGGTTTGCTGGGAAGAGGTGGGGCTTTTTCTGCTCTCTTTGCTTCTTCTCCCTTCCCCATGTTTGTTGTTGTGATTCCTGGAGCAACTTGCCAGTGATTTGTGGATGAGTATATTTTTGTCTGTTTTGTGTTGTCATTTATATTGATTTTCTTCATTTCATTAAATCTGGTTAACTTCATCCTACAAGTCTCCCTCTCTTTTTCCCAATTCCCTTCCTCATTTGGGGAAGGGACATTGGGTGAGAAAAAAAAATGCTACTGTTTAGCCCCAGATGTGGGCTAAATGAAGACAGAGGGATACAGGCTTTTTAGGAAGGACAGGCAGGGGAGACGAGGAGGGGGTGTTGCCCTCTATGTCAATGACCAGTGTGAGTGCATGGAGCTCTGTCTGGGGATGGAGGAGGAGCCAATAGAGATCTTATGGGTCAGGATTAAAGGGAAGACAGGGACAGGAGACATTATATTGGGTGTCTGCTACAGGCCACCTGACCTGGAAGACCAAGCAGATGAGGCCCTCTATAGACAGATAGGTGTAGCCTCACGTTCACAGACCCTGGTCCTCATGGGGGACTTCAACCACCCCGATATCTGTTGGAGGGACAACACATCTGGGCACAAGCAATCTGGGAGGTTCCTGGAATGCGTGGATGACAACTTCCTTCTCCAAGTGATAGAGGAGCTGATGAGGAGAGGTGCCATGCTGGACCTTGTTCTCACCAACAAGGAGGGGCTGGTGGGGGATGTGAAGCTCAAGGTCAGCCTTGGCTGCAGCGACCATGAAATGGTAGAGTTCAAGATCCATAGGACAGCAAGGAGGACGCACAGCAAGCTCCCCACCCTGGATTTCAGGAGAGCAGACTTTGGCCTCCTCAGGGACCTGCTTGAGAGAGTCCCTTGGGATAAAGCCCTGGAGGGAAGAGGGGCCCAAGAAAGCTGGTTAGTATTCAAGGACCACCTCCTCCAGGCTCAGGAGCAATGCATCCTGACAAAGAGGCAGGCAGGCAAAAATGCCAGGAAGCCTGCATGGATGAACAAGGAACTCCTAGATAAACTCAGGCACAAGAAGGAAGGCTACAGAGGATGGAAGCAAGGGCAGGTAGCCTGGGAGGAATACAGGGAAATTGTCTGAGAAGCCAGGGACCAGGTTAGGAAAGCTAAAGTCCTGATAGAATTAACTCTGAACAGGGATGTGAAGGGCAACAAGAAAAGCTTCTATAGGTGTGTCAGTGATAAAAGGAAGACTAGGGAAAATGTGGGCCCTCTCCGGAAGGAAACGGGAGACCTGGTTACCTGGGATAGGGAGAAGGCTGAGGTACTCAAGGACTTTTTTGCTTCAGTTTTCACCGGCAAGCATTCTAGCCTCACCGCCCAAGCTGCAGAAGGCAGAGTCAGGGAGTGGAAGGATGAAGAACCGCCCACTGTAGGAGAAGATCAGGTTCGAGACCATGTAAGGAACCTGAAGGTGCACAAGTCCATGGGACCTGATGAGGTGCATCCACGGGTCCTGAGGGAACTGGCAGATGAAGTTGCTAAGCTGCTATCCATCATTTTTGAGAAGTCGTGGCAGTCTGGTGAAGTTCCCACTGACTGGAAAAGGAGAAACATAACCTCCATCTTCAAGAAGGGGAAAAAAGGAAGACCCGGGGAACTACAGGGCAGTCAGTCTCACTTCCGTGCCTGGCAAGATCATGGAGCAGATCCTCCTGGAAACTATACTGAGGCACACGGAAATCAACATGGCTTCACTAAGGGTAAATCATGTCTGACAAATTTGGTGGCCTTCTACGATGGGGTTACAGCACTGGTGGATAAGGGAAGAGCGACCGATGTCATCTACCTGGACTTGTGCAAAGCATTTGACACTGTCCTGCACAACATCCTTGTCTCTAAATTGGAGAGACAGGGACTTGACGGATGGACCACTCAGTGGATAAGGAATTGGCTGGATGGTCGCACTCAGAGAGTTCTGGTCAATGGCTCGATGTCCAAGTGGAGACCAGTTCCTCAGAGGGTCGGTATTGGGACTGGTGCTGTTTAACATCTTTGTCAGCAACATGGACAGTGGGATTGAGTGCGCCCTCAGCAGGTTTGCTGACGTCACCAAGCTGTGTGGTGCAGTCGACACACTGGAGGGAAGGGATGCCATCCAGAGGGACCTTGACAGGCTTGACAGGTGGGCCTGTGTGAACCGCATGAAGTTCAACAAGGCCAAGTGGAAGATCTTGCATGTGGGTCGGGGCAATCCCAAGCACAAATACAGGCTGGGCAGAGAAGGACTTGGGGGTGATGGTTGATGAGAAGCTCAACATGAGCTGGCAACGTGCGCTTGCAGCCCAGAAAGCCAACCATATCCTGGGCCGCATCAAAAGAAGCGTGCCCAGCAGGGCGAGGGAGGTGATTCTGCCCCTCTACTCCGCTCTCGTGAGACCCCACCTGGAGTACTGCATCCAGATCTGGGGCCCCCAACATAAGAAGGACATGGAGCTGTTGGAGCGAGTCCAGAGGAGGGCCAGGAGGATGATCAGAGGGCTGAAGCACCTCTCCTATGAAGACAGGCTGAGAGAGTTGGGGCTGTTCAGCCTGGACAAGAGAAGACTCTGGGGAGACCTTCTAGCAGCCTTCCAGTACCTGAAGGGGGCCTACAGGAAAGCAGGAGAGGGACTTTTTACAAGGGCATGTAGTGATAGGACGAGGGGTAACGGTTTTAAACTGAAAGAGCGTAGGTTTAGATTAGATATTAGGAAGAAATTCTTTACTGTGAGGATGGTGAGACACTGGAACAGGTTGCCCAGAGAAGTTGTGGATGCCCTGTAGGTAGATTAGGGTACGGCGACCGGAAAAATCTCGGGTTGTAACGGAAAGGTAGGCGTGGCGAAAGGAGCAGGATGTGCAAGTATCGCGCGAGTTCGTACGGGACAAGACGACTATATAAGGCTGTTGCGCAGTTAAATAAACGCCATTTGTTGCATCCTCACATTGGTGTCTGTGCTCAATGGCCCTGGGGTGCGGATAGCCTCAGGCCAGCCAGCAACCGAAGGGAGCTTGCCGCAGACAAGCGGCAACAAATGGTGACCCCGATGTGATTGCTGGGCTGGCGGACCGCAGGCGGTCAGAGTGGGTTCGCGAACCATGGAAACCTTGATAAAGGTGATTTCGTTACTGGGCAGGGAATTTAAGATTTCTGTGAAATCGAAAGACATAGCCCAGTGTGTGGACCGCCTCGTTAAGGAGGGGGCGGTGGCAGGACCAGCTGATTGTTTACAGCCGAATACCTGGGAGCAGTGCTCGATGAAGCTCGCTGAGCGAGCTATGGCAGCGGGATCTGCCAAAGATTTAAAAACATGGGGAGTTATCTTGCGGCTGCTACGGGCTGCGCGGGAGGACCGGGCGAAATGGGATGCGGCTCGGGCGTGTTTACATGGGGTCTACCCTGACCAAGACAGAAGTGACAGTGGTGAAACTCCTCCAACATATACTCTCTGAGAGAGGAATTAAATACGATGAAGCTGCGTTAAAGCAGTTACTGTTCTGGGCAAAAGATAAAGGACATTTTACAACCTTTAATGATGTCTTTGAAGTGCCTTTATGGGAGAAGATTGGTGACTCTCTCTGGGATGCGGTGTCAAGTGGTGATAAGGAAGCCTTTAAATTGTCTGCTACATGGAGGCTGGTTAGCGAAGCGTTCAAAGGAATAAAAGCAGAGAGAGAAGTCACACATACAGCTTTTATGGCTTTAGGACTGCAGGCGCCTACTACTACCTCGCTATTTGTGGGACCAAAACCTCCCACGGCCCCGGTGGCTGTACCGGTGGCAGCTCCTTTATTGCCGTTGGTACAGACGGCTCCGAAAAAAGCTGAGGAGCGGGGAGCGAGAAAAATAGATACAGATCCATCAGAGCCAGTAGTGCGCCCTAAAACACGAGCTCGATTTGGACTAATTGATTCATACACTGAATAGGAGACTTGGCCGAAATCCCCTTCGAAACCCCCTCCTCTCATTGATCTCTCTACGGATGAGGCTGAGCAGGAGGACAAGAAGGAGGGTAAACCTGCTTTGTATCCACCTTTACCGGATTCGCCATTTACGGAGTCAGCAGTACCAGAGTCACAAGGACTTAAAGGACCGTTACCATCACGAAATGGACATGAAATTGACATGACAGAGCTTGGTAGAGGACTGGAAGAATTAAAGATGGAATTGCAGCAGCACCGTTCAGCCAACGCCTCGGGACACGTGACTATGTCTCCCCCAAAACCCCCCTCTGCGTTCGGGACAAGTATTAGGGCCACCTCAACCTCCTTTACAACTCCCTACTCCACCTTTAGATCAGGGCGGGGGGGAGGTTTGCGTCCATCTGGTAATGTGGGAGGTGAGGGAGAGGGTCAGCGTCCGCCCGCGTATACAGGGGAAGAGGGGGGAGGTGAGGGAGGAGTGAAATGGAAAGGGATAATTCGAGATGCGTTATTAGAAGGGGTATAATTCCACAAGCATATCCGGTGATTGTGGGTGCGGGTCCTGAGGGGAGAAATATTTGGCAACTGTTAGATTGGAAAATTGTAAAAGAAGCATTGTTACTACAGTTAGCGAGGGACAACACAGATGAGGACTGCAGGAAAGTTGTTGCAGGGATGGCGAATCGTGGCCCCACCTTAACTGAGCTGATGGATGGTTGCGGGAAAGTAGGAACCACCACATTTCAGATGGAGCATTTAGCAAAAACTTTTGCGGCGGCAGTTAAGGTAGTTCATCATTGTTATACATGCGAGCAAGAAGGTCACTTTAAGAAAAACTGCCTTAAGAAGTCGAAGCTGAGTGGGAGAGATAACTCTGTTTTGATGTGTCATTGCTGTGAGAAGCTGGGGCATTTTGTGAAGCTGTGCAGGTCTAAGTATAATGCTCAAGGTCAGCTGATAACAACCAGCTGCAGAGTGCAGGGAAACTGGAGAAAGAATGCGGGGAGGAACTGTGTGCTGACACAAATGAATCTTCCCAACCAGTTTCAGGCCTAAGCAGTCAACTCGCAGCCCGAACCGCAGGGAGCGCAGGACTGGTGTTTCCACGCAGGGTTAACCTGCGCGGCTGCCAAGCCTTGGACCTGTGGCAAACGGACGTAACACACATACTACAGGCCAGGACGTTGTGGAACGAGTGCAAGTGTGGAACATAAGGCTCAAGTTATGGCTGCGGCCGTACTTGGGGCTTACGTCGTCACAATTGCAGTCTCTATTTCAATTGTTAACAGCGGACACAAATTAAACAGCACCACGACAGACTACTGCAGAGGTACAGCAACTGATTACAGAAATAGAAAGCAGGCTACATTCCAAATTTGTATATCGTATTGATTTGAATCAGAAAATACAAATTATCACTTTGTTTGATAGGCAAATTCTATATGTAATAATTGGTCAATGGAATTCAGAATAATCAAATTCGTTACATATATTAGAATGATTGTTTCTACCTTTAAGAACAAAGAAAACTCTTCCCCTTATTGCAGAGCTATTGGCACAGATTATCATCAAAGGACGGATGCGATGTCGGGAGCTTGTGGCCAGAGATCCTGCATCACTAACCGTTCCTATTTTGCAGCTCAATATTTTGAGTGGTGTATGGCTAATAGCTTTGCTTTGCAAACAGCCATGGAGAATTTCTCGGGACAGGTTGTTTACCACTTGTCCTCCCATACTGTTATAAAATTGAGTGCAGAACTTCCAATTGCCACAGGAGTGTTGCGCGCAGACACTCCCGTGGATGGAATTACCATTTTTACGGATGGATCTGGGAGCACAGGCAAGGCGGGCCTTGTCTGGTATTCTGACAGCAAGTGGGAATCTATGGTAGTACAACAAAAGGGTTCACCTCAGGTGGCAGAATTACGAGCTGTATTAGAAGTATTTCAAAATTTTCCCATTCCCTTTAATTTGGTTACTGATTCAGCATATGTAGCTGGCATTATAAAGCAATTGGATAGATGTGTTATAGAGCATACACGTAATCAGTGTGGTTTTGCATTGCTGCGAGCTTTGTGACAAGAAATTCAAATCCGAACTGCATTGTTTTATGTTTTATATGTAAGAAATCATACTAATTTGCCTGAGTTTATTACGGAAGGCAATGCGATGGCGGACAAAGCAGCGAATAAGATATGGACACTATCTGAAGCCAAAGATCTCCATGGCTTTCTGCATATCGGAGCACGAGCGCTCACAAAACGCTGTGGCATCCCTCTGACGCAGGCTCGAGAGGTTGTTGCGACTTGCCCATACTGTCAGCGTTCACCGTTATGGAGTGCTGGGGTCAACCCCCGTGGACTGAAGCCTAACGGCATATGACAATCAGACTTCACCCTATGTCCTCAGCTCAGACCTCAACCATGGCTGGCAGTCACAGTGGACACTTACAAAGTACCTGTGGGGGAAGCCGAAGCAACATCAGCCTCTACCTTCGGAAAGGAGGTGTCCCAGCAGCACAGAGAGTCTGGTAAAGCGGCAGGGCACCAAGAAAGATGAGGAACGGCGACCGTTGCTGAGTGAAACAAAAGCATTGAACAATGCGCTCATGATTAGCTTGCTTTTGCTTTGCATCTCAGGAGTTGCAGGGGAATCTTACTGGAGAACCTGGGCTCAGGTACATGACCAGACACGGTACTGTCGAGGACCAAAGCTCTGGGGGGAACGTTTCCAGCCAGGGCGGAACGCTACTGTAAATAGTTCCCTCGTTGTGGACGAAATGGATATAAGGGATACTCCCTTTTTGTCTGCAGCACCCGTTAGTATTATTATGTAATGGTACTGTTCACAAATGTTTCTACCCAAGAGAGCCATATGGGTGGTGCATATTTGGCACCTTAGAACCCATGGGCATCTTCCTGAAACCTGAGAGACGAGGCAGGCGACTGCCTCGACGAAGAAAGAGGGACTTAGGGACATTGAGAGTAGAGCTGGATGATGGCGAGGTAATAACCAGTGAGAACTGTTTATGCAGGGGAGTTCTTATCTTTCCCTGTCTGGAAAGGCGCTGCAGGAGTCTTTACGTTAGCTTTCTCTCCAGGTGTAGGAGTACAGCGAAATTCAGCCGCTCTAGAGAAAGTGGTTTGCCACCTTCTTCGAAACAATAAGGCGGTTAAAGCAGTAATACAGGTAATGCAAGACAAGTTTGAGCAAACTTCAAGGATTTTGAAGGCTCACCATGAGGCGATCGATGTTCTTTTTGATATCCTTATCCAAGGAGGGTGTAAAAGTGCCCGTTTTGCAAATCTTTCCTTTTGTTGTCTCTCTGCGGACGATTATGAACAGATCCAGGAACGTAATGTAATCCTCCAGAAGGTAGCGGATAGCTTGGTAGAAATAGCTAAGGAGGATCCAGTTAGATGGCAATGGCTAGCTGATATCGGAGCTAGTGTCTGGGGATGGCTAATGTCTTGGTTTTCTTGGGACAAACTCATAATAGTTGTTGCTGTTGTTGTTGGAGTTATTCTCCTAACGTTTTCATTTTCCTATTTTAGGATGTTGTATCCGCCAGCTATGCTTACGCTTTGACGCAAGGCACCAGAATCAGTGATACGCTTTACTTCGCATGACTTGAAGCATGGGGAGGGGGAAATGTAGGTAGATTAGGGTACGGCGACCGGAAAATCTCGGGTTGTAACGGAAAGGTAGGCATGGCGAAAGGAGCAGGATGTGCAAGTATCGCGCGAGTTCGTACGGGACAAGACGACTATATAAGGCTGTTGCGCAGTTAAATAAACGCCATTTGTTGCATCCTCACATTGGTGTCTGTGCTCAATGGCCCTGGGGTGCGGATAGCCTCAGGCCAGCCAGCAACTGAATGGAGCTTGCCGCAGACAAGCGGCAACAATGCCCCCTCCCTGGCAGTGTTTAAGGCCAGGTTGGATGGGGCTTTGAGCAACCTGGTCTAGTGGAAGGTGTCCCTGCCCATGGCTGGGGGGTTGGAACTAGATGATCTTTAAGGTCCCTTCCAACCCAAACCATTCTATGATTACTGTGGGACTCTAAAATAAGAAGTTGTAGCCATAACCCAGTCGGGATGCAATGTTCAGGTCTATAATGCCTGTCAAGAACTGTGCATGGTGGAAGAGAAAGTGACCTTAACATTTTTTAAATTCCTAACACTGAAACCCAGAAATGTCATTGAAGTGTATTGTTTTATTGCAGATCTTACAGCAAAGTTCATGCTGAAGTTGGACCATGATCAGACTGATGTTAAAGACAAAATCATATTATACAAAGCTATATTTTAAGTGAACTGTAGAAATGAATATAATGGAATGATAGTGATAGAAATGATTCAATTATAGTAGTCTAAAATGATGATTGATACAGGTTCATAAAGATCAAGTTTAAGGAGTTTAAATGCCCAACACTGTGGCGCAGCATGGGGAGAAAATACCACTTTCATAATTGCAAACCACATGACATTTTGAGTTGTCTCTTTGTAGCCAAAGGAGCTGCTGTAGGTTCATGCCAAGTTAGCCATGCTTGTGGAAGCACAAAGACACCTCCGTATTTGTGTGACAGACTAACATATAAAGAACAAAAAAATGTATCTTCCATTAAGAGACTGACTGGGAGATTTGGGACAGGGAGTATACTTTAGGAGGAGTGTGACGCCAGATGCATCTGAAGAAAGAGGCACAGAAAGACAGACTTCAGCTAGAAGAGAACTTTGCTATGAGAGATGCAACAAATCGAAATATCAACAGCTTGTCTTTTTTAAAGTAAAACTGGTGTTTTATATATTCTTACACAGAGAGACCTCCATGGATTTACAGTTCACATTCCTAGTCTAGTCTAAATGCCATTTTTCAACTATTTTTCAAATAGGAAGTTCTTAAGGAAAGTATGTTCTTTCCAACTTATTGCACTCCAGGGATGCGCAGAAGGCTGGGCATTTAAGAAACATACAAGGTTGCAAATTACAGTAACAGTTGAGCTTTTTCGAGAATGGTGTAGTAAAGAAAAATGGCTTTGAAAAATGATGAATAGGAGCAGAAACTGATTTAGGTTAGTAAACCATCTGTCTACTTTTGCAGAAGAGCTAAAACATCATCATGGAGAGCTGGAAGGTGTGATGCCTTGCGATTTTTCCCAGTGCCAAAAAATCAGCTCCCTCTGTATGCAGTGTAGAGGCATCTCAGAGGGAGATTCTGCCCACCTTTGATTTGGTGGGATTTTTACCCTGCTCTTCCCTATTAATTATAATGGTATGAGATCTCTTTAAATTTTTTTTCTGGCAAAGACATAAATTTCCAAAATGAACAATCATCTGAGTAAAAACAATGTCAGATGACATAATGCTGAGTAGAAATAATGTTGGAAGGGCATGATTTTGTTTTTATATGTATAATTAAAAAATGACAGCTGTGTTGAGCCAGAAGCTCTCTGGGGCAGAGATTTTTGAGGTAATAGAGTAGTTATCATCTAGATGTTTGTGAAATTCTTGTGCTCCCTTGCTTCCCTGAAAACTTCATCTTGTTGTTGAAAGTACCCTTGCAGACAGATTTTGTCATTTCAAATAGGAGTAGATGTGTCTGTCCATGTTGTGAAGTTGGGTGATTCTATAACCTTTGTGCTTTGAGTTTGTTTTTCATTATGTGGAGATTTTTTGTAGTTGTTATTGGCAAATAAAAGGTAATTTAGTAATCTCTGTTAAAATATAGTTTTGTAGGAAACTGCTTTTGAAATATTACTGAATTGAACTTTGTTCCAGTTGCTTAGTTTTATAAGATTCTTGTGGCTTGTTTTATAGTCGCTAATTTCAAATTCCTTTCTAGTGTAGGTTTTATCCCTTAAAAACTTTACCATGTTAATTTTGTTTGAAAATTGAATGCTCATTTAGTTAATGTGTTGAATTCAGTACAGGTAATATGATATTAATTAGAATTATGAGTTATGTTTCCAAATGATCAAGTTCATATCTGTCTTTATTTAACCTGCACCCAGGGCTAAACAATAAACAGTTTTTCTATCACCCAGTGTCCATTCCCCAAATGAGGAAGGGAATGGGGAAAAGGAAGGAGACTCATGGGTTTGAAATTAAACAGATTTACTAAAATAAAGAAACCAATAACAACACAAAACACACAAAATTATACTTATCTATAGAGCATTTGCAAGTTGCTCCAGAAACGAGGAAAAAAGCACAAAGAGACCAAGCTCCCCCCCTTCTCTCCAAGCCCTCTCTTTTATAGGGAGCTTGTTGTCAATGATACAGAATACACCTGTGGGCCAGCCAGGGTCAGCTGCCCCAGATTTAACTGCTGAGGGCCTTGATCACCATGGCTAGCCACAAACTGAAACCAAATCCCAGTGAAACCAGGACAACATCTTCAAATGCATTCTCACCAGAATCCACAAAAATTGGAGAGGGATTTAAGATTAGAAGCCACAGGTAGATGCATGTGTTACAGGGACTGTTTCCCCAGTTATGTCTTCCATGTTCTCATGGCTTAGTAGAATGCGATATAAGATACCCTGTTTTAATTCTACAGGTTTTGAATGAGCATGTGGGTACTGTGATTACTCAACTCTAGGTAGCACTTGCTGCGATTACCCAGACTTTGGTGACAAGCACTGCAGCTAATCAGCTAATCATTTTAAGGATCAGAGTTCCAGAATGCTTGCAGCAGCCTTGTATTTTTCTGTCTGTTCATGACAAACCAGTTAGCGTACATTCATATAAAGCAGTACAGTCCTTGCCACTAGCAGTCTCTGTGACAGAGAGCCTGTAGGCTGACATAAAGTGCAGCCTGTTGTGAACTGCTAAGTGGGAGTCTGCCAAAAACTCAGCAGACAGAACTAATTGGGGAGAAAAAGCATTTTTATGCCCTCATCTCTCCCTCTTCAATTTTTTTTTTCAAGATGGATATTGTTAAAGTAACTTGTAAGATTGGTCTGCCTCTATTTTCTCATTGCATAAATCATTTTTTAACTTCAAGTCTTGCACTGTAGGTCACTGAGCACTTCCACATGGCGGCTGGCACAGGACCAAACTCAAGACACGCAACTCATCACAGTTGATGAAAAATTGGTAAGTTTTTTCTACTGCATACTGCTATGATACAGCTTTCAGGGTTATTTCTGCACAATAAGCATTCAGTATGGTATTCTGCATTCTTCTAGGAAAGCCGTATAGATGTGAACTACAGAGCAACAATCCTTCATACGTTTTTAAAAGGGGAACATTAGTAAAACATAAGTATGTGAAGGAAATGTGGCATTACAAGTATCAAGCAATATAAAATGATGAGTACCTTGTTTATTATTATTATATTGTGGTCAAGGACCAGTATGAGCTGTAATTTATAACAAGTTTGTACTTTTTGAAATCTGGGTATATTTGTGTGTAGTGAAATTATACAGAATTTGCCAGCTTCCTGAAATTATCTTCATTAGAACCCATATTATTAAAGAAAGTGTGTAAAGAAGCATCATGTAAGGTTATTGTTACTATGCACCTATACTCTAGCTTTTGAATATGCATGAAGGTTAGATTACAACTAGGAACAAATGCATAACATTCTTCTGCTAATCAATAGCAGATCAGAAATTTGGGAATCTCTTCTTGTAAGTTCTTCCATAATGTGTGGTCTGTTACTCTAGTTGCAACCTGACACTTATGTTTGCATTATTCAATAGTATAATTTTTGTAAGACTTCTGGGGGGAATGCGTCACAGCAGAAGCATGCTTTTCATTGGTTTTCATATCACATTTGAATCTTCAGGAAAAAAAATTTCCCATCATATATACCAGACAGTTCATATTATATGTACTTTCTTGTATCCCTGAAGCTATATTAACTACTTAAGAAATATTTGGAATTGTATTTATAAATCGAACATTTGTAATGATAACTACAAGTTGAGACAGCTGAAGTTTAACAGGCTATTGGAAAAAAACACACCTACTTTAACAACTAAAGAATTATTTCTCATGCTTTGTAATATAGATGTAGCAATAATAAATTTTTTACCTGTCAGTAGATTCAGCTATTTTGTAAGCTTTTTTCTGAATTTAAAAAGTAATAGCATAATTCTAGGTTTAAAAATTAGGTAAAAAATTAATACTGTATTGTAAATAAGATTCACCAAGTCAATAGACCTACATTTCCCTAAACATATTATGAATTGCATTTGATTATTATAGCACCGTTCTTTAACATTAAAAAATATAAAATCATCTAAATAGAGTTTTTATAATGCCTGAATTTACAGTATCACATTTCCCTATTGTGACCTCAGGTGATGGATACATAGATCTGAAAGAGACTACAGTGCAAAGACAGACCCACAAAGTAAATACTCTTCTATATTCCATTTTGTATTTAAATGTACATTATCCTAAGTTAGGGTTTTACATTACCCTGTCTAGCTATGAGAGTTTATACTTACAGTTGAGTTAAAGTGACACTAATTTGAAATACAACTGTTCTGTTCTCTTGGTATTAGTGTAAATGAATTGTAAGTGAAGTGGTTATTTCTAATGTCATTATGTGTTCTCATCGAGTTGAAGATGCTCATATCATAGTTGGTTTTTTTTGAGATCTGATGCTAGCAGCCATTGTATCATTTTGTTTAATTCCATTTTTTGCTTGTCTGCTTTTGATACGTGTAAACTAAATTATTATTTTATCCTCAGTTCTTTCAAGTATTACGTTAAATGTCAGACTGAATAGTATTTTCCTGAAATATTGTGCATCTAGGTGCACATTCTAAATGAACAAAACTTTTTTGGAGTTTCTACAGGCCTAGACACTTTTGTGAAAGTTGCTGTCTGCAATTGGAAGGTGCCATACCAAATTACCCCCAAATATTTGCCAATTAAAGGGCTTTTTGTAGTGGTTAAATGATACTGGTATTGCAAGAATGTTTCAAAATTAGAACGACTGCCAGAAAATATCCGTTGCATCTCTAAAGCAGAATATTCCACTGATAATGTATATGCTGTAGCTCAAAGCAAGAATTAATGCAAGAGCAGTTGTAGAGTTTGGTTACTGGGAAGATGCTAGAAACAGTGTGGGACTGTGGTTAAGGATCAGCTATTAGTTGGCGCCATCTCACAGATGTTTTTATTCTGTATCAGGCCAAGATAAAATACGATGAGTTGCTACACAGAGTTAAGCATTCAAGAGCAGTGCTATCAAGTGCAATTGAAATGGTACTAAAGTAGTTTTTGCAGCATTGTGAGACCATGTAGGGACAGACTCTATTACAAGCATGACAGGCTAACTATAGTGATGCTATTGACATTTCAGCTGCTGTCCTGAAATTGTTTTGGTTTATCTATACTGTTAATTAAGCTTTTTTCAGTAATGGCTCAGAAGTCTCAATACTGAAACTCAGTAGAGGGCCAGTTTCCTTCTGATTGTAGACAAACTTCTACATACCTCATTAAAGATAACTTGCTGCAGTATACATTGAATTTGGTGCGGAAAATCTGAACCCCTTTTTGGGGATGAGCAGTTCATACTTTTCAGATGATGTTCAAGAGTAGCAGTAAATGCTGCATACTGCAGCAGCCTAGGCCAAAACTGATTAATAACTATTGCGAAATCGGTATCAAGAGTCTTAGCAGCTTCCTCTTGGCTGTCCAGAGGTAGCAGTTAGTGTCTGTTGTTAAGTGTTTACTACTGGATAATCCGGGAGTAGCAGTGTATTAATAGTATTCTTGGAACATGAACCTCTTCAGCAAAAAAGTTGCAGAAACACTCCAGTCCTTTTTTTCTAGAAGACTGCATCACACAGTGTTTTCAGGATTGAATCATAGTTTGTTCACCTTCATCCAAATCCCAATTTGGGCTAGGCTTGGAAAGTAGTGAAATTGTATGATCTTGGTTTGATTAGAGAAACATAGACTTTACTATAATAAACAGTGATAATACTGCAGCTCAAAATACAATATACAAACAAGTGAAAAATAGCCTGGAATGATGAACCTTCTTCAGATCTCAATCTGATAGTCTGCAGTGCTGTGAAACAAAGGGCAGCAAATCAAGCTTTAACGTGCTTTTCAAAGTGTGATCATTGCTAACAGCCTTTCCCAAGAACCGAGAGTATATAATATACTTTACTCTGAAAAACAAAGCAGTAATGTGTCATAAAATTACATGCGAGACAGTGTGACATTGCATTTGAAGACTGTGTATAGGAGCTGGTTTTGCAACTTGGTGAAGAGAAACACTTGGCAAAGTATGCATTTATTAAAGACAGGCTTACTAGATTTCCTTTTCTTGAAACTACTATTCAGCTAAGAATTCTCCAAGCATTACCACTGTGTTAGATAATAAGGATATGGTGGATGTTCTATGTTTTGGTTTTTCAAAATGCTGTTAACCCCTTGTTGGTTATTCCTTGAGGATGAGTTCAAGCTGTTCCTAAAGTAACTTAATGGGATAAAAGAATTTAGAATCTTTTCTTTGTTTAATCCACTCTAGTTGCAGTATTTATTCAACTGGTTACCATAAAGGATTCAGTTCAGGACAGCATTCCTCTTTAGATGAGGAATGTAACTTACAAATTTTTATGTGCCTTATATGTATGGCTCTGTAATAGGGAGTTGTCATATTCAAAGGGTACGAGGTCCTAGGATGGAAATCTGCTTGGGGGTTCAGATAGAGTTACCACCACCACCCATTCCCTTTCCCTAGCCCCAAACTTCTCTCTTGTAGGTTGCATTCCTTCTATTTATTTAAAGTGCAATTGCACTTTCATCCCTATGTAGGTTTATTTGCTTTTAGGGATAGGGTAAAGGATTTGGATTTCTTCCTCTGAGAGCCTTTTCTTTTGGTGCATGGTAGTGCTATCTCTGCTGGGTATTGGAAGGAGGAGTGTCTGAAATTGAGGTTACACAACTTTCTAACATCTTGAGTGTCTGTTTTGTCTGGGCTTCCTTTGTGCAGCATTCTTGGGCAAAAATTTCAAGTCTTTAGTCTGGAGCACTGGGTCAAAGAATATGACTCTCTGAAGGGTATGCAGGTGATTTTTTTTTTTGTTTCATTACATAGTATTTCATTTTCTATCAAAGAATACTGTTTTTTAAGAGCTTGCTATGATGGCTGCTCAGAACAAATTAAAGGAGTATCATTGTGCCATGTTTAGTTTGTCTGGTTTTCAAAGAGTTATTCAACATGCAAATACTTGTTTGGTTTTGTAAGTCTAAATATGCAAGCAGTGTTTCTAATCTGCTAGAAGGAATAAAAATAAGCCATTGATATAGTCTAGTAATCAACAGGAGTAAGAAGTAACTTCATTTTTGGTGCTGTTTTATTTAGTAGTTTTGTTTTTTTAAGACTAGATAGTATTTTCATGTTCTTATAAAATATTACCATTATCTGAACTTTTTCTCGAACACCTAAGTTAGTATCCCTTGTTATGAAATATTTCTGTAGATATCATGAATTCTTGTCCTGTCAGGAATAGTGAATAAACAATTCCTTGTAGAGCCCTTGCTTTTCTGTTCAATAAAATGTCTCTTTCTGCATTTGTGTAGTAAATCCAAGTTGTAGAGTTAAGACACAAATCCTAGCCTAACTGCTTACTATCTGAGAAAGTTCTGTGTACAGACTTGAAAGCTGTTTCTAGTCATGAAGTTCTAGCTGAATCATTTTATTAGGTGAGAGAGGAAAAGCTTTCCTTGTCTGGAAGGGAAAGCTGCAGCTCAGTAATCTTATGGGAATCCTTGAGCATCTTGGTCATTCTGCAAGAGGGCTTGGTGCTTCTTCAGCACTATTTCTACTCAGATCAATGATGAAATGGAACCAGGTGCTCTTCCAGTTCTTGATGGCTTGTTTGTTAGGTACCTTTGAACTACTTTCATGGCTGCTTTCTCAAATCAGGAATGTTAACCTATGTTAAGTGGGGCGTGGACCATGGAGAGAGCATCTGATGTTCAGATCCACAGAGTTTTAATATGCAGTTTAGTTCTTGTGTTGTGAAGCATGCACTGTAGGGAAATTGCTCAGTCTCTTATGTATCTTTTTGGCATACTCAGTTCTGTTCACTCCATAAAGCCCATTGGCTTACTTTTTGTGCAAAAGAAAATCTTTGCTTGATGGGGAAATAACTTTTATCCTATTACCTGTTAGCCTGAAAACTGAGTTAACAAGTGAGAAGAAGCTGAGCTATAAGGAATTTCTACAAAGTGCTGATAAGAAATAATACTGTATTTTTTAAAAGATGTTATAAATGTTTTTTAAAAAACATTAAGAATATGATGAGTAATTCTGTTTATAACATCTGAAGAGGTAGACAGTTTTTCCTTACAGACTCATTTTATAAATGTGCTCATATATTCATATGTAAAAATAAATAACAGTATTTTATATAGGCCAACATCATCATCAAATGTTGATGATGTTGATGTTGTTGCTCTACCGCTCTCCATCATTTTCGCAAGATCGTGGCAAACAGGAGAGGTGCCTGAGGACTGGAGGAAAGCCAATGTCACTCCAGTCTTCAAAAAAGGCAAGAAGGAAGATCCAGCAAACTACAGACCAGTCAGCCTCACCTCCATCCCTGGAAAAATGATGGAGCGGCTCATTCTGGAGATCATCTCTAAGCACATGGAAGAGAAGAAGGTTATCAGGAGTAGTCGTAGTCAGCATGGATTTACCAAGGGGAAATCATGCTTGACTAACCTGATAGCATTCTATGATGTCGTGACTGAATGGGTAGATGCAGGGAGACGAGTGGATGTAGTCTACCTTGACCTTAGCAAGGCGTTTGACACAGTTTCCCATAACATCCTCGTGAGCAAGCTCAGGAAGTGTGAGGTAGAAGAACAGACAGTGAGATGGATTAAGAACTGGCTACACAATAGAGCCCAAAGAGTGGTAATCAATGGTGCCAAGTCCAGCTGGAGACCTGTAACTAGTGGAGTCCCCTAAGGATCAGTGCTGGGTCCAGTCCTGTTCAACATCTTCATCAACGACCTTGATGAAGGGACAGAGTGTCTTCTCAGCAAGTTTGCTGGTGATACGAAGCTGGGAGGTTTGGCTGGTACACCTGAAGGCTGTGCGGCCATTCAGCATGATTTGGACAGACTGGAGAGCTGGGCAAAGAGGAACCTAATGAGGTTCAACAAGAATAAGTGCAGAGTCCTGCACCTGGGAAGGAGTAATAAAATGCACCAGTACAGCTTAGGAGGCGATCTGCTAGAGAGCAGCTCTGTGGAGAAGGACCTTGGAGTCCTGGTGGACAACAAGTTATCCATGGGACAGCAATGTGCCCTTGTGGCCAAGATGGCCAATGGTATCCTGGGGTGCATTAAGAAGAGTGTGTCCAGCAGATCGAGGGAGGTCCTCCCCCCCCTCTACTCTACCCTGGTGAGACCTCACCTGGAGTATTGCGTTCAGTTCTGGGCTCCCCAGTTCAAGAGGGATAGAGATCTACTGGAGAGAGTCCAACGGAGGGCTATGAGGATGATTAAGGGACTGGAACACCTGCCTTATGAGGAAAGGTTGAGAGACCTGGGGCTTTTTAGTCTGGAGAAGAGAAGACTGAGAGGGGATCTGATTAATGTGTATAAATATATGAGGGCTGGGTGTTAAGAGGTGTTGGGGCCTGGGTCGTGGAAGAACTATAGAGAGGACATAAGAGTACACTGTTGTGTATGTGCTGAGGCAGCATGAGACAGCAAGAAAGTATAAGGATGTGGCTTTGCTTAGGCTCATAGCAAGTATCCAATCGGAACAGAAGAAGAGGCGCGTGGACAGAGCGTGCACAGTGCTTGCAGCCAATAGCTTAAGGCGTGATCGCGAGATAAGGAAGTATGTATGCTATAAAAGAGCTGTGTTAACTGCAATAAAGTGGCTATCAGAGCATCACATTGGTGTGCTGTAGTCCGTTCCTCGCATGGACCCCAACAAAGAGGAAAGGGGCAACCTCTTTTCACTTGTGCCCTGCGATAGGACAAGGGGCAATGGATGCAAGCTAGAGCACAGGAAGTTCAACCTCACCATGAGGAAGAACTTCTTTACTGTAAGGGTTACAGAGCACTGGAACAGGCTGCCCAGAGAGGTTGTGGAGTCTCCTTCTCTGGAGACTTTCAAGACCCGTCTGGAGGCGTTCCTGTGTAACCTGCCCTAGACTGGTCCTGCTCTGGCAGGGGGGTTGGACTCGATCTCCAGAGGTCCCTTCCAACCCCTAACATTCTATGATTCTATGAAATCATATATTTTAAAGATTTCACTGAGTAGCATGTTAATCAGGCAGAAGCTTTTTTTAAGATTAAAAAATGTAGTAGGCACTAGTATTTTATTCTTTATTCTTTTGTTTACAAAATTTTTTCTTAGGTGACCGCATTTTTGCTGCCATGCCTGCTCCCTTTGAAAGCATTCTTGGGTCAACTAATTCTGTTTCTCTGATAAGTCAGAAGTTTAATATCTTATTCTGTAATGTCTATTTCCAAAACAAAATCTTACTATTTTATCACTATTTAGTAAACATAATTGTATATTGTAGTCTCCTTTTGATTTAATTTTCCCTCCACAGTAATAGAAAACTGAAAGGAAAGATGTAGTGTATCAAGTTGAATTACTGAATTTAAATACCAAGTTTTTTATCAGAAAGTTTAAGACCATGATTTCTGTCCTTTAAGTAACCTTAAAGGCCAAGCATATAAAGGCCAAAGCACAAATTAAAAAGACAGACTTCCAGATAGAGCAAGCTAAAAATTTATGATTCAGCTTTATAGAGAGAGATTGTAGGAAGCTTCCATTTTAACTAACTCTATAGAAAAATGTAAAGCAACAGCTTTTGACCAGCGGTATTCAGCCACGTATTTTATTGATTATGATTAAACAGTTGAAGCCTCATCAACCCTTCCCATCCCCACCAGGGAATAATGACTGTGTTACTATTAGAAAAGATCTAAAACACATTTAAGGCTTAAAGCTGTATGCGCTAATTAACAGCTTAAACGTTCATTGTATTTTGTTAATAACCGCAATATCCCTGATGCATAGACCTTCAGTATGCTAACACTGCATAACAGTTCTCTATTGTGCATCTCTTTAAGGAGGGTAATCCTGTCAGTTCTTTTCTTGCTTCACTGCATGCTGTGTATGGAAATTGTATACACTATTTAGCACTTGCTTTCAACTTTTAAAGTGCATGCATATTACATAGAAGCATTACATCTTTCATTAGGGTAAGAGACAGTTTTTAACAGGTCTGGCTTCCTTGTAATTTCTTAAATGCAACTTTTCTTCTAAAAAGCATGCACCAACAGGGATTTTGCTTTAAATTAGCATTTCTTGATTGGGGATTTGCTTCTGTTTTTCTCCCCTATGTCTCAAACCACTTGTTACTTTGTGGCAAATATCTGTTACAGAAATCGCTTTCTTTATAAAAGAGATGTAAAGAATAGAAAACATGCATCACAATTGTCCTGGTTTTGTGGGATAAAATTTATAGAATCAAGTTTCTGTTACATTTTGTTTCAGTTTGTGGCCAGCCATGGTGATCAAGGCCATTAACAGTTAAATATAGGGCAGGTGACCCAGGCTGGCCCACAGGTGTATCCTATATCATTAATGTCAGGTTCACTATAAAAGGGAAAGCTGCTGGGGAGGGGTGGGCCTATTTTTGCCCTCTCCTCTTCTCTCCTTCCTTTTTCTTCTTCTCAACAATTGCTATTCCTGGAGGAACTTGCTGCAACTCTGTGGGCTAAGTATAATTTTGTGTGTTTTGTATGACCATTGATATTGGTTTCTTTATTTTATTAAATCTGTTTAAATTTCACCCATAGGTCTCCCTTCTTTTCCCAATTCTCTTCCTTGGTTGGGGAAGAGACGTTGGACGAGAGGAAAAACTGTTATTGTTTAGCCCTGGGTGGGGGCTAAATGAAGACAACAATGAAGGCAGGCATTGGTTTACATGAACTCAGGATTTCTCAATATTGATCTTAGTAGCAGACCACGCACTACTGTGACAGTATTGTCAAGTGAAACTTTAAAACACTACTTTTTGCTTTTTTTCACCCCCACCTTTGATGAATATCTTGTTTTAATAAAAAAAAAAAGCCTAGTTTGTTAAATTTTAACCCTTAAATGGTGTTCCACAGTGTCCATTAAATAGGGAAAGAATAGGTAGTTGGGAGGTGAAAGGAAAAGAACACCAGAATGCACAATAATTAAATGGAAAAAAAAAAAAATTTAGTATTCTGTGCTCTAGCTACCAGCCCAGGGAAATTGTTAGCTAATTAAAACTGAATCCACAATAGGTGTTTCATATACTGTAGTTGTATTTGGTTTGCATGGCACGGTTTTGGTAGCGGGGGGCTATAGGGGTGTCTTCTGTGAGAAGATGCCGGAAGTTTCCCCTATATCCGATAGAGCCAATGCCAGCTGGCTCCAAGACGGACCTGCCGCTGGCTAAGGCCGAGCCCATCAGTGATGGTGGTAGTGCCTCTGTGATAACAAGAAAGGGGAAAAAAACTGCACAAGTGCAGCCAAAGAGAGGGGTGAGAATATGTGAGAGAAACAACTATGCAGACACTAAGGTCAGTAAAGAAGGAGGTGGGAGCAGGTGCTCCAGCTGCCAGAGAAGAGATTCCCCTGCAGCCCATGGTGAAGACTATGGTGAGGCAGGCTGTCCCCCTGCAGCCCATGGAGATCCTCGGTGGAGCAGATCTCCACCTGCAGCCCATGGAGGACCCCATGCCAGAGCAGGTGGATGCCTGAAGGAGGCTGTGACCCTGTGGGAAGCCCATGCTGGAGCAGGCTCCTGGCAGGACCTGCAGACCCATAGAGAGAAGAGTCCATGCTGGAGCAGGTTTGCTGTCAGGACTTGTAACCCTGTGGGGGACCCACGCTGGAGTAGTCTGTTCCTGAAGGACTGCACCCTGTGGAAGGGACCCATGCTGGAGCAGTTTGTGAAGAACTGCAGCCTGTGGGAAGGACTCATGTTGGAGAAGTTTGTAGAGGACTGTCTCTCGTGGGAGGGACCCCATGCTGGAGCAGGGGAAGAGTGTGAGGAGTCCCTCACCTGAGGAGGAAGGAGCAGCAGAGACGACGTGTGATGAACTGACTGCAACCCCCATCCCCCTGTACCGCTCGGGGGGAGGAGGTAGAGAATTCGGGAGTGAAGTTGAACCCAGGAAGAAGGGAGGGGTGGGGGGAAGGTGTTTTAAGATTTAGGTTTTATTTTCTCATTACCCTACTCTGATTTGATTGGTAATAAATTAATTTCCCGAAGTTGAGTCTGTTTTGCTCGTGACAGTAATTGCTGAATGATCTCCCTGTCCTTATTTTGACCCACGAGCCTTTCATTATATTTCTTCTCCCTGTCCAGATGAGGAGGGGGAGTGATAGAGCGGCTTGGTGGGCACCTGGCATCCAGACAGGGTCAACCCACCACAGTAGTGATAACCTTTCTTATGACTTCTTCATAGGAAATCTTAGTACAGAATCACAGAATCAACCAGGTTGGAAGAGACCTCAGGGATCATCGAGTCCAACCGTTGCCCTTACACCACCCTGTCAACTAGACCATGGCACTAAGTGACATGTCCAGTCTTTTCTTAAACACATCCAGAGATGGGGACTCCACCACCTCCCTGGGCAGCCCATTCCAATGTCTAATAACCCTTTCTGAGAAGAAATTCTTCCTAATGTCCAACCTGAACCTCCCCTGGCGAAGCTTGAGGCTGTGCCCTCTTGTCCTATCGCTAGTTGCCCGGGAGAAGAGGCCAACTCCCACTTCACTACAACCTCCCTTCAGGTAGTTGTAGACTGCAATAAGGTCCCCTCGGAGCCTCCTCTTCTCCAGGCTAAACAACCCCAGCTCCCTCAGCCGTTCCTCGTAGGTCAGACCTCCAGACCTCTACTCCAGTAGAGTTATCAAGTCTTATGACTTTGCCTTACATCCAGCTTTGAACTTGACAGCTCAGACCTTGATAATGGCTGTCCAGATTAGAGTGTGAATTAGCCCAGGTGTTCCTGCTTCATAGCAGCAATTGCACTACTAATGTGTAAGTAGTGTCCCAGTTCACTGCCAGGCTCTGAATGTTGTGCTGCCTTGGGTCTCTTGCAGCTTGAACTGGCAAGGGAGCTTTTCCACAAAACTGAGAGAAGGCACCCAGCTGCACATTTAACACAGTTTAGACCCCTTCCCCTCTGAAGGCTAAAGAGAATGAAACAAGTGGTTCTAGTATTTGGGAACTCCACCTGGGCCTTATATGGAAAATTTCTTAATAGGTACTTTAAAGGAGGTTTTGTAAGGTTTTTCAGATGGGCATAAAGCAGATCAGAACTGTTAATTTTCTTGTTCATGACAATTCCTGGAAGACAGTAACTTTATAAAATTTACTTGTCATATGCATATGATTTATTTTATAAATACAGGTAACTTTTAATGAATGTTAAAAAGAAGAATTTCACTAAAATGGCATCAGAAACACACACAAAAAATACAGAAATTATTCCTAATGTGCAAGAGTAGCCTGAATTTTGGCGCTCACTTAAGATATGGAAGACTCCATCCTGAGCTGCTGGTTGGGGCTTTGGGTGTCCATGATCAAAACTACGTTTTATACACTGGAAGCCCAAGAGTCATCTTTAGTGAATAATTCACCAAGATATTATTGAAATATTGTGTAGCTTTGCAAGCCAATTTGCTTATTGTGATTTATGCTAGGAATGTAGCATAAATAATCAGAACTGCAAACTGAATACATTTTGTCTGAAAAAACATACCATCACTGAACTACAAGGTTTTATTTAATAATATATACAAGACTGAGCTAATCAGTGGAGTCAGGACAATGCTGTCTATTCTAGGCAGGCTCTAGCTACAAGTACTTCTGTCTTCTTTCCTTTAAAGCCCCTTCCTGCCTGGGTTTTTTTGTTTCCCAATTGATAAATAGTACCTGTAAGAAGAGTTGCATATGGTAGTAAAGCAGTAGAGTATTGCCATAACTGTAAATTAGTTTAAGAGGAATCAGATTATTTCAATTGTTCAGTTATCCTCTTTCTAAATGCAGGTAAACTAAGACTGCCTCTCCTTTTATTTGGAAGTTTACGGTCTAAACACTTTGCTGTTGTCTTATTCTTAACTAGTTGGTTTTTTTGCACTTTTTTTAATCTGAGGATTGTGAAGTTCTTGTAGAATACTTAAAAATTGTGTGCTATAGAAAACTCAACATTTTAAAATGTCTTGCAGGTAATAAAACCCAGCCACTTGTGTGTGAAAGCAAAAGATTTGCTTACATATGCTTTGAATGAGTTCTAGAAAGAATGTTCTATCTAAATCTTGCTGTGTTGTAAGAAAAAGTAGTTTACAAGATCTGCTATAAATAATTCAGACTTTTTTTCCCACCTTGTTTGAGATAAGTATGCTGTTTATAATTTCCTCAATCTCAAGAATGTCATGATCACACTGAAGTCTCCCATGATTACTAGTAGCAACATCAATCTACTTTAATGAAATATATTCTTCTCCCCTTTTTCCTCCTCTGACCACCCCTACTTCCCTCCATTTAATAATGATGTTCTTAATTTCAGTCATATGGAGAAACTGCAAAATGTGAAACCAGATATCTGATTACCCTTTTCTTTAATTTCATTATATTTACCCAGATGATATTTATCCAGACAATATTTACAAAACTAAGATGTACTGTTACAGGGAAAAATACATTATTAATAATAATAATTTTTGTCTTGGTCTTTGATTTTTTCTTGGCAGAAAAACTATACTGAGCATGAAATATCCGTCTGTGCTGGAAGTGGGACTTACGTGTTTCAAATGCTTCATTTTTAATTTTCTAAAATGTTGTTTACCTGTCCATCAAGAATGCAGGCTGAATGATATATATTTTTTGCATGTTTGTCATGCGTTATGGTTTGTCAAGAAAAATGCCTCTCTGTTTTGAGGCTTGTCGGGGCACTGATAGGTGCAAAATCTGAGATTTTTATTTTTAGTATTATAGTTTAAACTAACAAAAGCACAACTCAGCAGCTTTTGCCATAAATTTTGTCATTAATCACTTATAAATATAATCTTTATATGACTTTTGCAAGAGATGTGAATACACAATTTGGGAATGTAATGCAGAGTATAAGTAAAGTGTTTTAAGGTCTGAAAGAAGGGTTGGTGAGGGGGAAGTTTTCTACTTATTAGTATGAAGTCATGTTCCAATTTGTACAGAGCACCTGAGACTTTTAGAAATCCAATTAATTATTCCTGTTTACTCTTTCATAGAGTTCTCTCTGAACAAATCCAAGTAACGTTGGTTTAATGGTGTGTGGGATGTGTTATGCTGTTATGTTTGTAGTATCTCATTCAAGCAGCATGAAATAATATTGGGCATGCAAAATATTGGGAAAGTGGAGTGAGCCTTTGTGCAGTGTGATGACAGGGAAGTTGTCAAGGAGATTTTGCGACAACAGGAAATACACGGCCATCATGGCTGTTAGAGTAGCATCTCCTCAGCTGTGAAATACAAACTGTTGAGTAGAGTTTGCTGAAGCTAACAGCACTTTCAAATGTTGGACTGCTTTTAATGCTGACACCTCCTTTGCATAAATGGCAGTCAGTAGACTAAAAAGTATTATAATGGACTTATGTTGATTCCAGTAATGTAACAATTTCTGCTTCTGTTAGACCTGCTTTTCAGCATATCCTTTTCTGCATATCCAGTTTCTCTTTAGTGTTTTCTGCTAACTGCCTATGTAAAGAAATTTTCTTTAAATAGCAGCTTTATTGCAATCATTATTATTATTAAATCCTGTTTCCTGTTTACAATGTTTGGTTTTCTTTTTTTAAATGTGGTTCTTTCACTGCTTTTCTCAACTTTTTTATTAATCGTTCTGCAGGATGGTTAGATGAGAGAACACAGTATGGATAACACATGTTGTTCATAAATTACCGTAATAATGCAAGATTGTGAAGCCTGAAAGAAAACTGTATTCTGTGTGATACAGAGCTTCCTAAGGGCATATATGCTTTTTTCCCCTTCTTATGTCTGTAGCTGTTAGATAAATGTTGTCTGACCATGTTTAGTTCATTCTGCTCCATTTTTCCACTTAAAATTTGCATAGTAGAATCTGTTCTCTTACACTTCTTTCAAAAATACTGTATTGAAGAAATGTAAATGTTCTCATCCTGACGTACAGTCTAAGCAGCTGAGCACGCTAAATAAAAAGTTCCTTTCGCAGCAGCTATGTTCTGTGCTTTGATATAACAGCTCCTAAAGAAAGTGGATTGCAACATGAATTTATAACAAAACTTTATGCATTTAGTCTGGTAAAATATGTTGGGGGTGGGGAAGAGAGCAAGCTGTTGTAAACTCCTATAAAGTACAGAAAACAATTACTTTCCCTTCTTTCTAACAAGTGTAAACTATTGAGGTTAAGTAGGTGGGGCAACTGGAAGTAGTTACTAAGGCCAGGGGCATTTTTGTGGTTTAATAAAGGCAGAAGCTAATTATTCATTTTTTATTTAAGTGAAATGATGCCAAAAAGGAGGTTCCTGCAGAGCAGCTGCACTCCTTCAGTGTTACCCTAATTTACCACAGACACAACTGTCACAAACAGAACTTTTAAACTTGATATATAGCCATGAAAGTAAGGAGTCCTTTGTCTGGAGTGCATGCAGAAGAACTCCTTTATACAAATCAACTGGCAGATGAGGGACAATGATGAAAATTTGATTCTTTGAAGTCATAATGGTCATTGAAAAGTGTGAAATTCTGGTACTAAAAAGAGAGTGGCTAGCAAGACTCTAAATCCTGGGTGGTTGCTGGAAGCTTGCTGGGAGGTTTTTTGTGTTTTGACATCAACTTCCCATTGCTTGTTCCCTGTTTCCTTTATTAAAAAAAAAAAAAGGAGCGAGTGCTGAACAGTAGATAGTTGATAGCAGTTATGTACAGTTTTTGTCTATGCGTGGAAAGAAATGCCATAGGAGAAACATTACACCTTTTTGCACACCTGACCCATTATTCAAAAACACTGGTTTTCAGAGATATTTTCAATCATTTTGTCTCTTTCCCTTGAATTATAGAGTTTCATTTCTTGTCTCCTTTGGAATTTGTGCTATTAGTGGGGTACTTAAAAGAAGGAAATTGTCATTTCCTTTAAAAGTCTTCATGCTGAATCCTGCTTTCATTGGCACTGCATCTGTGAACCAGTTTTTCTCCCTGCTGTATAGCACATCTATCATTTCTTATTACTGTTTCCAGAACAACTTTACCAGGCTTTCCACTGTGACAAGTGCTCTTAAATCGCATAAGTTATAATAAAGACAAAAACTCCTCTTTATTTGTAAACAATTTGATGTGATTTCTGCTGTTTAAAAAAAGTGAGTGTTGTTTTGTCCCTCTCAGCTTATTCCAGGAAGAGCCAAAATGCCTCAAAATTAATATTTAAATTATTTTTTGAATTATAAAAAACCTACCCTCTATATATATATATTAAGAAAAACAGAATGGCGGAATGCATCTTTCAGGTGATAGCCTGTGTTAAAAATGTGAAGCAGGGTTGTTAATTTTTAGTAAAGCAAATCTATACAGTTCAAATCTTAAGTCTTTTACATTGTCACCTTATTATTTAGAATTTTGAATGCTGAACACCTCACTAATATTTCAATATGCTAATATAGCAAAATTCAGTAAGGAACACAAAAAAAAATAACGTGAAACGAGCTGTCAAAAACATCTTTGTTTTGGAAAGTTGGTTCACAGATAGTTTCAATGAGAACTTGAACTCAGAATAAAGCACTGAAGACACAGTAGAGAGTTCAACCTAGTGCAGTATAGTTCTTTTCTAGTATTATATTGTTTTAATGGCATCTTGGAGCGGGAACTTTAGCCCATTGAAATGGCACTTAAAGGACAGGCTCTGTCACTAGCTGGAGCTGTGTGGATGAAATGATCACAATAGAGTGTTGTAATGCATTTTAAAAGTGTGAGAAATCAGTTAGTCTAGACTAAGTGTGCCTACAGGGAATAGGAATTTTAGAGCTTCCGTGCTCTTTAGGTGTCAAGTATGTGATAGATGCCAAGCCTTTTAATTCCATATCTTTGGCAACAACTCAGCTATGCTACAGTACCTTATATGTCTACAGCAAGCAAAAACAGTGATTTTACGTCAGGACAATTTGAGCTTCAGAAACCAGAAACTCTTTGTCCTAACAACTGTCTGTTCAATTGCCAGCTTTAAAATGGGGAAGATATCAATAAACAATTGCTAGATTCCCAGAAGGCATGGAAACTTTAACTATAACGAATCAAAGTATGAAAAGCTAGCAACACCATGTAGATATTTTAGTATTGGAAAGTAGGCAGGTTTTAGTTTTCACCTTGAAAAGATTTTTATGGGATGGATTCTATAATATTAGTGAAATAACTGATTTGGAGCCAACTGAGTGCCCAAAAAACATGGCTTGAAGGGACTTATTGTTTGTCTGGCTTTTTTGTTTTATTTTCATCCAGATGAACAAGTCTAGGCATTTCTTTACTACGGTTACCTCATAAATATACCATTTTCTGTTTTTTAATAATCTTTTTAGATCATCTTCTGTATGCACTAAGATGTAGTATTTTTATGGTTCTCTAGTGTGGAGGCTTCAAAAGAGGAAATTGAATATGTCCATAATGTTATTTAACATATTTTAATCACAGATAATTCTGGAACAATTAAAAAACCTCTAAATCTGAAGCATAAAATTGATAATGGACATATGAGTTGCTGAGAATAATAAAAAAAAATTTTTTCCTCATTATTTTGAGCTATTTTGAAGCTTGCATGTTTGGAGGTATTTAATGATAGAATCTTTGCATGTAGCTGGACCAGATTATTTCAGAGGGGAAAAAGAAATTTTTGGTGAATATTCTTACATTTTCTCAATAGACATGTTTGTTAAATACAGAAATAAAGGATAATATAGTAGCCCATTCCTATAAACAGGCAAGCTGAAACATTGAAGCCCCACCAAACTTTTACTGCAGGTAAAAAAACCCCTTTTTGTTAAACAAAGCAGTTTGCCAATTCAAATAAGAAAACCTGAAGCTATTTCCTTCTAAAACTGTGGTTTAAGCTTCAGCAGTCAAAAATGCCCGTCTGTCAGGAGGTGTTTTACATATGTGTTACACTACCAGTTACTGGAATGTTGCTTCTTTTTCATATCATTGCTAGACTCATATTAAAAATAAACATTAGTTGGTCCTAATGAAAGCATTTATAATGGAATTGTTAAGATATTTTGACAGTTTCCTTTTGGTAGTCTGGGTAGAAATTTTAGAAGTTGGAAAATTAGCGTGCATGTTTGTCCTGTGCTGTCCCAATTGCAAATACAAGTCAAACACTTTAAGCTTGCTCCCTGGTGCAGTTTTGAGGGATTGATCTCACAAAGTTTATTTTCTGAAGTAAAACAAAAAATGATACTTGCCTCGTTACAAAGGATGATCTGGTGACAGCACCAAGAGCTTTTAAGTTTGCCACAAAACAAAATCCCATAAAGTTAGTAGCTACAGACATGTAAAGCCCCAGTGTTTTATTTAAACTTGCCTTTTCATTCAAGTCATGCCACTACTGGCAAGATGAGTTCAATATGTCCGAAGTTCTGCTGCGCTTTTTTGGACTTTTACCAGTTTACTATTTGTTCTCGGAGAGAGGAGGGAAGGGAGGGAGACCAAGGAGCTCCCACAGGCCTTTTAAGTATGTAAGGAACAATAGTTTATCATCCTTAGAGAAGGATTTGATGTTTGATTTCATTCTCTTTACTGTACTAGGGTGAACAGCCAGGTTAATTTTATGTAATTACTGTTTAGCTTTTAGAGAGAAAGTTCAATTGAATTATATCAGATGCTGCTGAGAGTAATTTTTCATAGCAGTTCTTGTGAGGTTTTTTTCCTATCTTATTCCATGTTCAAGTTGGCTAATATTTTTAGGCTGTTTTTGTGATCCTTCAATTTTTATCTTTGTTAGGTTTATTTCACAGAATCACAGAATGTTAGGGATTGGAAGGGACCTCGAAAGATCATCTAGTCCAATCCCCCTGCCGGAGCAGGATTACCTAGATCATGTCACACAGGAACGCATCCAGGCGGGTTTTGAATGTCTCCAGAGAAGGAGACTCCACAACCTCTCTGGGCAGCCTGTTCCAGTGTTCGGTTACCCTCACCATAAAGAAGATTTTCCTCATATTTATGTGGAACCTCCTGTGTTCCAGCTTGCACCCATTGCCCCTTGTCCTGTCAATGCATGTCACTGAGAAGAGCCTGGCTCCATCCTCATGACACTTGCCCTTTACATATTTATAAACATTAATGAGGTCACCCCTCAGTCTCCTCTAAGCTAAAGAGACCCAGCTCCCTCAGCCTCTCCTCATAAGGGAGATGTTCCACTCCCTTAATCATCTTCGTGGCTCTGCGCTGGACTCTCTCTAGCAGTTCCCTGTCCTTCTTGAACTGAGGGGCCCAGAACTGGACACAATATTCCAGATGCGGCCTCACCAGGGCAGAGTAGAGGGGGAGGAGAACCTCTCTCGACCTGCTGACCACACCCCTTCTAATCCACCCCAGGATGCCATCGGCCTTCTTGGCCACAAGGGCACATTGCTGGCTCATGGTCATCCTGCTGTCCACTAGGACCTCCAGGTCCCTTTCCCCTACGCTGCTCTCCAACAACTCTGTCCCCAACTTGTACTGGTACATGGGGTTGTTCTTGCCCAGATGCAGGACTCTACACTTGCCCTTGTTATATTTCATTAAATTTCTCCCCGCCCAACCCTCCAGCCTGTCTAGGTCTCTCTGAATGGCAGCACAGCCTTCTGGTGTGTCAGCCACTCCTCCCAGTTTTGTGTCATCAGCGAACTTGCTGACAGTGCACTCTAATCCCTCATCCAAGTCATTAATGAATATATTGAATAGTACTGGTCCCAGTACCGACCCTTGAGGGACTCCACTAGACACAGGCCTCCAACTGGACTCCGTCCCATTGACCACCACTCTCTGGCTTCTTTCCTTCAGCCAGTTCACAATCCACCTCACTACCCGATCATCCAGACCACACTTCCTCAGTTTAGCTGCGAGGATGCTGTGGGAGACCCTGTCAAACGCTTTACTGAAATCAAGATAGACCACATCCACAGCTTTACCATCATCTATCCACTGGGTTATGTCCTCATAAAAGGCTATCAGGTTGGTTAAGCATGACTTCCCCTTGGTGAAGCCCTGTTGACTGCCCCAATGATCCTCCTATCCTTGATATGCCTAGAGACAGCACCAAGGACAAGTTGTTCCATTACCTTTCCGGGGATGGAGGTGAGGCTGACCGGTCTATAGTTACCCGGGTCCTCCTTCTTGCCCTTTTTGAAGACTGGAGTGACATTCGCTTTCCTCCAGTCCTCAGGCACCTCTCCCGTTGCCCACGACTTAGCAAAGATGATGGAGAGTGGCCTAGCAATGACTTCCGCCAGCTCCCTCAGCACCCGCGGGTGCATCCCATCAGGGCCCATGGATTTATGGACGTCCAGGTTGCTTAATTGGTCCCTGACCCAGCCCTCATCTACCAAGGCAGACTCTTCCTCTATCCTGACTTCTTCTGGGGCCTCAGGGGTCCGGGGCTCCTCAGGACAGCCTCCAGCAGTATAGACAGAGGCAAAGAAGGCATTCAGTAACTCCGCCTTCTTTTTATCCTCTGTCTCCAGGACCCCCACCTCATTCATCAGTGGGCCTACATTGCCTCTAGTGTTGGCTTTACCTGCAATGTATTTGAAGAAGCCCTTTCTGTTGTCCTTGACCTCTCTTGCAAGGTTTAATTCCAAGGAGGCCTTAGCTTTCCTAGTTGCCTCCCTACATCCTCTGACAACAGACTTATATTCCTCCCAAGTGGCCAGCCCCTCCTTCCATGATCTGTACACCCTCTTCTTCCACTTGAGTTTGCCCAGCAGTTCCCTGTTTAACCATGCAGGTCTCCTGGTATCCTTTCTTGACTTCCTACCTGTTGGGAATGCTCTGGTCTTGAGCTTGGAAGAAGCAGTCCTTGAATGCTAACCAACTATCTTGGGCCCCCTTACCTTCTAGTACCCTGTCCCATGGGATTTCCCCTAGCAATTGCTTGAAAAGGCCAAAGTTGGCCCTCCTGAAGTCCAGGGTTGTGATTCTGCTAGCTATTCTGTTCCTGCCACATGAGATCCTGAACTCCACCATCTCATGATCACTACAACCAAGGCTGCCCTCAACCTTCACTGCTTCAACCAGACCCTCCTTGTTAGTGAGGATAAGATCCAGCAGCGCTCCTCTCCTAGTTGGCTCATCCACCATTTGCATCAGAAAGTTATCATCAATGCACTGGAGGAACCTCCTGGACTGAGGATGGCTGGCTGAGTAGGCCTCCCAGCAAATATGAGGGTAGTTGAAATCCCCCACAACCACCAGGGCCTGTAATTGTGAGACTGCTCTCAGCTGCCTGTAGAAAGCCTCATCAACCTCCTCATCCTGATCCGGTGGCCTGTAATAGACACCCACAACAGTATCACCCCTGCCAGCCTGCCTCTTAATTGGCACCCACAAACTCTCAGCTCACTCCTGATCCGCCCCTGGACAGAACTCAATATATTCTAGCTGCTCACTCACATAAAGAGCAACTCCACCACCTCTCCTTAGTGGCCTGTCTTTCCTGAATAGGACATAGCCATCCATGACCACATTCCATTCATGCGAGTTGTCCCACCAAGTCTCTGTAATTGCCACTAGATCATAGCCCCCCGACCGAACACGGATTTCCAACTCCTCCTGTTTATTCCCCATGCTGCGTGCATTGGTGTACAGGCATTTCAGGGAGCGAGCTGAGCACACCGATTTCACCCTAGGGGGATGGGAGGCCTCCTGGTCTTCATCAATACTAGAGCATTGCCCCAGTGGTGTAAGCCCAGCTACAACCCCATCCCCCTTCGAATCTAGTTTAAAGCTCTCCGAATGAGCCCTGCTAATTCCTGTCCCAGAACCCTTTTGCCCCTATGACATAAACCTTTCCCATGTCTTACTGTCAGGCCTGGTGTCTTATAAAACCAGGCATTATCAAAGAAGCCAAAGCCCTGCCTGTAGCACCAGTCTCATAGCCAGGCATTTATGGAGAGAATCCTACTATTCCATCCCATGTCATCACCCGAAAATGGAAGGATGGAGGAGAAAACAACTTGTGCCCCAGACTCTTTCATCAACCATCCTAAGGCCTTGAAGTCTTTCTTCATCCCCCTCAGACTATGGGATGCAGCTTCTTCCCCACCTGTCTGGAAGATCAGCGGCGGGTAGTAGTCTGTGGCCTGCACCAGGTTGGGGAGTTTCCTGGTGATATCCCTGATTCAGGCTCCAGGTAGACTGCAGACCTCCCTGTGATGAGGGTCAGCTCTGCATATTGGGCCCTCAGTTTCCTTTAGGAGTGAGTCTCCAACAACTAGAAATCTTCCTCCTTGTGGAAGAGGTTGCTATACACCTGACAGGTTCTTCTGACTGTGGTGAGACCTCTGATATAGGTTGCCTATCCACCACATCCCCATTGGACTGGCTGTATTCCACCAGGGCCTCATATCTATTTCTCAGAGGCACCTGGGGAGGCGAGGTAGGCAAGGAGGGCACTCACCTTTTGCCATGACCATAAACTTGCCTCCACTCACTCCTTTCATTTAGGTTTCTGTTTTCCACCTGAGAGGGGCAGAGTACAGGGGTCCCTTGATCCTGGGAGCTCTCCGGCAGGTGCTCCCATTTTTGTTGCAGGGAGGGCAGAGCCTGGCTCCACCAGTCTATCTCCATTTCAGCCTCCCGAATGCTCCTAAGCCTTTCTACTTCGGCTTGAAGCCTTTCAACCTGGCCTTGCAGCTGTGCCGCTCAGCTGAGCAGATCATCTACCTGCTCACAGCGCACACAGCCCCCTGTCACCAGGGAGACGCTGTGGCATTCCCTGCAGCCTGCGACCTGCACAATTGCCTCCTTCTGTGGGAGCTCTGTCTGGGTTCCCACATCCATTTTGGTCTTCTTCTGCCAGGTGGAGACCATTGTTCTTTTACTGAGCTGGTAAATACCTCCTGGTGACACCCCTGGTTCACAGCTCCTTGGCGCCTTCCTCGCGCTAAGTGCCCCGTGCAAACTGCCGCGCCACACCTTTCTGCCGTGCCGTGCTCCCCTGGGGCATTTAAAAATCTCCCGCGCAGCTCCTGGCCATGCCTCTTCCGCGCCTGATTGGCTGCCGCGGACTTCCTGGTCCCGCTGGGGCTCGGGTAGCGAGTGGGGGGGTTCCTGGATTCAGGAATTCCTCTGCATAGCGCGAACGAACCCTCTCCTTGGGCTTACCTCAGTCGTTGTCGCCGCTGCCGCCGCCGCTGCTGCTTCGCCAACATTTGTTGAGGGCTCACAAGCCAAGCCTTAGTAGAGGAGGGTATCCTACTACTGACTATATAAAATGTGATAAGCCTTTTTTTTTTTCATGTTGGAATCTCCTGAATCCTTATGTCCTTCACAAAAATACCTAAGAATTTTACCAGTGTCAAATGTTCCTCTCTTGATCTTGAATGTCAACAGAAGAATTGACTCTCAAAAGCTGATATTCATAGCTTGAAACACTCCTGGCCTTATAATTTAAAGACAAGGGGGTCAATTTTATGTAATAAAGGGTTAGAGAAATGAGAGTGCTGAATTCTAGTACCTGCTCTGCAGTCTCAAATAATCAATTGATTATTGTGGGAAAGGTAACCTCCTGCCTCTTCCTTCATGCTAAGCATAGCTTCTTGAGTCAGTGTGGATGTTAGTGCCTCTTAATTATATGCAGACTTAAGCCCAAGTGAAAACACTCACACTGCGGCACATAGTTGACTGGCTAGGATTTTGGTGAACAGTCCTGTTCATATGAAGCTTAGGCTCCTAATGGTAATGTAAAATTTCAGGATTTGTTGATGTTTCAGTCTGTGCTGGGAGAAAGAAGAGCTTATTATACATTTCCACAGCTGCTTTAGCTGATGTAAGTTGGAGCAGTCCTGACTTTGCAGCTATGGTCAGAGGATGGGAGGGAGTGTCCTGTCCCTCCTCTGGCACTAGCAGTTGTGTAGCTGGGAGATGAGCATGGTCAGGTAACTGATCCATGCAAAAATCTACTTCAGCCAGGGGAAGCAGGATGATAGCAGCCCCAATGAGAATCAACTTCAGTTTTAAAAACTAGACTCATAAAATACATTTTTTCTTTTATTGTAATTTAAAAAATAAAAATCAAGCATGAAATTGTATAAAAAGCATAAGCACTATTATTTTACAAGCCTTTAACGTGAACCCTTTTTTGACAAGTTCCACTGTATTTCTTTATAGGATATCACTGCTTTAACCAGTTGTGCTGGTTTTGGCTGGGAAAGAGTTAATTTTCTTCATAGTAGCTGGTATGGGGCCATGTTTTGGATGTGTGCTGGAAACAGTGTTGGTAATGCAGGGATGTTTCCATTATTGCTGAGAAGTGCTTACACAGAGGCAAGGCCTTTTCTGCTTCTCACACCACCCCACCAGCAAGTAGGCTGGGGGTACACAAGAAGTTGGGAGGGGACACAGTGTCACGGTTTAAGTGACCAAACCAGGACACACAGGTGGGACAGCTGACCCCCAACTGACCAAAGGGATATTCCACACCATATGACATCATGCACAGCAATAAAACTAGGAGGGAGGTTGGTGGGGGGGCTGCTGCTGCTCAGGGACTGGCTGGGCATTGGGCAGTTGGTGATGAACAATTGTTTTCATTTGCATCACTTGTCTTTCATGGGGTTTATTTATTATTGTTAATATTTTATTATTTTATTTCAATTATTAAACTGTTTTTACCTCAACCCATGATTTTTCTCACTTTTACCCTCGCCGATTCTCTTCCCCATCCTGCTGGGGTGGAGTGAGCAAGCGGTTGTATGCTACTTAGTTGCTGGCTAGGGTTAAACCATAACATCGAAGTTCCAGATGAGCACGTTAAAACAAGAAAAGTTCACACTTTTTTTCCAACACATAATGCAATGCAGGCAGGAGTTAACAATACAAAGAAATGGAAGATGGAATTTGGTAACAGGGAGCACTGGGAGAAACCTTTAATTGGTTGGGAATGTACACGAGTAGTTACCGAATTTGGAAATACTTTTCTTCTATATTTGGCGCTTAGTAGTCATGTAAATTTTAAGTTTGAAATGTCCTTTCTCCCTGTAAATCTACTTGTGTTTTAACAGTGCTTACAGTAAGTGGTTGAGTTTGTTAGTGATATGATTAATGATCTATTATGTTTAAAAGCAGATTTTGGAATCATAGAATCATTTAGGTTGGAAAAGACCTTTAAGATCATCAAGTCCAACCGTTAACCCAGCACTACCAAGTCCACCACTAAACCATGGCCCTAAGTGCCACATCTACACGTCTTTTAAATCCCTCCAGGGATGGTGACTCAACCACTTCCCTGGGCAGCCTGTTCCAATGCTTGATAACCATTTCAGTGAAGAAATTTTTCCTGATATCCAATCTAAACCTTCCCTGGCACAACTTGAGGTTGTTTCCTCTTGTCCTATCACTTGTTACTTGGGAGAAGAGACTGACACCCACTTTGCTACAACCTCCTTTCAGGTAGTTGTAGAAGGTGATAAAATCTCCCCTGAGCCTCCTTTTCTCTAGACTAAACAACCCCAGTTCCCTCAGATGCTCCTCATAAGACTTGTGCTCTAGACCCTTCACCAGCTTCGTTGCCCTTCTTTCGACTCTCTCCAGCACCTCAATGTCTTTCTTGTAGTGAGGGGCCCAAACTTGAACACAGTATTCGAGGTGCGGCCTCACCAGTGCCAAGTACAGGGGGACAATCACTTCCCTAGTCCTGCTGGCCACACTATTTCTGATACAACCCAGGATGCTGTTGGGCACACTGCTGGCTCATATTCAGCCAGCTATATATCAACACCCCTAGGTCCTTTTCTGCCAGGCAGCTTTCCAACCACTCTGCCCCAAGCCTGTAGCGTTGCATGGGGTTGTTGTGACCCAAGTGCAGGACCCGACACTTAGCCTTGTTGAACCTCATACAGTTGGCCTCGGCCCATCGATCCAACCTGTCAAGATCCCTCTGCAGAACCTTCCTACCCTCAAGCAGGTCAACACTCCCACCTAACCTGGTATTGTCTGCAAACTTACTGAGGGTGCACTCGATCCCCTCATCCAGATCATTGATAAAGATATTAAAGAGAACTGACCCCAATACTGAGCCCTGGGGAACACCACTCATGAACGGCCACCAGCTGGATTTAACTCCATTCACCACAACTCTTTGGGCCTGGCCCTCCAGCCAGTTTTTTTACCCAGGGAAGTGGACGCCTGTCGAAGCCATGAGCAATCGGTTTCTCCAGGAGAATGCTGTGGGAAACGGTGTCAAAGGCTTTACCAAAGTCCAGGTAGACAACAACCACAGTCTTTCCCTCATCAAGTAAGCGGGTCACCTTGTCATAGAAGGAGATCAGGTTAGTCAAGCAGGACCTGCCTTTCATAAACCCATGCTGACTGGGCCTGATCGCCTGGTTGTCCTGTACATGTTGCATGATGGCACTAAAGATTATTTGCATCATAACCTTCCCCGGCACTGAGGTCAGACTGACAGGCCTGTAGTTACCCAGATCCTCCTTCCAGCCCTTCTTGTAGAAGAGTTTCACCTTTGCTAACTTCTAGTCAACTGGGACCTCCCCAGTTAGCCAGGACTGATGGTAAATGATGGAAAGTGGCTTGGTGAGCACTTCTGCCAGCTCTCTCAGTACTCTTGGGTAGATCCCATCCGGCCCCACAGACTTGTGTCTGTCTAAGCCATGTAGCAGGTCACTAACCATTTCCCCTTGGATTATGGGGGCTTCATTCTGCTCCCTCTCCATGTCTTCCAGCTCAGGGGGTCTGGGTACCCAGAGAACAACTGGTCTTACTACTAAAGACTGAGGCAAAGAAGGCATTAAGCACCTCAGCCTTTGTCACTATGTTGCCCCCCGCATCCACTAAAGGACAGACATTCTCCTTGTCTTCATGTAGCCCACACCTGGGGCTAAACAGTAGCAGTTTTTCTCTCACCCCATTTCCCTTCCACAAATGAGGAAGGGAATTGGGACAGAAAGGGAGACTCATGGGATGAAGTTAACTAGATTTAATGAAATGAAGAAATCAATATAAATGACAACACAAAACAGACAAAAATATACTCATCCACAGAGCACTAGCAAGTTCTGCCAGGAATCACAACAACAAACAGGGATAAGAACTAAGGAGAGCAGGAAAAGCACCACCTCTTCCCAGCAAACCCTCTCTTACATAGTGAGCTTGATGTCAATGATATAGAATACACCTGTAGGCCAGCCAGGGTCAGCTGCCTTGGTGTTATAGAAATTTTCACATAATTAATGTAAAAGTTCTTATGAGTTAGGGAGACAAGGATCAATAAGGGTGAAATAGAATGAAGAATAGAATAATTAATATAAGTCTATCTGAATAAGCACAGGTGGGCTTTCACAATCCATGAATATTGTTCTCAAATCTCCTTGTGTAATCCTGACCTAGGACTGAACAAATTATCAATCAAAGCTTAATGAGTAGCTAAGCAGGAGTAGGCCTAGAAGTATTACCTTCTGATGATTTTAGTAAAGGGGATGTATGGTTAACCTTTTCTTTACCTTAAAAGAAATATAGGACACTTAGAAATAAAAATTAGTATAGATAAGGTTTTAAATATAACTTTAGTTGTTTTTAAGGTTGAATGTTTAGGAGACACTGGCGGTGAGAACCGGACTCTGGTCAACCTGGATCAGGACGGGACGCTGATCACGGCAAGAACATTAAGGATGCCGATCACAGCAAGAACATCGAGGACAGGGTGTCGACCGGAGTCGGAGCAGAACCAGAACATAAAGATCAGCTAACCAATGGAAAAGAATGGACTTTTGTGGACTCTTGACGAAGGAAGAAAGATGAATTGAAATAGTTAGTGGATTATTAACAGAAGCTTATGAAATGTTTATGATGTAATTGATTATTAGTTTCTATATAAACCGATAGTGAATTTGAGTCAGGTACCATTCACTGCGGTGGTGGTCCAACTCTGAGTTGTTTAATAAAACCAGCAAACCTAGAGACCCAGACTCTGCCAATTTTCTTTAACACTTGGATTTAACTTCTAAGGGCCTTAATTACCATGGCTGGCCACAAACTGAAAGCAAACCCCAGTGAAACAAGGACAGGATTCCACCCCTTATTCTATATCATTTACAACAAGTCACTACCATTTTCCCCATCCCTCAACATAAATACACATCTACACAGATACTCTCTCCAGTCCATTGAATAAATTCAGTCCAAATACGTGTGTTCCATTTCTCAGAATATTTCTTAGGGCAGGAAAAAACGTCAGGGTGGGATCCACTCAGTTAGGAGCTTGGGACCAGGCCTAGTACGGTGTTATGGACTGGTGAAGTTGGGCAAAGCAGGATGGTGTACTGCAGCTTGATCTTGCAGTGCATGTATCTGCTGCAGCCCATGTTCAAGGTCTGGGGTGATTCTTACTATAATAAATGACACTTAGCATCAGACAGTTATTGGCTATTCTCACCCAGAATTAAATCTCCTTGGGGGACGCATTTAATTTCCCCATCCTCCTGCATCATCCACCAGGTGCACCCAGGTCCTTGAGCAAAAGCAATTCCACAAGTGGGTTTGCCTTTGCTCGAGGCAGGAGTAATCCAAACTGTTTTCCCCAACATATTTCTCACATGAACCCCAGGGACTTTATCCCCCTCTACGGTGCACAACAGCTCGGATTGAGCAGGACCAGCCCAGTTGATAGATCCCCTGGTATTAACTAACCAGGTGGCCTTTGCTAAGTGTTCATCCCAATTTTTAAAAGTCCCATCACCCATTGCTTTCAGGGTAGTCTTCAACAGTCCATTACATTGTTCCACTTTCCTGGCAGCTGGTGCATGGTAGGGGATGTGATATATCCCTTCAATACCATGCTCTTTAGCCCAGGTGTCTATGAGGCTATTTTGGAAATGAGTCCCCTTGTCTGACTCGATTTTTTCCAGAGTGCCATGTCACCACAAAATTTGCTTTTCAAGGCCCACAATAGTGTTACAGGCAGTGGCATGAGGCACAGGGTATGTTTCCAACCAGCCAGTACTTGCTTCCACCATCGTGAGCACGTAGCGCTTGCCTTGGCGGGTTCGTTGAAGCAAGATGTAATCTGTCTGCCAGGCCTCTCCATACTTATATTTCAGCCATCGTCCTCCATACCACAGGGGTTTCAGCCATTTGGCTTGTTTAATTGCAGCGCGTGTTTCACATTCATGGATGACCTGTGCGATGGTGTTCATGGTCAAAGCCACCCCTCAGTCACGGGCCCATCTGTATGTGGCATCTCTGCCTTGATGGCCCAATGTATTATGGGCCCACCGAGCTAAAAATAGTTCACCTTTATGCTGACAGTACAGATCTACTTGAGACGCTTTGATCTTAGCAGCTTGATCCACCTGCTGGTTGTTTTGTTCTTCCTCATTGGCTCTGCTCTTTGGTACGTGAGCATCTACATGACATACCTTCACAACCATCTTCTCTAATCGGGTAGCAATATCCTGCCATAATTCGGCTGCCCAGAGGGGTTTGCCTCTGCACTGCCAGTTGTTTTTCTTCCAGTGCTTCAGCCATCCCCACAGGGCATTTGCTAAAATCCATGAGTCAGTATACAGGGAGAGTACTGGCCATTTTTCTCGCTCAGCAATGTCTAGAGCCAGCTGGATGGCTTTTACCTCTGCATACTGACTCGACTCATTGTCTCCTTTAGCTGCTTCTGCCACTCATTGCGTGTGATGTGACAACTTCAAACCCACGTGTGGAGAAAAGGACTCAGCATACGATCCAATGTGAATCAAGCATAAGCCTAAGCCATTTATTAGAAAAAAAACCCACCCTTTTTATAACATATTTTCTTCCGTACATGCAGCCAGGCACTGTCCATGCAAAACCCGATTGGTCGCCCCGCTTCTGCCACACGCTGTCCACGCGCCCCCCTGCAACCTCCCATTGGTCAGTCCTTTCACCATCCCCCTGTGCTGTAACATGATCCTGCAGGTGCCAAGTCCAGCACTGTTCACAGTGATGTTTACTGTCAAGTATGCAGAGGCTCCGTGGGAAGCACACAGGAGATTGGCCTGTGGCCTTGCAGGTGCTAAGTCTGGCAGAGGCTCTGTGAGAAGCACACAGGAGATAGGCCTGTGGCCTTGCTTGGAGAGCTTGTTGACTTCAGCTCTTGATTCTTTCCGTTAGCTGCAACAATATCCCCCGACACCCATGAGTCTCCCTTCTTTTCCCAGTTCCCTTCCTTGGTTGTGGAAGGGACATTGGGTGATAGAAAAACTGCTTATTGTTTAGCCCTGGGTGTGGGCTAAACAAAGACAGTTCATTTGGTACCCAATGTAAATAGATCACCTGGGAGAACTGTAGACTTCTGATCTAAGAGTTTCAGAGGATTGAAGTTTTCACAGATTTGACTTTTTTTGTTATGAGCATTCATTATGTTGGTGTCAGTAGCAGGGCCACTGGGTGGAATTCTCTGGTGTTTGGTTTTACAGTTGGTTTTGGGGTGGCTAATCAAATGTGTGGCTCTGCTGCTGTTTGTTACTAGCTTTGTGTGGTTTATTGCTTCTGGGCATGGACTGAGAGGTATCACTCGGCTATGTGGTTTGGCATTGGTTTATGGTATTATAAATTCTTTTGGAACTGTGTGCATTTCTGATTTCTATGGAATGGAAGTGGGTGACATTTACTCTCTTTTTCCCTCGTGGCTGATATCAATAGCTTTTGAGAATTTTGAATACCCTTGGGATGTTTTGATCACCATGCTCATGTTGTCAGGCCTTTTGAATGTCTTACAGCTCTTGCTCATGCTTAACCATCAGTATAGGGGTAGATACAGAATATAGAATAAGGGGTGATATAGAATAAGGGGTGGAATCCTGTCCTGGTTTCTTTGGGATTTGGTTTCAGTTTGTGGCCAACCATGGTGATCAAGGCCCTTAGCAGTTAAATCCAGGGCAGCTGACCCAGGCTGGCCCACAGGTGTGTTCTATATCATTGACATCAAGCTCACTATAAAAGGCAGGGCTTTCTAGGGAGAGGTGGGGTTATTTTTGTTTTTCTTTTTTGTACTGTCTCTCTTTTTGTTCCTATTGGTTGTTTTTCTTGGAGCAACTTGCTGCAACTGTGTAGCTAAGTATGCTTCTGTGTATTTTGTGTTATCATTTATATTGGTTTCTTTATTTTTATTAAATCTGTTAAATTTTAACCTATGAGTCTCCCTCCTTTTCCCAATTCCTTTCCTCGCTTGGGGAAGGGACATTGGGTGAGAAAAAAGTGTTATTGTTTAGCTCTGGGTGCGGGCTAAATGAAGACAAAACTACAGATGCATTTTGTGATATCTGTTTAAAATGTTTTTGATGTCTCCAATTGAACCTGTTACAAACTTCCCTACATGTAGAGGAGATGTGGGGTGTTCATATTTCTAAAAAAATTGCTGTACTAGGAATCTATCAAAAGGAATGTTTGAAATCAGCTACAGCTTTAAAGATTATGGTTTATCTTTGGTAATTTTATATTCACTATCTTGTTTAAACTTATCAGCCTTGCATATACAAATTCTCTCAATAGAAGCTTGGTTCTTTTCTTTTTCTTTATATAAAGAGAAGTTTTTCAATTGAAGAGCAAAGTATGATAAAAAACTTAACATTTGAGTATAACTTAGATTATTCTGTATAAATGTATGCTATATAAGCTCCTTTCTGTCCAAATTAATATTATCATTATTCCAGAAGCATTCATGACTTGAATAGAAACCACTGTTTTTTGTGTTGAATATGTGGTAGGTTTAGTCCAAAAGATTGAGATTGCAATTGTTTCTCTGTGATGCTCTTCAAAAGTGAAATTAAGCCAGTTCAATATTCACAAACTAAGTCAGAAGTGTGTTGGGTGTCTCACAGCATCAGCATATACTGATTTTTATAATTCTATTTTTTTATTACTAGTTACATGTATATCTGCATTGAGGCTTCCTGTTGCTTAACAAGAGATGTGGTGATAGCATCTCAGCCTTAACATTGAATATATAGCCTAAACTCAGTTTGTCTTACATGATATTAAAACGTTAATTATAATAATGCACAATATTATGTTTGGAATCCTTGGTCTTACATATCTATGGCTTTTGATTTATTCACTTTTCCTTTAACTTGTGCTTAACAAATTGAGATATCAACACGTGATCAGTGTTGGGGGGAAAGGGTACACATTTTCCATATGCAACTGAGTTTTATCCCAACTGTCCCAAAAGAAACAGTTGAGACAGCTCTCTTCACATAGATCACAAGAATGGTATAAGTGCTATGCACTGAATTCTAGCTAAAAGAAGGCATAAAACTACCTTGCATTGCCCAGTTTTGATTATATTCTTGTTCCAGTTTTGACCAGCTGCCCTATATGCTGGCTAACATTTGTTTAAAGCATTGTTTTTGACCCAGTTTCAGTGTAATCAACCAGTTGGCTGATGTTGCTATTTTCTTATCACAGACAAGAACTGTTATTCCAATTCATCTTCCTATTGAATTTTGAATGCTGCATTGTGCAGTGGAGCCTAAAGTCCTTCAGGAATGCCAAAATGCACCAAACTGGCATCTTAACAGTCCAGAATTTACTGCATCTCTTTGTATTTCAGATAAGCTTAATATGCTGATATTACTAAGGAGACAGTAATAAGAAAAGCCATTCAGTTATTTTTTTTCTTTCATCTTTTGCAAGTGAAGAGCAACAAGATCTTACTTTAATGGTCTTACAAAGCTTTGTAAGATAGCTGCCAACATTAAAATTGAAAAGTGCTTGGGTATCTAATGCAGCGGATGCACAGCTTGATTTTTGAAATTACATAGTCCAGGGAAATGACTGATAAATATTAGATACCTATCATTATCTTTGGACACCTAATATATGAAGTTGCTGTATGTTAATCTATACTTCTTGTAACTAGAATCAGTTTCACATAGAGCACAGTTTCTTTGTTTTGTTTGTCCAGCTAAGATAATGGAAATATTCAAAGGAAAATTCATTAAGTCCTAATCCCTTCCCTTTCCTAGGAAAGCTTTTTTATTTTTTCTTTAAATATATGTTCATTATGATTCTGTAGCATGCACCCCACCCTGAAGTCTTTAATTCATGTTTGAACCTAGGCTGCCTTTTTCTCTGACCATTTTCCTCAGACTTGGATTTTTTTCTGCTGTTAGATGTAGGGCTTCTTGAGAATGAGCATGCTGACAGTGGAAGAGTTGATTATTGTTGCTATAGTCTTCAAACCCTAGAAGTGAAATTGAGTGCAAGAGCTTGCAGAAGACAAAAGATCAGTGCCAAGAGGAGTATATTTTAGAGATCAAAAAACCTACTAGATATTAAATGTCATTCTCCTCTCATTAACTTATCAGAATACTACAGCACTAGACTTGAACTGAAATTGTACAAGATGATCTCGCCATCTTTAGTCAAGTTCCTTCAGAAGTGAATGTTTCATTGGTGAACTCCAGCTTTTATCTACACTACAGTGTGTTATGACAGGTAATATGGCAAAACAAAAGACACAACAGGTAAACTACCATAATTAGGTTTTTTAGTATCCTCAACCATTGATCTGAATATTGAAATATAAAGTGATTTTTGAGGATTCAAGGTTAATATAAATGCTGAATGAGATTAGAGAGTCATCTTGGTGGTAGACGTAGCTGTGCTGTGTCCAAATAATCAAAGCTTTTCCTGGCAGTAATATGTCAAACTTCTGGAAGTATCAAACTCCTTCATGGGGAAAGAAAAAATTTAAAGTTCCCAAACAAAATGTCATTTACCCAATGGGCTTTGCAAGCATCTGAGGTAGCTTATAACCTTATAAAGCAATGACAAATGAAAAAGTAGAGTATTAAAGAATTACTAGACAATTGTATGCCAGCACTGTAGAGCAGCCTTACATAGATGTTATGGTTACATTCTCATATTGAGCTGTGTAGATTTGAGAGACTTTTCCTTGCAGTTCTGTAGCTTCCGTTACTGTGGAAAGCTTTATGCAAAAAAACTAACAGGGGCTAAACAAGTAGTTTACACTTGGACTTGTGTAATTTGTTGTGTGAAGGAGTTCTGGAGGCAGAACTCTGCTACTTGACCAAGTCCTTTCCCAGTTTCAGCAAATTAGGCCACTGTATCACCAGTTTTCTGAAAAAGGCTTATTATCTGTCATTGCTATCTCAGCAAGCTACATCACAATGACATCTGGATTATTTCTGTCAAGCCTAGGTGAAAGTTCCTTCTTTTAAAAAATTTTGGAATTCATTATTTTGTGTATGTACACTGGTTAGACATGCACATTTGTGTAACTAGCCTGTTGGAGTAGCATGTGGCCTTACATGTGTTTGTATGTCTTAGTTTGTGAGCATAGGGATACATGGAATTCCAGACTTCCTAAAGTTTTCCACATAACTCCTGGTGTCTGTCAAATACTCTCCACTGAACCTTGGTGAAGCTGTCTGAGATATTAGTGGTCCCAAAGATATGTATAGATACAAGCCAGCAATAATCTCTGAAGAAATTGAGCCATGTAGGAAGATACCATAATCTTTTTCCTTCCATATGCTACTATTTTTACTCAACTCTACAAGGTATGTGGCACATATCTTTTTTTTTTTTTGTCTCTTGACAATATGAAAATTTGATACACAGGTTTTAGAAAGTTGGCCTTTCCAGTACTATAATTTCTCTTTAAAAATGGGAATGTTTTGGTGAAATTTTAACTTTACTAATAAACTCCATTTCTTCTTTTACCCTACATTTACATTCCCCCCCTCTGCCACCTTTTCTCAAGTTCCTTGCAGTTAATTCTGTTAAATGTATGCCTGTTTACATCAATTCAGTGATGAGCCATGGGGGGGAAGGGGGGGGAACCAAAAACAAAAAACCAAAATCAACACTGTTTAGCTGTCTTCTGAATACTCAGAATGGTCCTAATCTTTATATTTTATGGCATTTCTCTTACCTAAGCCAAAATGAAATGCTGGAAGTAAATGCTCCCCATCCTATTTCTTGACTACAGATAACAATAATATACTCTTTGCAGTATTGGACTCCCTGCAAAATGTGGGTGCATACCTGGATATATTTTGATTTGATATATTTTGCATAGTTCTGTTGTAATGAAATGTGCAAGGTACTAAGTGATTTTGAAGATTGGTAGCATTCATAATTCCAACGAACAATTTCTTTATAACAAAGGCCCTGCAACTCTCAAAATCATGATGTGATGGAACCTAAAGACTGTCAGGAAGCTGAGTTTCAGATTTCTAGCAATGTATTCCTTAACTGTGTGTGCTGGGTTTGGCTGGGATAGAGTTAATTTTCTTCATAGTAGCTAGTATGGGGCCATGTTTTGGATTTGTGCTGAAAACGGTGCTGATAATGCAGAGATGTTTTCATTATTGCTGAGCAGTGCTTACATAGAGTCAAGGCCTTTTCTGTTTCTCACACCACCCCACCAGTGAGTAGGCTGGGGGTGCACAAGAAGTTGGGAAGGGACACAGCTGACCCCAACTGACCAAAGGGATATTCCGTATGACATCATGCTCAGCATATAAAGCTGGGGGAAGAAAAAGGAAGGGTGGGACATTTGAAGTTATGGAGTTTTGTCTTTCCAAGTAACTGTTACGTGTGATGGCCCCTTGCTTTCCTGGAGATGGCTGAACACCTGCCTGCTTATGGGAAGCAGTGAATGAATTCCTTGCTTTGCTTGCGTGCGCAGTTTTTGCTTTACCTGTTAAAGTGTCTTTATCTCAACCCATGAGTTTTCTCACTTTTACCCTTCCAATTCTCTCCCCCATCCCACCAGGGGGGAAGTGAGCAAGTGGCTGTGTGGTGCTTGGTTGCCGGATGGGGTTAAACCATGACACTGCAGTTTGATGAATAATTTAAAAGAAATCAGACTATTAAGTGATATTAAGAACTGAAAAATTTAATTACCCTTATCTGCAAAGTTTTTTCATGTGGTAGAAAAGGAGAAGCTAATTTGGACTAATTTTAGCTTTTGCTTGTAATTTCACACCAGAAACTTGTGGTGTTTAGTTTTGCCAATGATAGTTATCTGACCTTATATTTGGTATTGGGCATTCCAGCATATTTTGTTATTCCAAGAAGAACAAAAGTGCAAATAAACCTGAAATAACCTAAAAAAAAAAAAAATAATTTTAGACAGTTGTATAGTAAATTATGGTAGGTCTGGTAAGGCAGCTTGCTTTGATAAGTCCTTGTTCTTATTCCTACATTCTGAGAAGGATTTATTTTTAATTGTTACTTGATTAATGCTGGAGTATATCACCAACATCAGAAGATTTCTGAAATAAATGTGCCTATAGCAACTTAACACAACAAAAAAAAGTTATTTTGAAATTGTATTAAAATGTGGATTTCAACTGGATTTAAAATACCAATTCTTCACATCCATGTTAATCATGAGGGATCATAGAAAGGTCCCTGTCTTGACATCTTCCTGCACAGAAAATGTGAATGACAACCTTTTTAGACAAGTTGATTAGAATATATATACAAAGGCCAGACAGTAGTCTTGCGAGAGTCCTAAAGGAATTCAAATTTGAAATTGTGTAACTATTCTCTATGGCTTAATCATTTTGCTTAAGACTTTCTCTACCTGAATAACAGAAGGTGACAAAAGTAATGTCAGTTTGGGGTTTTTTTTGGAAGGAGAGGGGGTGGGGTTGGGGGTGTGTCTTTTGATTTTGTTTTTTTCAAAAAGTGTCTATAAATACTGTTGTTAACAGATAAGATACAAAACTGATGCATTAATTTGGCTATTTTAGAAGTAACTCACTTTACATATCTGTTCACGTTCCTCAGGGGAGTTGGTGAATATGGGGACAAGGTGGTTCAAGTAGTGGTGGTTCATTTGGATTTACAGAGGGATTTCAAAAAGGGCCCTCATTAGGGTACAGAGAGACAGCATACTTAAGACATTAGTATCTTGTATGAGGAGCAAGTCTGTAGAGTAGAATTAGTCCTTTAGTCTATAGGAGAGAGAAGTGAGGATGAGTATGGTAGTGGCCTCTAAAATCACAAGTGGTGCAGAAAATAGTGTATAATTCACTATTTTTCATACAGAGGCAGAGCAACACACTAATGAGGATGCAGCTTCAAAATAAACAGGGAGTATATTTTCACATAGCAAATTTTGAAATTTATTGGCAAAGAACTTTTTGACTACCAAAACTAACTTTACAGTAGCTCAAAATCAACACAAGAAATGCATGTGATAGAAGTTTGCATTACAGAATGTCACAGAATCACAGAATCACAGAACGTTAGGGATTGGAAGGGACCTCGAAAGATCATCTAGCCCAATCCCCCTGCCGGAGCAGGATTGCCTAGACCATATCACACAGGAACGCGTCCAGGCGGGTTTTGAATGTCTCCAGAGAAGGAGACTCCACAACCTCTCTGGGCAGCCTGTTCCAGTGTTCGGTCACCCTCACTGTAAAGAAGTTTTTCCTCATATTTAAGTGGACCCTCCTGTGTTCCAGCTTGCACCCATTGCCCCTTGTCCAGTCAAGGGATGTCACTGAGAAGAGCCTGGCTCCATCCTCATGACACTTGCCCTTTACATATTTATAAACATTAATGAGGTCACCCCTCAGTCTCCTCTTCTCTAAGCTAAAGAGACCCAGCTCCCTCAGCCTCTCCTCATAAGGGAGATGTTCCACTCCCTTAATCATCTTCGTGGCTCTGCGCTGGACTCTCTCTAGCAGTTCCCTGTCCTTCTTGAACTGAGGGGCCCAGAACTGGACACAATATTCCAGATGTGGCCTCACCAGGGCAGAGTAGAGGGGGAGGAGAACCTCTCTCGACCTGCTGACCACACCCCTTCTAATACACCCCAGGATGCCATTGGCCGCCTTGGCCACAAGGGCACACTGCTGGCTCATGGTCATCCTGTTGTCCACTAGGACCCCCAGGTCCCTTTCCCCTACGCTGGTCTCCAACAGCTCTGTCCCCAACTTGTACTGGTACATGGGGTTGTTCTTGCCCAGATGCAGGACTCTACACTTGCCCTTGTTATATTTCATTAAATTTCTCCCCGCCCAACTCTCCAGCCTGTCCAGGTCCCTCTGAATGGCTGCGCAGCCTTCCATTGTGTCAGCCACTCCTCCCAGTTTTGTGTCATCAGCGAACTTGCTGACAGCGCACTCTAATCCCTCATCCAAGTCATTAATGAATATATTGAATAGAACTGGTCCCAGAACCGACCCTTGCGGAACTCTGCTAGACACAGACCTCCAACTGGACTCTGTCCCATTGACCACCACTCTCTGGCTTCTTTCCTTCAGCCAGTTCACAATCCACCTCACTACCCGATCATCCAGACCACACTTCCCCAGTTTAGCTGCGAGGATGCTGTGGGAGACCGTGTCAAACGCTTTACTGAAATCAAGATAGACCACATCCACAGCTTTACCATCATCTATCCACCGGGTTATGTCCTCATAAAAGGCTATCAAGTTGGTTGAGCATGACTTCCCCTTGGTGAAGCCATGCTGAGTGCCCCTAATGATCCCCCTATCCTTGATGTGCCTAGAGACAGCACCAAGAACAAGTTGTTCCATCACCTTTCCGGGGATGGAGGTGAGGCTGACTGGTCTATAGTTACCCGGGTCCTCCTTCTTGCCCTTTTTGAAGACTGGAGTGACATTCGCTTTCCTCCAGTCCTCAGGCACCTCTCCCGTTGCCCACGACTTAGCAAAGATGATGGAGAGTGGCCTAGCAATGACTTCCGCCAGCTCCCTCAGCACCCGCGGGTGCATCCCATCAGGGCCCATGGATTTATGGACGTCCAGGTTGCTTAATTGGTCCCTGACCCAGCCCTCACCAACCAAGACAGACTCTTCCTCTATCCTGACTTCTGAGGCCTCAGGGGTCCGGGGCTCCTCAGGACAGCCTCCAACATTAACTATAAAATAGTAGCCTGTTTAGAAAAAAATCCCTGAACTAAAGGCTGCTGACAGCTGGGAAAGGGTATCCTTGGAGTAGCTCATTAGAAGTTTGCCCTGGTTTATGTTCTTTCTTTGGCGGTCACTATTAGCTACTGCCAAAGCTAGGTTTGTTCAGATGAATATCCTGATCTGGCACAGAATGGCTGTTCCTAGCACTATTTGCCAGTATAGCATTCAAACATTTCATGCTATTATGTATGTCAATGTTTTATAATTAATTAAATACATTCTTTAAAGTGAAGACATGACTGCAAAAAATTTCCACTTCAAAGCTGGTAGAGATTTACTACTGACCATCATGATCATCAGATTTTTTTTTAGAACACGTTATCATACTCACATACCTATGTGTGGCTAAATTCCACAGATTCAAAATTATTGCAGAAATATTTAAATTCAGATTATTTATTTTCATATTATATATCCTAAAACATCCCAGTAAAACAATGACTTGACTTCATAAATAAGTACAATTATTCTTAAAAAGGTATTGCTAAGAAGTGAAGAAAACTTGAAGATATAGTTTACTCAAATATTATGCCTATAAATACTGGAAGAAGATATTTTACTTTTCCTGTATTAAGTAAAGAAGATGAGAAAATTCTTCACATGTCTATCAAGTAAAGCAGCTGTCTTTTAGCATGCCTTGGTTGTCTGTTACAGGAATATGTATGCAAAGTTGTAGTCAGTCTATTGAGATGATTGTTCTAATTGAATGCAAGCAAAGGGAAGTAAAACATTAAACTGAGAAATACTGTAAATTTAAAACCTGAACAAACTGCTTATTACAAGCTGTCCCTAATAAATTCTCTGCTTATTACAGCACTTTTTCTGATCGGTTATTGGATGTTTCACCATTTTGGTTTACAGATGATCTGGATGTTGTTGCCAAATAGGTGTTTTGTCAAAATTAAGAAGCTGCTAAAAAATGAAATTTATTCTTGCTTTCTTCCCCTTTCTTAAGCACTGTGCAGACATCCCAAATGAGGCAATAAAAGTTTGTAGGGAGAAGCGATAACATTTTTTTAGGCCAACTGATGATAGAGTTTTCTTTGAAAAAAACACTAAATCAACAAAAAACCTGAAAACAGAGATCTATCCTCAGTACTTTTAATACTCTAAATTCCTCTCTGTTTTAAGATAAATTTCTTATTTTTGTAGTTAGTCTAACCTAGGTCCATGGATATGTCTCCCATACTGAAATAAATTTGCTAAAACCAAAGTATTTCAGTGCCATCAGAAGGCAGTTAAAAACTAGTGGCTTAATCAATTTCATGTTTGATTGCAACTTGTTAATGAGTTAGAAGTTATTTCCTTGAAAACAACAGAAGTCACAACAGAAATTTCTTTTTCCCAGTGCTTATCTGAAAATTTTCAGTGTCTCCATTTGATAGATTGACCAGACTGATATTCCAGACTCTTTACAACCCAAGTTCAGAATCTGATTTGTAAGTCAATGCCAACTTTTAGACATTTTCTACTTCTGAGAAAATTCTTTGGCTGTGATGTTTCGTACTTATAAAATACTGGTTTGGCTTAACTGCACTTTGTGGCAGAAACATGTTTCTTCCATCTCCAGAGCATCATCAACTCTAATGACAACAAACCAATTTCTATTCCCATTCTGAATAATCTTTTTGGCTGTGCATTGAGCAGGATTTACAGATGAAAGGAAACTGGGTGAATAGAAACCTTCAGGTAAGCCTTTTATTTTGTCTTCATGCTAAAATGTACTTTGAGTATAGGAAGAGGCTCGTTCTTTATGTATGGCCCTGCAAATCAAAACATGCTTTAGAGGTATATTTATCTTCTAACATTGCCTGAAGACAAAGCTATAGCAAAAACTCTCATCAAAAGAAAAATGTTTCAGTGGCTAAAATTGTGTATGTTCAACTTGGCAGTGCTTGTCTGGCTGTCTAGTAGATTAGCTGGTCTTATTAATATTGAAGACAACTATACACTGCTATGAGATTATTAGTGCTCTGAAAGTGAACAGCATCCAAAGCAAGATAACACTTTGTTCAGAATATATACAGCTCTTACCACTTATTTTACAAAAAGAATAATTTAACACAGCAATGGCTACTAAAATGATTTGGGAAATGGCAAACCAATGGCATGAGAAGAGATTAAACAAAATTTGATGTGTTTAGTTTAGTAATCAAAGGCTAAAAAGGAATCTGATTAAGTATTATAATTTAGAAAGCACTTACCAGAGAAGGTAAAATTTTTGGCTAAGTGGAAAGGTGTATGAACTGGTCATAAATAAAACTAGTCTGGAAATAGGAATAGAAAAATCAGTATTTCAGCGATGAGCCATTCTGGACTGGTCTTTGAAATGCAATAAGAACCACAAGGAATATAATGTTTCATGCTAGCAACTCACAAGTGTGTAAGTCTGATTTGATGACAAGATAGAAGTCATCCTGCTGTTGAAAATTAAAACTCGTTATTTGTATCTTTGGGTGGTTAACTTCTTGTATCTGTATAACAGAGGCCTGAAAGGAGACTGCGTTTCCATATGTTTTTTGCACTGTATTTTAAATACTTTAATCCTGCCAGCTGTTTACTTACAGGGGCCAGAGAGATTTACATTTGCCCTCACTGCGTAATTTGGCTTTTGGGGAATGAGAGTAGGCAAGGTTACTTTCTTTTGAAGCATCAGACAATGGCCACAGAAAGTGACAGGATATTGGGGCAGAATTAAGTGGTATTTTTGTGATATTGAAAAGAAACCTTTCCTGGCCCTGCTCAAATGTTTAGGAAGACCCTGATTGTCAGGTTTGGAGTAATGTGGATTCCTCTCCCCAAAGTCAGTGTGTTGACAGAGTCTGTTGACAGTCTTTCCTGTTTTCTGCCTTTCTATGTGGTGTCAGGCAGTGCTTGCTTTCTAGGATTCCCTAGACATTTTCTCTTAACAAATGCCCTGCTATTGCTAAGGCCATGGTCGGGACATTGGTGACATATTTAATTTTTCCTATTTTATGCTCACATATTATCCTTCCTGATGATTTTTTGTATTTATGATCATAGAATGGTTTGGGTTGGAAGGGACCTTAAAGATCATCTAGTTCCAACCCCCCTGCCATGGGTAGGGACACCTTTATTGCCTCATTTGGGATGTCTGCACAGTGCTTAAGAAAATGTTTTTTGAGTGTTACACGTGGCTGGGGAAAACACTGCAGTTACAGTACCCTTTACGTTGCAGACTGTCTTATTCATCAATATATTGCATGGCTCATGCAGTTTTTAGTTTTCTGATGGTGCATTTTTTCTCTAGCAAGATAAATTTCCAGTTTATTATTGGGGTACTGACAGCAAAGTTCTTTTACCAGTCAACATCCTAAAGTATGGCCTTTAATTATATACAACATCTTTAAAGTATAGCCTTCAAATATATAAAATATGCAATAATTAAAACATACATAAAAACTGAGTTATAACAAATGGAGAAGCTTTGCTGAAACAGTGTAAAAGAATTGAATCATAGAATCGTTTTGGTTGGAAAGGACCTTGAAGATCATCAAGTCCAACCATTAACCTACTATCAAGTCCACCACTAAACCATGTCCCTAAGCACCACATCTACTTGTCTTTTAAATACCTCTGGGGATGGTGACTCCACCACTTCCCTGGGCAGCCTGTTCCAATGCTTGATAACCCTTTGTCTTTATTTAGCCTGCACATGGGGCTAAACAATAACAGTTGCTCTCTCACCCAATGTCCCTTCCCCAACCAAGGAAGGAAATTGGGAAAAAGAGGGAGACTCATGGGTTTAAAGTTAAACAGATTTAATAAAATAAACCAATATCAATGACAACACCAACCAAACAAAATTATACTTAGCTACAGAGTTGCAGCAGGTTGTTCCAGGAATACCAATCATTGGGAATGAGAAAGAGGGAGGCTAAAAGAGAAGAGAGCAAAAAGAGCCCCCTTCCTCCCCAGCAGCTTTCCCTTTTGTAGTGAACTTGATGTTAATAATGTAGAATACACCTGTGGGCCAGCCTGGGTCAGCTGCCCTGGAGTTAACTGCTAATGGCCCGATCACCATGGCTGGCCACAAACTGAAACAAAACTCTAATAGAAACTTGATTCTATAAGTTCTATCCCATGAAACCAGGACAGGATTCCACCCCTTATTCTATATCATTTACATAAAGTCACTACTATTTTCCCCATCCCTCAACATAGATGCACATCCATATATACACACACAGATATTCTCTTTAGTCTATGGGCTATCTCTCCAAGAAGTCCATTGAATTAATTTAGTCCAAATCCATGGGTTCCATGTCTCATAATAGTATGTCACGGCAGGAGAAACATTGGTGTGGGATTCACTCAGTTGGCAGATCGGGACCAGGACTGGTGAAGTTGGGCACAGCAGGATGATGTGTTGCATCTGTAGCTTGCAGCTGTTGTACCTGGTGCAGCCCATGTTCACTGTCTGGGGTGATTCTTAAATGACAATTAGCATCATACAGTTATTGGCTATTCTCACCCAAAATCAAATCTATTGGAGTACACATTTAACTTCCCCATCCTCCTGCATCATCGAGGCAGGAGTAATCCAAACTGGTTTCCCTAACATATTCCTTGCGTGAACCACAGGGACTTTATCCCCCTCCTGCAGTGCGCAAAAGCTCTGATTGAGCAGGACCAGCCCGGTTGATAGATGCCCTGCTATTAACTAACCAGGTGGCCTTTGCTAAGTGTTCATCCCAATTTTTGAATGTCCCATCACCCACTGCTTTCAGTGTAGTCTTCAACAGTCCATTACATTTGGAATTTGCTTTTCAAGGCCCATAATAGTGTTCTGGGCAGTGGCACGAGGCACGGGTTATGTTTCCAACAAGACAGTACTTGCTTCCACCACTGTGAACACATAGTGCTTCCCTTGGCAGGTGCATGGAAGCGAGATGTAATCAATCTGCCAGCCCTCTCTATACTTATATTTTGGCCATCATCTTCCCTACCACAGGGGTTTCAGCCGTTTGGCTTGTTTAATTGCAGCACCTGTTTCACATTTGTGGATGACCTGTGCGATGGTATCCATGGTAAAATTCACCCCTCGGTCATGGACCCATCCGTATGTAGCATCTCTGCCTTGAGGGCCTGATGTATTATGGGCCCACTGAGCTAAAAATAAATCACCTTTATGCTGCCAGTCCAGGTCTACTTGAGCCACTTTGATCTTAGCAGCTTGATCCACCTGCTGGTTGTTTTGCTGTTCCTCAGTGGTTCAACTCTGCTACATAGGCATCTACATGACATACCTTCACAACCAGCTTCTCTAATTGGGCAGCAATATCCTGCCACAATTTGGCTGCCCAGATGGGTTTGTCTCTGCACTGCCAGTTGTTTTTCTTCTAGTGCTTCAGCCATCCCCACAGGGCATTTGCTACCATCCATGAGTCAGTATACAGGTAGAGTACTGGCCATTTTTTCTTGCTGTCTTGGTTTAGCCTGCACCCAGGGCTAAACAATAACAGTTTTCTCTCACCCAATGTCCCTTCCCCAAATGAGGAGGGGAATTGGGAAAAGGAGGAAGACTTGTACATTGAAATTAACCAGATTTTAATGAAATGAAGAAGTCAATATAAATGACAACACAAAACAGAAAAGTATACTCATCCACAGATCACCAGCAAGTTGCTCCAGAAATCATGATGAAAAAAAGGGAAACACAGACAAGAAGAGCAGGAAGAACACCACCCCTTCCCAACAAACCCTCTCTTATATAGTGAGCTTGATGTCAATGATATAGAATACACCTGTGGGCCAGCCAGGGTCAGCTGCCCTGGATTTGACTGCTGAGGGCCTTGATCACCATGGCTGGCCACAAACTGAAACCAAATTCCAATGAAACCAGGACAGGATTCCACCCCTTATTCTATATCATTTACATCAAGTCACTACCATTTTCTCAATCCCTCAACATAGATGCACATCCACACAGATACTCTCTCCAGTCCATTGAAGAAATTCAGTCTAAATACGTGGTTTCCATTTCTCAGAATATTTCTCAGGGCAGGAAGAAAAAAAAAAACACGTTGGTGTGGGATCCACTCAGTTAGGAGCTCGGGATCAGGCCTCCATATGGTGTTATGGACTGTTGAAGCTGGGCACAGCAGGATGGTGTATTGCATCTTGATCTTGCAGTGCATGTATCTGCTGCAGCCCATGTTCAAGGTCTGGGGTGATTCTTACTATAATAAATGACACTCAGCATCAGACAGTTATTGGCTATTCTCACCCAGAATTAAATCTCCTTGGGGTACACATTTAACTTCTCCATCCTCCTGCATCATCCACCAGGTGCACCCAGGTCCTTAAGCAAAAGCAATTCCACAAGTGGGTTTGCCTTTGCTCGAGGCAGGAGTAATCCAAACTGTTTTCCCCAACATATTTCTTGCATGAACTACAGGGACGTTATCCCCCTCTACGGTGTGCAACAACTCAGATTGAGCAGAACCAGCCCAGTTGATAGATCCCCTGGTATTAACTAACCAGGTGGCCTTTGCTAAGTGTTCATCCCAATTTTTAAAAGTCCCATCACCCATTGCTTTCAGTGTCATCTTCAACAGTCCATTACATCGTTCCACTTTCCTGGCAGCTGGTGCATGGTAGGGGATGTGATATATCCCTTCAATACCATGCTCTTTAGCCCAGGTGTCTATGAGGCTATTTTGGAAATGAGTCCCCTTGTCTGACTCGATTTTTTCCAGAGTGCCATGTCACCACAAAATCTGCTTTTCAAGGCCCACAATAGTGTTACGGGCAGTGGCGTGAGGTATGGGGTATGTTTCTAACCAGCCGGTACTTGCTTCCACCATTGTGAGCACGTAGCGCTTGCCTTGTCAGGTTCATGGAAGCGAGATGCAATCAATCTGCCAGGCCTCTCCATACTTATATTTCAGCCATCATCCTCCGTACCACAGGGGTTTTAGTCATTTGGCTTGTTTAATTGCAGCACGTGTTTCATATTCATGGATGACCTGTGCGATGGTGTCCATGGTCAAATCCACCCCTTGGTCACGGGCCCATCTCTATGTTGCATCTCTGCCTTGATGGCCCAATGTATTATGGGCCCACCAAGCTAAAAATAGTTCACCTTTATGCTGCCAGTCCAGGTCTACTTGAGCCACTTTGAACTTAGCAGCTTGATCCACCTGCTGGTTGTTTTGCTGTTCCTCATTGGCTCTGCTCTTTGGTACGTGAGCATCTACGTGACATACCTTCACAAACAGCTTATCTAATCAGGTAGCATTATCCTGCTATAATTCGGATGCCCAGATGTGCTTGCCTCTGCGCTGCCAGTTGTTTTTCTTCCAGTGCTTCAGCCATCCCCACAGGGCATTTGCTACCGTCCATGAGTCAGTATACAGGGAGAGTACTGGCCATTTTTCTCGCTCAGCAATGTCTAGAGCCAGCTGGATGGCTTTTACTTCTGCATACTGACTTGACTCACTTTCTCCCTCAGCTGCTTCTGCCACTCATCATGTAGGACTCCACACAGCAGCTTTCCACTTTCACTGCTTGCCTACAATGTGGCAAGATCCATCAGTGAACAAGGCATGATGCTTCTCATTCTCTGATAGTCTATTGTATGGTGGGGCCTCTTCTGCACGCATCACCTCCTCCTCTGGCAACATTCCAAAATATTTGATTTCGGGCCAGTCCATGATCAGTTCTAAGATTCCTGGGCAATTAAGGTTCCCTATTCAAGCCCACTGAGTAATCAATGCAACCCACTTACTCCATGTAGCATCAGTTGCATGATGTGTAGAGAGGGTCTGCCCTTTAAACATCCAGTTCAACACTGGCAATCTGGGTGCCAGGAGGAGCTGTGCCTCAGTGCCAATTACTTCTGAGGCAGCTCCAACACCTTCATAGGCTGCCAGTATCTCTTTTTCTGTTGGAGTATAAGGGTCCTCTGATCCTCTGTATCCCCAACTCCAAAACCCCAGGCATCGACCTCGAGTCTCCCCTGGTGCCTTTTGACAGAGGCTCCAGGAAGGACCCTTCTCCCCAGCTGTGGTATAGAGGACATTCTTTACTTCTGGTCCCCTCTGGACTGGTCCAAGGGCCACTGCATGAACACTCTCTCTTGTTTAATTTGCTCAAAAGCCTGTTGTTGCTCAGGGCCCCATTTAAAGTCATTCTTTTTTCGAGTCACTTCATAGAGAGGGCTCACAATCTGACTGTAATGGGGAATGTGCATCCTCCAGAAGCCTACTACGCCTAGGAAAGCTTGTGTCTCCTTTTTGTTAGTTGGCGGAGACATGGCTGTTATTTTGTTGATCACATCCAGTGGGATCTGACAGCGGCCATCCTGCCACTTGATCCCTAAAAACTGGATCTCCTTTGCAGGTCCCTTGACCTTTCCATGTTTGATGGCAAAACCAGCTTTAGAAGGATTCTAATTACTTTTTCCCCTTTCTCAAAAACTTCTCCTGCTGTATCACCCCATACAATGATGTCATCAATATATTGCAGGTGTTCCAGAGCTCCACCCTTCTCCAGTGCAGTCTGGACCAGTCTATGGCAAATGGTGGGGCTATATTTCCACCCCTGGGGCAGTCGATTCCAGGTGTACTGGATGCCCCTCCAGGTGAAGGCAAACTGTTGCCTACACTCCACTGCCAAAGGAATGGAGAAAAACGCATTAGCGATGTCAATTGTGGCATACCACTTTGTTGCCTTTGACTCCAGCTCATAATGGAATTCTAATATGTCCGGTACAGCAGCACTCAGTGGTGGTCTGACTTCATTCAGGCCACGATAGTCCACAGGTAGTCTCCATTCCCCACTGGACTTTCACACTGGCCATATGGGACTGTTGAACGGGGAGCACGTTTTGCTGATCACACCTTGGTTCTCCAGTTGACGGATCAGCTCGTGAATGGGGATCAGTGAGTCTCTGTTAGTCCAATATTGCCATCGGTGGACCGTTGTGGTAGCAATAGGCACCTTTTCAATAGGCACCTCAGCAGCCCCACAATGGAAGGGTACTCTGATACACCGGGCAGGGGAGACAGCTGTTTAATTTCTTCCATCTCCACAGCTGCTACACCAAACACCCACCGGTATCCCCTTGGGTCCTTGAAATACCCTCTTCTCAGGTAATCTATACCAAGAATGCATGGGGCATCTGGGCCAGTCACAATAGGGTGCGCCTGCCACTCAGTCCCAGTCAGACTCAATTCAGCTTCTGTCGGGTTCCGGATTTAAGGTCCGCCTCCAAAGCAAATCTAGAAATAAAATGCAGACAGTCCCCGTCCGCCCCCCCGAGAGAGAGAGGGAGAGAGAGAGACCCGCCTAATTAGTAAAAAAGGAGCAAATCTAGAAATAAAATGCAGACAATCTCCCTCCCAAGAGAGAGATCTGCCTAATTAGTAACTCCAGTGCAGCCCACGTGCGGCATGCCTGGTTCAATGCAGACAGCTCGCGCGCGCAGCGAGCCCACCAAAATATAAATAACTCCAGTGCAGCCCACGTGCGGCGTGCCTGGTTCAATGCAGACACCCCCCCCACGCGGGGTCCGCCAAATTATCACCCGGTATGCTTAACCTGCTTGCAGGTTAAGCACCCCCAAAAATCCTGACCCAAAATAAAAACAGATTCGTGATCCTTGAGTTCGGACAAAGCACAACCGAGGCACGGTATCAACAAACTTGGCTCTGACTTTATTAGGTCCAACAATGAGGCAACTCAACATTCAAGGAAGAGAAAGAGAGAGAGAGAGAGATAAAAGAAAAAGAGAAACAGAGAAAACAGTTGAAAGAGAAAGAATATTCACCACCCTGAGATCCAGCGGCGTCCCGCAGGAAATCCTTTCTTGCTAGTTGGAAGATGGCGGTGAGGGTCCCGCGTGGTCGAGCGATCCAGCCTCTTTTATAGAGTTTTTCGGCAGAGTCATGTGACTGGGAGCCGTCAGTCAACAGTTCGCACCAATCACAGGTCCGAAGGCGGGACATGTCCGGTTCCTGCGCCGTAGGATTGGCCCCTTGCCAGGCTGTCACCGGAGACACACATCCGGAGGCGAGTGGAGGGCGGGCGCCTAGCTTATTGCGTCATCGAGCGTTGCCGAGATCGGGCATTCCAGGCAGCCGCCACAAGATGTCGCCCGAGCACGTGGTTTACGATTTCTGAGACAATGCTCAAAAGGAAGGGGACAGATCCCCACAGCTTCCAATACAGTCAGCTCTTGGGAGCCCCCTGTCACGCCAGAGATACAAATTGATTCTGTCCCTTTATAGTTTGATGATATTATGGTGCATTGTGCACCAGTGTCCACTAGAGCCTTATACTGCTGTATTTCTGATGTACCAGGCCATCGAACCCACACAGTCCAAAAAACACAGTTGTCCCTCTCCTCCACATGGCTGGAGGCAGGGCCCCTCTAATCCCTAACATAGAGTTTGTTATCAACATCTCATTTCGCACAGCTCACATAGATTTGATCCCCATTATTCACATCTGGTAAATGGGGATCTGAAGCCCATCTACGCTGTCTGTAGAGCTTCCCATTGGAAACTGGAGCAACAAATCTCCTGGAAGAACCCCGGTTCCTAATCGGTTCACCTTGTAACTTAGATAAGTGTGTCTGTAAATCCGAGGTAGGTTTTCCATCCCATTTTTTCGTGTCCTCTCCATGGTCACACAGGAAAAACCACAGGGTGCCTTGTGATGTGTACCATCTCTCCCGAGTAGGTCTTGCAGGGGAACGCTGTCTCCTGATGGCTGAGACATTCTTCGGTGCAGGTGGGGAGCAGGGACTGTCCTCCATCTGGGACAATTGTTCCAACAAACACCTTACCAAGCAGTTCTGTGGATTTATCAGACAGTTTTTCCACAGCAGATATGCTCGTCCGTGTGGAGGAAACGAGATTGTCTGCATATTGCTGCATACGATTATCTATGTCGCCCACTGTTGGTGCATTGGCATCTGCCCAGCTAAAAAATGCTAATGTTTTGCCATATGAGAGTGACACGCTCAGTACCCACTTGCGCCACATGGGTCTGGTAACTTTGAGTGCATCTGGATCTAGTGGTGTCTGCGGGTCATCTAGGTCCTCAAAAATCAGCTCCTGCACAGCTATTTCCCTCAGATTCTTAAGCCCTCTCTCAATGGTTGTCCACTTGCCTGGGTGGTATATGACATCATCCCTAAAGGGATACCTGTTCCTTAGGCTTCGCAGGAGTCGCCACCAGAGAGTGAGGGGCTGTGCACCACTTGCAAGACCTCTATCAATACCCACTTCTCTAGCCATTGGTCCCAGCTGCTTGGCTTCTCTACCCTCTAACTCAAAACCATCGGCTCCATTATCCCAGGAGCAGAGCAGCCAAGTAACAAGTTGCTCGCCTTCATGACGGCTGTAATCTTTACGTATATCTCGCAGCTCACTCAGGAATAGGGATTGAGTGGTTACCTCTGGCTCGACCTCCTTTGATGTCCCTGGTAGGCCATCACAACCTGCTCTTTTCATGGTTTTTGTCTTCTGTACAGGGTCGACTGATAGCAGCACTGTTTGAGTCCCTAGGTTAGCCACATCACCCATCACTGGGGGCTGATTAGGTGCAGCCCTTGTTGCCAAAGTCTGGGTAATCACAGCAAGTGATTCCTGGAGTTGGGTTATCCCAGTGCCCAGTGCAGAGATCTGAATAGCCTCTGGGGTAGCTGGGATGCCTGCTGTAGGGACTGGCAGGGTCTGAGTATCTGCGATTCCAGTTGTGGGTGCTGGGGCAGCTGCGGTGTCTGTCATAGGGGCTGGAGCTGCTGTGGGGCCTGGTGCAGGGGCCAGGGCTGCTGTGGGGCTCGTTACAGTGGTTGCAGCAGCTCCGCTGTATCCACCCCTATACCGATGTTTAAGCAAGAGCCAGAACTGAAAGACATTCAAAAGGCCTGACAATATGAGCATGGTGGTTGAAATATCCCATGGGTATTCAAAATTCTCAAAAGCCATTGAAATCATCCTCGAGGGAAAAAGAAAGTACGTCACCTATTCTCATTCCATAGAAATCAGAAATGGGCACTGTCCTGGTTTCATTGGGATTTTTTTTCAGTTTGTGGCCAGCCATGGTGATCAAGGCCCTCAGCAGTTAAATCCAGGGCAGCTGACCCTGGCTGGCCCACAGGTGTATTCTATATCATTAACATTAAGTTCCCTATAAAAGAGAGGGCTTGCGGAGAACAAGCGGTGTTTTTCCTGCTTTCTTTTTATATTTCCAATAGTTGTGATTCCTGGAGCAACTTGTCTGTGCTCTGTAGATAAGTATAGTTTTGTCTCTTGTGTGTTGTTATTTATATTGATTTCTTTATTTCATTAAATCTGTTTAACTTCAAGTTACAAGTCTCCCTCCTTTTCCTAGTTCCCTTCCTCGTTTTGGGATGGGACATTGCGTGAGAGAAAAACTGTTTGTTGTTTAGCCCTGGGTGCAGGCTAAATGAGGACAGCACAGTTCCAAAAGAATGTATAATACCATAAACCAGTGCTAAACAACATAGCAGAGTGATACCTCTAAATCTGTGCCCAGAAGTGATAAACCGCACCTCGCTACAATCTCCTTTCAGGTAGAGAGCGATAAGGTCTGAGAGATAAGCGATAAGAGAGATAAGGTCTGAGCCTCCTTTTCTCCAGACTAGTAAACATTTTACCACTTCAACTAAATAAGTTTTCTTTAATTTCCACTTTCGTGATCCTTAGTTTGCAACTGTTCTTTGCAACTATACATAGAACAGAACTCAGGGGAGCAAAAGATACATTTGCCTCAACAGGGAGTACTGAACCATAACACTGGAAATGGGCAGTAACTAGTAACGAGTTGCACTTGTGGAAGTGTAATAACTATATAAGTGAAATGATTTAAACAAAATCACTTCAAATAACTAGGCTACAAAAAAAGCAAAACCTGCCACTGTGAATATAATCCAACTTTTAAAAATAACAGGAAATTGGGAACAACTTTGCTGCAGCCCATCACTGTAACTTTGTGTAAAACTGCAAATGCCAACATCTTACAGTATCTGCTTTAAAGTGATGCGAGAACTGTCCACAATGTGGATATCCACATATCCACACTTAAACTGGATTCCTTTAATACCTGATGGATTTTGATTCATTTAGCTAGTGTAGATATCTGAAGAGGTGAGATGCACTGAACATTAGAAGTACCTTTTTGTCTACTGCCCTAGGTGTGATGTTGATACCAGACGGTTCAATTTAGCAACAGTTTAGCAAGAGTAGGCCTCAGAGTAGGCTCTAAAGGCCTGCTCTGTGTTACCTTTATACAGAATCAGCTTTCCTGTCAATAATTTTCCTTTTAGCTAGAATAATAGAGAATAATAATAGGTTCTGAAGTAAACTACATGTTTTGTAGATAGAGTTTGTTTATGGGATTGATAACAAGGTTCTAGTAAACAAAGATTCATGCTGTTTACGCTTAGTTCTAGAAAAACAAAGGTCTCTGCTAATTATATAAGGCCAAAAGACAAAATAAAACTGTAAAGAACAACTTTGTGATGTCTAAATTAACTTGATTCATAAACTCTTGTGTCAGAGGAGAGATAAGTCCAAAACGATATCTTCTTCTTGGGAACACATGTACTTGTAAACAAGAAGGCCTCAACCACGCTTGCGCACAAGCACGATTTAAGGGGGATTGGGACCACCAGCGACCCCCAGAGACCACCCAAGACCCCTTCCCCAATTTAGTACGCATGCGTAGAGACATTATGTAATGCATTATATAACGTGTTATGTATAAGTTTTTTTTAAATGGGTGGGTTTTTTTCTTGGAATTATGTATATAAGGAGCAAGCTTTTGTTCTTAGGCATGCATGATAGGAGGAGATATCCCCCATGCACCCAGCTGTAATAAACCAATGTCAGCTTTCTAAACTATAATTTGGTTTGGAGAGTTTTCCTGGTTACTCTTTTTCGGTAACAGAATTTGGTGACCCAGATGGGACCAGCTCTCCGGAATCTTGACGGACCAGAGGAATCGTGAGGACTCCAGCGCGCACCGGAGTATTTTCGGGGAACCCTCCGATTCCCTGGTCGGATGAGTTTCCGAGACAGCTAATAGCTATCTGGGATATTAACGACATTGGTTGTGAGTATTGGTACCGGTATTTTAATTTGGTTGCTTGGTTGTTTGGTTGCTTACAAATAAGTCGTACCTGAATTAAGTACGCGTTGTTAAGGTATTGGTTGTTTGGTTGCTTACAAATAAGTTGTACCTGAATTAAGTGCGTGTTGTTAAGCTATTGGTATTGGTGTGCACAATTGTGATAATCCGTACGCTACTACGGGGATGCCCGGAGTCTGGATTTTGGGTTGAATATTGGTTTTGTATATATGTGTATATATTTGTATATTTATTGCCGCTTAGCGAAACTGCTTTTGACTTTTGTCTTGCAAGTTTCTCTCTGTGTTCTCCTTTCCTCCCTTTCGGGGGAGGGAAAGGAGAAAAGCGGGAGGCGAGCGGTGTTTTGCCGTTTACTGTTTGCTATCAGTTTAACAGCCAGTCCGGCTTTGAACTGTGATAGATTTATTTGTTGTGGTACTCGTATAACTTTGTTCGGGTATTCGTGTTAATTTTGAAACTTTGTAGAATGGGAAACAGTTTGTCTACCGAAGGGGGGATTCTTAAGGGCTCTCCCTTGGGTTGTATATTAAAACACTGGAAAAAGTTTGGGGGTGATCCCCTTACTCGTAAAAAGTTAGTAGAATATTGTAATCAGTGGTGGCCTTTGTATATCCTAGATGATCAGGAGAAATGGCCTAAAAACGGGAGTATAAGTTACAACACAATACTGCAATTAATGTTGTTCTGTAGATGAGAAGGAAAGTGGGATGAGATGCCGTATGTGAATTTGTTCTTTGCATTACGGGATGATTATGATGTGCGTAAGGAATGTGGTTTGATTGTAAGCGAAGGTGAAGTATTGGCGTTAGAGGCAGGGAAAAAGAAAGTGCCTAAGCGTTGTTGTTCAGCATGCAGCATCGGCAGGCGGTGTAACAAGTATAAGGAGAAAAGAGAGGAGGAGGAGAACGAGGAGGATGTTCAAATGTTAGTTGGACCGAGAAGGGATAATGAACAGAGCGATTCGGACAGTACTGATGGTGAAGGTGAAGCAGGTTTCAGTCCGGTGGCGGGTAGGACTAGGCAGAGAAATGCTGATATACAAGCCCCTCTCAGACAAGCAGTAGGACCAGAGGGGCCGGTCTGGGTAAAAGTGCCACTTTCTGTATCAGATCTAAAATCCTGGCGGGAGATGGCAGGAGTATATAGGGAGGGCCCTGAACGGGTAGCAAAGGTTATGGCAACTATAATTGAAAAGCATGATCCGGATTGGAAAGATTTGCAAATTATCTTGAATAACTTAGTGATTTTTTGAGGAAAAACGACTCATTCTGGCCAAGGCCAGAGAGGAGGCTGAACGAATGCATGTTCAAGCTGCACAAGCAGGATGGCTAGATGAACATTTTCCTCCCAATAATCCTGATTGGGACCCTAACGTTCCTGCTCAGAGGTTGTTATGGACCGAATACCAACGATTGATTTTTGCATGGTATTCGGAATGCTATTCCAAAGTCAAAGAATTGGTCTAAATTGTATCAGGTCATTCAAGGAAAGAATGAGGATCCCTCCTCTTTCCTTGAAAGACTAACGGAGGCTGCAAGAAAATACACTGATTTGAATCCGGAAAATGATGTAGATGCCGTCTCGTTAATACACATTTTTATGGGACAGTCTAGTGCAGATATAAAACGGAAACTGCAGAAAATAGAGGGGGCAGATGCCCGCTTGCTGGACAAAATGTTAGAAAATGCCTGGAATGTGTATAACAACAGAGAAAAGGTAGAGGAAGAAAAAAAGAAAAAAGAGGTATTTAAAAACAACCAGCAACTGGCAGCAGCTATAGCCCAGGAAAATAATAGGGTTAGAGAACGGAATTACCGGGGGAAGCCAAAGGGAAGAAAAATCTTCTGATGATGTTCCAAGGACTAGAAAGCAATTAGAGAAGAAAATCAGTGTGCTTTCTGCAAGCAGAAAGGGCACTGGAAAAGGGAGTGTCTGCAATTAGGTCAGCGAGGCCTTGGGGAAATGCCAAGGAAAGCTGTTACCATGATGGCTGTAGATCCAGACTGAGGAGGACCTGGGGCTGAATCGAAATCCTCCCCAACAGAACCCCTGGTTATAGTAAGGTTGGGGAATGAGAATATAAGATTTTTAGTAGATACAGGAGCTACCTATTCAGTGTTAAATACATGTAAGGGTAATTTCAGTGATCAGAGTGCATCAGTTATCGGTGCCACAGGGCGGGAAGAAACCCGACCGTTTTTACAGCCTTTAGAATTTGGAATTGGAAAAAGGGTGTTAACCCATCAATTTCTCTACATGCCAGATTGCCCCATGCCGCTGTTAGGACGAGATGTATTAATAAATTGAATGCACAAATTACTTCTACAAAAGGAAAAACTCCAAGTCCATATTCCTGCAGATAAAGCTCTGGATGCCCAAGTTTATATGTTACAGAAGGAAGCCGAACTACAGGAGATACCAGAAGAAATTGAAAATGCTGTAGCACCTTTCATATGGGCCTCAGGAGCACCGGGACGATCCCGAGCTGCAGAGCCGGTAATCATCCGGCTGAAACCGAACGCCCGACCGGTAAGACAAAAGCAGTATCCAATTAAGCTAGAAGCAAGAAAAGGACTAGAACCACTAACAGAACGATTCCTAAATTTTGGATTACAAAGAGAATGCCAATCAGAATACAACACTCCGATACTGCCGGTTAAGAAACCTCATTCAGAAGAATATAGATTGGTTCAGGAACTAAGAGCCATAAATCAAATCGTGCAGGATGTCCACACGGTAGCGGCAAACCCGTACACTCTGTTAACCACTCTGAAGGAAACAGATAAATGGTTTACCGTATTAGACCTAAAAGATGCGTTCTTTTGTCTCCCACTGGCAGCCGAGAGTCAGGAACTGTTTGCTTTCGAATGGGAAAGTCCCACGACTGGTAGAAAAACTCAACTGTGCTGGACAGTGTTGCCGCAAGGATTTAAAAATAGTCCTACAATCTTTGGAAATCAATTGGTCAAAGAATTAGAGAACTGGCAGAGGATGCATGAAAACATCACCTTACTGCAGTATGTGGATAACATACTGGTAGCAGCAAGTAACAGGGAGGATTCCATACAGATAACAATAGATCTTCTAAACTTTCTGGGACTGGCAGGGTACAAGGTCTCCCGGAGAAAGGCACAGATAACCCAGCAAGAAGTAATGTACTTGGGATTCACAATTTCCCAGGGTCAACATAATCTGGGAACTGAAAGAAAAGAGGCTATCTGCCAAATCCCAGAACCCAAATCAAAGCGGGAGCTTAGAGCATTTCTAGGGATGGACGGATGGTGCCGCCTCTGGATAATGAACTTTGGACTCATTGCCAAACCCTTATACGAAGCTGTAAAAGGGGAGGGAAACCTCCTTGTTTGGACTCAGCAATGCAGTGTTGCCGCTTGTCTGCGGCAAGCTCCGTTCGGTTGCTGGCTGGCCTGAGGCTATCCGCACCCCAGGGCCATTGAGCACAGACACCAATGTGAGGATGCAACAAATGGCGTTTATTTAACTGCGCAACAGCCTTATATAGTCGTCTTGTCCCGTACGAACTCGCGCGATACTTGCACATCCTGCTCCTTTCGCCACACCTACCTTTCCGTTACAGCCCGAGATTTTCCGGTCGCCGTACCCTAATCTACCTACATTTCCCCCTCCCCATGTTTCAAGTCATGCGAAGTAAAGCGTATCGCTAATTCTGGTGCCTTGCGTCAAAGCGTAAGCGTAACTGGCGGATACAACATCCTAAAATAGGAAAACGAAAACATGTTAGGAGAATAACTCCAACAACAACAGCAACAACTATTATGAGTTTGTCCCAAGAAAACCAAGACATTAGCCATCCCCAGACACTAGCTCCGATATCAGCTAGCCATTGCCATCTAACTGGATCCTCCTTAGCTATTTCTACCAAGCTATCCGCTACCTTCTGGAGGATTACATTACGTTCCTGGATCTGTTCATAATCGTCCGCAGAGAGACAACAAAAGGAAAGATTTGCAAAACGGGCACTTTTACACCCTCCTTGGATAAGGATATCAAAAAGAACATCGATCGCCTCATGGTGAGCCTTCAAAATCCTTGAAGTTTGCTCAAACTTGTCTTGCATTACCTGTATTACTGCTTTAACCGCCTTATTGTTTTGAAGAAGGTGGCAAACCACTTTCTCTAGAGCGGCTGAATTTCGCTGTACTCCTACACCTGGAGAGAAAGCTAACGTAAAGACTCCTGCAGCGCCTTTCCAGACAGGGAAAGATAAGAACTCCCCTGCATAAACAGTTCTCACTGGTTATTACCTCGCCATCATCCAGCTCTACTCTCAATGTCCCTAAGTCCCTCTTTCTTCGTCGAGGCAGTCGCCTGCCTCGTCTCTCAGGTTTCAGGAAGATGCCCATGGGTTCTAAGGTGCCAAATATGCACCACCCATATGGCTCTCTTGGGTAGAAACATTTGTGAACAGTACCATTACATAATAATAATACTAACGGGTGCTGCAGACAAAAAGGGAGTATCCCTTATATCCATTTCGTCCACAACGAGGGAACTATTTACAGTAGCGTTCCGCCCTGGCTGGAAACGTTCCCCCCAGAGCTTTGGTCCTCGACAGTACCGTGTCTGGTCATGTACCTGAGCCCAGGTTCTCCAGTAAGATTCCCCTGCAACTCCTGAGATGCAAAGCAAAAGCAAGTTAATCATGAGCGCATTGTTCAAAGCTTTTGTTTCACTCAGCAACGGCCGCCGTTCCTCATCTTTCTTGGCGCCCCGCCACTTCACCAGACTCTCTGTGCTGCCGGGACACCTCCTTTCCGAAGGTAGAGGCTGATGTTGCTTCGGCTTCCCCCACAGGTACTTCTGCAAAACATAAAGCTTGGATAGCATGCATATTACTTCGGGTTGAGGTTTTGTTTTAAATCAGGGCGCAAACAGCGTGTAGGGACCCACTGTATAACATCATCCCGTTTGATGGCGGCATACCCCCTCCCGTGATGTAGCAGCTCCCAACCTGTTTCCCACTCCGCTGTCCCAGGGAACCGAACCTTGACTGGGGGGCCCACTTCTGGCACCCCTGGACCCCAATGTCGCTCAATTGGGGCACGCTCTTGGTCTCCCCGGGCAAAATGATTTAAAGAATAAAGAGGGCGATGTAAAATGTGAGATTGGTAGTTGACAGGAATTACGTCTGGGAATCCTTCCCCCTCCCCAAGAATCTTAATTCTGTGTTTTAGCGTCTGATTAGCGCGCTCTACAATGGCCTGCCCGATAGAATTATATGGAATGCCGTGTTTGAGCGTGATACCCCACCGCTGACACCACTGATGTGTGGTATGAGCAATAAAACAGGGGCCATTATCAGTTTTGATCTCGACAGTTAGGCCTAGCCAAGCGATTGCAAGATTCCAATGTAGCTGAATGGAGCGTGCTGTTTGTTTCCGATGCGGGGTGGCCACAATCATCATACTGTAAGTGTACACTGTGACTGCCAGCCATGGTTGAGGTCTGAGCTGAGGACATAGGGTGAAGTCTGATTGTCATATGCCGTTAGGCTTCAGTCCACGGGTGTTGACCCCAGCACTCCATAACGGTGAACGCTGACAGTACGGGCAAGTCGCAACAACCTCTCGAGCCTGTGTGAGAGGGATGCCACAGCGTTTTGCAAGCGCTCGTGCTCCGATATGCAGAAAGCCGTGGAGATCTTTGGCTTCAGATAGTGTCCATATCTTATTCGCTGCTTTGTCCGCCATCGCATTGCCTTCCGTAATAAACCCAGGCAAATTAGTATGATTTCTTACATGTAAAACATAAAACAATGCAGTTTGGATTTGAATTTCTTGCCACAGAGCTCGCAGCAATTCAAAAACACACTGATTACGTGTATGCTCTATAACAGATCTATCCAATTGCTTTATAATGCCAGCTACATATGCTGAATCAGTAACCAAATTAAAGGGAATGGGAAAATTCTGAAATATTTTTAATACAGCTCGTAATTCTACCACCTGAGGTGAACCCTTTTGTTGTACTACCATAGATTCCCACTTGCCGTCAGAATACCAGACAAGGCCCGCCTTGCCTGTTTTCCCAGATCCATCTGTAAAAATGGTAATTCCCTCCACAGGAGTGTCTGCGCACCACACTCCTGTGGCAATTGGAAGTTCCGCACTCAATTTTATAACAGGATGGGAGGGCAAGTGGTAAACAACCTGTCCCGAGAAATTCTCCATAGCTGTTTGCAAAGCAAAGCTATTAGCCATACACCACTCAAAATATTGAGCTGCAATAGGAACAGTTAGTGATGCAGGATCTCTGGCCACAAGCTCCCGACATCGCATCCGTCCTTTGATGATAATCTGTGCCAATAGCTCTGCAATCATGCCATTCCAATATATGTAACGAGTTTGATTATTCTGAATTCCATTGACCAATTATTGCATACGGAATTTGCCTATCAAACAAAGTGATAATTTGTATTTCCTGATTCAAATCAATACGATGTACAAATTTGGAATGTAGCCTGCTTTCTACTTCTGTAATCAGTTGCTGTACCTCTGCAGTAGTCTGTCGTGGTGCTGTTAAATTTGTGTCCCCTGCTAACAATTGGAATAGAGACTGCAATTGTGACGACGCAAGCCCCAAGTACGGCCGCAGCCATAACTTGAGCCTTATGTCCCACATCTGTACTCGTTCCACAACGGCTGTTTGCCACAGGTCCAAGGCTTGGCAGCCGCGCAGGTTAACCCTGCGTGGAAACACCAGTCCTGCGCTCCCTGCGGTTCAGGCTGCGAGTTGACTGCTTAGGCCTGGAACTGGTTGGGAAGATTCATTTGTGTCAGCACACAGTTTCTCCCCATGTTCTTTCTCCAGTTTCCCTGCACTCTGCAGCTGGTTGTTATCAGCTGACCTTGAGCATTATACTGAGACCTGCACAGCTTCACAAGATGCCCCAGCTTCCCACAGCAATGACACATCAAAACAGAGTTATCTCTCCCACTCAGCTTCGACTTCTTAAGGCAGTTTTTTCTTAAAGTGACCTTCTTGCTCGCATGTATAACAATGATGAACTACCTTAACTGCCGCTGCAAAAGTTTTTGCTAAATGCTCCATCTGAAATGTAGTGGTTCCTACCTTCCCGCAAGCATCCATTAGCTCAGTTAAGGTTAGGCCACGATTCGCCATCCCTGCAACAACTCTCCTGCAGTCCTCATCTGTGTTGTCCCTCGCTAACTGTAGTAACAATGCTTCTTTTACAATTTTCCAATCTAACGGTTGCCAAATATTTCTTCCCTCAGGACCCGCACCCACAATCACTGGATATGCTTGTGGAATTATAACTCCTTCTAATAACACATCTCGAATGATCCCTTTCCATTTTACTCCTTCCCCCCCTTCCCCCGTATACGCGGGCGGACGCTGACCCTCTCCCTCACCTCCCACATTACCAGATGGATGCAAACCTCCCCCCCCCCGCCCTGATCTAAAGGTGGAGTACGGAATTGCAAAGGAGGTTGAGGTGGCCCTAATACTTGTCCCGAACACAGAGGGGGGTTTGGGGGAGACATAGTCACGTGTCTCGAGGTGTTGGCTGAACGGTGCTGCTGCAATTCCGTCTTTAATTCTTCCAGTCATCTACCAAGCTCTGTCATGTCAAGTTCGTGTCCATTTCGTGATGGTAACGGTCCTTTAAGTCCTTGTGACTCTGGTACTGCTGACTCCGTAAATGTCGACTTTAACGGTGGTTGTTTAGCGCCTGAATGTAAACTTTGTTCAACAGACTCAGGAAACGGCGAATCCGGTAAAGGTGGATACAAAGCAGGTTTACCCTCCTTCTTGTCCTCCTGCTCAGCCTCATCCGTAGAGAGATCAATGAGAGGAGGAGGGGGTTTCAGAGGGGGTTTCGGCCAAGTCTCCTGTTCAGCGTCTGAATCAATTAGTCCAAATCGAGCTCGTGTTTTAGGGCGCACTATCAGTCCTGATGGATCTGTATCTATTTTACTCGCTCCCTGCTCCTCAGCTTTTTTCGGAGCCGTCCGTACCGACGGCGATAAAGGAGCTGCCACCGGTACAGCCACCGGGGCCGTGGGAGGTTTTGGTCCCGCAAATAGTGAGGTAGTAGTAGGCGCCTGCGGTCCTAAAGCCATAAAAGCTGTATCTGTGACTTCTCTCTCTGCCTTTATTCCTTTTAACGCTTCGCTAACCAGCCTCCATGTAGCAGACAATTTAAAGGCTTCCTTATCACCACTTGACACCACATCTCAGAGAGAGTCACCAATCTTCTCCCATAAAGGCACTTCAAAGACATCATTAAAGGTTGTAAAATGTCCTTTATCTTTTGCCCAGAACAGTAACTGCTTTAACGCAGCTTCGTCATATTTAATTCCTCTCTCAGAGAGTATATGTTGGAGGAGTTTCACCACTGCCACTTCTGTCTTGGTCAGGGTAGACCCCATGTAAACACGCCCGAGCCGCATCCCATGTCGCCCGGTCCTCCCGCGCAGCCCGTAGCAGCCGCAAGATAACTCCCCATGTTTTTAATTCTTTGGCAGAACCCGCTGCCATAGCTCGCTCAGCGAGCTTCATCGAGCACCGCTCCCAGGCGCTCGGCTGTAAACAATCAGCCGGTCCTGCCACCGCCCCCTCCTTAACGAGGCGGTCCACACACTGGGCTACGTCTTTCGATTTCACAGAAATCTTAAATTCCCTGCCCAGTAACGAAATCACCTTTATCAAGGCTTCCATGGTTCGCGAACCCACTCCGACCGCCTGCGGTCCGCCAGCCCAGCAATCACGTCGGGGTCACCACTTGTTGCCGCTTGTCTGCGGCAAGCTCCGTTCGGTTGCTGGCTGGCCTGAGGCTATCCGCACCCCAGGGCCATTGAGCACAGACACCAATGTGAGGATGCAACAAATGGCGTTTATTTAACTGCGCAACAGCCTTATATAGTCGTCTTGTCCCGTACGAACTCGCGCGATACTTGCACATCCTGCTCCTTTCGCCACACCTACCTTTCCGTTACAGCCCGAGATTTTCCGGTCGCCGTACCCTAATCTACCTACATGCAGAGATGCATTTACGAAATTAAAACAGACTTTAATGAGTGCTCCAGCTCTGGGTCTCCCGAACTTAGAAAAACCATTTGAACTATTTGTACATGAAAGACTGCATATTGCTTTAGGAGTGTTGGCCCAGAAACTAGGATCATGGAAAAGACCTGTGGGATACTTTTCAAAACAACGAGACAATGTCAGTAAGGGATGGCCAGCATGCCTCCGAGCAGTGGCAGCTACAGTACTACTGATCCAAGAGGCCGAAAATTGACGCTCGGGCAAAAGCTAACTGTGTTTGTGCCCCATGCAGTTACAACTGTTCTGGAACAAAAAGGAGGACACTGGCTGTCACCGAGCCGGATGCTGAACTATCAAGCCATCCTTCTGGAACAAGATGATGTGGAGCTGAAAGTAACCAGCATCCTGAATCCAGCAACCTCTCTAACTACAGATCCTGGTAGGAAAAATTAACACATGACTGTTTGCAGGCGATGGAACAAACATGCTCCAGCAGAGACCTTTATCAGGAGCAACAAAGAGAAGAAACAATCCAGAAGACTATTGGCAAATAGACTTTTCCGAATTACTGCAGCAAAATGGGTATCAGTATCTTTTAGTAATGATAGATACTTTTTCAGGCTGGCTGGAAGCTTTCCCCTGTCGCACCAACAAGGCAAGAGAAGTAGCAAAAATTTTGCTTAAAGAAATAATACCGAGATTTGGGGTACCTTTGGGACTATCTTCAGACAGGGGCCCACACTTTGTAGCGGAAGCTGTTCAAAATCTGGCTAAAGCGTTAGGGGTAAAATGGAATCTCCATACCCCATGGAGGCCTCAATCAAGTGGAAAAGTAGAAAGAATGAATCAAAGCCTAAAGAGACAGATAAGTAAAATTTGCCAAGAGGCTCAGATCAAATGGCCAGATGCTTTACCTTTAGCTTTGCTACGAATACGCATTCAGCCTAGGACTAAGGAAAAGCTTAGTCCTTTTGAAATCATTTATGGTAAACCCTATCAGGTGACAGAAATAGGAGTTAATCCTGAGATCATGGGGAAACAGTATTTGAAAGAATATGTTATCTCTCTAGGAAAGGTTTTGTCCTCTCTCCACAGGTACCTCACTGTGTGCGCACCGTTATCCCTGGACGTGCCTGTGCATCAGTACCAACCTGGGGACTGGTGTACCTGAAGACGTGGTCAGATGAACTGATAAAAGAGAAGTGGAAAGGACCTTTCCAGATTCTGCTCACTACCTACACAGCTGTCAAGCTCGAAGGAGTCACTCCATGGATACATCACAGCAGGATTAAACCAGCTTCATCACCAGAATCAGAATGGACTGTAAAACAAGAAGGACCTTTACGTTTAAGATTAACCCGGGCATCACAAGATTCTGGGTTATCTCCCTTGCAGTGATGTTCGGAAATGCAGAAATTGATACAGGTGGAAAGGCCAATACAGACATAAATGAGAACTTAATTCTAACTCTGATACAAGGGTTTGGTAGAATGCGCAATCTTACTAGTGTAACAGCATGCATCCAAATTCCTCATTCAGCCAGTCAGCCTATCCCCTGGGGTATCATACCAATGAATTCATCCTTGTTGGAAGCTTATGATAACATCACAGAAGCCTTTAAACAGGCTAACGCTTCCTATTACCTAGATAAAGAGAATAAATGTAGACAAAGAGGTAGTGATATTTTGCAAGATGCTGTTCACTGGAGACCAGGAGATAACCGGACAGTATTTGGAAGGGGTTCAGAGAAACAGTGTCCCGGAGGATCACATCCCTTAAACGCTCAGTTTCTACAAACTGCCTTAGCAGCCTCCGGTGGACAAGCTATAGGGTTACTGTCACTTTGTGTTACTGAAAATGTGATACCTAACGTGACCACTGCTCCAGAATGTACTCACCTTAGACAGAAACCCAAAACCTGGTCCACACCTTTGGGAGGGCATTGGAAATACATAGGGAAAGTAGATTGGTGCTTTAATAGGGGTATGAAGCCTACTCATAATATTAGCAGAGCTGATTGGAGGTGCCCCAATGTCTTAAATCATAGTAAAATATCAATCCTAAATTCTACTTTAATGATGGAAAATTGCAAAAGACAAAATTTTTCAAGTGAAAATTGTAAACGGGAAATTCCATCCCCAGGTTATAAAACATGGGTCATGTCAAATGGATATTGGACTACTCGACTACGATTAAGTACAGTAACTAGGCAAGTGACTCTAGGATTATTGACCTTATGTCCTACCTGGAAAGAGAATCCAATCAAAGCCCCATACTGGGGACGAATTAAAAGAGATGCTAAAACAGAAAGAGACCCTGATACTTGGATTGGGCCCTCCTCAGCAACACAACTTGAATGGGGATTTCAAAGTTTCCTTTTACCAGGACTGATGGCTTTAGAAAATCGGATGCTAATAGAAAATCTAACGTGGCAAGTAGAATCTTTATCAAGAGCCACTCAAAAGGGGTTCCAGATTGTTAACAAACAGATCCAAGCCAATACTAAAATGACTCTGCAAAATAGACTGGCCTTAGATTTGCTATTAGTCAAAGAACAAGGAGTGTGTGGATATCTTAAGTGAGACAAAGAGCACTGCTGCATCCACATCCCAAACATCACTGATAACCTGCAAGAGCAATTGGATAAAATGAGGAAAGGAGCAGAAGACAGCAGGGCAATCAGGGATGCATCAGAAAATAGCTGGCTCAACAAAATCCTGCAAGAATTAGGTGGATTATCTCTAAAAGGATGGTTAGCCGCATTATTAGAGGGAATAGTTTATGTAGTTGTTATTATAGTTATTATAGGGATCTGCATAGGTTGTGTTAAGAGAATCATTGAGAAAAGTATATGGAAGTAGCGAGATAATAAATCTAACTACTTCCAAAGGGGGGAATTGATACCAGACGGTTCAATTTAGCAACGGTTTAGCAAGAGTAGGCCTCAGAGTAGGCTCTAAAGGCTTGCTCTGTGTTACCTTTATACAGAACAAACTTTCCTGTCAAAAATTTGCCTTTTAGCTAGAATAATAGAGAATAATAATAGGTTCTGAAGTAAACTACATGTTTTGTAGATAGAGTTTGTTTATGGGATTGATAACAAGGTTCTAGTAAACAAAGATTCATGCTGTTTACGCTTAGTTCTAGAAAAACAAAGGTCTCTGCTAATTATATAAGGCCAAAAGACAAAATAAAACTGTAAAGAACAACTTTGTGATGTCTAAATTAACTTGATTCATAAACTCTTGTGTCAGAGGAGAGATAAGTCCAAAACGATATCTTCTTCTTGGGAACACATGTACTTGTAAACAAGAAGGCCTCAACCACGCTTGCGCACAAGCACGATTTAAGGGGGATTGGGACCACCAGCGACCCCCAGAGACCACCCAAGACCCCTTCCCCAATTTAGTACGCATGCGTAGAGACATTATGTAATGCATTATATAACGTGTTATGTATAAGTTTTTTTTAAAATGGGTGGGTTTTTTTCTTGGAATTATGTATATAAGGAGCAAGCTTTTGTTCTTAGGCATGCATGATAGGAGGAGATATCCCCCATGCACCCAGCTGTAATAAACCAATGTCGGCTTTCTAAACTATAATTTGGTTTGGAGAGTTTTCTTGGTTACTCTTTTTTGGTAACAATGTGAATGCTGAATGTTCACGTCTCAAAAGAGAGACTAAAGAAGTTATTGGGGGGGAAAATCATTAAGGGTTATTAAACACATTGAAGCCACCTCCAGCTTAGAAGTCCCTAAAGCACAAATGGCTGGAGGCTGTGAGAATACTCGAAGGTGTGTGACTCGTCAGGCATTCCTACAGAGCTAGACGGCTGCCTACATTTTGCTCCCCATGAGAAACAGGACCTGGGCTAGACAGAGCCACTATAACTACCTTAATGTTCTTAAAACCACTTATATGACTATAAACAGAGACTAGTTAGGCTGCTGCCATCTCCACTGTAAACATCTGAAGTTCAATCATCAGTACCACTCTTCATGTCTGAGATATGATTAATTTCTGATCAGTAAAATATCATCTAACCAAGGGATGTTGAAACCATTGAATTGATATCTCTAGATCTGAATCTCCATGCTTTGCACAGCTTATGTTTGAATTACAGATGACTTCTTGTAGTATCTCAAGTTCCTTCCAGTTTTTTTTCTGCCTCCCTTAAAAAAGATGGCTGAAGCAGCCATCCCTGCTACAAAGAATGGCTAAGAAATGCCTTTTTTACTTTTTTTTTCTCCAGACTAATAATTTGGTTCAGTATCAAAGTCCTGCCTATGTCTCAAGATTCCATATGCTTTCTGAAGGAGGCATAGATGCTACCGGTGAGTGTAATAGAGGAGTGGGGAGAGTTAGGTATACTCACTTCTCTTGATGTGACCTCAAAAATAGCATACTCGCTTCCCATCAGTGCCTACCTTTGGATTTCAGAATGATTAAGAAGCACAGGAGAGAGAAATTGCAGAGCCCATGTTTGAACTTAAGCCTTTATCTTCCTGAAGAGACCTAGGAGAAGACCATGGAAGACAATATAGGAATCCCATTTCAGGAAGGGGAGATGACTGACTACCTGAAATATTTTTAAAGAGCGGAGATAATTTTCAGTTCCTCCCCTGCCTGCTTTCTATACACTGGAAGGCAGGTTATGAGGAAAAGCAGGTAACATACAATTAGCACTTTTTCTGCTGACTTTTACATGTTAGAACAAGGTAGAAAATAATCAGCACCTGGCTCCCCCACTCACCAATCACAGAGTGCACCTTAGGAAATTGTCTCAATAACAAGTTTTTCTTCTTCCCTTCTTTTCCCACACAGCATGATGGCTTATCTTCAAAGCATTCCCATTTCACTATCTTCAGACAATTGTTTTGCAGGTGGAAGGCAGCTTTTTGTTTTTCCTCAACTTTGTTAATTACCACATGGTCTTTCATACGTGCTCAGGGTCTCTTTTCCAGGATCACGATTCATTTTTCTCTTCCCGGACAATTTTTCTGACCAGGTCTCTGTACAAAAAAACAACTGAAACACAAATTGATGTGATTCTTGGGAGTATTTTAGATTCCAGACAGAAATAGTTGTATGGTGCCAGGTCCGTGGCCAGGCCTGGGGATGAATGTTATCAGATATGAGGTCTTATCTCAGAGGAATGTTAACCTAAGATGCAAATATCCATAACAGAAAACAAAGAGTGTCACAGAAACAAAAATCCAGTTCTTACTTGGCACCTGTCTGGCCTTTTATTCTTTTCCATAGACATTGCCTTAAAGACTCACAGTCAGTCCTTGAGTAACATGGTTATGTGTGTTCCATCCTGGTGCTATGTTTTCTGGAGCTTGGAATTTCTTTTTTGGCCAGTAGGCTCAGCATCCCACATCTGTGTACTTCAATGACCTTCACCATCTACTGAGGGCATAAAATGGTAGAGTGTAGCCAACTGTCTCATCTGTGATTAGAATTGCTAGTCATGTCTAGGTACTTAAAATCTTTTTATCTATGGCATATCATTAATCTAGTACTAGGCTAGCTCAAAAAGGTTTTATTTTTAGGCTTCATTTTTAAATTATTTTTAACCTATTAGAGTACTGCTGTTTGAGTTGTCAGCAACGTAAAAAGTTCTCTGAATCTTGGCAGCTTGGAAAATATTCTATAAAAAATAAATATTATTGGGAAATGTTGATTTGTTGACATCATTGTGATTTGTGGGAAAATTCTGGCTTAAGTAAACATTAGTTTTGAAATATTTTGCAGCCCGGGCACAACTTCAGATAAAAAACACTGAACTTGCATGAGACTAGCCAATAGCTGGAAAGTATAATATCTGGGACAGCACAGTTGAGGGACTGGCACCTGCTGCTGCTACATCCTGGGTGAATTCCCTAACTGTTAGACTAAGGAATTCCTCTCCATTTTGCTGGCCCAACTAATACATAGCTATCTGCACAGAATAGGACTGCTCCAAAGAAGTCACTGAAGCTGATAATGACTCTAGATACTGTTAGGCTATTCATCTTGTATGCGAATGGACCAGGCCCTAATGTCTGATTTGGAGACAGAACTTCAGTCTGGATCTTGTGTCTCCTAGGTAGCTGCTGTGACTGTTATTTGCTCTAGTTTATTTCTCTGTTGCTCTTTTTAATTTTTCTTTGCAAGGAACTTCAAAAGCTCCAGGTTTTATTTCCAGGCAAGATCCTCAGGGATAATATTTCCCCACCCACTTCTAGTTAATTTAGAGTATCTTCTTTGCCAGATCACAGATAGGGTATGCTGCTTCTCAGACCCTGACAAATTTTGGCTTAGAATGAAAAAAGAAATATTATTTCCAATGCCATCCTGCAGAATAGAATTTTCAAACTCTGGATTTCAGAGCATCAACAGGAATCAGTAAAACTCACTTCAATTTTAGATAAATCCTTGGGCAGTAATAAGCCTGGATCTAAGAATACTTAGTCATGTGCCATTGGACACGTCCATTTCTCTTGAAGCCAGATTTTGCCTTTGTTATATGCAAGAATTTCTGACCTGACATCCTGGTTCAGAGACTAAAACATTCTAGCACGTCTGGTGCAAGGATCGTGTTACAGTATATGTAAGGCTGTTCTCGCAACCTTCACCTGCAATGATGCTGATAACATTTGCAATCTTATGATCATCCAAATAAGCTCTCCTCCTGTTTCCGAGACCTGGGGACTCTGATCAAGTATCAACATTTCTTTGTATTTAACAGTGATCCATCCAGCTTGTTATAGTCTCAAAAAATTGCTGTGTGTGTACTCTGCAGTTATTCACAGAATCACAGAATCACAGAATGTTAGGGATTGGAAGGGACCTCGAAAGATCATCTAGTCCAATCCCCCTGCCGGGGCAGGATTGCCTAGACCATATCACACAGGAACGCGTCCAGGCGGGTTTTGAATGTCTCCAGAGAAGGAGACTCCACAACCTCTCTGGGCAGCCTGTTCCAGTGTTCAGTCACCCTTACAGTAAAGAAGTTTTTCCTCAAATTTAAGTGGAACCTCCTGTGCTCCAGCTTGCACCCATTGCCCCTTGTCCTGTCAAGGGATGTCACTGAGAAGAGCCTGGCTCCATCCTCTTGACACTTGCCCTTTACATATTTATAAACATTAATGAGGTCACCCCTCAGTCTCCTCTTCTCTAAGCTAAAGAGACCCAGCTCCCTCAGCCTCTCCTCATAAGGGAGATGTTCCACTCCCTTAATCATCTTCGTGGCTCTGCGCTGGACTCTCTCTAGCAGTTCCCTGTCCTTCTTGAACTGAGGGGCCCAGAACTGGACACAATACTCCAGATGCGGCCTCACCAGGGCAGAGTAGAGGGGGAGGAGAACCTCTCTCGACCTGCTGACCACACCCCTTCTAATACACCCCAGGATGCCATTGGCCTTCTTGGCCACAAGGGCACACTGCTGGCTCATGGTCATCCTGTTGTCCACTAGGACCCCCAGGTCCCTTTCCCCTACGCTGGTCTCCAACAGGTCTGCCCCCAACTTGTACTGGTACATGGGGTTGTTCTTGCCCAGATGCAGGACTCTACACTTGCCCTTGTTATATTTCATTAAATTTCTCCCCGCCCAACTCTCCAGCCTGTCCAGGTCTCTCTGAATGGCTGCGCAGCCTTCCGGCATCTCAGCCACTCCTCCCAGTTTTGTGTCATCAGCGAACTTGCTGACAGCGCACTCTAATCCCTCATCCAAGTCATTAATGAATATATTGAATAGAACTGGTCCCAGAACCGACCCTTGCGGAACTCCGCTAGACACAGACCTCCAACTGGACTCTGTCTCGCTGACCACTACTCTCTGGCTTCTTTCCTTCAGCCAGTTCACAATCCACCTCACTACCCGATCATCCAGACCACACTTCCCCAGTTTAGCTGCAAGGATGCTGTGGGAGACCGTGTCAAACGCTTTACTGAAATCGAGATAGACCACATCCACAGCTTTACCATCATCTATCCACCGGGTAACATCCTCATAAAAGGCTATCAAGTTGGTTGAGCAAGACTTCCCGTTGGTGAAGCCATGCTGAGTGCCCCTAATGATCCCCCTATCCTTGATGTGCCTAGAGACAGCACCAAGAACAAGTTGCTCCATCACCTTTCCAGGGATGGAGGTGAGGCTGACTGGTCTATAGTTACCCGGGTCCTCCTTCCTGCCCTTTTTGAAGACTGGAGTGACATTCGCTTTCCTCCAGTCCTCAGGCACCTCTCCCGTTGCCCACGACTTAGCAAAGATGATGGAGAGTGGCCTAGCAATGACTTCCGCCAGCTCCCTCAGCACCCGCGGGTGCATCCCATCAGGGCCCATGGATTTATGGACGTCCAGGTTGCTTAATTGGTCCCTGACCCAGCCCTCATCAACCAAGACAGATTCCTCCTCTATCCTGACTTCTTCTGAGGCCGCAGGGGTCCAGGGCTCCTCAGGACAGCCTCCAACAGTATAGACAGAGGCAAAGAAGGCATTCAGTAACTCCGCCTTCTTTTTATCCTCTGTCTCCAGGACCCCCACCTCATTCATCAGTGGGCCTACATTGCCTCTAGTGTTGGCTTTACCTGCAATGTATTTGAAGAAGCCCTTTCTGTTGTCCTTGACCTCTCTTGCAAGGTTTAATTCCAAGGAGGCCTTAGCTTTCCTAGTTGCCTCCCTACATCCTCTGACAACAGACTTATATTCCTCCCAAGTGGCCAGCCCCTCCTTCCACGATCTGTACACCTTCTTCTTCCACTTGAGTTTGCCCAGCAGTTCCCTGTTCAACCATGCAGGTCTCCTGGTACCCTTCCTTGACTTCCTACCTGTTGGGATGCTCTGATCTTGAGCTCGGAAGAAGTAGTCCTTGAACGCTAACCAACTATCTTGGGTCCCCTTACCTTCTAGTACCCTGTCCCATGGAATTTCCCCTAGCAATTGCTTGAAAAGGCCAAAGTTGGCCCTCCTGAAGTTCAGGGTTGTGATTCTGCTAGCTATTCTGTTCCTGCCACATGAGATCCTGAACTCTACCATCTCATGGTCGCTACAGCCGAGGCTGCCCTCAACCTTCACCTCTTCAACCAGACCCTCCTTGTTAGTGAGGATCAGATCCAGCAGCGCTCCTCTCCTAGTTGGCTCATCCACCATTTGCATCAGAAAGTTATCATCAATGCACTGGAGGAACCTCCTGGACTGGGGATGGCTGGCTGAGTAGGCCTCCCAGCAAATATCAGGGTAGTTGAAATCCCCCACAACAACCAGGCCCTGTAATTGCGAGACTGCTCTCAGCTGCCCTTCCTTTCTAGTATCATAGGTGAAATGAATGGGGACTGTTTTTTGACTCATTAATTTTGTTTCTTAAATTATCTTTGTGTGAATATAGGACATTTTATGAGCATTTTAATTTTGCTTCTTGAGAAAATATTTGTAGCCTTCCATGTCAATCACTTAAATACTATTAAAAAAAGTCTTCATATACTGTATATGTTAGAACACTTGTTGATGATTTACATCTTACCAAAACATTCACAACCTGATTGAGGTGACTGGCTTTGTTGAAAGAGTAAAAGAACAAGCCATTTTGCAAGCAATGCTGCACGTTTTCTCCCAAAACTAATCCATACGGATTGCTAACTCAAATACTCTACGTTAACAGATAGCTAAATGAGAACCTTGTCCCCAATCAGATACAGATTTACTCCATAAAAGCTTCTGCAGCTTCTTTTGGAAATACTCCCATCTTTGGAGTATGTGCTATGCCACCTGTTTATGCATTTATGAAACACTGCTCCCTGAGGGACAAGTCTAGGATGTATACTTATTTTGATAAAGTGGTACTTTAATCTTCAGTCAGACACTAAGTCATGTCCAAGAGTAAAATACATACCTTTTCTCTATCCTTTGAATTATTTCCACAAATTAACTGTTCTTTGTATTGTATACAGTACTCTGCTATTATAAAGCTTTTAACAGATTTATAAGTGAAGGAAATACCTGGGACTCCATTGAAGACCATCTAACAGCTCTGAATTAAGTATTCTGACTGTGCACATATGGCATATGCACAACAGGTAAAGATTTATTGCACAAATAGTTTTTTATAAAACAGCAACTGTAGAAGCAGCAACAATTTGGTCTCCTTTGAGTGAGTGTTTATGTATTTCACTGTTGGTACCTTGCAAATGCTAATCCAGTGATAGGAAGAGATGCTTACCATCTAGCTAAATAAAGATTGAAGTGCTGCTTAATCAAATAAGCTTATGTTTCAAATGTTTCCATGAGGGCGTCCAACTGGTTTGATGTCTGCATACTGTTAACCAGCACTGAGTATTCTCTCTACATCCCATCCCATTTTATCCACAGCTGAGTTGTAATTCCAAATAGATGTTACTCACTCAATAACAAATAAGGATATGTAGATGCTTTTTCTTTTAAGGGATCTTCACAATTCTGCTCAGGGAATGGATATCATATTAATTTCAGCAGGTTGGTTCATGGTGGCTTTACAAGACTGATCCTTTCTTGAATAACAGATCTGTTCTGGTCAATCAGTATGTTTGACAGGGAATTCATAATACATGGGAAAAGCACTTTTAGCCCTATCCAGCATTTCTTATGTTCTAGGAAGAACAGGGTTTCCTGTTGCTGTGTGCACAGCAGCACCATCAAGGTGCAGATGAACACGTAGACTGAGCTGGGTTAGTAGGAATTACTGTTTTTCCTCCAAAAATAGCTTACTCAACCTCTAGTTCTACAAGTAGATTTATGATTTTTTTGCATCTGGAAGCAATAAACGAAGTGGCCTATAGTCTCCAAGTGTCAAGAATGAGGATAATAGGAGGTGGCGAGTGACATCTTACAAACCTGAGCGAGGTCCCTACTGTAGTTTGTCCAATCTTTTATGCTGCTTTCTGAACAGTATAAAAAACAGTGATGGGTAAGTTGCAGTGATCCTTTTTATGCCATCTGGCATAGAAGGCTATGACTATAATATCACATCTTCAGCATCATTATCCAAAGACCAAATCCTGCTATGTTGCCAACCTACCTACATGATGGAGTTAGAATGGAAACCTAGATGAAGTGATTATTATATTCCTGCATCTCTAGAAACTAGAACTTATTCTTCTAGCTGACAAACCAGTGAAACAGAGCCTAGAAGGTTTTACTACAAGGGCATAGGAGTGCCTACATTTAAAAAAATTCACATCTCCACTGTAAACTGCATGTTTTCAGTATATTCAGGTAAAGAACACATGGAGAAATTCCCTATATTTAATGTTCTTAGGGCATCAAACATATTCTAACTAGTCACCAGTCACAGAGATTCAACAACTATTTGGTGAACTTAAATACTAAGAAACACAGATCTTTGGAGGGACCTGGAATCAATCACAGCCAACCATGAACAGATATTCCACTGCTGTCTACAAAAATATCTGCTCTGACTGCCCTAAGTATGCAACCATGCACTTACCTATGAAACCTCAAAACCCTATATAAAAGTTCCTGTCACTCTATAACTAACCCAAAGCATTCATTATTATTCCTGGCTTCACTAAGGGCAAATCATGCCTGACAAATTTGGTGGCCTTCTATGATGGGGTTACAGCATTGGTGGACAAGGGAAGAGTGACTGACGTCATCTACCTAGACTTGTGCAAAGCATTTGACACTGTCCCGCACGACATCCTTGTCTCTAAATTGGGGAGACATGGACTTAACGGATGGACCACTCGGTGGATAAGGAATTGGCTGGATGGTCACGCTCAACAGCTCGATGTCCAAACGGAGACCAGCAATGAGTGGCATTCCTCAGGGGTCGGTATTGGGACCGGTCCTGTTTAACATCTTTGTTGGCGACATGGACAGTGGGATTGAGTGCGCCCTCAGCAAGTTTGCCAACGACACCAAGCTGTGTGGTGCGGTTGACACGCTGGAGGGAAGGGTTGCCATCCAGAGGGACCTTGACAGGCTTGAGAGCTGGGCCTGTGCAAACCGCATGAAGTTCAACAAGGCCAAGTGCAAGGTCCTGCATGTGGGTCGGGACAATCCCAAGCACAAATACAGGCTGGGTGGAGAATGGATTGAGAGCAGCCCTGAGGAGAAGGACTTGGGGGTGATGGTTGATGTAGGAATATAACGGAAGATTGGCAAGGAGGATTGTAAACACGCTCAAGTGACTTGCACCTGGGGTGTCAAAAAACACATATATCATACTAGTACCTGTCGTTTAGTCTTGTGTGCTGGACAAGTAGAACATCTGCATTCAGATAACATAGGCCTGTGATAAGACTCAGAGCACCTAATTGTTCATGCCTGAGATTCCTGCCCTGCTGTGAGAAACAACAAAGCACAGTGGAAAACTGCCGCCTGCAAGAAACCCCTAATATACAGGCGAAAGCAGCAGGCCCGGTATCTCTCTCTCTCTGTCTAGCAGGAACCGAGCTCCGCAGTGCCTGCGTCCCCGCTTGCGTGCCTTTGCCCCGGGTGCTGCTTCAGAGATCCCCCGGTTTGCGAGGTAACGGGAATAAATTTGCTCTTTGCATTTTATCCGTGGTCTTGTGGCTGTTCCTGCATCCTGCCTGTGGCGGCTCACACATTTTGGCGTAGTCGGCAGGATCCAGGAACAGCCATGCCATGGCTGAAAAAGAAGTCAGGGACTGGGGAGGCCGTGTCGGTGACTCCCCACATTCCGGGATGGCCCAGTACTGAGGAATGGGCCCCCGTGGCCACTTTCCTGGCTACGCTGGCTCCGCCAGAAGCATGGCTTGAAATAGATGATGGGGTGGCGATGACCCCCCAGGCAATTGACACGGCTATGCATGGGTTGCCATGGAAAAGGGCATCAGATTCTTCTCGTAAATTAGCGGGGAGATTGGGATGGTTGTTAGCTACTGGTCTTAGAGCTTTTCACCGTGAAAATTTTGCATTATGGAGTAGAGTGAGAGAATTAGAGAAGGAAGTCAGGACTTTACAGGATGCAAAGGTGATCACGCATGAAGTAATTACTATTCAAGCAGAGTGGTGCTATGAGTTGCAAGATAATGTAGAGCGGTTGGTAGCGCGTATTGCTAATAAACAAAGGGATAAATATGGAAAAAGTAAGGTTTCGATTTCCCAAGTTCGTGCTCTCACTGCAAAACAGTCATGGGATCCTGAGGAATGGGATGGAAATATTGAGAGTGAATCCTCGGACTCTGAGATTGAGTTTGAATTTGATCCGGACTTAAAAGGCAGGGAGGTGGTGGAAGCACGACCCCTCATACAAATGATGGGGCAGCAGGAATAAGCGGACGGGGGAGTGCAGGTCACACGTACTTACACTCTGAAAGAATTAAGGGAGTTTTTAGAGATCTATCAGCAGAAGAGCGGGGAAGGCATACTGGCATGGATTTTGCAAGCTTGGGACAGTGAGGCTGCCTCTATTCATTTATTAGCAGGTGAAAAAGATTTATTAAGCCCTATAGCCCATGATGATCAGATACAGCGGGGATATGCTTAGTTGCAAAGTGTCAGGGGCCCTGATGGGCGAGCCATTATTGCACCTCCGCTGTATCAGTGGTTGTGTGCAGCAGTTTTAACAGCATATGCAGAACCTGTTGAATTAGTGTCATCCCTTGTAAGCTGGTGCACATTGGAAGAAGGTATTAATTTGGTGTGGCAGATGGGGATGGCTCATGCATTAGTTAGGGGATCTAGTCCAGACAGTATACTCGTAACAAGAAGTATCAAAATGCAGTTCTTGAGAGGAGTGCCTGCCTCACTAAAGCCCCTCATTATATCATCAGTGACAAATGCTACGAGTAATATAGGCGCCCTAGCAGATACCTTAAGGGAAATTGGGGCTGTACTTTCAGGGCCATCTATTCGGGTGGTGAATAAAGGAAAGCCGGCAAAAGCAAAGGGGGTTACAGCACGGGTGACAAGAAAACAAATGTGGAATGATCTTATACAAGCCGGCATCCCACGATCAGAAATAGACGGGATCACAACATCAGAAATGTTCCGCAAATGGCAAAAGTTAGCATTTACGCGAAAAAGCCGACCACCCCCAGCCCCACCACCAACTCCGCGCCCACCCTCCGCCCCTCCTGCCACCGCAATGCACGACACTACTTGGCAAATTAACTATAAAGTGGCTGTCTTGGGGCGGGGAGGGGGGTTTACATGTATTAGCTCTGGTGAATACTGGAGCTGAAGTTACTGTATTGCATAGTATTGTTAATAATAAAGATGCCACATCACAGATCTGTGGATTGGGGGGAAATCTGACCCCCGCCCTCCAAGCTAAGGTGACCTTAACAATAGAAAATGCTACACCGTTTACTGCGACTGTGTTAATTGCCCCAATTAAAGAATATTTCTTGAGTATTGATATGTTGACAGGACGAACAGTTGAAGCTTTAAATGGTTGCTTCTGCTTTGGAACTTCGCAAGCAGGATTTGCTATTCGATCTATAACTGTCTTACGTGCATTCCTGAAGTGGGATCCTGTTGTGCTGCCCGTGCCTGCCAAGGTGATAGCAGTAAAAACAGTATCGTATTCTAGGGGGGGAGGAGGAAATTACCCAAACCAGATGGCACTTGGAGAATGACTGTATATTACATAGAATTGAATAAAGTCCCCCACCCCATGCAGTTACTGTACCAGACACGGTTACTCTTAAAAAAAAAAAAAAAAAATCAGCAAAAGTTTACAACCCTGGAGAGTGGTGACAGACCTTGCTAATGCTTTCTTTTCGCTAGCCATTGCTTCAGAAAGCCAAGACCAGTTTGCCTTTACCTGGCAACAAAAACAATATACTTTCCAAGTTTTTGCCTCAGGGATACAAACACAGTCCCTCCATCTGCCACCAAATGATAGCAGCTGATGTTGCCCTATGGTCAGGTACTGTTACTGTTTATCATTATATTGATAATCTATTGATTATGGCAGAGTCACAACAAGAAATCGCAGCTGCGGCGGGCAGAAAAGGCGGCACAGACTCTGAGATCGAGGATGCAAGGGCCTGAAGCCGAAAGGCCTACGTTTTTTTAATTGTTATTCTACTACCCTCTTTAACTTCTGTAATGCAGGAGCCGGACTATGCAGTTCAAGATAACAACAACCATTCCCTGTTTTCAGCTCTGTGTTCAGAACTGACCTTCAACACATGTTTACTTCTTTCATGCCTCAAAAGGCCCTGTGAACTGGTCTCGGCTCCTTTATCTTAGAAGCAAGCAAAAACTATTCTCAATGCAGTGTTCCCAAGCGGATCTTCTGCTCCCCAAGTAAAGCACAGCTGTTTGCAGGCCGAGGGTCTTCCACAGCAGCAGCTGCTGAATCACTGAAAATGCATTTAAAGGACCAAGGCTGGGCAATTAATTCAAAGAAAATACAGGGCCCTAGTACTACCATACAATTTTTGGGAATAGATTGGCATGTACTTCTCCTCTTATTTTACATCTTTTGTTAATATTGGATTCTCGAGTTCTTGTATTTCAGGCATCTTTGATGACTACCTGTACCTTATCTAGAGGAGATAGCATTGGAAAGGTTTTATTGGTGTCACAAACCCAACATCGAATTGAAGTTCAATCTGAAAAAAGCACATGCCCTGGATACATTTCTGCAAGGCCAACATGTAAATACTTAGATTTTGTGTAACTAACTCATCTGCTTTTTATATTAAGGGAAGATCAACAGCTGCAGATCTTTTAACGATGTGTTTCATTAGCATGCCAGTAGCTGTATTATACAATTATATTATGCTAAGTGATTGTGATATTAATGTTTTTCATTTGCTATTTTTTCTGAGTAGGTAATGACTGTATGCCAATGAACATTACAACATTGATTGACAATGGACTATTTCCTCCTCCAACACCATAAATGCAACCTCAACATCACTGATGAACCAGCCAGCACAGAGGACAACATTCAACATCTCCAGGACTTATAGCATCCAATAGAACAATCTACTGATGGTGCCTGGCTGGCTGAGTGGTTTCATTCCCTGACAGGATGATTGGGACACTTGATTTACAATATTATTTTTATTCCTTTTCCTATATGTATTTATTGCGTGCCTCTGTATATTACTCTATTCTATACCCCGCAAGCCCAAATGTACATGTCCAGCTTTGTACTCCCCAGGAGATGCGGTCTCTTGAGCGAGGGGGTAGAATGTGGGAATATAACGGAAGATTGGCAAGGAGGATTGTAAACACGCTCAAGTGACTTGCACCTGGGGTGTCAAAAAACACATATATCATACTAGTAACTGTTGTTTAGTCTTGTGTGCTGGACAAGTAGAACATCTGCATTCAGATAACATAGGCCTGTGATAAGACTCAGAGCACCTAATTGTTCATGCCTGAGATTCCTGCCCTGCTGTGAGAAAGATCAAAGCGCAGTGGAAAACTGCCGCCTGCTAGAAACCCCTAATATACAGGCGAAAGCAGCAGGCCCGGAATCTCTCACTCTCTCTCTAGCAGAAACCGAGCTCCACGGTGCCTGCGTCCCCACTTGCGTGCCTTTGCCCCGGGTGCTGCTTCGGAGATCCCCCGGTTTGCAAGGTAATGGGAATAAATTTGCTCTTTGCATTTTATCCGTGGTCTTGTGGCTGTTCCTGCGTCCTGCCTGTGTCGGCTCACACAGTTGACGAGAAGCTCAACATGAGCCAGCAATGTGCGCTTGCAGCCCAGAAGGCCAACCATATCCTGGGCCGCATTAAAAGAAGTGTGGCCAGCAGGTAGAGGGAGGTGATTCTGCCCCTCTACTCCACTCTTGTGAGACCCCACCTGGAGTACTGCGTCCGGCTCTGGGGCCCCCAACATAAGAAGGACATGGAGCTGTTGGAGCAAGTCCAGAGGAGGGCCACGAAGATGATTAGAGGGCTGGAGCACCTCTCCTATGAAGAGAGGCTGAGAGAGTTGGGGCTGTTCAGCCTGGAGAAGAGAAGGCTCCAGGGAGACCTTCTAGCAGCCTTCCAGTACCTGAAGGGGGCCTACAGGAAACCTGGAGAGGGACTTTTTACAAGGGCATGTAGTGATAGGACGAAGGGGGGGAACGGTTTTAAACTGAAAGAGGGTAGATTTAGGTTAGATATCAGGAAGAAATTCTTGACTGTGAAGGTGGTGAGACACTGGCACACGTTGCCCAGAGAAGCTGTGGATGCCCCCTCCCTGGCAGTGTTTAAAGCCAGGTTGGATGAAGCTTTGAGCAACTTGGTCTAGTGGAAAGGTGTCCCTACCCATGGCAGGGGGGTTGGAACTAGATGATCTTTAAGGTCCCTTCCAACCCAAACCATTCTATGATCATAAAGACAAAAAATCATCAGGAAGGATAATATGTGAGCATAAAATAGGAAAAATTAAATATGTCACCAATGTCCCGACCATGGCCTTAGCAATAGCAGGGCATTTGTTAAGAGAAAATGTCTAGGGAATCCTAGAAAGCAAGCACTGCCTGACACCACATAGAAAGGCAGAAAACAGGAAAGACTGTCAACAGACTCTGTCAACACACTGACTTTGGGGAGAGGAATCCACATTACTCCAAACCTGACAATCAGGGTCTTCCTAAACATTTGAGCAGGGCCAGGAAAGGTTTCTTTTCAATATCACAAAAATACCACTTAATTCTGCCCCAATATCCTGTCACTTTCTGTGGCCATTGTCTGATGCTTCAAAAGAAAGTAACCTTGCCTACTCTCATTCCCCAAAAGCCAAATTACGCAGTGAGGGCAAATGTAAATCTCTCTGGCCCCTGTAAGTAAACAGCTGGCAGGATTAAAGTATTTAAAATACAGTGCAAAAAACATATGGAAACGCAGTCTCCTTTCAGGCCTCTGTTATACAGATACAAGAAGTTAACCACCCAAAGATACAAATAACGAGTTTTAATTTTCAACAGCAGGATGACTTCTATCTTGTCATCAAATCAGACTTACACACTTGTGAGTTGCTAGCATGAAACATTATATTCCTTGTGGTTCTTATTGCATTTCAAAGACTAGTCCAGAATGGCTCATCGCTGAAATACTGATTTTTCTATTCCTATTTCCAGACTAGTTTTATTTATGACCAGTTCATACACCTTTCCACTTAGCCAAAAATTTTACCTTCTCTGGTAAGTGCTTTCTAAATTATAATACTTAATCAGATTCCTTTTTAGCCTTTGATTACTAAACTAAACACATCAAATTTTGTTTAATCTCTTCTCATGCCATTGGTTTGCCATTTCCCAAATCATTTTAGTAGCCATTGCTGTGTTAAATTATTCTTTTTGTAAAATAAGTGGTAAGAGCTGTATATATTCTGAACAAAGTGTTATCTTGCTTTGGATGCTGTTCACTTTCAGAGCACTAATAATCTCATAGCAGTGTAAAGTTGTCTTCAATATTAATAAGACCAGCTAATCTACTAGACAGCCAGACAAGCACTGCCAAGTTGAACATACACAATTTTAGCCACTGAAACATTTTTCTTTTGATGAGAGTTTTTGCTATAGCTTTGTCTTCAGGCAATGTTAGAAGATAAATATACCTCTAAAGCATGTTTTGATTTGCAGGGCCATACATAAAGAACGAGCCTCTTCCTATACTCAAAGTACATTTTAGCATGAAGACAAAATAAAAGGCTTACCTGAAGGTTTCTATTCACCCAGTTTCCTTTCATCTGTAAATCCTGCTCAATGCACAGCCAAAAAGATTATTCAGAATGGGAATAGAAATTGGTTTGTTGTCATTAGAGTTGATGATGCTCTGGAGATGGAAGAAACATGTTTCTGCCACAAAGTGCAGTTAAGCCAAACCAGTATTTTATAAGTACGAAACATCACAGCCAAAGAATTTTCTCAGAAGTAGAAAATGTCTAAAAGTTGGCATTGACTTACAAATCAGATTCTGAACTTGGGTTGTAAAGAGTCTGGAATATCAGTCTGGTCAATCTATCAAATGGAGACACTGAAAATTTTCAGATAAGCACTGGGAAAAAGAAATTTCTGTTGTGACTTCTGTTGTTTTCAAGGAAATAACTTCTAACTCATTAACAAGTTGCAATCAAACATGAAATTGATTAAGCCACTAGTTTTTAACTGCCTTCTGATGGCACTGAAATACTTTGGTTTTAGCAAATTTATTTCAGTATGGGAGACATATCCATGGACCTAGGTTAGACTAACTACAAAAATAAGAAATTTATCTTAAAACAGAGAGGAATTTAGAGTATTAAAAGTACTGAGGATAGATCTCTGTTTTCAGGTTTTTTGTTGATTTAGTGTTTTTTTCAAAGAAAACTCTATCATCAGTTGGCCTAAAAAAATGTTATTGCTTCTCCCTACAAACTTTGTCTTATAAACATTAAAACAACAAGGAAAAAGTCAGCTGAATATAGTCAACAAATAACAAATGGGAGTTGTTTTCTTACTAGAACAGTGCCCGTGGTGGTGATTGTACTGCTATTATTTACCTTCCATTTGCAACACAGCTTGCTAATCTGATGATTATTTGCGTGTAGTCACAAATAAGATAGATGAAGGAGAAAGGGAAGTTATTCATCAAGACTGCAGAATGCAATGTGACAGTGGTCAATGTATATCAGGATTGCAACTGTTGAAACACATGCTGATTTGCTAAGCCCAAATTGTTTAGGAAAGGCAATGTGTTAAAATATTCCTTTGATAGCTTTACTATTCTGTTCCTTATTTAATGACTAAAGAAATAATTGTTTATTATAAAAAGTGTAAACTTTCATTGAAAGCGTATTCCCTTAATCATGCAGCTAAATTAAATATAACTCAATCTTAGAGCTAAAAAGAATACCATAGCTAAATTCGTAGGTTTGGATTAAATTAATATTAACAACTCAGTTAAATCATTAAACTGACTGTTTCCAGCGGATCAAGACTTTAGCTTCCTCCACAACAGTAACAACAACAGTTTCTTCTAAAAGAAGCAAAGAGTGTAAGCAAAGTCAATTTTCATCAAATTTTCATCAGAATTCAAGCAAAGTTCACTTTTATCAGGGTGCCAAACAGAATATGAGCTTTAACTTGAAATTCCGAAGTTCTGTGGCAAAATTTATCCTTTGAACTTGCTGGTTCTCAAAAACTGACAACAGCAATATACTGAATAGCTTACTGTGTAGCACACAGCTATTTTAATTAGACTTTCCTAAACAGCTAACAGCTGCTAACTAACAGCTTTACTAAAACAACTTTCAGGAACAAGTCCTTTAAATACATTGCAGTGTAATGACAAAAGGTAGTTTTGTATAGAGGGTAATGCCAGATTAGATATACATATATATATATATTTTTATATATTCTACCTTGGATAAGGGAAGGGGAGAGGGAAGTGTGTGAAGAGCTGAAACTTGCTATAGCCACAAGAAGTTTCATTCTGTTCTGGCATTACAGTGGTTTTGGAAACTACTGATCAATCAGATGTTATTAGCAACACTTTTTTCTATGTGTCCATGTTTTCAAAAAAATGTGTCAAGAAATGAAGTGATTGCTTATCACAGATGTAAAGTAGTAAACTTCGTTTCATGAAACTGAAACTGAACACTCTGAAAAACAATGAAAAATAAATGCATGATGAAGTATACATGCACACAAATATGTCATTTTTTTTTTTTAACTGAAATGTAGTGGCTATTTTTTGCCAGAATATGCCATTTCTTAGGGTGTTCCAGTGAAGAGGAAACTACTGGTCCTTGCAGAGGAAGAGCTGTTGGAGGAAGATTAACATTCTGAGTTGTCAGAAGTAACAACCCTAGACTATCATATAAAATAATAACATGCAAACAATGGAAATAAAAAGACAAGAATAAAGTATACTGGTTTTCCTCATTTCATTGGGATTTGGTTTCAGTTTGTGGCCAGCCATAGTGATCAGGGCCATTAGCAGCTAAATCCAGGGCAGCTGACCCAGGCTGGCCCACAGGTGTATTCTATATCATTGACAATCAAGTTCACTATAAAAGGGAGGGCTTGTGGGGGGAGAGGTGGGGTTGTTTTTGTTCCCCTCCCCTCTTCTCTTATTGCTAATGATTGGTATTCCTGGACAACCTGCTGCAACACTGTAGCTAAGTATACTTTTGTGTGTTTTGTGTTATCATTGATATTGCTCTCTTTATTTTATTAAATCTGTTTAATTTTAACCCATGAGTCTCCTTCCTTTTTCCACTTTCCTTCCTCATTTGGGGAAGGGACATTAGGTGAGAGAAAAACTGCTATTGTTTAGTCCTGGGTGTGGGCTAAATGAAGACAGTTTATTTGGTGCCCAAGGTAAATAGATCACCTGGGAGAACTGCAGACTTTTGCCCTAAAAGTCTCAAAGGGTTAAAGTTGTCACAGATTTGACTGTTTTTGTTAGGAGCATTCATTATGTTGGTGTCAGTAGCAGGGTCACTGGGTGGAATTCTCTGGGGTTTGCTTTTAGAGTTGCTTTTGTGGTGGCTAATCAAATGTGTGGTTTTGCCACTCTTTGTTAGTGGTTTTGTGCAGTTTATTGCTTCTGGGCATGGACTGAGAGGTATCACTCTGCTATGTTGTTTGGCATTGGTTTATGGTATTATAAATTCTTTTGGAACTGTGTGCATTTCTGATTTCTATGGAATGGGAGTGGGTGACATGTACTTTCCTTTTCCCTCAAGGCTGATCTCAATGGCTTTTGAAAATTTTGAATACCTGTGGGATATTCTGTCCACCATGCTCATATTGTCAGGCCTTTTCAACGTCTTTCAGTTCTGGCTCTTGCTTAAACATTGATATAGGAGTGAATACAGCAGAGCTGCTGCAACCACTGTAACGGGCCCCACAGCAGCCCCGGCCCATACACCAGACGTGGCAGCTGCCCCAGCACCCCCAACTGGAATCGCAGATACCTAGACCCTGCCAGTCCCTACAGCAGACATCCCAGCTATCCCAGAGGCTATTCAGATCTCTGCACTGGGTACTGTGATTACTCAACTCCAGGAAGCACTTGCTGTGATTACCCAGACTTTGGTAACAAATGCTGCAGTTATTCAGCCCCCAGTGATGGGTGGTGCAGCTGACCTAGGCATTCAACCAGTGCCAGTATTGGTCGTCCCTGTACAGAAGACAAAAACCACAAAAAGAGCAGGCTGTGATGGCCAACCAGGGATATCAAAGAAGGACGAGACAGAGGTAACCACTCTGTCCCTATTCCTGAGTGAGCTGCGAGATATACATAAAGATTACAGCTGTCATGAAGGCGAGCAACTTGTTACTTGGCTGTTCTGCTCCTGGGATAATGGAGCCCATAGTCTCAAGTTAGATGGCAGAGAAACCAAGCATCTGGGACCAATGGCTAGAGAAGTGGGTATTGATAGGGGTCCTGCAACTGGTGCAGAGCCCCTCACTCTCTGGCAGTGACTCCTGTGAAGCATAAGGAGCAGGTCTCCCTTTAGGGATGATGTCATATACCACCCAGGCAAGTGGACAACCATTGAGAGAGGTGTTAAGAATCTCAGGGAAATAGCTGTGCGGGAGCTGATTTTTGAGGACCTGGATGACCCACAGACACCACTAGATCCAGATGCACTCAAAGTTACCAGACCCATGTGGTGCAAGTGGGTACAGACTGCACCACCATCATATGGCAACTCATTAGCATTATTTAGCTGGGCAGATGCTGAGGCACCAATGGTGGGTGACATAGATAATCGGATGCGGCAGTATGCAGACAATCTCTTCTCCTCCCCACAGGACAGCACCTCAGCTGTGGAAAAAACGTCTGATAAATCCACAGAACTGCTCAGTGAGGTGTTGGAACAATTGTCCCAGATGGAGGACAGACCCTGCTCCCCACCTGGACCAAAGAATGTTTCAGCCATTAGGAGACAGTGTTCCCCTGCAAGACATGCTCAGGTGGTACACGTCATGAGGCACCCTGTGGTTTTCCTGCGTGACCATGGAGAAGACATGAGGAAATGGGATGGAAAACCTACCTCAGCTTTACGGACATGCGTACGTGAGTTGCAAGGTGAACCGATTAGGAATGGGGCTTCTTCCAGGAGATTTGTTGCTCCAGTTTCCAATGGGAAGCTCTCCAGACAGTGTAGATGGGCTTCGGATCCCTATTTACCAGATGTGAATAATGGGGATCAAATCTACATGAGCTGCTTGAACCGAGATGTTGATAATGACTACTGTGTTCAGGATTAGAGGGGCCCTGCCTCCAGCCAGGTGAAGGATAGAGACAAGTGTGGTTTTTGGACTGTGTGAGTTCAGTGGCCTGGCACATCAGAGATACAGCAGTATAAGGCTCTAGTGGACACTGGTGCACAATGCACCATAATACCATCAAACTATAAGGGGACAGAATCAATTTGTATCTCTGGCATGACGGGGGCTCCCAAGAGCTGACTGTATTGGAAGCTGAAGTGAGTCTGACTGGGACTGAGTGGCAGATGCACCCTATTATGACTGGCCCAGATGCCCCATGCATTCTTGGTATAGATTCCCCATTATAGTCAGATTGTGAGCCCTCTCTATAAAGTGACTCAGAAGAAAAATGACTTTAAATGGGGCCCTGAGCAACAACAGGCTTTTGAGCAAATTAAACAAGAGAGAGTTCATGCAGTGGCCCTTGGACCAGTCTGGATGGGACCAGAAGTAAAGCATGTCCTCTATACCGCAGCCGGGGAGAAGGGTCCTACCTGGAGCCTCTGGCAAAAGGCACCAGGGGAGACTCAAGTTCGACCCCTGGGATTTTGGAGCTGGGGATACAGAGGATCAGAGGGCTGTTATACTCCAACAGAAAAAGAGATACTGGCAGCCTATGAAGGACTTCAAGCTGCCTCAGAAGTAATTGGCACTGAGGCACAGCTCCTACTGGCACCCCTATTGCCAGTGTTGAACTGGATGTTTAAAGGACAGACCCCCTCTACACATCATGCAACTGATGCTACATGGAGTAAGTGGGTTGCATTGATTACTCAGCAGGCCTGAATAGGGAACCTCAATTTCCCAGGAATTCTGGAAGTAATCATGGACTGGCCTGAAAGCAAGGATTTTGGAATGTTGCCAGAGGAGGAGGTCATGCATGTTGAAGAAGCCCCACCATACAATAAACTATCAGAGAATGAGAAGCATCATGCATTGTTCACTGATGGATCTTGTCATATTGTAGGCAAACAGCAAAGGTGGAAAGCTGCTGTGTGGAGTCCTACGCAATTAGTGGCAGAAGCAGCTGAGGGAGTAGGTGAGTCAAGTCAGTTTGCAGAAGTTTCCTTCCGAGGAAGGAAATTGGGAAAAAGAGGGAGACTCATGGGTTAAAATTAAACAGATTTAATAAAATAAACCAATATAAATGCTAACACAAAACACACAAAAGCATACTTAGCTACAGCATTGCAGCAGGTTGTCCAGGAATAGCAATCATCAGCAATGTGGAAAAAAAGGATGCCAAAAGAGAGGAGAGCAAAATCAGCCCCACCCCTCCCCCAGCAATCCCTCCCTTTTATAGTGAACTTGATGTCAATGATATAGGATACACCTGTGGGCCAGCCTGGGTCAGCTCCCCTGGATTTAGCTGCTAATGGCCTTGATCACCATGGCTGGCCACAAACTGAAACCAAATCCCAATGAAACCAGGATAGGATTCCACCCTTTATTCTTGGCAGTGGAGCAGCCAAATAAATTGCTCGCCTTCATGATGGCTGTAATCTCTATGTATGTCTCACAGCTCACTCAGGGATAGGGATTGAGTGGTTACCTCTGGTTTGTCTCCCTTTGATGTCCCTGGTTCTCCCAGGTGATCTATTTACATTGCGTGCCAAATAAAATGTTTTTGTTTAGCCCGCACCTGGGACTAGACAATAATGGTTTTTCTCTCACCCAATGTCCTTTCCCCAACTGAGGAAGGAAATCCCTTTTATAGTGAACCTGACTGTTAATGATATAGAACACACCTGTGGGCCAGTCACCCTGCATTTAGCTGCTAATGGCCCTGATCACCATAGCTGGCCACAAACAGAAACAAAATCCCAATGAAACCAGGACAAGTGGTCAATGATACCTATATGGAAACATCCATTTTCAAACCCAGACTTCAGTTTTGTCTCCCAGCGTTAGACAGCTGCCAGACTCTGCTGGTTTTTGTACATTCTGTGGTCCACAGCTCCTGTTTGCATCACTATTACAGTGGAATAACACAAAATTTAACCAAAGATAAAACAAACCACCATTCCCCCCAAAAAAAGCCTCATTGTAGATCAAAACAGTTCAACATTAAGCTCTTCAAAATGCTGAATTTGTTTGTAAGTTGATCTACATTTTTCCATCCATATTACACTCACTTTCCCAGAGTTCATTCCTGACTTACTAGCCAAGCAGAGGTAAAAGCTCCTCTAGAGTAGTTATTTAGTATGTTACTTTATGCCACACAGACAAAAAAGTATCTCAATTTTTTCCAACCTTTAAGCATTACACATGAGCCTTTCAGAGGAACAGACAGCATCTGAATAAATTTATTACTTGCTTAGGCAAACTCATGACTTTCATTTTTCTGTTTGACTTTGAGATTGTAAAGTACTTTCAGATTCCCTTCCTTTACACTGTATGTGTATGAAAGTCAGGAATTAAACTTCCCTTGATCTTTTCCACAAGAAATGAAATTTCTTGGAACATGTTGCTCTAAGAATCATTGCAAGAACATGATGATCCCTGATAGAAATAAATATTAATGGTATCACAGTGTTCCTAAATATTTTCTTCTGCCAAAAGTTTACTTGTTTTCCTGATAATGACAAGAGAAACATTGTTGAATTTAATAGCTAGATTAGATGTTAAACATACCATCATTTTCACTTATATTTATCTGTGAGTTGGTCTGGTCTAAGGACCAACTGCTGGCAATTATCTAGAACATCAGTTATTTTAGTCATACGCATTAGATAATAACTTCACATTATCAGGAAAACACATTTCAGAAATTGTTGATCCAGTGAAGGCTGATGATTGGGATTCATTTAAGAAAAAACAGAAGAGGACAGAGAATAAAGTAGCAATCCAGTTATTTCCAGGCCATTTTTGTGCTTCTAGAAGAAATAGTGCAGGTTTCAAAAGACCATTTTGGTAAAAGCAATGCCTTTTCAGTTCACATATTGTAGCTTTAGATTAAATAAATATTTTTTTTTTTTATGTACGCATGTCTGAACTGTGCTGTAAGAAGAAAGATTAAAGAAGGAGGAAGTGAAAGAGGGGAGGAAGAAAGTAAAAGAGAGACAGGAATGTAATGAACTTTTTTTCATGACCTTTGTAATTTCTAGTTGGTTTTCATTATGCAACACTGAGTTCTATCCAGGAAGATAAACTAGTGGAAATGGAACATATTACACTTGAGGGAAAGGAGTTATTTCAAAGACAGCGACCACATCTGAGCACTAACACTTACGTGAAGATGATAGAATAGTTCAGTTGGAAGGACCTACAATGATCATCTAGTCCAACTGCCTGGCTACTTCAGGGCTGACCAAAAGTTAAAGCATGTTATTAAGGGTATTGTCCAAATGCCTCTTAAACACTGACAGGCTTGGGGCATCAACCACCTCTCTAGGAAGCCTGTTCCAGTGTTTCGCCACCCTCTCAGTAAAGAAATGCTTCCTAATGTCCAGTCTAAACCTCCTGTGCTGGTTTTGGTTGGGATAGAGTTAATTTTCTTAATTGTAGCTAGTATGGGGCCATGTTTTGGATTTGTGCTGAAAAGAGTATTGATAATACAGAGATGTTTTCGTTATTGCTGAGCAGTGCTTACACAGAGGCAAGGCCTTTTCTGCTTCTCACACCACCCCACCAGCAAGTAGGCTGGGGGTGCACAAGACGTTGGGAGGGGACACAGCTGGGACAGCTGACTCCAACTGACCAAAGGGATATTCCATACCATATGACATCACGCTCAGCATGTAAAGCTGGGGGAAGAAGGAGAAAGGGAGGAACATTTGGAGTGATGGTGTTTTGTCTTCCCCAGTAACCGTTACATGTGATGGAGCCCTGCTTTCCTGGAGATGGCTGAACACCTGCCTGCCTATGGGAAGTAGCAAATGAATTCCTTGTTTTGCTTTGCTTGCGTGCGCAGTTTTTGCTTTACCTGTTAAAGTGTCTTTATCTCAACCCATGAGTTTTCTCACTTTTACCCTTCCAATTCTCTCCCCCATCCCACCAGGGGGGAAGTGAGCGAGTGGCTGTGTGGTGCTTGGTTGCCGGCTGGGGTTAAAATACGACACCTCCCCTGGCAAAGCTTTGAACTGTTCCCACATATAGTATCACTGCATCCTAGGGAGAAGAGATCAGCACCTCCCTCTCCACTTCCCCTCCTCAGGAAGCTGTAGAGAGCAATGAGGTTGCCCCTCGGCCTCCTTCTCTCCAAACTAGACAAACCCAGTGTCCTTAGCGGCTCCTCATAGGACATGCCTTCCAACCCTTTCACCAGCTTTGTTGCCCTCCTCTGGACGCTGTAGAGAGGAATGAGGTTGCCCCTCGGCCTCCTTCTCTCCAAACTAGACAAACCCAGTGTCCTTAGCGGCTCCTCATAGGACATGCCTTCCAACCCTTTCACCAGCTTTGTTGCCCTCCTCTGGACACGTTCAAGGACCTTAACATCCTTCTTAAATTGTGGGGCCCAGAACTGCACACAGTACTCAAGGTAAGGCCACACCAACGCTGAATGCAGCAGGATAATCACCTCTCTTGACCGGCTGGTTATGCTGTGTTTAATGCACCCCAGAATGCAGTTTGCCCTCTTGGCTGCCAGGGCACACTGCTGACTCGTGTTGAGACTGCTGACAACCAACAGCCCCAGATCCCTTTCTGCAGGGCTGCTCTCCAGCCACTCCTCTCCCAATTTATACTTGTGCTCGGCATTACTCTGTCCTAGGTGCAGAATCCAGAATGATGTCAAAGCCTCCCCCCCCCGCTTTTTTAAGGAGGGGATTTTGCATGGAAATTTGGAAAGAAACTTGGTTCCAAAATTAATTATATACTGCTATCCCATAGGACTACCCAGAAGTACCACTGAAGCTATGAGTCAGGAAGGTCTTGGGGCCTTAACAAGCATGGCCCAGCAGGCACAAACAAAACGTCCCAAACCCTGTGTTTAACTTATGCCTATAAAAAAACAACATTAAGAAATACAACTCAAAGGAAAGACATTTGAGCTTAAATCTCATGGCATATGATGAAAGGTCTGAATGGAAATGTAAATGAGCGCAGACTAGAGCAATTACCAGTACAAAAGCAGCTATAACTATAGAAAGATGTGTGGCATAAAATGAGTATAGATGCCATAAGGGCTATAGAACAGATCAGTTATCCTTAACTGGGAACACAGAACCAGACAAGCAAAACAAGAAATAAATAGATACAGCAACAGGAGGGGAAGAAAAAAAGTAGGACAAGGACATGGACAATGGAGGTAGAAAATGGAGAGGAAGAGGAAGGTGGGAGAACAATTTTGTTTTAGGAGAAAATTGATAACAGTTTATTTTTCAGGATGAGGTGGGGAGGCAGTATGAAAGGGGGGAGTATGGTGGAAACTGTGCACAGGAAAACAAACTACAGGGAGATATTTATTAATTTTCATTACCAAAATTCATTATTTTAATGGGTGAAAGTTTACTTGCCAGGTCATTGCTCTGAAAGACTTCAGCCTTCCAGGTGGAAGTCTTAAGTCTCAAATCTCTAAGCTTGTCAGTGCTCTTAGATGTACAGAGCTCTCCATGTCTGCTTCTTTCCCTGGAAAGACAGGTCTCCCTTTTGCTGTCATACTGAATAGTAACATTTGGCTCTTGCAGCCAGCGCAGTAGCTAAGGGGTATTTTACTGTTTTGTGAAGCATCTTTTCCTTTTACCCAGTGTAGTCTGAACAAAGTCAGAGTGATGGTGTTACTCCCACTATTCCCATGCTATACAGCTATAGCTTTCTAAGTATTTTCTATCTTTTCTCAGCTTTGGCTGTTTTTTCCCCTGTCCACATTTAGCCCACACCCAGGGCTAAACAATAAGCACTTTTCCTATCACCCAATGTTCCTTCCCCAAATGAGGAAGGGAATTGGGAAAAGGAGGGAGACCTGTAGGTTGAAGTTGAACAGATTCAATGAAATAAAAAAAATCAATATAAATGACAACACAAAAGAGACAAAACTATACTTATCTATAGAGCACAGGCAAGTTGCTCCAGGAATCACAATAAGAAAAACAGAGAATAGAAAAGAAGCAAGGAGAGCAGGAAGAACTCCACCTCTTCTCAGCAAACCCTCTCTTTTATAGTGAACTTGATTGTTAATGATATAGAATACACCTGTGGGCCAGCCTGGGTCAGCTGCCCTGGATATAACTGCTGAGGGCCTTGATCACCATGGCTGGCCACAAACTGAAACCAAATCCCAGTGATACCAGGACAGGATTCCACCCCTTATTCTATATCATTTACATCAAGTCACTACTATTTTCCCCATCCCTCAACATACATACACATCCACATATACACACAGATATTCTCTCCAGTCCGTGGGCCATCTCTCCAAGAAGTCCATTGAATCAATTCAGTCCAAATCCATGGGTTCCATTTCTCATAATATTTCTCAGGGCAGGAAAAAAGTTGGTGTGGGATTCACTCAGTTAGGAGCTCGGGATCAGGCCTCAATATGGTATTATGGACTGTTGAAGTTGGACACAGCAGGATGGTGTATTGCATCTTGATCTTGCAGTGCATGTATTTGCTGCAGCCCATGTTCAAGGTCTGGGGTGATTCTTACTATAATAAATGACACTTAGCATCAGACAGTTATTGGCTATTCTCACCCAGAATTAAATCTCCTTGGGGGACACTTTTAACTTCTCCATCCTCCTGCATCATCCACCAGGTGCACCCAGGTCCTTGAGCAATTCCACAAGTGGGTTTGCCTTTGCTCGAGGCAGGAGTAATCCAAACTGTTTCCCCAACATATTTCTTGCATTAACCACAGGGACCTTATCCCCCTCTACGGTGAGCAGGACCAGCCCAATTGACAGATCCCCTGGTATTAACTAACCAGGTGGCCTTTGCTAAGTGTTCATCTCAATTTTTGAATGTCCCATCACCCATTGCTTTCAGGGTAGTCTTCAACAGTGCATTACATCATTCCACTTTCCCGACAGCTGGTGCATGGTAGGTGATGTGATATATCCCTTCAATACCATGCTCTTTAGCCCAGGTGTCTATGAGGCTATTTCGGAAATAAGTCCCCTTGTCTGACTCAATTCTTTCCAGAGTGACATGTCACCAAAAATCTGCTTCTCAAGGCCCACAATAGTGTTCTGGGCAGTGGCATGAGGCACAGGATATGTTTCTATCCAGTCGGTACTTGCTTCCACCATAGTGAGCACATAGCGCTTGCCTTAGCAGGTTCGTGGAAGCTGTCATCGTATTTGACACGGCGGTCAAATAAAGACAGGAGACAGAAGGATAGTTCCAAGCAGGCAGCAAAGCAAAAGCAAAAGCAAAAAGTGCCTGCATTTATTTTACTCCATTTTTTTATATCTTCCCCCCTCTAGCTGACTAGCTTTATGATTGGTTGCACTCGCTGCTCACGCGCCCGACCACAACCGCTGATTGACCTTCACGTGCTGGCCACGAGTCCATGGTTTGCAGCTGGAATGTCACTCCGTATCTTGTTTTTCTCACATCCTGTTTTCTTTCTAAATTCCTCTTCACTCTCAGGTTTAACCGTTTCAAGGACATAGCTCCATTTCTTCAAGGTCAGGGCCGCCAGCAGCCCAGTCCAATCCCTCAATTTTCCCTTTTTGTTTTTCAGCCAAAAAGGCCGTGTTTATCATCTGTTGCAGGGCCCTTTGCAAAGAAGAAAACAAACACGGTAACACGAGCATGATGATACAAACTACAAACAATCCCATAAGTCCCATTTTTATCAATCCTGTCAGCCATCCCCCGAATCCTAGGTGACCCAGCCAGTCATCTAAGAACCCATGACCCTCTCATATTTTCTGCGTTGTGTCCATTAGTTCTTTGATCTGCTTATGAATTGATTTGGAGTGATCGTTCAGATCCATACAACACATTTCGTCAAAATCCTGACACCCATGACCATGCGCTAACAATAAAAAGTCTATAGCAGCTCTATTTTGTAAGGTAGCATGTCGAATACTATCTACATCGTTGGCTAATGCTTCTAAAACTCTAGAAGTTTGGTTAGCTCTTTTTGCAACCCAGCAAGCTAAATTTCGCAGTTGCGTCAACCCTTGGGCAGCATCGTTACATTCTATCCCTATGTTAGCGACACTTCTTTTTTACCTGGCCTTATGTAGGTTAGTATGGTTAGTATGACTTTTTGCATAGGAATTAGTAGACTTAATTTGCCTATGGTACATGGACCTCCCACCTTCTTATTGGGCAGCCCTGGCCAAGCCCTATCCCCACAAATTAGGAATAAACCCTTTGGTAATTTTTGCTTTCAGATCCCTTTAAGGGGACCCCCACTAGACATGTATGAAAGGGTTGTTCAGGCTGAGCTAAGGAGGCACAAAACTGCATCTGGTTCAGGCTCCGCATCAGAGTCACCCAAACATTGTGACTCCCCTCCCAGGGTGTCGGCGGAAGGACTATCGGCTGGTGTCCTCTTGTCAGCTCCAGGATCCAAAGCAGGCTTCACACACCTGGTGGGAAACCACCGCGGCCCTGCATCTGTGGCGACACAAGCATACCCACATCCCCAGGTAATTAAATCCCACGGGCCTGTCCACTTTCCCGTTTGCAGGTCTCGTGCTAAAACCTTTGCCCTGACAAGAGGATCGCCTCCCTGCAAAGAAAAAAATATGAGAGATAATTACAGGACACTCTTTCCCGGTTGGCACAGTTAAATGATTCAATGTGTACACAGCCTTCCATAGGCGAGCACGCGGGGTCTCAGAGCTCATTCCCCCTTTTTGTTTTTCGAGAAGTTGCTTCAGAGTGTGGTGCACTCGTTCCACAATGGCCTGGCCGGTCGGGGAATGAGGAATGCCAGTAACATGTTCCACCCCCCAGGAGGCGAGAAATCGGGCCATGCGTGCAGATACATACGCCGGCCCATTGTCCGTCTTAATACGTTTCGGAATCCCAAGGGCAGCCCAGGCTTGCCGAAGATGTGAGATGGCGTCGATTGCTTTCTTGCCGGCATGGGCCGATGCCCACACAACCTTAGAAAAAGTATCCACAGAGACATGAACATATTGTAGGCGACCAAAAGAGGGAATATGTGTTATGTCCGTTTGCCACAGGTCCAAGGCTTGGCAGCCGCGCGGGTTAACCCCGCATGGAAACACCAGTCCGGGTCCTAGGCGTTGACACTCCAGACAAGCGGCAGTGATAGATTTCGCATCTGCAAAAGAGATCTTGAATTGATGGACTAACGCCCGAGCCCCTTGGTGAAAAAACTGGTGAGACAGAAACGCTTGACGAACTAGGTCTGGCACTGGAGGGGTCCAAGCGGGGGCTGCGAGGGCGTCGGCACACGCGTTCCCTTCACATATGAATCCTGGCAGACCAGTGTGGCTGCGAATATGCAAGATATAATACCTATGCATACGTCGGTTCACTACAGTCCATAGCATTTTTAGCAACGAAAATAATAGTTCTGAGTTTACCTCTTTGAGTAGCGCACGATCAACACGCTGCGCAATGTCTGCTACATAAGCAGAGTCCGTAACAATGTTTACAGCACAATGCGAAAATGTTTTAAAAGCAACAATGGCAGCACTAAGTTCAACCAATTGAGGTGATCCCTGTACTAAATGCACCGATTCCTGCCATTGCCTTCTGTCATACCAGGTAACTACTGCTTTTCCCGATTTTCCAGAACCGTCAGTAAAGACCGTGGGGCCTTGTACTGGGCTATCCGCTGCCAGCGGCTTTTGAATCACTTGTAACTCTGAATGAGCTTGTAATAATTTGTGACTGGGAAGATGATAAGATACCTGCCCTTCAAATCCTTCCAGGGCCAATTGAAATGGTAAACTGTTTGCCATATACCAGCTTACATAATCGTGTTCAATGGGAATTATCAGTTGACTGGGGTCTCGGCCCATGAGTTGAATGCATCGTGTGCGTCCTTTCATGATTATTTTCGATATCAGCTCAATCTGAGTGCTCACTGTTTTTCGTGGTTGAACAGATAAAAGCAGCCACTCCAGAATGTGTAGCGGATCCTGCCAGCGCTCATTCCACTGGCCCAGTAATCCCATGGGATGATAGTTGGCAATGGCTACATATAAACTTACTGGCGTCTCTAAATCCACATAATGTACCTTTTTCTGCCGCATACCATTGGCCACGTCCTCTAAAGCCAAGGTGTCTGATCCAAGACCTTAACTCCCCAGTACTTCCATGGGGCCTGCTGCTGAACTTTTTCCGGTGCTATACACAGCCCGAAAGTGGCCAATGATTGCTGCAGAACTGGATATACTTGTTGAAGTTCTGCTTTATCTGCAGCTGACACAAGAATATCGTCCATGTAATGATAACAGTATACCTGTGGAAATTGTTCCCGTACTGGTGTCAACGCCTTTGCTACATACCATTGACATATTGTGGGACTGTTTTTCATGCCTTGCGGTAATACCGTCCACTGATACCGTTGACAAGGCACCATGTTGTTTCTACTAGGTATTGATAAAGCAAATTTGCATTTGTCAGTTTCATGTAAAGGGATGGTGAAAAAACAATCTTTCAGATCAATAACCAAAATGTCCCAGTTTCGTAGGATCATAGTCGGAGAGGGCATGCCTGGTTGTAAGGCTCCCATCCCCTCCATCACATCATTTACTTTCCGCAGATCCTGCAGTAGTCGCCATTTACCTGACTTTTTCTTAATCACAAACACAGGGGTGTTCCAGGGGCTATGGGAAGGTTCTAAGTGACCTTGTGCTACTTGTTCTTCCACTAATTGTTGGAGGGCTACACACTTTTCTTCAGGAAGGGGCCACTGCTCCACCCAGATGGGGGTGTTTGTTAGCCAAATTAGATGCAGAGTTGGTCTCTGTGCACCCTCCACAACAGTGGCCCCTATTAAAAATCCTTTTGTGTACCAATGATCACTCCCCATTGTTCCATAACATCCCATCCACACAAATTCAAGGAGACATCAATCACGTAGGGTCACACTGTCGCCGTCTGACCCTCAGGGCTCTGAACTTGCACCATAAATCTTCTCTGGACACTCTGTGTCGCACCACCTACTCCCGCCAGCATGGAGCCAGCCGAGCAGGTGGGCCAGGATCGAGGCCATATGTGTGCAGCTATGATAGTCACATCTGCTCCCATATCAATCATCCTGGTCACCTGTATTGTCGAGGGGGTTCCTTTGGCAAAGGTGAGTATACAAGTTAAAGTTGGGCGGGTATTCTGTATGCTCTGAGCCCAAAAGATCTGCGGTGTTTCCGTCGAACCGAACCCCCCCTCCCCTCTGATCTTATCCTGTTTACAAGTGACTTGCGCTCAGAAGGGAATCAACTGTGCGATCCAGCTACCTTCGGAAATTGACATGGGGGGGGTAGGAGTCCATACCATTGCACAAATTTGACCCCTATAGTCTGCATCAATAACTCCTGGTAAAACAAATAGACCTTGCAAGGTTACACTAGGACGTCTGAGTAATAGTGCACTTAACCCGTTTCCAATGGGTCCCACGGCATTCAATGGAACCTTATGCACTCTGCTATTCTCTGTTGGGGGATATTGTTGCAGCTAACGGAAAGAATCAAGAGCTGAAGTCAACAAGCTCTCCAAGCAAGGCCACAGGCCTATCTCCTGTGTGCTTCCCACAGAGCCTCTGCCAGACTTAGCACCTGCAAGGCCACAGGCCTATCTCCTGTGTGCTTCCCACAGAGCCTCTGCCAGACTTAGCACCTGCAAGGCCACAGGCCCATCTCCTGTGTGCTTCCCACGGAGCCTCTGCATACTTGACAGTAAACATCACTGTGAACAGTGCTGGACTTGGCACCTGCAGGATCATGGTACAGCACAGGGGGATGGTGAAAGGACTGACCAATGGGAGGTTGCAGGGGGGAGCATGGACAAAAAGACTTAATGTATCATAAGCGGGTTGCTACGGTGTGATTGCTATTAAGCACCAATCATAATAAAGTAGGAGTGTGCACGGAAATAGAATAGTATAAATGTACCCTCAGATATGTAAATAAACGAGATCTGCTTAACGATCATATTGGTCTGTGTGCAGTTACTCCGAGCCCTCTCGCGAACACCGACAAGTGGTGCCCGAACAGGGACTCTTCGGCCGGAGACTGCGGAGAAGCAGCGAACAATGGACCGAAGGGGGAAGAGAGGAAGCCAGCTGTAGAGTGTTGCCCCGACACTGGATTCTCGCACCGGGAGAAAGAAACGTATGCGGTAAGCCCAAGTTTTATTGCTAGCAGAGGAAAACCCTGGGTAGGGCTTCCCAGGCAGCTGGGGAGGAGATGGGGTCTACCCTGACCAAGACAGAAGTGGCAGTGGTGAAACTCCTCCAACATATACTCTCTGAGAGAGGAATTAAATACGATGAAGCTGCATTAACACAGTTGCTGTTCTGGGCAAAGGATAAAGGACATTTTACAATCTTTAATGATGTCTTTGAAGTGCCTTTATGGGAGAAGATTGGTGAGTCTCTCTGGGATGCGGTGTCAAGTGGTGATAAGGAAGCCAATAAATTGTCTACTACATGGAGGCTGGTTAGCAAAGCATTAAAAGGATTAAAAGCGGAGAGAGAAGTCACACATACAGCTTTTGTGGCTTTAGGACTGCAGGCGCCTGCTACCCCCTCGCTGTTTGCGGGACCAAAGGCTCCCAGGGCTCCGGTGGCTGTACCAGTGGCAGCTCCTTTACCGCCATGGATACCGACGGCTCCGAAAAAAGCTGAAGAGCGGGGAGCGAGTGAAATAGGTATAGATCCATCAGGACTGGTGGTACGCCCTAAAACACGCAATCGTTTTGGACTAATTGATTCAGACGCTGAACAGGAGGATTGGCCGAAACCCCCTCCTCTCATTGAACTCTCTACGGATGAGGCTGAGCAGGAGGACAAGGAGGGTAAACCTGCTTCGTATCCACCGCTTCCAAATTCGCCGTTTCCTGAGTCTGTCGAACAAAGTTCACATTCCGGCGTTAAACGACCACCATTAAAGTCGCCAGAACACGTACCAACACGTAGTCAGCAGTTAGCTGAAGAAGCGGTTCGTGGACTCCCGATCGACATGGCTGATCTCAACAAACGACTTGAAGAACTAAAAAGAGAATTGCAGCACCGTCCAGTCAGCACACCGGAACACGTGACTATGTCTCCCCCAAACCCCCCTCTGTATTTGGGACAAGTGTTAGGGTCACCTCAACCCCCTTTGCAACTCCCTACTCCACCTTTAGGTCAGGGATGGGGAGGGGGATGGCGTCAGCCCGCGTGTACGGGGGAAGGGGGGGGAGGTGAGGGAGGAGTGAAATGGAAAGGGATAATTCGAGATGCATTATTAGAAGGTGTTATAATCCCACAAGCGTATCCAGGGATTGTGGGTGCGGGTCCTGAGGGAAGAAATCTTTGGCAACCACTAGATTGGAAAATTGTAAAAGCAGCGCGACAGGCTATACAGGCAAATGGGTTAGGCTCTCAATATACACAAGTTTTGCTTAAACATATTTTTGCAACTAACCTTCTCACGGCGAATGATATTCGACAACTAATGTCCATGTTGCTGTCTCCTTCTCAAATATTGCATTTTCTTAATGCCTGGACTAACGCTTGTAACAGAATAGCTAACACACCCAGGCATCAGGAAGATCCTCTCTTTAACGTTACGGCGCAAATGCTGTTGGCAGAGGGTCCCTTTTCTGATATAAACTGGCAAGCACAGTTTGCTGCTGAGGCATTAGCAGCAGCTCAAGAACGTGCATTTCAAGCGTTAATGTCGGTTCCTAGTGAAGGTGTTCAACAAGCTGTGGGGATCTGTCCCCTTCCTTTTGAGCATTGTCTCAGAAATCGTAAACCACGTGCTCGGGCGACATCTTATGGCGGCTGCCTGGAATGCCTGAGCCTGGCAACGCAAGATGACGCAATAAGCTAGGCGCCCGCCCTCCACCAGCCTCCGGATGTGTGTCTCCGGTGACAGCCTGGCAAGGGGCCAATCCTACGGCGCAGGAACCGGACATGTCCCACCTTCGGACCTGTGATTGGTGCGAACTGTTGACTGACGGCTCCCAGTCACATGACTCTGCCGAAAAACTCTATAAAAGAGGCTGGATCGCTTGACCACGCGGGACCCCACCGCCATCTTCCAAGTAGGAAGGAAGAATTTCCCGCGGGACGCCGCTGGATCTCAGGGTGGTGAATATTCTTTCTCTTTCAACTGTTTTCTCTGTTTCTTTCTTTCTTTTACCTCTCTCCCTTTCTCTTTTCCTTGAATATTGAGTTGCCTCATTGTTGGACCTAATAAAGTCAGAGCCAAGTTTGTTGATACCGTGCCTCGGTTGTGCTTTGTCCGAACTCAAGGATCACGAATCTTTAACATTTCGGGTCAGGATTTTTGGGGGTGCTTTACCTACAGGCAGGTTAAGCATACCGGGTGTTCGCATTGAACCAGGCACGCCGCACGTGGGCTGCACTGGAATTATTTATATTTTTTGCGGGCCCTGCGCGCGGGCTGTCTGCATTGAACCAGGCACGCCGCACGTGGGCTGCACTGGAATTACTAATTAGGCGGGTCTCTCTCTTGGAAGAGAGATTGTCTGCATTTTATTTCTAGATTTGCTCCTTTTTTACTAATTAGGCGGGTCTCTCTCTCTCCCTCTCTCCCTCTCGGGGGGGCAGGGGGGGCGGACGGGGACTGTCTGCATTTTATTTCTAGATTTGCTTTGGAGGCGGACCTTAAATCCGGAACCCGACATTTATAAATTGGCGTAGTCGGCAGGATCCTTGAGTTTTTGGAAGGTATCAACAACTTAGAGAGAATGGGTGCAATTCTGAGTGCATTTGATGTAACGCAAGATCAGGAGTTGGAGGACTCGGCACAGACGCCGCAGACAAAAGAGCTTTTGGTGCGGTTGTTGCAAGATCGGTTGGCAACTTTAGAGGAAAGAAACTGTGAATTGGAGGAAAGGGTTAAAACTCTGCAGGATGAAGTAGAGAATGAGCGGGAGAACGTAAGGTGTTTGCAGGAGGCTTTTGTGGAGAACTTACGTGATTGTGACTGCAGGGGGCGATGGAGTCGTGCACAGGCAGCTGATGCAGCCCCGTCCCCTGGTGATGATCACAAAGGGGATGGTTTGTACCGCAAGGGGGAACCAGAGGAAGCGAGGACACGATGTGATTTACCGCAGGGTCCTACGCAACCCCTTCGACCGCTGGTCAAGGTAGAATATGCTTATGAGGATAGTGAGGACAATAATCCTAAGATGGTTACTAAGGAGGTGCCGTACACAGCAACTGAATTGGCTAAGTTGAAAAGGGATTTTTCACGCAGTTCAAAGGAGTCTGAGACAGAGTATGTGTGGAGAGTGTCGTTATCCGGTGGTGATCAGATTCTGTTGAGTGAAAGAGAAGCTGAGGGATATTGGGGACCTGGAGTGTTTTTGACTACTGGTGATAATAGAGCCCCTTGGTCTCTCACTCAGCGAGCAGCTTATTGGGCTGGAGGTTTGAATCCCTTGGAGAGGGGAGATCCTCTTGCGCTTACAGGCTCGGTGGATCAGCTTGTGGAGAATGTGCACAAGGCGGCTTGTTTGCAAATGATGTATGATCGGGAATTGAAGCTTAGGCAGGAATCCCCAATGATGATACCGGTAGATCCTGAGAGGATGACTCCCCTGGTTAGAGGTTTGCCTGATTCATTGAAACCCTTAGGAATTCAATTGCAAGGCACTATCAGAAATACCCCTCAGAGTGCACGGGTGACAGCTGCTTTAACCAGAGCTGTAACCCCGGATCGCTATATCCCAGGACAAAAAGTGTGGACGTGGGGGGAAGTAGCTCAAGAATTGATTAACTATGGGCGGAAATATGGTCCAGTGAAATCAGGACCTAAAACTGTGAGGCGTATGGAGGCAAAGTGTCCTCTAGCGAGGCCGTCTCGCCCAAACCTGGTAAATTTAAAGAGAGACAGTACATCTCGAAGGATAGTGTTGTGGATAATAGAATTATTTGTGGTAAGCTTAGCACTACTAGTGGCTGAGCACACCATTCATCAGCAACAAATCATTCTCAGAGGCCCCTTTAAGGAAATAGCAGGGACCCCTCCCCCTGACGGGGTGGCACAACGAGCATCTGTGCAGAAATGGTATGCACAAATTGAACATTATTGTAGTATCTTTAACGTATCAGAAGGCACACCTAAAAAACTAGCTATACAGGAGGAATTCTCTCCAGATCATGAGAATAACCTCCCACCTCCTGTCATACAAGTAGTGCTTCCATTTTCCAAGCAATTACCAAATATCAGGTTCACTGATGCCTCAGCCAAACGTGAGGGAAAAGTGTGGAAGTATCGAGCCGCTGCTTTACAAGCCCAGACTGATGAGAAAAATCATAACAGAAGGTGAAGGTAGTGCACAAGTGGGTGAATTAATTGCTGTTTGGAGTGTTTTCCAACATGAGGCTCAATCTTCTTCTCCTGTCTACATCTACACTGACTCTCTCACTGTCTCCAAGGAGTGCACCGAGTGGCTTCCTTTCTGGGAGAAAAATGGGTGGGAAGTCAACCAGATACCGGTATGGCAAAAGGAAAAGTGGCAGGACATTTTAAGAATTGCCAAACGAGGGAATTTTGCCATAGCCTGGGTGGCCTCTCATCAGGGCGGTGATGGTCTGGCTGGTCGATGGAATGGTGGAGCAGGTGAATTGTCTCGTCCAGCTCCCTTACAAAATGAACCAGTAATAGAAAATTGGGAGAGATTATTGGAGTGGCTGCATATCAGACGAGGACATATGGGAGCCAAGGATCTTTACTGTAAGGCTCGGGCTCGGGGCTGGCCTGTCACCGGGGAAAGCATAACCCAAGCCTTAAAAGAATGGTTTTGCTCACTCCCAAGACCCCAGCTTATTCCACCAGACAATGGTTAACCAAAACCTCACCCGGTCCTTTCACTAAGAGGACCGAGAAGTTTCTTTTTCTGTTCCTTTGCAGGTCGGAAGATAGAAGTTCAGAGAAGAAGAAGAAGAAAGCAACATTTAATGGAAGTTTTGATTGAATGTATAGTTTTAAATTGTATAGCCTTAATAATCTTTGCAATATGCCTTTATCACCATTGACAAATTGTTTTGGGCAGTTGTATGTTGTCTTGTCTATACTGTTCAAAGCCTACCCGGCGAGAACCTTGCTTCCTTGTTCTCAGGTTTAACATGGGAAAATGAGTTCTTGTTGTTGGGAAAATTGGTTACTCAAGCTTTTAATCTTATTAATTGCTGGATGTGTGGTGGACCATTTGGTCTGAAAAGTTGATTGTGGATCTCCATTTCTCTTGCTCATGAGTGGATTGTGAAAAGAATCACCCTCATCTTGGCCTATGCAACACCCTGCTCCTGGTCACTATTGTATTAGTTACACCCAAAAGGGAGGGTGCTACAATCAGTCCCTGGTGGGAGAAGATTTTCTGGTCCCCCACTGATTACACTCACTTTGGGGAAATATTAGGTACAAATTGTGTTTGGAAACAATGAGCAGGAGCATGGTAATGCAAATGGGGATGGAATTAAATTAATTGCATTAACTGTGGTGTGACAGGGAACCCCTTTGGCCTGGGAACCATCTGAGTCAAAGGACTACCGCCCTGCCAGATCATGGCCAAGTCCTTTGCAAATGGGATGCGAACCCTGAAAGGTCATTATTGGATTTGCGGGCACCATGCATTCAAAATACTACCAAAAAATTGGACTGGGGTATGGTATATTGGGATGATATGCTTCATACTTCTAAAAATTGGCAGCTAAGAATTGGGAATCAAATTATATGATCCCCAACGAATTACTGAGTATTATGGACCCGCAACCTGAAACACCAATGAACCAATCAGCGGTGCTTGAGAGCCAATCAAGATTGGCTGGTTCTCGATTACCTGCTAACAGAAGAAGGAGTTTGTGCCAAAGTTAAATGACTGTAATTGTTTCCTGAAAATTGATGATAATGGAAATGTGGTTACATTGTATAACTTTTTCTCATTTTGTTTACATGTTATAGTTGCACTATAACTTTATCAAAAGCTATTTATCATTATTGATGATATTGTTGTTGTTAGACTTCTGTAAAGAAGAAGAGGTGACTCATTCTGTTTATTAGAATGATACCAATCACAAGTCATTGGACTTATCTTTATTTCCTTGTATGCTTTACTCTTCCCTTGTCTTTCTTCAAAACCTATTATCTTTTTCTATCCTTACCTTTCTACATTTCCTTGTCTCTTCCCTTTTCCTTCTTTTAACCTGTTATCTTTTTCTGTCCTAACTTTTCTACACCCCCCTGGAATCGAACTTTTCTACACCCCCTGGAATCGAACTACTGACTATATGTTGATGATTTCTGAGCCACGGGGTGGTGTGGGGATCTGTCCCCTTCCTTTTGAGCATTGTCTCAGAAATCGTAAACCACGTGCTCGGGCGACATCTTATGGCGGCTGCCTGTAATGCCTGAACCTGGCAACGCAAGATGACGCAATAAGCTAGGCGCCCGCCCTCCACCCGCCTCCGGATGTGTGTCTCCGGTGACAGCCTGGCAAGGGGCCAATCCTACGGCGCAGGAACCGGACATGTCCCACCTTCGGACCTGTGATTGGTGCGAACTGTTGACTGACGGCTCCCAGTCACATGACTCTGCCGAAAAACTCTATAAAAGAGGCTGGATCGCTCGACCACGCGGGACCCCACCGCCATCTTCCAAGTAGGAAGGAAGAATTTCCCGCGGGACGCCGCTGGATCTCAGGGTGGTGAATATTCTTTCTCTTTCAACTGTTTTCTCTGTTTCTTTCTTTCTTTTACCTCTCTCCCTTTCTCTTTTCCTTGAATATTGAGTTGCCTCATTGTTGGACCTAATAAAGTCAGAGCCAAGTTTGTTGATACCGTGCCTCGGTTGTGCTTTGTCCGAACTCAAGGATCACGAATCTTTAACATTTCGGGTCAGGATTTTTGGGGGTGCTTTACCTACAGGCAGGTTAAGCATACCGGGTGTTCGCATTGAACCAGGCACGCCGCACGTGGGCTGCACTGGAATTATTTATATTTTTTGCGGGCCCTGCGCGCGGGCTGTCTGCATTGAACCAGGCACGCCGCACGTGGGCTGCACTGGAATTACTAATTAGGCGGGTCTCTCTCTTGGAAGAGAGATTGTCTGCATTTTATTTCTAGATTTGCTCCTTTTTTACTAATTAGGCGGGTCTCTCTCTCTCCCTCTCTCTCTCTCGGGGGGGGCAGGGGGGGCGGACGGGGACTGTCTGCATTTTATTTCTAGATTTGCTTTGGAGGCGGACCTTAAATCCGAAACCCGACACAAGCGTATACCAGAGTTTTTCAAAAGGCAGGAGAACCATATGGCAAATTTATTGATCGTCTGTATGCAGCTTTGCAAGGCACGCCTGATTTAGATGAAAGTACTAGAGAAAAGCTGATGAATGTTCTTGCGTATGATAATGCAAATGGGAAAACTAGAAAAGCATTGGCACATTTACCGAGAGGAGCGGGGGTGGCGGCTATGCTGGAGGCAATAGAAAAAATGTTAGGAATGGAACAGGCTCAAGTTATGGCAGCTGCAGTCGGAGCAGCAGTGAAGCCTCTGCTGGGAGCGAAGGTCAAAGATAAAAAATGTTTCAAGTGTGGACAGACAGGGCATTTTAGAAAAGATTGATTGGCAAATTTTAGTAATTGATCTAAAAGATTGTTTTTTCATGATATTTTTACATGACAAAGATTGTGCCAAATTTGCATTTACAGTTCCGAGTATCAACAAACAGGAACCTGCTAAGAGGTATGAATGGGTAGTCTTACCTCAGGGTATGAAAAATTCTCCTACATTATGTCAATTATACGTTGCATGGGCTTTACAACCTTTTCGCCAAAAGTTTCCTCATCTTTTGATTTATCACTATATGGATGATATTCTAATTGCTGGACAGAATTTAAAGGTGGAATTTGTGTTACCAATGTTAGAAAAAATGCTAGAACAACGAGGACTGAAAATTGCCCCTGAAAAAATACAAAGATCAGAGCCTTGGAGGTACTTAGGCTGGGAGGTAACTAAGCAAATGATACGACCTCAAAAAATCACCTTAAAAGTTGATATATCAACATTAGCTGATGCTCAGAAATTGTTAGGAGAATTGCAGTGGGTTCGCAGTACTTGCGGCATTACAAATGATGATATTGCACCATTAATGCCATTGCTTGGTCAAAACCCTGATGTCACTGCGAGCCGTACTCTCACTGCAGACCAACAAGCAGCTATAGACAGGATTGCACACAAGGTGGCGACGCAGGATGTGGCTCAAATTACCGAGAATGAGCCACTCTCGGCAATTATAGCAAATACATCAATGGAAAATAAGCACTTGAAAGCATTAATAGTTCAGTTAAAACCGACTCTCAAAATCATAGAATGGGTTTTTCCACCTTTTCATCCTAAAACAATAATCTGTACCAGAGTGGAAGCAATAGCACAATTGCTTGTCAAAGTGCGTAAAAGAATTACAGACATTAGCGGACTAGACCCAGATTCTATCTATTTGCCTATCAAGAAGGAATATGTACAATGGTTGATGAATCAATCAACTATTTTTCAAGTGGCCTTACAGGACTTTACTGGACAATTGTCGATGCATTTACCAAAAGATAAAAAGCTACAGTTTATTTACAAACAGGATTGGGAAGAACAACCCATCAGATCAGAGATACCTGTGACTGGACTAACTGTTTTTACTGATGCAGGAAAGCGATCACACTCAGCAGTTATTACCTGGCAAGAGGATGGACAATGGAAACATTGCAAATTCTCGGGACAAACTGAGGACTCATTACAAACGCTTGAACTTTTTGCAATATACCAGGTCTTTTTAAAATGGAAGGACTTACCTGTAAATATTGTAACAGACTCTCTTTATGCGGCAGGCATTGTAAATCGAATAGAAAGAGCTTTTATACAAACAGTGAAGAATATGCGACTTTACACCATTCTGCTACAGTTGCATCAAGCAATAAACCTCAGAGAGGTACCTTATTTTGTTACCCACATTCGTAGTCATCAATTTGATCAAGGTTTGAGCATTGGAAATGATAAAGCAGACACACTTGTGTCCTATACGCAAATATCACCAAATTTATTTGAACAAGCGCACCTATCCCATCAATTCTTTCATCAATCAGCGAAAATGCTAGCGAAACAATTTCACCTCACCATGGCACAAGCACGCGAATTGGTTAGTGCTTGTCCTAGTTGTCAGAAAATTGGCATGGGAATTGGGATAGGGGTCAATCCTCGAGGACTGAGTGCGTTGCAACTGTGGCAAATGGACGTTACACACATTGCAGACTTTGGAAGGCTCAAATATGTTCATGTATCTGTTGATATGTTTTCACATGTAATATGGGCAACAGCACAAACTGGGGAAACCGGTCGTCATGTCAAACGACATTTACTTGCTTGCTCTGCGAGACACAGGGAATCGGGTTTGAGTAAGAAACAAAGGCAAAAAGTACAAGATAGGACATAGCTCGTTCAAAAATGAAAAGGGGGAATTGTTGGGGGATATTGTTGCAGCTAACGGAAAGAATCAAGAGCTGAAGTCAACAAGCTCTCCAAGCAAGGACACAGGCCAATCTCCTGTGTGCTTCCCACAGAGCCTCTGCCAGACTTAGCACCTGCAAGGCCACAGGCCCATCTCCTGTGTGCTTCCCACGGAGCCTCTGCATACTTGACAGTAAACATCACTGTGAACAGTGCTGGACTTGGCACCTGCAGGATCATGGTACAGCACAGGGGGATGGTGAAAGGACTGACCAATGGGAGGTTGCAGGGGGGAGCATGGACAAAAAGACTTAACGTATCATAAGCAGGTTGCTACGGCGTGATTGCTATTAAGCACCAATCATAATAAAGTAGGAGTGTGCACGGAAATAGAATAGTATAAATGTACCCTCAGATACGCAAATAAACGAGATCTGCTTAACAATCATATTGGTCTGTGTGCAGTTACTCCGAGCCCTCTCGCAAACACCGACAATTCTCTATTGTGATTGAGGTTGCTGAGGTAACATCCAGTCTAGCGCTCCCTGCGGATAGGGCTGCGAGTTGACTGCGTAAGCCTGGAACTGGTTGGGAAGATACATTTGTGTCAGCACGTGGTTCCCCCCCACATTCTTTCTCCAGTTTCCCTGCACTCTGCAGCTGGTTGTTATCAGCTGACCTTGAGCATTATACTTAGACCTGCATTGCTTCACAAAATGCCCCGGTTTGCCACAGCGATGACACATCAAAACAGAGTTACCTCCCCCACTCAGCTTCGACTTCTTAGGGCAATTTTTCTTAAAGTGACCTTCTTGCCCGCATGTATAACAACGATGAGCTACCTTAACTGCTGCCGCAAATGTTTTTGCTAAATGCTCCATCTGAAACGTGGTGGTTCCTACTTTCCCGCAAGCATCCATTAGCTCGGTTAAGGTGGGGTTACGATTTGCCATCCCTGCAATAACTTTCCTGCAATCCTCGTTTGCGTTGTCCTTCACTAACTGTAGTAACAATGCTTCTTTAGCAGCCCCGTTTAGTATTTGTTTTTCTAAGGCATCTCTCAACCTATCTAAAAATGACACGTATCCCTCACCTGGACCTTGTTTTATTGTGGTCCAAGATTGTTGAGGAGCACCGTTATCTGGGACCTGCAACAGGGCCAGGAAGGCCACATTTTTTCCCTGTTGCAGGATTAAAGGATGCCATCGAGCTTGCAATTGGGGAGAATTCATCGGAGGATCTCCCATCAACTGCAGTATCCCAGCCCCAAAACAGGGATCATCTTGTGGATATTCCAAATTCATCAATGCCTGTTCATTAGCCAGTCGCCTCCAGCTTGCCTCAAAAAGCAACATTTGCATAGGGGTCAGTATCACTTGAGCAATCGCACGGCAGTCGTGGGCTGTCAAGTCTCCCATAAAAATACCACACAATAACGATTGAGCATAGGGTGAGCCCAGACCACTTTGCATACATGTAGCTCTTAACTCCTTAATCACTCCCCAATTGAATGGCTCCCATTCTGGTGGGCTGTTTCCATCCCCTCGATATATGGGCAAGCCAATACCCCGCCACCCATAGCAGCCGCGGCCCCAAAATCACCGTCCGCAAGTGCGTGCTCTCTTAATTTTCTCCAGAACCTGGCCGGGTCCGGGCCAGGCACAGTAACCTGGACTGGCTGCAGTGTGAATAACTCCTCCATGCTACCACCTGACTTTCCTGACCCTCGGGCTCTGCAACAATTATGTCCTGCTTCCATCTCTTCAGAAAGGTCTATTAAGGGTGTCTCAGCCTCAGATTCGGGTAACGGGACGGTAGAAGGATCAATGTTCCGCTGCTGTTCCCTGGGCAGTGGGGGGGGCTCTGTCGGTGCGGAGGGCAAAGTCACTGTGGAAGGAGCTGTAGCTGCCTCAGCCGCTGCCTTTGCCTCTCTGTCCGCCTTCATTTGCTCCAGTGAGTGTAAGACTAATCTCCACGCTGTCAACGACGCAGTGGCGATCTTGTCCCCCCTTGAAGCAGCGTCAAAGAGAGACGTTCTAGCTATCTGCCACATACTAACTTCGAAAGCAGTCTGCGCTATAGCTGGCAAGTCATTCTTTTTACACCATACCAGCAATGTTCTCAGGGCATTCTCCTCATATTTGATGCCCCTCCTTTCGAGTATGTGCATCAATATCATTAGTATGGATTTTTCCTCGGCTGAAATTTGCACACCCACGTTAATCAGTCCCCAACGGCTCACCTCTCCAGGTGTCTGTTACAGTGGTCCGGACCTCAGGCTCACTCCGCCTGTCTCAGCTACGTTGGGCACCGCCATCACCACTCGTCGTCCGCGGTCTCTCAGCACCTCTAAATGCTCCGGTCATTCCTCACACGCCCTGGTCGTGCCTCACACGGGGCACCATTTGTCGTTATATTTGTCACGGTGGTCAAATAAAGACAGGAGACAGAAGGATAGTTCCAAGCAGGAAACAAAGCAAAAGCCAAAAGCACCTGCATTTATTTTACTCCATTTTTTATATCTTCCCCCTCTAGCTGACTAGCTTTATGATTGGTTGCACTCGCTGTTCACATACCCAACCACAACCGCTGATTGGCCGTCACGCGCCGGCCACAAGTCCATGGTTGGCAGCTGGAACGTCACTCAGTATCTTGTTTTTCTCACATCCTGTTTTCTTGCTAAATTCCTCTTCACTCTCAGGTTTAACCGTTTCAAGGACATAGCTCCATTCCTTCAAGGTCAGGGCCACCAGCAGCCCAGTCCAATCCCTCAGAAGTGAGATGTAAGCAATCTGCTAGGCCTCTCCATACTTATATTTCAGCCATCGTCCTCCATACCACAGGGGTTTTAGTCTTTTGGCTTGTTTAATTGCAGCACGTGTTTCACATTTGTGGATGACCTGTGCGATGGTGTCCATGGTCAAATCTACCCCTCGGTCACGGGCCCATCTGTATGTAGCATCTCTGCCTTGATGGCCTGATGTATTATGGGCCCACCGAGCTAAAAATAGTTCACCTTTATGCTGCCAGTCCAGATCTCCTTGAGCCACTTTAATCTTAGCAGCTTGATCCACCTGCTGTTTATTTTGCTGTTCCTCAGTGGCTCGACTCTTGTAGATGCGCATGTCCCTATGACATACCTTCACAACCAGCTTCTCTAATCGGGTAGCAACATCCTGCCATAATTCAGCTGCCCAGATGGGTTTGCCTCTGCCCTGCCAGTTGTTTTTCTTCCAGTGCTTCAGCCATCCCCACAGGGCATTTGCTGCCATCCACGAGTCAGTATACAGGTAGATTACTGGCCATTTTCTCGCTCAGCAATATCTAGAGCCAGCTGGATGGCTTTTACTTCTGCAAACTGACTCAACTCACCATAACCTCAGCTGCTTCTGCCACTCATCGCATAGGACTCCAAACAGCAGCTTTCCACTTCCGCTGTTTGCCTACAATACAAAATCCATCAGTGAACAAGGCATGATGCTTCTCATTCTCTGATAGTCTATTGTATGGTGGGGCCTCTTCAGCGTGCATGACCTCCTCCAGCAACATTCTAAAATCTTTGCCTTCCAGCCAGTCCATGATTACTTCCAGAATTCCTGGGCAATTGAGGTTCCCTATGCGGGCCCCCTGAGTAATCAATGCAACCCACTTACTCCATGTAGCATCAGTTGCATGATGTTTAAAGGAAAGACCCCCACACACACACACACGCATCCTGTTCAACACTGGCAATGGGGGTGCCAGGAGGAGCTGTGCCTCAATGTCAATTACTTCTGAAGCAGCTCAAACTCCTTCATAGGCTGTCAGTATCTCTTTTTCTGTTGGAGTATAACAGTCCTCTGATCCTCTGTATCCCCGACTCCAAAAACCCCAGGCATCGACCTCGAGTCTCCCCTGGTGCCTTTTGCCAGAGGCTCCAGGTAGGACCCTTCTCCCCAGCTGCGGTATAGAGGATATGCTTTACTTCTGGTCCCATCCAGACTGGTCCAAGGGCCACTGCATGGACTCTCTCTTGTTTAATTTGCTCAAAAGCCTGTTGTTGCTCAGGGCCCCATTTAAAGTCATTCTTCTTCCCAGTCACTTCGTAGAGAGGGCTCACAGTCTGACTGTAATGGGGAATGTGCATCCTCCAGAAGCCTACTATGCCTAGGAAAGCTTGTGTCTCCTTTTTGTTAGTTGGCAGAGACATGGCTGTTATTTTGTTGATCACATCCAGTGGGATCTGACAGCGGCCATCCTGCCACTTGATTCCTAAAAACTGCATCTCTTTTGCAGGTCCCTTGACCTTTCCACGTTTGATGGCAAAAAACAGCTTCTAGAAGTATTCAAATGACTTTTTCCCCCTTTCTCAAAAACTACTTCTGCTGTATTACCCCATACAATGATGTCATCAATATATTGCAGGTGTTCCAGAGCTCCACCCTTCTCTAGTGCAGTCTGGACCAGTCCACAGCAAATGGTGGGGCTATGTTTCCACCCCTGGGGCAGTCGCTTCCAGGTGTACTGGATGCCCCTCCAGGTGAAGGCAAACTGTTGCCTACAGTCCACTGCCAAAGGAATGGAGAAAAACGCATTAGCGATGTCAGTCCATACCACTGGCTGCCTTTGACTCCAGTTCATAATGGAGTTCTAACATGTCCGGTACAGCAGCACTCAGTGGTGGTCTGACTTCATTCAGGCCACGAGAGTCCACAGTTAGTCTCCATTCCCCACTGGACTTTCACACTGGCTATATGGGACTGTTGAAGGGTGAGCACATTTTGCTGATGACTCCTCGGCTTTCCAATTGAAAGAACAGCTCATGGATGGGGATCAGTGAGTCTCTATTAGTACGATATTGCCATCGGTGGACCGTTGTGGTAGCAATAGGCACCTTTTGCAATAGGCACCTCAGCAGCCCCACAATAGAAGTGTCCTCTGATAGACTAGGCAGGGGAGACAGCTGTCTAATTTCTTCCATCTCCACAGCTGCTACACCAAACACCGACCAGTACCCCCTCGGGTCCTTGAAATACCCTCTTCTCAGGTAACCTATGCCAAGAATGCATGGGGCATCTGGGCCAGTCACAATAGGGTGCATCTGCCACTCAGTCCCAGTCAGACTCACTTCAGCTTCCAATACAGTCAGCTCTTGGGAGCCCCCTGTCACACCAGAAACAATTCTGGTCCCTTTATAGTTTGATGGTATTATGGTGCATTGTGCACCAGTGTCCACTAGAGCCTTATACTGCTGTATTTCTGATGTGCCAGGTCGTCGAACCCACACAGTCGAAAAAACATGGTTGTCCCTATCCTCCAGCTGGCTGGAGGCAGGGCCTCTCTAATCCTGAACATAGTGTTCGTTATCAACATCTCGGTTTGAGCAGCTCATGTAGATTTGATCCCCATTATTCACATCTGGTAAATAGGGATCCGAAGCCCATCTACGCTGTCTGGAAAGCTTCCCATTGGAAAATGGAGCAACAAATCTCCTGGAAGAAGCTCCATTCCTAATTGGTTCACCTTACAACTCACGTACGTGTGTCCATAAAGCTGAGGTAGGTTTTCCATCCCATTTCCTCATGTCTTCTCCATGGTCGCACAGGAAAAAACACAGGGTGCCTCGTGATGTGTATTGCCTCTCCCAAGTAGGTCTTGCAGGGGAACGCTGTCTCCTAATGGCTGAGACATTTTTCAGTGCAGGTGGAGAGCAGGGTCCATCCTCCATCTGGGACAATTTTCCAACACCTTACGAAGCAGTTCTGTAGATTTATCAGACAGTTTTTCCACAGCAGATATGCTCGCCCATGGGGAGGAAATGAGAGTGTCGGCATATTGCTGCATCCGATTATCTTTGTCGCCCACCATTGGTGCGTTGGCATCTGCCCAGCTAAATAATACTAATGAGTTGCCATGTGACAGTGGCACAGTCTTTACCCACTTGCACCACATGGGTCTGGTAACTTTGAGTCCATCTGGATCTACTGGTGTCCGCAGGTCATCCAGGTCAGCAAAAATCAGCTCTCGCCCAGCTATTTCCCTGAGATTCTTAACTCCTCTCTCAATGGTTGTCCACTTGCCTGGGTGGTATATGACATCATCCCTAAAGGGATACCTTTTCCTTATGCTTCACAGGAGTCACTGCCAGAGAGTGAGGGGCTCTGCACCAGTTGCATGACCCCTATCAATACCCACTTCTCTAGCCATTGGTCCCAGCTGCTTGGCTTCTCTGCCATCTAACTTGAGACCATCAGCTCTGAGGGATAGGGATCAAGTGGTTACCTTTGTCTCAACCTCCTGTGATGTCCCTGGTCAGCTATCACAACCCACTCTTTTTGTGTTTTTCTATCTTCTGTACAGGGGGAACTGCTACCAGCACTGCTTGAGTTCCTAGGTTAGCTGCATCACCCATCATTGAGGGCTGATTAGTTGCAGCCCTTGTTGCTAAAGTCTGGATCATTACAGCAAGTACTTCCTGGAATCACAATGATGAAAAGGTGGGAGAGGCAAAGAAAGTAGGAAAGCCCTCTCTTTTATAGTGAACTTGATTGTTAATGATATAGAATACACCTGTGGGCCAGCCAGGGTCAGCTGCCCTGGATTTAACTGCTAAGGGCCTTGATCACCATGGCTGGCCACAAACTGAAACCAAATCCCAATGAAACCAGGACATCCCTCCACTATTCTGTACATCACACATTATTTGTCCTTCTGCATACACATTTGATAATGACACAACTGCTTTTCTAATAACCTGCTTCCTCTGTCACAACCATTTGAGGGATTGGACTGGGCTGCTGGTGGCCCTGACCTTGAAGGATGGAGCTATGTCCTTGAAACGGTTAAACCTGAGAGTGAAGAGGAATTTAGCAAGAAAACCGGATGTGAGAAAAACAGGATACGGATGGCCAATCAGCGGTTGTTGTCGGGCGTGTGAACAGCGAGTGCAACCAATCATAAAGCTAGTCAGCTAGAGGGGGAAGATATAAAAAATGGAGTAAAATAAACGCAGGTGCTTTTGCTTTTTGCTTTTTGCTTTTGCTTTTGCTTTTTGCTTTGCTGCCTGCTTGGAACTATCCTTCTGTCTTCTGTCTTTTTTTGACTGCCGTGACAAATATAACAACAACCATTAAACATGTTAATAGCCCATTTGCTGGAGATTTCACTGTCTGAATACAAAATTAACTAAGTTTACACAGACTACCATGCAGGCGGTGGTGTACAGTATTGGGAGAATGACCAATTACAACCACTGGTATAAATTCATTGGCCTACTCAGCCAGGTGACTGATAAACAGCAGGAGCAGAATGAACTACACACAGCTAGCCATTAAATGCAGCCTTCTAGAAAAATTATTAAGGCCTGTTATCTACAAGTATAGCCTAAGAAACCATATATATTGGAAACAGATTCACTAGTGGAATAATTAAGTAGAAACCGAAGAATGTGTTTTATAATGCAACTTCTGCATGTTTAAATAAAATGCATCTGGTATGACAGTAGCTAGTAGGGAGAAACTAGCAGTTATCCAGACTGCATTAGTAAAAAACTCTTCTGAAATTCCTTTAAAAAAACCCCAACCCTGCACACTAAAATATATCCCTTTCCTTTTTCCTGTAGCAGCACAGAGAGAGAATAACAGAAGGTATTTGGGAGGTGGACAGCTTACAGGTGAATCACTAAGAACATTGTCCCCTCTCTAACCTGCAAGGTGAGATCTGGTGGACACTCTCAGAGCACATCCACCAGGTTAGGATGCAAGGAAACCTTCCTGGAGATTGACCATTGCCACCCTCTCCTGGTACTGTCACCCTGGGGCTAGAACAGTCACCTCAGGTGTTGGAGACTTGAGATCATTTTACTTTGCAGCCTCTGACCATTTCTGCTTGGCTTTGATTCTGCTTGAAAATGAGAAAGGGAATACCAGTATGTGAATTCTATCAGGGCACACTTCCTTCATAATTCTCATTCTCTAGTTTATGGTAGAAACTAATCCATTGTCCCTATGTCTGCGATTATCAGAAATTCAAGTGTCACTTGTAGAGAGGAACATAAAAGATTCTTGAGTGAGAAGAACAGAGAAAAGTAAACACCACAACTATATTACTACAGGAAAAAAGAGGAGGTGGAGAGAGAGAGATGCCACCTCAGTCTAGGGAAATTCCTTACGTACAAGTTATTGCAAACTATAAGACTATCTAATGAACTATCACTGTATGATTGGGGAGCTAACTCCAAGGAGCTATGCCTATACAATTCATATAACCTTTCCAAGACATTTGCTGTCAGAGACAGTCTAGATTGATCATTAGCTTTACCTGCTCCAGCCATTCTTATGCTCATGGTTTTAGTTTCTCAGAGCTGTAGTTCGCCTCCACCATAATTTCCTTCCTCTCAAAACCACACCCTCCAATATCATCCTCAGGCTGCAATCCATAGGAACTGAAGGAAAGAGGCCTCTTTCCTTTCAGTCGGACCCATTCTCTCATATCAGAGGAACACAGTCACTTGACTCCAGTTCCAACATATATTATCACTTATCCCTGCCATGTGCGCTTCACAATCTGTGACACTTTCCAACCACTCAGCCACCCTCTGCTTCTATGATTCAACTTCTGAAGGTTGCCATCAGCCTGAACGCCTCCTCTGTGGCAGCTACATGATGTGTCCTACACGCTATCGGAACTGCCCAGGGCAAGAATGAGTTATATATCTGTGCCATGGTCAAATTCTGGATCTTGCCTGATGCAACCAACTCAATTGTAACTGGCAAAAATTGAGGGAAAGGGTAAATGCATCCCCCTTCTAATCTACATTATGAAAAAAACATCTCACCCCCAAACCAGACCAACCTGGGAGAGAGTACCTCATTATATGGTCTGTCTCTAGAAGATAAATGCACCTGCTATTTTCCTCCTTCTTGTACAAGCATTCAAAACAGTTCCATCTTAGAAAAAATCCCTGCCCTCCCTTTTCAGCCACCTAAATATGGGCCTGCTGCTAAAACAAGGTCCGCACTGGGCTCCATCCATCTCTACATGCTGCCCCACCTACTGGGGATAACACAAGAGGTGCTCCCAAACCAGAACCTGGCATGGCAGGGGTTAATGGGGGGCGATTGGGAGAGGAGGGTGAGAAAATAGCCCAGCACTCTTCCCAGCTTGTTTGATGAAGATTCGACCTGGCAGCATTGAAAAGCTTTAAAATTAATGGAGAAAAGGTGGAATCTGACAGCTTTTCCGATAGTTTCACTCCTCCTGGGTGGGCCGATTGCTCTTGAATGTCCCTTGCTACTTAATCTTGTGTATCTGAAACAGACTGACCTGTTTGGGGAGCCCCACTTGCTCTGTATAGACATCAATTGGCAAGTCAGATAAAAGGAAAGTGCATTGAATTACTCTCATGCCTTTTATAGAGCACTTTGACTACAAAATAATTAGTAGCCCCATCCAACGAAACCTGTCATGGTTAGGGTACTCTTTAAATGCCAAAAGTGAGGAGAAGCAAGTAACCCTTACTCTCTTCCAGCTGCTTCCCAGAGCTACCATGAAACTAAGACATGTTTATACTCAAATGGAAACATCTCTAGATAATACTGTAATTTAATATCACCTCACTGTCTGTGGGACGCTTGCATTGACTTTTTTTTCTGAATGATTGATTTCTGTTTGCAAGATGAAGATTTGCTGCGGAGTTAACAATTTATGTGTTATATACTTTCCCTGCTGAGCAGAAAAATACCCTTATGTACTACTCTCTAAAAATACAATATGTCTCCCACTCAGCAAACATGATGCATTCTCCCTTGTAGTATATAAAGGGGGGCATGGGAGACTAAAACTTAAGGGTTTTTTTCCTTCATCTGCAGCAAAATCAGATGGTGACTGTCTTGCAAAAGACATCTGATTCTTTTTTTAAGCCTAGAATTTCAAGTTTACTTCTTCCTTATCTTTCACCCATGTTATACCATTTACGGCAACCTAGAAATAGTAGCAAATAAAAATAGCAGTCCTCAATAGTTTGTGAAATTTGCTTCATATCCCAAACTGATTCTAGTGCTATAAATCTGAGTTTCTTCCTTTTTGTTAATAAAGATTAATTTGGAGTTATACTAGTGAATAGCAGACAGCTGACACAGCTGCTCAGTTTATAATCAGCAACACAAGCAAAACTCCGATAGTGTTTGAACTGGAAGTTAACATTTGAACTTTTGAAGCATCTGAAAATTTAGGTGTGCTTTGTTGCCACACTAACTTCTGCCTCGTGTTAGACAATCGTCTAAAATAGATTACACTGAGCCAATTTGACACAAGATGTATCTATCATAAAGTCTTCTAATTATTTTATTTTCCAAACAAAAAAAATCACAATTAAGTTTGAAAAATTTAAGCTGTGTCACACCAGCTTTTAGTGAGGAAAAGCGTCCCAGATTAAACACCAACACTATCACTGTGTTTCAACTGGCACCTAAAAACCAGCTAGTATGAGATGACTGTGCCTTCATCAATTATGTAGACCTATTCAGTCGGGAAAAAAAAATTGCTTTGTTCTGTGCAGTTTTTTGCAGCATTTTTCCTCAGATCTAAGTGGCACTTTATAGGAAGAAAATGTGATTTTACACAAAGACTTGTAACAAGCTAGGGGAATAGCAGCCACTTCACTGGGTTTTTTTCAGCCGACTAATTTCTATGCCCTTCAGAAGAAGACAGAAGATATAAACTGAATGATGAATCACTTCAGTGAAAGTGGCACAAAGCTTTGTTATTTTGTTTATTTATTATTTTTTTAAATAAGGAAGTTCTCAGACACCTTACTGTTTTTAAATGAGCAGCTGTTATTTTCTGATCGTTTTTGTTTCAGCAAAGCTGCAGGGAAGTGCTAATATCTTAATCTCACTGTGAGTGTACGATTTCTGCCAATGTTTTAAAAAAATAATTTAAAGAATTAAAAAAAAATAAAAGTTTCTTTAAAAAATTATAGTAGTAAAAACTTCATAAACTCCAACTGTTTAATTTTTTGTGTGTTGGGCTAAAGACTGTGTTTTAATAAATGAAGTGTAATTACATGTATTGACATCAAAACATATCAATGTGAGTTTTCTTAAAGTTCAGATTGTTAATTCCCCACGATCTTTAAGATTGTTTCATATATTTCTCAGCATTAAGCCTTTAACAAACTGCAGAGAAAGGTAAAGAGAGCAACCAAGCCTGGGTATGATGATTTATAGGAAATGGCTTCCTTTAACCAGTATATGTTCAGTTTATATGGATTCAGGAATGAACAAAGAAACACTAACAAAAAAAAGGCTATTAGGACATTTTTTACAATATTATGTATTATGAAAAACAAGCCACACAACATCCTAGAAACTAAAGGGTCCTCACATCATCTCCCTTCCCCCTCCCCCAGAAGGATGACATTTGCATTGTTAAAAAATACTTAGGGCTTTAAAGACATTTACTAAATTTTGTTGAAGACTCTTAAACAGAAGTCTTTCTGTTGATGCAGTCCAGCCAAATTTATATCGTCCTTGTCAGAATAAATCTTAATCTTTCTATATTTGGCTTTGTTTGCTAAACTTACTTGAGGTTTTTAAGAGCAGTGGTCAAATTCTACACGCACATTTAACTTCATCCGTTAAGTTCCTGACACATGGCAGAAACGAAGGTGAGCGTGTACACAACTGCTTACAGGACCTAGACCTTACAAGTAAAACATCCCGAAATGTGCTAGAGCTTCTATTCTTTTTAAGGATTAGGACTAGGCGATCTCTGTTAATTAAGTGATACCCTTTTCCTGGTAAATTTATCATTTGTTAACATCATACTGATAATGATTAGGACAAATCTCAGTAAAGATTAACCTAACCCATTCTTTTATGGCATTGTAAAACAAAGGATGCTGTCTCCCAAGGTGAATGAAGGTGAATGAACCTTCGCCAGGGGAGGTTCAGGTTGGACATTAGGAAGAATTTCTTTTCAGAAAGGGTTATTAGACATTGGAATGGGCTGCTCAGGGAGGTGGTGGAGTCACCATCTCTGGAGGTGTTTAAGAAAAGACTGGACATGGCACTTAGTGCCATGGTCTAGTTGACAGGGTGTGTCAGGGCAACAGTTGGACTCGATGATCCCTGAGGTCTCTTCCAACCTGGTTGATTCTGTGATTCTGTGATTTTGTGTATAAATAACTGTCAGCTTGTACTAACCGTGTGCAGGTTTGTACCTGGCACCCGTATCTGCACATTTACGTAATAAAGGAAAATACCTTGACTCTGTGTGTAAATTGGGTGACACACACCGGGTGAACGACCCACTTTTGTAACTACAGTTTTTTGGCACCCCAGATGGGACTGCACTGACAGCCTTGCCCAGTTTGTCTTGCCGTACCTGACAGGGAGAAGGGAACTGAGTGGATTCCAGCGTGCACCAACCTATTGATTGGGGACTCCATCAGCTCCTCTCCTGCAGTCGCGGGTGGTAAGCGACACAATGGTGCAATGCTATTGAAAAGAGGCATTTTCAAATATTGGGAAAAGGGGGGACGGGTGAAATCTCTTGAGAAGCAGTAAGCCATTGGAAGCCCTGCGTAAGATGCATCAGAAAGGATACACAGCAGTGGCATAACTGTTTCGTTTTTACACATTGTTTTGGTAACGGAGACATCCCTCATTTTGTAAATTCTGTATGAAACTTTGGGCAATGAAGGGAGAAATCCCTCATTTTGGAAGAGGTAGAGGAAGAGGCAGAGGAAATTTACCAAGTGGATTTAGGGGCCGAGGAGGAGGCCGTGGAAATTTGAGGGGGAATTGGTGCAATACCCCTTTAAGACCTAATCAATGTGCCTATTGTAAACAGGATGGTAATTGGAAAAAAGATTGTCCACATCAGTTGAATAGTCAGGAAAAAGGGACGGAGACAGCTGCTGAGGTATTGGCAGAAGTAGGATTAGATCGAAGGGGACTGGAGGAATCCATTAAAGTTACCCCAGCTGATCATCTGGTTCCAGTGAAGCTGGGAATGAAACAATAGATGTTTTAGTAGATAGTGGAGCAACACAGTCCGTACTTACAGACTGAAAGGGACTATTAAGTAAAATCAAAACTAGTGCAATTGGTGTGACCGGGAAAAGGACTCTCAAACCATTTTTGCAACCAACGGAGCACACAATTGGAAATACTACGGTAACTCATTCCTTTCTCTATATGCCGAAGTGTCCCCTGCCACTGTTGGGGTGAGATTTATTATGTAAATTGAGTGCACAAATAACCTTCTCTGAAAATTCTGTACAGTTATATATTCCCCCAGAAAATGCTTGGAAGGCACAGATATGTTTGCTGACTCAGTGCAAAAGTGATAAAGATGCAGATATCCCTGAAGAAGTATTGAATGCAGTAATACCATTGGTATGGGCATTGGGAAAACCAGGATGAGCAAAGAATAAAAATCCAATTAAAATTGCATTGAAACCTGGAGCTCAACCAGTAAGAAAAAAACAATACCCTATAAAATTGGAGGCAAGGAGAAAACTGGAACCACTTATCAACTCCTTCTTAGAATATGAATTGATACGAGAATGCCAATCGGAATTTAATACCCCCATCTTACTGGTAAGAAAACCTAATTCTCAAGAATATAGATTAGTGCAAGACTTGTGGGAAATTAATATTCGAATAGTCGATGTCCACCCTGTGATACCAAACTCATATACATTACTTGCTTCTATCCCTGAAAAAAATGTGTATTTTACAGTTTTAGATTTGAAAGATGCTTTCTTTTGCATCCTGGTGGATGAACAGAGTCATTTCATTTTCACTTTCGAATGGGAAAACCTGACTACTGGACGGAAAACCCAATTATGTTGGACTGTAATGCAGCAAGGATTTAAGAATAGCCCCATGTTATTTGGTAATGTATTGGCAAAAGAATTGGAACAATGGCAAAGTGACAATGAACATATAACTTTGTTGCAGTATGTTGACGATTTATTAATTGGTTCAATTACAGCGAGTGCCTTGAAGCTACAATTAGTTTATCAAATTTCATAGGACTTGCAGGATATCGCATCTCCAAGAAAAAGGCTCAAATAGCAAAAGACAAAGTTTGATATCTGAGATTTGACATAATGCAGGGACAAAGGGAGTTAAGTGCAGAACGAAAAGAAGCAATTTGTAGAATTGTGGTACCCACCTCAAAGAAACAATTAAGAGGATTTTTAAGCATGGCCAGATGGTGTCAGCTGTGGATCCCTAATTTTGGACTGATTGCTAAACCATTATATGCTGCTATTAAAGGGCCAGAAGGGCTGTGGGAATGGACTGATGAATGCTGAAAAGGGTTTGATGAAATCAAAAGGAGACTAATGGAAGCTCCTGCATTAGGACTTCCAAATTTGGAGAAACCCTTTGAGCTATATGTACATGAGAAGCAGCAAGTAGCCCTCGGAGTCCTAACCCAAATGTTGGGAAGTTGGAAGAGACCAGTGGGGTATTTTTCTAAACAGCCGGATGAAGTCAGTAAAAGATGGTGTGCTTGCCTGAGAGCTGTTGCTGCAGCAGTGATGTTAATTGAAGAGGCCAGGAAACTGACTTTGGGACAGCCTATAACTGTATTTGTACCCCATGCTGTGATATTTTTCCTAGAAAGTAAGGGACACCATTGGATTTCTCCCAGCAGATTGGGTAAATACCAGGCTGTCTTGCAGGAGCAGGATGATGTCACTCTTTCAATATGTACTACCTTAAATCCTGTGACTTTACTGCCAATTTCAGAACAAAATGAATTACAACATGATTGATTGACAACAATTGAGGAAGTTTATTCTAGCAGACCAGTACTACAAAATATTCATAGAATCATAGAATGGTTTGGGTTGGAAGGGACCTTAAAGATCATCTAGTTCCAACCCCCCTGCCACGGGCAGGGACACCTTTCCACTAGACCAGGTTGCTCAAAGCCTCATCCAACCTGGCCTTGAATACTGCTGAGGAGGGGGCATCCACAACTTCTCTGGGCAACCTGTGCCAGTGTCTCACCACCCTCACAGTAAAGAATTTCTTCCTAATATCTAATCTAAATCTACCCTCTTTCAATTTAAAACCGTTCCCCCTCATCCTATCACTACATGCCCTTGTAAAAAGTCCCTCTCCAGCTTTTCTGTAGGCCCCCTTCAGGTACTGGAAGGCTGCTATGGAGTCTCCCCAGAGTCTTCTCTTCTCCAGGCTGAACAGCCCCAACTCTCTCAGCCTGTCTTCATAGGAGAGGTGCTCCAGCCCTCTAATCATCTTCGTGGCCCTCCTCTGGACTCGCTACAACAGCTCCATGTCTTTCTTATGTTGGGGACCTCAGAGCTGAACGCAGTATTCCAGGTGGGGTCTCACGAGAGTGGAGTAGAGGGGCAGAATCACCTCCCTCGACCTGCTGGCCACGCTGCTTTTGATGAAGCCCAGGATATGGTTGGCCTTCTGGGCTGCAAGTGCACACGGCCGGCTCATGTTGAGCTTCTCATCAACCATCACCCCCAAGTCCTTCTCCTCAGGGCTGCTCTCAATCCATTCTCCGCCCAGCCTGGATTTGTGCTTGGGATTGCCCCGACCCATGTGCAGGACCTTGCACTTGGCCTTGTTGAACTTCATGCGGTTCGCACAGGCCCAGCTCTCAAGCCTGTCAAGGTCCCTCTGGATGGCATCCCTACCCTCCAGCATGTTGACCTCACCACACAGCTTGGTGTCGTTGGCAAACTTGCTGAGGGTGCACTCAATCCCACTGTCCATGTCGCCAACAAAGATGTTAAACAGCACAGGTCCCAATGCCAACCCCTGAGGAACACCACTCGTCACTGGTCTCCACTTGGACATCGAGCCGTTGACCGTAACTCTTTGAGTGTGACCATCCAGCCAATTCCTTATCCACCAAGTATTCCATCCGTCAAGTCCATGTCTCTCCAGTTTAGAGACAAGGATGTCGTGTGGGACAGTGTCAAATGCTTTGCACAAGTCCAGGTAGATGACATCGGTCGCTCTTCCCTTATCCACCAGAACTGTAACCCCGTCGCAGAAGGCCACCAAATTTGTCAGGCATGATTTTCCCTTAGTGAAGCCATGTTGGCTGTCACCAATCACCTCCTTGATTCCTATGTGCCTTAGTACAGTTTCCAGGAGGATCTGCTCCATGATCTTGCCAGGCACAGAGGTGAGACTGACTGCCCTGTAGTTCCCTGGGTCTTCCTTTTTCCCCTTCTTGAAGATGGGGGTTATGTTTCCCCTTTTCCAGTCAGTGGGAACTTCACCAGACTGCCACAACTTCTCAAAAATGATAGATAGCACCTTAGCAACTTCATCTGCCAGTTCCTTCAGGACCCATGGATGCACCTCATCAGGTCCCATGGACCTGTGCACCTTCAGGTTCCTTAGAGGGTCTCAAACCAGATCTCCTACAGTGGGCAGTTCTTCATCCTCCCAGTCCCTGACTCTGCCTTCTGCAGCTTGGGCAGTGTGTCTTGAACACTTGTCAGTGAAGACTGAGGTAAAAAAGTCCTTGAGTACCTCAGCCTTCTCCATATCCTGGGTAACCAGGTCTCCCGTTTCCTTCTGGAGAGGGCCCACATTTTCCCTAGTCTTCCTTTTATCACTGACATACTGGTAGAAGCTTTTCTTGCTGTCCTTGACATCCCTGGCCAGATTTAATTCTATCAGGGCTTCAGCTTTCCTAACCTGGTCCCTGGCTGCTCAGACAATTTCCCTGTATTCCTCCCAGGCTACCTGCCCTTGCTTCCATCCTCTGTAGCCTTCCTTCTTGTGCCTGAGTTTATCTAGGAGTTCCTTGTTCATCCATGCAGGCTTCCTGGTGTTTTTGCCTGCTTTCCTCTTTGTCAGGATGCATTGCTCCTGAGCCTGGAGGAGGTGGTCCTTGAATACTAATCAGCTTTCTTGGGCCCCTCTTCCCTCCAGGGCTTTATCCCAAGGGACTCTACCAAGCAGGTCCCTGAGGAGGCCAAAGCCTGCTCTCCTGAAATCCAGGGTGGTGAGCTTGCTGTGCACCCTCCTTGCTGTCCTATGGATCTTGAACTTCACCATTTCCCGGTCGCTGCAGCCAAGGCTGCCCTTGAGCTTCTCATCCCCCACCATCCCCTCCTTGTTGGTGAGAACAAGGCCCAGCATGGCACCTCTCCTCGTCAGCTCCTCTGTCACTTGGAGAAGGAAGTTATCATCCATGCATTCCAGGAACCTCCTGGATTGCTTGTGTCCTGTTGTGTTGTCCCTCCAAGAGATATCGGGGTGGTTGAAGTCCCCCATGAGGACCAGGGTCTGTGAACGTGAGGCTACACCTATCTGTCTGTAGAGGGCCTCATCCGCTCTGTCTTCCTGGTCAGGTGGCCTGTAGCAGACGCCCACTATAATGTTTCCCGTCCCTGCCTTCCCTTTAATCCTGACCCATAAGCTCTCCATCGGCTTCTCCTCGATCTCTAGGTAGAGCTCCATGCCTACACTGCAGTCATAGCAGTCGTCACACCACAGCTCCATGATTCCAATAAGGTCATAGCCTTGCAGGCATGTGCACGTCTAGCTCCTCTTGTTTATTTTAAGGCTTTAAGTTATCGTCCCTCTGTACTCGGCACTGGTGAGGCCGCAACTTGAGTACTGTGTCCAGTTCTGGGCCCCGCACTTCAAGAAAGATGTTGAGGTGTTGGAGCGAGTCCAGAGTGTTGCCGCTTGTCTGCAGCAAGTTCCGTTCGGTTGCTGGCTGGCCTGAGGCTATTCGCACCCCAGGGCCATTGAGCACTGACACCAATGTGAGGATGCAACAAATGGCGTTTATTTAACTGCGCAACAGCCTTATATAGTCGTCTTGTCCCGTACGAACTCGCACGATAATGACACATCCTGCTCCTTTCGCCACGCCTACCTTCCGTTACAGCCCGAGATTTTCCGGTCGCCGTACCCTAATCTACCTACATTTCCCCCTCCCCATGCTTCAAGTCATGCAAAGTAAAGCGTATCGCTGATTCTGGAGCCTTGCATCAAAGCGTAAGCGTAGCTGGTGGATACAACATCCTGAGCCCAGGTTCTCCAGTAAGATTCCCCTGCAACTCCTGAGATGCAAAGCAAAAGCAAGCTAATCATGAGCGCATTGTTCAAAGCTTTTGTTTCACTCAGCAACGGTCGCCGTTCCTCATCTTTCTTGGCACCCCGCCGCTTTACCATACTCTCTGTACTGTCATGACTCCTCACGTCTGAAGGTCGAGGCTGGTGCTGTTTCGGCTTCCCCCACAGGTACTCCTGCAAAACATAAAGCTCGGACAGCGTACATATTACTTCGGGTTAGGATTTTGTTTTAAATCAGGGCGCAAACAGCGTGTAGGGACCCACTGTATAACATCAGCCCGTTTGATGGCGGCATACCCCCTCCCGTGATGTAGCAGCTCCCAACCTGTTTCCCACTCCGCTGTCCCAGGGAACCGAACCTTGACTGGGGGGCCCACTTCTGGCACCCCTGGACCCCAATGTCGCTCAATTGGGGCACGCTCTTGGTCTCCCCGGGCAAAATGATTTAAAGAATAAAGAGGGCGATGTAAAATGTGAGATTGGTAGTTGACAGGAATTACGTCTGGGAATCCTTCCCCCTCCCCAAGAATCTTAATTCTGTGTTTTAGCGTCTGATTAGCGCGCTCTACAATGGCCTGCCCAGTAGAATTATATGGAATGCCGTGTTTGAGCGCAATACCCCACCGATGACACCACTGACGTGTGGTATGAGCAATAAAACATGGGCCATTATCAGTTTTGATCTCGACAGGTAGGCCTAGCCAAGCGATTGCAAGATTCCAATGTAGCTGAATGGAGCGTGCTGTTTGTTTCCGATGCGGGGTGGCCACAATCATCATACTGTAAGTGTCCACGAGCCTCTATATTAGTTCTGATTGGCTTATGCTAAAAAGCTATATCTTGCAGGTGCAGCATTCTTTCTTATTTTTCAACTTCCCCCATATCTTGTTGGTCTCATAGCCAAGGCCCTTGTTCTGTATTATGATTGGCTAGTTCATCACCACCCCATTACCACCCCCTGGACATAGCTCGTTCAGTACCTCGTTCCCACCATTGTCCCATGGGAACCCCACAATTCCCCCTTTTTGTTTTTGAATGAGCTATGTCCTATCTCGTCCTTTTTGTTTTTGTTTCTTACTCAAACCCGGTTCCCTGTGTCTCGCAGAGCCCAGTCAGAGAATCCCAGCCTTGGTTACCCATAAATCCTGCTCTCTGTTGTTGAGCCACAAAGGTTGTATTGACCATTCGTTGCACAGTTTTCTGCAAACATGTAAACAAACAGGGTAACACAAGTAGGATAATGCCTATTATAAACATTCCCATAAGCAGACTCTATCTACAAAACATGCAGTTTACTTCAGAACATACTGTTATTCTCTATTATTCTAGCTGAAAGGAAAATTACTGACAGGAAAGCTGATTCTGTGTAAAGGTAACACAGATCAGGCCTTTTAGAGCCTACTCTGAGGCCTACTCTTGCTAAACAGTTGCTAAACCATCTGGTATCAATTTCCCCCTTTGGAAGTAGTTAGATTTATTTTCTCACTACTTCCATATACTATTCTCAATGATTGTCTTAACACAACCCACGCAGATCCCTATGATAACTATAATCACAACTACATAAACTATTCCCTCTAATAATGTGGCTAACCATCCTTTTAGAGACAATCCACCGTACTCCTGCGCCTGTAGAGACAGAAGCATAACCTCGACCCATTAGTAATAGTTCCCCTGGTCCCAACCACTCGTTAGTACCTGGTTCCCTATACCACACTTTGCCTTTGTTTTGCACATAGCTTGCTCCCTGTCGAACTGCCTCCCAATGTATTACAATTGGGGGTCGCTCCTTATCTCCTGCTAAAGTTAAATGGTTAAGTACATAAACAGCTTTTGCAAGTCTCTCAGAAGGTTCAGTCTCCTCTCCCCCTTTTTGTTTTTGCAGAAGCTGTTTCAATGTACTATGAGCACGTTCCACAATCGCCTGACCCGTAGGCAAATGAGGAATCCCAGTGACATGTGTAATACCCCATAGTTGACAAAATTGACGAAAAATTTATGAACAGTATGCTGGTCCATTATCAGTCTTAAGTTGTTGTGGAACCCCAAGACTTGCAAAGCAAGCAAGTAAATGTCGTTTGACATGACGACCTGTTTCCCCAGTTTGTGCTGTTGCCCATATTACATGTGAAAACGTATCAACAGATACATGAACATATTTGAGCCTTCCAAATTCTGCAATGTGAGTAACATCCATTTGCCACAGTTGCAACGCACTCAACCCTCGAGGATTTACCCCTATTCCAATTCCCATGCCAATTTTCTGACAACTAGGACAAGCACTAACTAATTCACATGCTTGTGTCATGGTGAGGTGAAATTGTTTCGCTAACATTTTCGCTGATTGATGAAAGAATTGATGGGATAGGTGTACTTGTTCAAATAAATTTGGTGATATTTGCGTATAGGACACAAGTGTGTCTGCTTTATTATTTCCAATGCTCAAACCTTGATCAAATTGATGACTATGAATGTGGGTGACAAAATAAGGTATCTCTCTGAGGTTTATTGCTTGATGCAACTGTAGCAAAATGGTGTAAAGTCGCATATTTCTTATTGGTCGTATAAAAGCTCTTTCAATTTGATTTACAATGCCTGCTGCATAAAGAGAGTCTGTTACAATATTGACAGGTAAATCCTTCCATTTTACAAAAACCTGATATATCGCAAAAAATTCAAGTGTCTGCAATGAGTCCTCAGTTTGTCCTGAGAATTTACAATGTTTCCATTGTCCATCCTCTTGCCAGGTAATAACTGCTGAGTGTGATCGCTTCCCTGCATCAGTAAAAACAGTCCAGTCACAGGTACCTCTGATCTGATGGGTTGTTCTTCCCAATCCTGTTTGTAAATAAACTGTAGCTTTTTATCTTTTGGTAAATGCATCGACAATTGTCCAGTAAAGTCCTGTAAGGCCACTTGAAAAATAGTTGATTGATTCATCAACCATTGTACATATTCCTTCTTGATAGGCAAATAGATAGAATCTGGGTCTAGTCCGCTAATGTCTGTAATTCTTTTACGCACTTTGACAAGCAATTGTGCTATTGCTTCCACTCTGGTACAGATTATTGTTTTAGGATGAAAAGGTGGAAAAACCCATTCTATGATTTTGAGAGTCGGTTTTAACTGAACTATTAATGCTTTCAAGTGCTTATTTTCCATTGATGTATTTGCTATAATTGCCGAGAGTGGCTCATTCTCGGTAATTTGAGCCACGTCCTGCGTCGCCACCTTGTGTGCAATCCTGTCTATAGCTGCTTGTTGGTCTGCAGTGAGAGTACGGCTCGCAGTGACATCAGGGTTTTGACCAAGCAATGGCATTAATGGTGCAATATCATCATTTGTAATGCCGCAAGTACTGCGAACCCACTGCAATTCTCCTAACAATTTCTGAGCATCAGCTAATGTTGATATATCAACTTTTAAGGTGATTTTTTGAGGTCGTATCATTTGCTTAGTTACCTCCCAGCCTAAGTACCTCCAAGGCTCTGATCTTTGTATTTTTTCAGGGGCAATTTTCAGTCCTCGTTGTTCTAGCATTTTTTCTAACATTGGTAACACAAATTCCACCTTTAAATTCTGTCCAGCAATTAGAATATCATCCATATAGTGATAAATCAAAAGATGAGGAAACTTTTGGCGAAAAGGTTGTAAAGCCCATGCAACGTATAATTGACATAATGTAGGAGAATTTTTCATACCCTGAGGTAAGACTACCCATTCATACCTCTTAGCAGGTTCCTGTTTGTTGATACTCGGAACTGTAAATGCAAATTTGGCACAATCTTTGTCATGTAAAAATATCATGAAAAAACAATCTCTTAGATCAATTACTAAAATTTGCCAATCAATCTTTTCTAAAATGCCCTGTCTGTCCACACTTGAAACATTTTTTATCTTTGACCTTCGCTCCCAGCAGAGGCTTCACTGCTGCTCCGACTGCAGCTGCCATAACTTGAGCCTGTTCCATTCCTAACATTTTTTCTATTGCCTCCAGCATAGCCGCCACCCCCGCTCCTCTCGGTAAATGTGCCAATGCTTTTCTAGTTTTCCCATTTGCATTATCATACGCAAGAACATTCATCAGCTTTTCTCTAGTACTTTCATCTAAATCAGGCGTGCCTTGCAAAGCTGCATACAGACGATCAATAAATTTGCCATATGGTTCTCCTGCCTTTTGAAAAACTCTGGTATACGCTTGTGTCGGGTTTCGGATTTAAGGTCCGCCTCCAAAGCAAATCTAGAAATAAAATGCAGACAGTCCCCGTCCGCCCCCCCTGCCCCCCCCGAGAGAGAGAGAGGGAGAGAGAGAGACCCGCCTAATTAGTAAAAAAGGAGCAAATCTAGAAATAAAATGCAGACAATCTCTCTTCCAAGAGAGAGACCCGCCTAATTAGTAATTCCAGTGCAGCCCACGTGCGGCGTGCCTGGTTCAATGCAGACAGCCCGCGCGCAGGGCCCGCAAAAAATATAAATAATTCCAGTGCAGCCCACGTGCGGCGTGCCTGGTTCAATGCGAACACCCGGTATGCTTAACCTGCCTGTAGGTAAAGCACCCCCAAAAATCCTGACCCGAAATGTTAAAGATTCGTGATCCTTGAGTTCGGACAAAGCACAACCGAGGCACGGTATCAACAAACTTGGCTCTGACTTTATTAGGTCCAACAATGAGGCAACTCAATATTCAAGGAAAAGAGAAAGGGAGAGAGGTAAAAGAAAGAAAGAAACAGAGAAAACAGTTGAAAGAGAAAGAATATTCACCACCCTGAGATCCAGCGGCGTCCCGCGGGAAATTCTTCCTTCCTACTTGGAAGATGGCGGTGGGGTCCCGCGTGGTCGAGCGATCCAGCCTCTTTTATAGAGTTTTTCGGCAGAGTCATGTGACTGGGAGCCGTCAGTCAACAGTTCGCACCAATCACAGGTCCGAAGGTGGGACATGTCCGGTTCCTGCGCCGTAGGATTGGCCCCTTGCCAGGCTGTCACCGGAGACACACATCCGGAGGCTGGTGGAGGGCGGGCGCCTAGCTTATTGCGTCATCTTGCGTTGCCAGGCTCAGGCATTCCAGGCAGCCGCCATAAGATGTCGCCCGAGCACGTGGTTTACGATTTCTGAGACAATGCTCAAAAGGAAGGGGACAGATCCCCACAGCTTGTTGAACACCTTCACTAGGAACCGACATTAACGCTTGAAATGCACGTTCTTGAGCTGCTGCTAATGCCTCAGCAGCAAACTGTGCTTGCCAGTTTATATCAGAAAAGGGACCCTCTGCCAACAGCATTTGCGCCGTAACGTTAAAGAGAGGATCTTCCTGATGCCTGGGTGTGTTAGCTATTCTGTTACAAGCGTTAGTCCAGGCATTAAGAAAATGCAATATTTGAGAAGGGGACAGCAACATGGACATTAGTTGTCGAATATCATTCGCCGTGAGAAGGTTAGTTGCAAAAATATGTTTAAGCAAAACTTGTGTATATTGAGAGCCTAACCCATTTGCCTGTATAGCCTGTCGCGCTGCTTTTACAATTTTCCAATCTAGTGGTTGCCAAAGATTTCCTCCCTCAGGACCCACACCCACAATCACCGGATATGCCTGTGGAATCACAACTCCTTCTAATAACGCATCTCGAATGACCCCTTTCCATTTCACTCCTCCCTCACCTCCCCCCTCCTTCCCCTGTATACACGGGCGGACACTGACCCTCTCCCTCACCTCCCACATTACCAGATGGACGCAAACCTCCCCCCCCGCCCTGATCTAAAGGTGGAGTAGGGAGTTGTAAAGGAGGTTGAGGTGGCCCTAATACTTGTCCCGAACACAGAGGGGGGTTTTGGGGGAGACATAGTCATGTGTCCCGAGGCATTGGCTGAACGATGCTGCTGCAATTCCGTCTTTAATTCTTCCAGTCGTCTACCAAGCTCTGTCACGTCAAGTTCGTGTCCATTTCGTGATGGTAACGGTCCTTTAAGTCCTTGTGACTCTGGTACTGCTGACTCTGTAAATGGCTAATCCGGTAAAGGTGGATACGAAGCAGGTTTACCCTCCTTCTTGTTCTCCTGCTCAGCCTCATCCGTAGAGAGATCAATGAGAGGGAGGGGGTTTCGGCCAAGTCTCCTGTTCAGCGTCTGAATCAATTAGTTCAAATCGAGTTTGTGTTTTAGGGCGCACTACCGGTTCTAATGGATCTGTATCTATTTTACTCACTCCCCGCTCCTCAGCTTTTTTCGGAGGCATCCGTACCAACGGCGATAAAGGAGCTGCCACCGGTACAGCCACCGGGGCCATGGGAGGTGTTGGTCCCACAAACAGTGAGGGGGTAGTAGGCACCTGTGGTCCTAAAGCCATAAAAGCTGTATGTGTGACTTCTCTCTCTGCTTTTATTCCTTTTAACGCTTCACTAACCAGCCTCCATGTAGCAGACAATTTAAAGGCTTCCTTATCACCACTTGACACCGCATTCCAGAGAGAGTCACCAATCTTCTCCCATAAAGGCACTTCAAAGACATCGTTAAAGGTTGTAAAATGTCCTTTATCTTTTGCCCAAGACAGTAACTGCTTTAACGCAGCTTCGTCATATTTAATTCCTCTCTCAGAGAGTATATGTTGGAGGAGTTTCACCACTGCCACTTCTGTCTTGGTCAGGGTAGACCCCATGTAAACACGTCCGAGCTGCATCCCATGTCGCCCGGTCCTCCCGCGCAGCCCGTAGCAGCCACAAGATAATTCCCCATGTTTTTAATTCTTTGGCAGAACCCGCTGCCATAGCTCGCTCAGCAAGCTGCATCGAGCACCGCTCCCAGGTATTCAGCTGTAAACAATCAGCCAGTCCTGCCACCACCCCCCCCTTTAACGAGACGGTCCACACACTGGGCTACGTCTTTTGATTTCACAGAAATCTTAAATTCCCCACCCAGTAATGAAATCACCTTTATCAAGGTTTCCATGGCTCGCGAACCCACTCCCACTGCCTGCGGTCCGCCAGTCTAGCAATCACGTCGGGGTCACCATTTGTTGCCGCTTGTCTGCGGCAAGCTCCGTTTGGTTGCTGGCTGGCCTGAGGCTATTCGCACCCCAGGGCCATTGAGCACTGACACCAATGTGAGGATGCAACAAATGGCGTTTATTTAACTGTGCAACAGCCTTATATAGTAGTCTTGTCCCGTACGAACTTGCACGATAACGACACATCCTGCTCCTTTTGCGACGCCTACCTTCCGTTACAGCCCGAGATTTTCCGGTTGCCGTACCCTAATCTACCTACACTCCTCAAGTCCAGGGTTGTGGTCTTACTTATTGCCCTGCTTCTTCCACACAGAAGCCTGAACTCCACCATCTCGTGGTCGCTACAACCCAGGCTACCCACAACTTTCACATCTCCAACCAGACCTTCATTATTTAACACAAGGTCTAGTGATGCACCTCTCCACATTGGCTCCTCTACCACCTGTGTTAAAAAGTTATCATCAACGCTCTGCTGGAACCTCCTGGACTGTGGGTGCCTAGCTATATTGTCTTTCCAGCAGATATCAGGGTGCTTAAAGTCCCCCCTGAGAACCAGGGCCTGCAATCATGAGGCTACTTCCAGCTGTCTGTAGAAAGCCTCATCTACTTCCTTTTCCTGATCAGGTGGCCTGTAGTAAACCCCCACAACAGTGTCACCCACATTAGCCTGCCCCTTAATTCTTACCCATAGGCTCTCTACTCATTCTTCATCCTTCCTTAGTGTCTTCATTTATCCCACACACAGGGCTAAACAATAGCAGTTTTTCTATCACCCAACATCCCTTTGGCAAATGAGGAAAGGAATTGGGAAAAAGAGAAGGAGACTCATGGGATGAAGTTAACCAGATTTAATAAAATGAAGAAAATCAATATAAATGACAACACAAAACAGAAAACAGTATACTCATCCACAGATCACTGGTGGGCTGCTCCAGGAATCACAGCAAGAAAGAGAGCAAAGAGATGAGAGGTAAGGAGAGCAGGAAAAGCCCCACCTCTTCTTAGCAAACCCTCTCTTTTATAGTGAGCTTGATGTCAATGCTATAGAATACACCTGTGGGCCAGCCAGGGTCAGCTGCCCCAGATTTAACTGCTGAGGGCCTTGATCACCCTGGCTGGCCACAAACTGAAACCAAATCCTAGTGAAACCAGGATACCTAGGCTCAGCTCGATACATTCCAGTTGCCCTGTCACATAAAGGGCAACTCCACCTCCTCGCCTTGCTGACCTGTCCTTCCTAAAATGTACGTAGCCATCCATGACAGCATTCCAGTCATGAGAGCTATCCCACCATGTCTCTGTAATTGCAATGAGGTCATGGCCCTGCAACCTCACATAGATCTCCAGTTCTTCCTGTTTATTCCCCATGCTGCATGCATTCTTATACAAGCATTTCAGAGAGGTAGCCAAGCATGCAGGTTTCCCAGAGAGGCGCAAGAGGATCCGTGATATCTATACATACCCTTGAGGCGGTTGGCCTTCTTGTTCCTATCTTGGGAGGCAGCTAAGGAACCTTTCTCTCTGCTCTGATTGGCCTGGCTTATTCCCCCAATAGAGGCAATGGCATGAGCATTACTGTTCTGGACCCCACCCCCTAAGTCCTCTCCCCTCCCATCAGTGGTTGCTGTCCCTAGAGGGTCTTGCCATCAATATATGGACTAAGTATAACTTTGTATTTTTTGTGTTAGCATTAGTGTTGATTTTGGTTTTCTTATTTTATTAAATCTGTTTCCATTTCAACCCACGAGTCTCCCTCCTTTTCCCAATCCCCTTTCTCAGCTAGGGAGGGGTCTTGGGTGATAGAACAACTAGCTATTGTTTAGCCCTGGATGTGGGCTAAACTGAGATAGTTTATTTGGTGCCCAACTTAAATAGCTCACCCAGGAATACGGTAGACTTTTCATCTGAGAGTCTTGGAGGTTTGAAGTTTTCAGATTTGACTGCTTTTGTTACAAGCATTCATTATGTTGGTGTTGGTAGGATGGTCGCTGGGTGGAATTCTCTGGTGTTTGTTTTTAGAGTTGCTTTTGGGGTGGCTAATCAAATTTGTGGCTTTACTGCTGTTTGTTACTGGTTTTCTGCAGTTGATTGCTTCTGGGCATGGAATTCAAGGTATCGCTCTGCGATGTTTTTTGATCTTAGTTTATGGTATTATACATTCTTTTGTAGTTGTGCCCATTTCTGATTTCTATGGAATGGGAATGGGTGAAGAGTACTTTCCTCTTCCCTTGAGGCTAATTTCAACAGCTTTTGAGAATTTTGGATACCCTTGTGATGCTTCCACCAGCAGAAAATACTTTCTGAACAAGTTTGTACAGTTGCAATCAAAAATTTAGCATCTTTGCTAATTATGGGAGATTCTATATGTTTTACCTGTCAAGTGGTTTCTCTTCATTGCCTGGAAGAGGAAAGTTAACTTTCCTGCTTCATTATCCTTTCAATTGTTTTCTCAAATTTAAATAGCATAGTGCAAAAAAGGAAATTATTTCTTCTGCAGCTATGGCGGAAGATACCCCAGTAAAAGCTGGTAACCACTTAACGAAAATCCTGTATTTGAATGCCTACCCAGTAACGTCTATATCATTGGTTTAACTTAGCTATGGAAATAAGTTATTATTTCTGGATCAGTCAAGGTAGAATAGTTGTCATTGTTAAGCAGTACTCAGCAACAGCCACAACTCTGGTAGGGTAGCTCATACTCTAACCAGTTACTCTTTTACATTTGAAACAGATCTGACATTAAAACACAGAGAACTCTTCAAAATAGTTAAGGAGATGATGCGACATCATCTGCATGTTCTAATTTAGAACGTCTGCTACACTTGTTACAGTTAAAGACTTTTAAAACAGTAATATGTACCTTCAAGCAGACGGACTTTTGCCAGTTTATTTTTAATGAACAATGCAACAATTTTAACGAACAATGCCTTGTGCTTCTGAACTACAGACACCTGCACCAGCAATCTGACACCCTTCCCGGGATGTGACACAGTGCAGCTCCACCACAGTCGCCCAGGGCCTGGTTTGCTGGCTCCAAGGGGAACACTGTGTGCTCAGATGCAGGTGCTCCCATTACTGAGGCAAGCTGGTACACCCGAAAACACAGGAGGGAGAGTCGCTGTTACACAGAGGTACTTCTCTGTAAGAAGCAGTAGGAAGGTCTGAGTGGTGCACTGGGGGAAAGGTCTTGCCCCAGGGAAGGGGAGGCCCTTCACGTCTCCTCCGGTGGACCAAGGAGCGGGCTTTGATCTGGCTGGGATTACAGTGCACCAAACTGTCTCTCATTCAAATGAATCTGCCAGATAGTTAGGAGACATTCCTCAAAGGATCACCAGCAAAGGGCTGCAAAGGAGGGTGGCTCCTGCCCATGCTCTTTTATGTCTCCTCACGGCCTCATCTGTCTGCCGAACAGGCCTGCTGTGATTTCACCCCCACATTCAGGCTCAATTTGTATGCAAATCCTCTCTCATTTGTTCTTGCTCTCCTTCAGAAAAGACAAATTTAGTATAATAACTGTAATTGCTTTAATAACATGAAAAAAATGACACCTTTATGGGACCAACAATCAAAGACTGACATTTTAACACAGCATGACAGGTGTGGAGGCATGCCACCATTACTGATTTTCACAATTCAGAATTTCTTTCATCATCTTGAAAAGTGCTTATCTCCGTAAGCTAGGCATGGATGGCTTGTGGCTCTTGAACCCCATGCAGTTTGTAACAACTTATGCGGGGCTCCCATGCTAGAGCCATGCCGCTGGTGAGCAGTGGGCTCTGCCGGGACAGCGGCTGCTGGGCATTTGAACCCCTCTCTGGAGGAAGGCATGGGTCAGTATGACCTGGTGAGGTAGAGCTGCTATCAATATCTCCTCAAATTGGCATCACCCCTCAGGCTCTGTGGTGCACATATTAAATATTTTATGGCCTACAGGTCATACGTTCAGGCAGATGGTAATCCCTGCTTCCCATCAGAGAACCGGAGGTCTCAGTGCCATTCGCAATGGTGGCCTGTATCTCTAATTACACTGGACTAACCTTCTGTGTCCCTCTTGTTGAACTAGCCTATGTCTATTCTTGGTAACTTTTCTGGTTTAATTCCAAGATTAGCAAATGAGAATACATTTTCAGCATCAGTCAGATGGACCTGGGCATGCCTGATCTTGGCTTTTAGTTATACTCAAACCCATTGACTAACAGTTACATTTTCTAGTTATTATTTGCATTGTAACCTGTAATTTTAATCATAAAACTGAACCTCAGAGCTAGTCCTCCTGTAATAGCTCCTGCTTTACTAAAAGATAAACCCATCATCAGAGATCAGTTATTGCATGAACCAGAGTTCCAAAACAAAATATACAAATATAGAAATGCAGAAAGATGGTGAGAAATGGGTCTTCATGAACATTCAGGTAGAGAGAGGCTACAATACTATGGCTCATCTGGAGACAACTGGGAATGAATTGACCCTTTTGAGTGCAAGGTGAAATCTATGCCTGCCTCAACAACCACTCTGAGGGCACACTTGCATGACGCAGGAGGGAACTGTATAAACAGGTGTGAACATCGAGAGGTTTTTTTTAAATCTTACATGCAGGCAGGAATTAAAGGATACAATCACTAACTGAAAACATTGATTAGTAGAGACCATCTCCTTCAGGCCTTAATCAGGTTAGATGTGAAATGGTTCTCATAGATGAACTGCTTGAGAACATGCAAATCACCAGTATCCAGGTATTATAAAATGCCAAACTTAAAAGAGGAAACAGTTTCTCTTCCATTTGATTTGACCCAAACCTAAAGGCAAATCTGCCTGCTGAATCTCTCACAAGCAACCAGAACAAGAAGATTCACTATCCCAAAGCAGTTTTATGGAAGATTTCTCCTCAGCATTGAGAACGGAAAAATCAAATAAGGGATTTTTTTCTCTACAAACACTGCATACATTTTCTTTAATGTTCAGGTCACCGATATGTCAACATATGAAAACATCATACAACATTTGACCTTGATATTAAAATTCTTCAGAGATCATAAGCAACCACTAAAAATAGGCAAGATAGATATTTATATAGCCCATAATAGTAGACTCCTATATTACCGGCACCTCTCAGTGGAGACAGGCCTGAACCAAAACCTCAGGTCTGCACATAAGACCAAAAAAAGAAAACAAATAAACAAAAAGCTAAAATTCTGTCTCAGATCTCAGAGCCAGGGCTACCAGGAATGTTCCTGGTTCTTCTAAAGACTTCGGTGCTTGAGTGTTTGGTACTCTTCAAGCTACAGAAAAAAAAAAAGTAAAAAGCAGCTCTTTAGTCTGAAAGTGAGCACTAAAGTCAGCTTGCCATGTGAATGAAATGAGGGAACCCAGGGGAACAAAATCTCAGCAACATACTGCTATCTTTGGGTAAACATTTGTTTGCAATGTCTTTTTAAAATAATACTGTTGACTTCAGTGATTGACAAGTTCATCCCATTTATCACTGACAACTGAAATTATTTTTTCAGCTGTGGATCATGTTAATTGTGGAAGCCAATAGGGAGGAATGTGAGGTAAATGGTCTCAATACCTTTAGTATATGTGATGACTTTACCAGACTTGCAGTACTGTATTTACTGTAACCAAAAGGTCATGCTCTATATTTTAAAGGTAACAGTGAACTTTCTGTATCAGTCACACTCCGGCAACCCATGTACAAAAATATTGTTAGAAAGGCAATTAGCTTTTTTTTTTTTTAATTAACCTTAGTTTCAGATCCTTGAAGGAAGGCTTTCAACTTTAACTGACACATGTGTAAACCAGTAAGGATTACAACTATCTCATTGGCAAACAAAGCAATTTAGTAATGATGGACTAAGGTTATAATTTACATTATTGACAATGAGTGCTCATTTCTTTCTCTGTAGCAAGGTAAATATTGAGGCAATGATGAGATTGCATTATTCATTCCACTGTAAAAAAAGCAATTTCCCAGATACTGCAGTTTAATTGGTGTTAATTTTAAATGGTACAATCCCATTCACATCTTGAATCTCTACATCTTACAAAGACACCATACATGGGAATGCTATAATAAAATAATTCTGATATAGTTTTGCTATAGACATTTGTTGTTACAAGCATTAAAAATACATAATTTTGATACTGGCAGAAATGTGGTCTTTGAAAGATATCCAATAACACTATGTAGAAGTTAAAAAAAAATGGAATCTACTTGTAATTTGGGGGCATAACCTTCTCTGAGGATATGCTATTAAACATAGTAGTACACAAAGCCTGCTATGAGATGTACATGAAGCTTTTGTTTCAAAAAAATAGCAAGATGTGCATTAGTGGAAAATGGGTATATGCTTTCAAGTAAATAAGGTGACACAGGAAAGGAAATGCTATTTTAGCATATGCTAACAATGCAGAATGGATTAATTTCTATAAAAGAAATTTTTAAAGTGCCAACCTTAACACACAGCAGGAATTGTTGCTTTAAAGGGACTGTGTCAAAGTTGACAGGCCCAAAATGTAACCTACCATAAAATTAAACTTTTTATGAAATGCCCTTTTTATCTGGAAAAATCTATCGACCTTCCAAATCCAAGACTGTCACATTGATAAAATACCAAATATTTTGCTGTGTGATTGGCCATTAAACTTGGTTTGGTTTCAAAACATGTATATGCAAGTCATTATTTTGCTCTCTCCTCTACACTGTCTTTGGGACTATGCAAGAAATTCATAGCATTTAGACAGTACCAGATCTTGTTTGGGATTTCCATGATTTAGAATTTCAGTTAGTGGTAATATATAAAAAAGCTATAATATGAGACTTCTGTACTCCAACGGTAAACATCTCCTTAGAAAGAGGAAAGTTCTTCATACATGAAAGCTGCCAAACCACAAAAGGATTTATTTTTGTCTTGTTTTACTTAATATACGCAAATACTTTTCAATGCACAATGAAATGCAATAAATTGTAGTTACATGGCATAGTGATAAAAGTGAACAACAGTATGGCCACTGCCGTAAAAGGCAACAAAAAAATGCTTCTATAAATATATTAGGAACAAGAGGAGGGCCAATGAGAATCTCCATCCTTTATTAGATGCAGGGGGAAACATAGTGACAAAGGCTGAGGAAAAGGCTGAGGTGCTTAATGCCTTCTTTGCCTCAGTCTTTAGTAGTAAGACAAGTTGTTCTCTGGGTACCCAGCCCTGTTGATACCAGACAGTTTAGTAAAAGTAAGCCTCAAAGTAGGCCCTAAAAGGCCTACTCTGTGTAACCTTTAGACAGAATAAACTTTTCTTTCAGCAATTTTCCTTTCAGCTATAATAACGGTACATTCTGAAGCTAACAGCATGTTTTGAAGACAGGGTCAGCTTCTGAGACTGATAACACTTAGAGTTATAGTCATCACTGATTCTTGCTTGTGCTTAGTCTTAGAGAATCCAAGGTCTCTGTTAAATTCCTCACTAATTACAAAGAAGGGCCAGAGATAAGCAAGACTGAACAACATCTTTGTAGTGTCTTAACTGACCTGATTCACAGCTCTGGCATCAGGAGTAGAGATAAATCCTGTAAGAACCAGAACAATATCTTCTCCTTGGAGCTACCTGCATGGGTCAACAGAAAGGCCTCAACCATGCTTGCGCAGAAGCGGGGTTATACAGCGGACAGCATAACTATGGGGAGGTTACGACCACTAGAGACCCCCAGAGCCCACCCAAGACCCCTTCCCCAATTTAGTAAGCATGTGCAAAGACAATTACGTAATATATTAGCATATGCATAAGGTTTCTTGGAATAGGTGGGCTTTACTCGGAATTGTATGAATATTCATTTTTCTATAATGTATATAACGAGTGTGCTTTTGTCCCTGGGTGTGCATGCTAGGAGGAGAGATCCCCCATGCACCCAGCGCTGCAATAAACCAATGTCGGCTTTCTAAACTATCATTTGGGTTAGAGAGTTTTCTTGGTTACTATTTTCTGGTAAAACTGTGAGCTGGAGGACAGGGACGGGGAGCTGAATGAAGCCCCCATAATCCAAGGGGAAATGGTTAGCGACCTGCTACGCCACTTAGACACACACAAGTATATGGGTCTGGATGGGATCCACACAAAAGTACTGAGAGAGCTGGAGGAAGTGCTCACCAAGCCACTTTCCATCATTTATCAGCAGCCCTGGCTAACTGAGGAGGTCCCATGGGACTGGAAGTTAGCAAATGTGATGCCTATCTACAAGAAGGGCCAGAAGGAGGATCCAGGGAACTACAAGCTTGTCAGTCTGACCTCGGTGCCTGTGAAGATTATGGAGCAGATCATCTTGAGTGCCATCACGCGGCACGTACAGGACAACCAGGCGATCAGGCCCAGTCAGCATGGGTTTATGAAAGGCAGGTCCTGCTTGACTAACCTGATCTCCTTCTTTGACAAGGTGACCTGCTTACTGGATGAGGGAAAGACTGTGGATGTTGTGTACCTGGACTTTAGTAAAGCCTTTGACACCGTTTCCCACAGCATTCTCCTGGAGAAACTGACTGCTCATGGCTTGGACAGGTGTATGCTTCACTGTCTAAAAAACTGGTTGGATGGCCAGACCCAAAGAGTTGTGGTGAATGGAGTTAAATCCAGTTGGCGGCCAGTCATGAGTGGTGTTCCCCAGGGCTCAGTATTGGGGTCAGTTCTGTTTAATATCTTTATCAATGATATGGACGAGGGGATCAAGTGCACCCTCAGTAAGTTTGCAGATGACATCAAGTTGGGTGGGAGTGTTGATCTACTTGAGGGTAGGAAGGCTCTGCAGAGGGATCTGGACAGGCTGGATCGATGGGCTGAGGCCAACTGTATGAGGTTCAACAAGGCTAAACTGGGGAAGTGTGGTCTGGATGATCGGGTAGTGAGGTGGATTGTAAACTGGCTGAAGGAAAGAAGCCAGAGAGTAGTGGTCAGCGGGACAGAGTCCAGCTGGAGGTCTGTGTCTAGCGGAGTTCCGCAAGGGTCGGTTCTGGGACCAGTTCTATTCAATATATTCATTAATGACTTGGATGAGGGATTAGAGTGCGCTGTCAGCAAGTTCGCTGATGACACAAAACTGGGAGGAGTGGCTGATGTGCCGGAAGGCTGCGCAGCCATTCAGAGAGACCTGGACAGGCTGGAGAGTTGGGCGGGGAGAAATTTAATGAAATATAACAAGGGCAAGTGTAGAGTCCTGCATCTGGGCAAGAACAACCCCATGTACCAGTACAAGTTGGGGTCAGAGCTGTTGGAGACCAGCGTAGGGGAAAGGGACCTGGGGGTCCTAGTGGACAGCAGGATGACCATGAGCCAGCAGTGTGCCCTTGTGGCCAAGAAGGCCAATGGCATCCTGAGGTGTATTAGAAGGGCTGTGGTCAGCAGGTCAAGAGAGGTTCTCCTCCCCCTCTACTCTGCCCTGGTGAGGCCGCATCTGGAGTATTGTGTCCAGTTCTGGGCCCCTCAGTTCAAGAAGGACAGGGAACTGCTAGAGAGAGTCCAGCGCAGAGCCACGAAGATGATTAAGGGAGTGGAACATCTCCCTTATGAGGAGAGGCTGAGGGAGCTGGGTCTCTTTAGCTTAGAGAAGAGGAGACTGAGGGGTGACCTCATTAATGTTTATAAATATGTAAAGGGCAAGTGTCAAGAGGATGGAGCCAGGCTCTTCTCAGTGACATCCCTTGACAGGACAAGGGGCAATGGGTGCAAGCTGGAGCACAGGAGGTTCCACTTAAATTTGAGGAAAAACTTCTTTACGGTGAGGGTGACTGAACACTGGAACAGGCTGCCCAGAGAGGTTGTGGAGTCTCCTTCTCTGGAGACATTCAAAACCCGCCTGGACGCGTTCCTGTGTGATATGGTCTAGGCAATCCTGCTCCGGCAGGGGGATTGGACTAGATGATCTTTCGAGGTCCCTTCCAATCCCTAACATTCTGTGATTCTGTGATTCTGTGAAGGCTAAGTGTTGGGTACTGCACTTGGGGCACAGTAACCCCTTGCAATGCTACAGGCTTGGGGAAGAGTGGCTGGAAAGCTGCCTGGCAGAAAAGGACCTGGGGGTATTGGTTGATACCCGGCTGAATATGAGCCAGCAGTGTGCCCAGGTGGCCAAGAAGGCCAACAGCATCCTGGCTTGTATCAGGAATAGTGTGGCCAGCAGGACTAGGGCAGGGATCGTCTCTCTGTACTCGGTACTGGTGAGGCCGCACCTTGAATACTGTGTTTGGTTTTTGGCCCCTCACTACAAGAAAGTCATTGAGGTGCTGGAGAGAGTCCAAAGAAGGGCAATGAAGCTGGTGAAGGGTCTGGAGAACAAGTCTTATGAGCAGCAGCTGAGGGTACTGGGGTTGTTTAGTCTGGAGAAAAGGAGGCTGAGGGGAGACCTTATTGCTCTCTACAACTACCTGAAAGGAGGTTGTAGTGAGGTAGGTGTCGGTCTCTTCTCCCAAGTAACAAGCAATAGGATGAGATGAAATGGCCTCAAGTTGTGCCAGGGGAGGTTTAGACTGGATATGAGGAAAAATTTCTTCACTGAAAGGGTTATCAAGCATTGGAACAGGCTGCCCAGGGAAGCAGTCAAGTCACCATCCCTGGAGGGATTTAAAAGATGTGTAGATGTGGTTCTTAGGGACATGGTTTAGTGGTGGATTTGGCAGTGCTAGGCTAATGGTTGGACTTGATGATCTTAAAGGTCCTTTCCAACCAAAATGATTCTATGATTAAAATCTGTCCCTTCTGTTCTCCCGACCTTATTGCCATAGAAAATGGGAGCTGCACAGACTACTGTTAGCACTAATATTCACATTTGAACATCTGCCTTTTGTAGACAGTTTCAGTGATTCAAAAATGAAGGCATATTTAAGACATTGTAAATGGAAGTGCTCAACAAGCTTGGTGCACATACAGTCCAAAAACGAGGCTGTCCTGAATATATTCCATCAAAACCCACCAGAATAGCACATATTACTTTTTTCTATGAAATCTGGTGAATTAACAAGCAGTATATACAGCATACTTTGGCTTCTCTAAATATAGATGTTATAAAAGCTAAAATATATTATAAGCAGCTAGTATTAAGCATAAATATCTCAGAACTAGTTAAATTAGACCCGATCTTCAGCCCAACCCACACAATGAAGTTAGTCAGTTCACCCATGAGGGCTGAGAACTGAGAAGGATAATGATCTTTTTCAGTCTTCACCTAACAGAATTCAGCAGCCCTATTTGATTTCAGGAGTCCTTTTCAACTGCAGATACTGAAAAGGGTATGTTTTTTGTTTTCACATAGGATACAGGACACACTCTCATCCTCATGTTAACCTAGGCCCTGAATGACTAACCCTACAGCTGACACAAACAGTTTTGTTTGAACTATTAGGTCAAAGGGCTAATGAAAATTCTTTCAAGAGCTATCAAATGAGGCATGATTAGCAGATTTTCAGTTCTTATTTATATGAAACAAAAGAATGAAGAAAATATTCTGAGTTTACAAATCTTTCATTTCCATCTCAGTCTCGGTAAGAGGCAGCTTTAAAAATAATAAAATGAAAAAAGCATACCTCAGGAGCTGAATCAGCAACTCCAGTCCAGCTCAGCAGTGCTGTACTTCCATCAGCTGTTACAACTTGCTTTGTGAGCATCTCTTCCCAGGATGGGTGATGAGTGCTTAGCGTGTGAATGTTGATGTTATCTTGAACTGCCTAGTCTGGCTCCTGCATTGTAGCAGTTAAATAGGGTAGTAGCATAACAATAAAAAGCCTTAGGCCTTTCGGCTTCAGGCCCTTGCATCCTCGATCTCAGAGTCTGTGCCTTCCTTGCCGCCCGCCGCAAATGGCGCCCGAACAAGGTTGAAGATTAATGAAGAAGCGGCGGCGACTCTGATCGAAGGATTGTCAGGGGCTAGCGCGTGCCAGGACCGGAGAGTCCCCAGGACCTGAGAGTCCCCAGGATCGGAGAATCCCCAGGAACAGAGAATCCCCAGGACCGGAGAGTGAGTCCCCAGGACCGGAGAGTCCCCAGGATCGGAGAATTCCCAGGACCGGAGAGTCCCCAGGACCGGAGAGTCCCCAGAATCAGTGAGTTCCACGATCGCAATAAACATGGGACAGGCTAGTTCCCAAGAGCATAAGCTCTACACTGAGGTATTACAGCGTATATTACGCGAACAGGGCTATAAGGTCCAATTAGCGAAATTGGTGCAGTTATTAGTATGGATCAAAGACAACTGTACCTGGTTCCCTGTATCAGGGACTTACGATGCAAAGATTTGGGCGAAAGTGGGAGTAGAAATACAAAAACGGAACACGTTGCAGTCTGATATTCTAAAGGATTTAGAAGCAACGTGGAGGGTTGTTTTTACAGCAGTCTCTGCACTCCAGCCTGCAGAGGAGTATTTGCAATCTCTGGCATCCACTCCTATTAACACCTTAGTGGATGTGAAGGAGCAACAGGAGCCTGTATATGAAACAGTCTCCGGAGAATCAGACGATCCTTACGATCTTGATTTCACAGATCCAGACATACAGTCCAATTTATACCCACCATTAACATCGGTAAAAGAAACGGCTGCGGCCGTCCCTTCGGCACGGGGGGTCTCGCAGCCGGCAGCAGCAGCGGCAGCGGCTACGGGCAGAGCACAGTTAACACCAACAGCTCCTCCGTATCCTGCGTCTGCCGAGCCACCTATTGGCTTTGCTGAAAAGGCATCAGAGTCTCATGTAACGAAATACAAAACGCTGGCAGAAAATTGTAGAGAGGAAGCTGCTCGTAAAGGAGATTTTGCCATGCTGACGGCGATGCCGGTAATCTATCGTCCAAATCATTCTCCTGAGTATCAATACCTTAGTTATGAAATGATTAAGGAAGTACGGGCCGCGGTGAGAGACTATGGTTTGCACAGTAACTATACTTCAAATTTAGTAACAGTCATTGGGGAATCCTATACTATGACACCACATGATTGGAAGTCACTTTTACGGATGATTTTAACACCTGCACAATATTCAGTGTGGCTGGCAGAGTACCAGGAGGCTGTTTCTGCAGACACTTTGGAAAATAGGCAAGAATATTTGGGAGTTAATCAGTATGCAATACCAGAGGTACAGGCACGGTTACCTCGGCAGCGTTTACAACAGATCTCTGCATTGGCTTTAAAGTGCCTGAAACGCGTTCCGGAGGCAGGGAAACGCCAGCCCTCTTTTGCGGCAGTCAGGCAAGGAGCTCAAGAACCCTATGTTACATTTATTGATCGTTTACCAACAGCACTGAGCAGGCAGATTGATGATGAAAATACAGTAGAAACGCTGTTATTACAATTGGCTTATGAAAATGCAAATGCAGATTGTCAGAGAATTTTGGGCCCTCTAAAAAACTCTTACAAAAGTATAGCAGAATTTATTAAAGCTTGTCAGAATGTGGGTTCTGAAGAGCATAAAGCTACTTTACTTGCAAGTGCCTTGGCTCAGCAACTCGTTGTGGGACGAGCAGAAATGAAATGTATTGAGTGTAATCAAATGGGGCATATTAAAAAGAACTGCCCAAAGCCGACAGTAAAGAAAAAAGATGAGCAGAAAGGAAGGTTCTCCCACAGGGCATGATGAACAGTCCCACAATTTGTCAGTTAGTGGTCTCTGCTGCAATAGAGCCGACTCGAAGTATTTTTAAACAGTCTCTTATTTACCATTATATGGATGACATTCTCATTGCAGCTTTGACACAGACAGAACTGATGAAAACTGTAAATCATCTAAAAGACTCTTTACAACAATTTGGGCTTCATATTTCCCCAGAAAAAATACAAACAGAACCGCCCTGGAAGTATTTGGGATGGGTACTGTTTACCAGAACCTTACGGCCACAACAACTTCTTTTGGTAAACAATATCTCTACATTAAATGATTTGCAGCAACTACTAGGGACAATTAATTGGATTCGTCCTGTGCTGGGTATTTCTACTGAAGATTTAAGTACCATGTTTAACACCTTGAAGGGGGATTCAGATTTAACTTCGCCTCGAATCCTTTCTGACAAAGCAAAACAGGAATTGGCATTGGTAATTCAAAAACTTACAACTTCCCAAGCAGGACATATTATCTTACATTTGCCACTTCTATTTTTTGTGATTCACATGAAATTCCAGCCTTATGGGCTATTTGCTCAATTGACAGAATCACACCAATTAGTTACCCTGGAATGGATTTTCTTATCACACACCTTTACAAAAACAATTACGACTCCTTTGGAGATGGTCATTATGGTGATTCAGAAAGGACGGTTCAGGATACAGCAGCTGACAGGTCGAGACCCTGACATTATTTACCTCCCCTTTCATAAGGAAACGCACATTACTCTGATGAGGGACAGCCTTGAATTTCAGGCTGCTCTGGCTGATTATTTGAATGATATCCATTTTACTTTGCCACAGAATAAAATCTTGCAAGCCTTACCTTCCCTCTGTTTACAGTCACAGAGAGTGATGGTGCCTCACCCTATACCAAATGCAAAAACGGTTTTTACAGACGGCTCAGGTAAAACAAAGAAGGCCGTAGTGGCCTGGAAAGAAAAGGCACAATGGCAACACACATCAATTACTGTGGAAGCGTCCACTCAGATTGTTGAATTGTCTGCAATACATTTAGCTCTGACATTGTTTGCAAGCGAACCTATTAATATTGTATCAGATTCACTATATGCTGTTGGCGCTATTAACCGCTTAGAAGCTGCATTTATCAAAGAAATTAGCAATAAAGAGCTGTATAAACTTTTCCTTGCTATTGCAACTCTGCTTCAGCAACGACAGCATCCTTGCTTTATTGTTCATATTAGGTCTCACACTCGCTTGCCAGGACCTCTGGTAGAAGGGAATGGGGTAGCTGATAAGTACACTGTTTTGCCCATAACATCATCCTCCCTTACTCAACGATTTCAACATGCACAATTAGCTCACTCCTTTTTCCATCAAAATGCTCGCAGTTTACAGAATTTGCTCTCACAAAAACGCAGGCTCTTGATATTATTCGGGCATGTAACGATTGTCAACTATATAATACTGCAACTTATCATGATGATGTAAATGTCAGGGGACTGAAGGCTAATGAAATTTGGCAAACAGATGTTACACATTATCCACCTTTTGGCAGGCAAAAGTATGTTCATGTTACTGTGGATACCTTTTCTGGTTATGTTGTTGCTTCTGCAGCTACAGGGGAACGGACTCAGGATGTTAAGAAACATTGGACAAGGTGCTTTGCACTTATGGGCCTCCCCAAACAAATAAAAACAGACAATGTATCTCAAGCAGCGGCCTTATTCCTACAACAGTGGGGTGTGTCTCACGTTACAGGTATCCCGCACACCCCCACCAGACAAGCCATAATTGAAAGGACACATCAAAACTTGAAACACATGTTGCAAAAACAAAAAAGGGGGAGTGTAGCCACAGCTCCTCAAGAACAATTAGATATGGCTGTGTTCACTTTAAATTTTCTAAATCGGTCATCTTCTCGATTAGATACCACGGCAGTGGAACAACATTTTCAGGCTAAAGTTCCCTTTACACAAAATCCTAAGGTTTGGTATAAAGATCTGCCAGGCCCAACTGATTGGCGTGGAGCAGTAGAATTGTTGACATGGGGGAGGGGATATGCTTGTGTTTTACTCCCAACAGGTCCTCGTTGGCTACCTGCGAGATGCGTGAAGCCATACCATGAGCTGGAGAAACCACAACCAGAACCCGGTACCAGAAATGCAGACGCTGAAAGCACAGGGACCACGCAAGTGACGTAGAACAGTCAACCCGACACCGGGCATTACTTGGGGAATGCTGAAATGACTGGATGAGCACGCAAGTAGCATGCTGCGAGAGGTCTTGGGTGGTCTCTGGTGGTCGTGGTCCCCCCATAGTTGTACTGTCCGCTGTGTGACTTCTCTTCCACGCAAGCGTGGTTAAGGCCTTTCTGTTGACACATGCAGGTGGCTCTGAGGAGAAGATACTGTTTTGATTCTCACAGCAGTTATCTCTTCTAGAGTGTGTGAATCAAGTAAATTTGGACACTACAGGGATGTTGTTCACAGTCTTGTTTATCTTTGACCCTTCTTTGTAACTAGTGATGCTACAGCATTATTGTATAGATATCTATGTTTATTCCTTTTTCTATATGTATTTATTGCGTGCCTCTGTATATTGCTCTGCTCTACACCCCGCAAGCCAAATGTGCACGTCCAGCTTTGCACTCCCCAGGAGAAGCAGTCTCTTGAGCGAGGGGGTAGAATGTGGGAATATAACGGAAGATGGGCGAGGAGGATTGTAAACACGCTCAAGTGACTTGCACCTGGGGTGTCAAAAAACACATATGTCATACTACTAACTGTTATTTAGTCTTGTGTGCTGGACAAGTAGAGCATCTTCATTCAGATAACATAGGCCTGTGATAAGACTCAAGGGCACCTAATTGTTTATGCCTGAGATTCCTGCCCTGCTGTGAGAAAGATCAAAGCACAGTGGAAAAATGCCGCCTGGCAGAAATCCCTAATATACAGGCGAAGGCAGCAGGCCCGGAATCTCTTTCACTTTCTCTCTAGCAGGAACTGAACTCCGCGGTGCCTGCGTCCCTGCTTGTGTGCCTTTGCCCCAAGTGCTGCTTCAGAGACCTGGTCTGCAATCAGAGGACTCTGAAAAGCCGAAGCCCACATCATGACCACCCTTGTCATCAAATAAACAAAAAAGGGGGAAATGTGGAAGACCCTCAGTCTGCAAACAGCTGTGCTTTACTTGGGGAGCATAAGATTTGCTTGGGAACACTGCACTGAGAATAGTTTTTGCTTGCTTCTATGATAAAGGAGCCGAGACCAGTTCACAGGGCTTTTTGAGGCATGTAACAAGTAAACATGTGTTGAAGGTCAGTTCTGAACACAGAGCTGAAAACAGGAATGGTTGTTGGTGTTTTGAGCCCAGGACACTGTGGGCTCTTCCCAGGATGGGTGATGAGTGCTTAGCGTGTGAATGTTGATGTTATCTTGAACTGCCTAGTCTGGCTCCTGCATTGTAGCAGTTAAATAGAGTAGTAGCATAACAATAAAAAGCCTTAAGCCTTTCGGCTTCAGGCCCTTGCATCCTCGATCTCAGAGTCTGTGCCTTCCTTGCCGCCCAACGCACTTTTTTACATACAAATGCTAGAAGTACAAGTACAGGACACAACATGGAAACAGTAAGATTACCGGCTCAGAGTGGGTAGACAAAGAAGTCTTATTGACAAGTTATAAAGCATTAGGCAGCAGACAGAAGCTTGTCAAAATCAGCTGTTGTTGGATACTGATTGATAATGTTTTCATTCTGACAGCTGAGACACCACAGAGAGCCACAGGTCTGAGAAGCAGCCCAATGTGGGCACACACACATAGACACACAAAGTAATTTAACAAATGTCTAAAGAACATTAAAGCACAATATCTTTTTTAAAAAGACAGTGTTCACTCCTTAATGAACTTGCATGGAAAGTAGAGCCTAGTGCCCAAGTTTATTTCATCTAAATGATGAACAGATGTGAAAAGTTTTTTTTAAAAAAAAAGAAAAAAAAAGCAGCAATTGATATTCATCATCTGAATAAAAACTGCATGGTGCTTACATATTCTACCATAGCTGGAACAGTCAAGAACACTTTAGACAAGGAAGTGTGACATGAGCTGCTATGAACATTTTTAATCCCTCTATAAAAAGGTGAAGGTGTTTATAGACATTAAAAACGTACACATCCATTAAGTCCATCCGCAACACAAAACCACAGAAGAACTTCATTCAAAGTAAAGTTAAGCATTGGTCTTAGCCTTAAGCAGCTATAAGGTATTGTTTCAACCTGTGGTGAGGAATGATCACTATATTAGTAAGAAAAAGCATATTCAAAATCATTTTGGAAAAAAAAACCAAAAAAACACACACACAAAAAAATCACTGCTCCTGCCCAGTTGGCATTTTCCTAAAGGAAAAGCATTAAGCATCAAAAGGTCCTAGTCTAAGTGGACATTACTGCATGCCAAAGACAGATTCTCATTAACTAGTTGGGCCTTTTGTATGTTAGTCATGTAACACCTTCCAACAGTGCATAGTTGGGAAGTCATGACCAAAATATAACTCAGAAACTCTGAAGTCTTTGGACCAGACTCACTGATGGTACAAGTAGGTACAATTCCAAGAATGCAATACAGTTGGGCTTATTTTCACTTGTTGTACCTTTTGGTCTGTAACATATGGGAAAGAAGGAGAAAAACAGGGGAAAAAAAATTCTCTCATCTTCTAACTAATGCTCAATGAAAAAGCAGTAAAAGCTCTGAATCCCTTTTTACCTCCCCAAACTGCCTGCCTTCTCTGGGAAACAATTCTCTCACTCCTCCCCACCATTTCTTATTTGTCATTGCCCCTAAACAGGACAGAAATCCAGGGACCTTGTGGAAATCTGGGGACTCTGTAACCTCTAAGCCCATGTCAGCTAAGATAGAGAGTTTGGAACTGTAAATCAGATCCAGTTCCTCTTTAAATCCAGGGAAAGGAGCCTCCTTAACCCATACAAGAGAAACTGATGGGCAGCTGGGTCCCATCTAAACTGTGCAGAGAGAACTGGAACCAATATAGGGCTCCTCTCTGTATTTTAAAATGAACAGTTCCAGTTCTTGGGTATTTCCCAAGAGTATGAGGAGTGAGGTGATTGACCTGGCAGGAAAGAGAAGAAAAACAAAACAAGAGATGCCCTTCAGGCTTTCTGCCTATTCTGTCACAAAATTAAACAAAGAGCTTACCAGTTTTCCAATCCGTGAAAATTGAGAAGTAAACAAAAAAAAACTTATAAAAACATTTTGTTTAAAAAAAAAAGAGTACAATTGCAAGTAACAGAGAAATGGCTTTTATAAGCCTTTAAAAGCTGATCCTTTCTATTTTCTTATTACAAAATAAACTAGTGAGAAACTACAATAAACTTTAAACTTAAATGCTCAGAGTGGAAAGATATGTTGCTTAAAGCCCTGAAAAAGGAGTTACAAGTTTCAAAATATAAGCAGAATCAATGAGGAACCACTGACACGTCACTACAGTTTGTGTTTGCAGACACTCATGCACGAGGGTAGCTGAATGCACAAGGCACAATGTTCAAGGTGTATACCAGTCCAGTGACTGAACCAGTGATCTGGCATGTTTCTTTAATGGACAAAATTGGTTTATAAGGTTTTAAAAATCAATAAAAGGGAGCCAAAAAACTGCAAACCTACAATGGGGGAAACTTGGAAAGAGGAAATATGCACTTCGTTACTGGAACCAAATGGGATTTTTCCAAATGTATTACAAATGTTGTTTCCAATGAATACTTTTTTGTCTTTGTAACATTTAGCCCAGAGGAAGCTTGAAAGAACAAGTTATAATCCCTCGAAAAGAGAAGCTTATAGTACAAACACTGGAAGGCGCATAATTATGGTATAACTGCCTTAGCACTGTTACAATAACAGTAGTACTCTACCAGTGAGTGATACAGGAGGCAATCCTTATTTAATATCAGTCACACTTGTAACTAGCAATAAAGCCTCCACAGCTGAATTACAGAATCACAGAATCACAGGATCAACCAGGTTGGAAGAGATCTGGGATCATCGAGTCCAACCGTTGCCCTGATACCACCATGTCAACTAGACCATGGCACTAAGTGCCATGTCCAGTCTTTTCTTAAACACATCCAGAGATGGTGACTCCACCACCACCCTGGGCAGCCCATTCCAATGTCTAATAATCCTTTCTGAAAAGAAATTCTTCCTAATGTCCAACCTGAACCTCCCCTGGTGAAGCTTGAGGCTATGTCCTCTTGTCCTATCGCTAGTTGCCTGGGAGAAGAGGCAGATTCCCACTCCACTACAACCTCCCTTCAGGTAGTTGTAGGCTGCAATAAGGTCACCTCAGAGCCTCCTCTTCTCCAGGCTAAACAACCCCAGCTCCCTCAGCCGTTCGTCATAGGTCAGACCCTCCAGACCCTTCACCAGCTTGGTCGCCCTCCTCTGGACTCGCTCCAACACCTCAACATCTTTCTTGAAGTGCGGGGCCCAGAACTGGACACAGTACTCAAGGTGCAGCCTCACCAGCGCCGAGTACAGAGGGACGATCACTTCCCTAGACCGGCTGGCTACACTATTCCTGATACAAGCCAGGATGCCATTGGCCTTCTTGGCCACCTGGGCACACTGCTGGCTCATGTTTAGCCGGCTGTCCATCAGCACCCCCAGGTCTCTTTCGGCCGGGCCACTTTCTAACCACTCTTCCCCGAGCCTGTAGCGCTGCAGGGGGTTGTTGTGGCTGAAGTGTAAGACCCGGCACTTGTTCTTGTTGAACCTCATGCCGTTGGTCTCGGCCCATCTATCTAACCTGTCCAAATCCCTCTGTAGGGCCTTCCTACCCTCCAGCAGATCGACACTCCCACCCAGCTTGGTGTCATCTGCAAATTTGCTGAGGGTGCACTCGATCCCTACGTCTAGATCATCTATAAAGATATTGAACAGCACCGGCCCCAGAACTGAGCCCTGGGGAACACCGCTAGTGACCGGCCACCAGTTGGACTTTGCCCCATTCACCACCACTCTCTGGGCTCGGCCATCCAGCCAGTTTTTAACCCATTGATAAGTCCACCCATCCAAGCCCCGGGCAGCTAGTTTGTCTAGGAGGATGCTGTGGGAGACAGTGTCGAATGCCTTACTGAAGTCTAGATAGACTACATCCACAGCCCTGCCCTCATCTACTAAGCAGGTCACATTGTCATAGAAGGAGACCAGGTTGGTCAAGCAGGACCTGCCTTTCATGAATCCATGTTGGCTGGCCCCGATGCCCCCATTGTCCTGCATGTGCCATGTAACGGCACTCAGGATGATCTGTTCCATCACCTTGCCTGGCACCGAGGTCAGGTTGACAGGCCTATAGGTCCCTGGATCATCCTTCCGACCCTTCTTGTAGATGGGCGTTACATTTGCTAATTTCCAGTCAGCTGGAACCTCTCCAGTTAACCAGGACTGCCAGTAGATAATAGAGAGTGGTTTGGCAAGTTCCTTTGCCAGTTCCTTCATTACTCTGGGGTGAATCCCATCCGGGCCCATACCCTTGTGGGTGTCCAACTGGCACAGCAGGTCACTAACCGTCTCCTCCTGGATTACGGGGGGTTCACACAGCCCCCCGTCCCTAACTTCAGGCTCTGGGGGCCGAGTCTCCTGAGGACAACCAGTCTTGACATTAAAGACCGAGGCAAAGAAGGCATTGAGCACCTCTGCCTTTTCCTCATCCCCTGATACTACACTACCCTCCTCATTCAGCAAGTGGTGGAGGCTCTCCTTGACCCTCCTTTTGCTGTTAATTGTAGAAACTTTTTTTGTTATCTTTGACTGTAGTAGACAAATCAAGCTCTAATTGAGCTTTGGCCCTTCTAATCTTCTCCCTACACGACCTGGCAACATCCCTATAGACCTCCCAAGTTACCCGACCCTTCTTCCAGAGCAAGTAGGCTCTCTTTTTTTCCTTAAGTTCTATCCTAAGTTCTCTGTTTAACCATGCCGGTCTTTTTCCCTGACGGCTTGTCTTCCTACACACCGGGACAGCCTGTTCCCAAATATTTAGCAATTCCTTTTTAAAGCACATCCAGCCTTTCTGGACTCCTTTGCCCTTCAGGACCAACTCCCAAGGGACTCTGTCCACCAACCTCTTAAACAGGCTAAAGTCTGCCCGCTGGAAATCTAAGGCAGAAGTTCTGCTTTTGCCCCTCCTTACTTCCCCCACTATTGAAAACTCTAACATTTCGTGGTCGCTATTCCCAAGACGGCCACCGACCCTCACATCTCCCACTAGTCCTTCTCTGTTCGCAAACAACAGGTCAATCAGGGCCCCTCCTCTAGTGGGCTCATTTACCACTTGCATGAGGAAGTTGTCCTCCACACATTCTAGGAACCTCCTAGATTGCTTCCTCTCTGCCATGTTGTATTTCCAGCAGACGTCCGGCAATTTGATGTCACCCACGAGTACAAGAGCCGGCGACCGGGCGGCTTCTGACAGCCGCTTGTAAAACGCCTCGTCCGCCTGCTCATCCTGGTTGGGTGGTCTATAACAGACTCCCTCCGTAATGTCCGCCCATATTACAGAATTAACAGATATTTGCTTTGCTTTTCTTATGGAAAACTACTTTCAATGCAAATTATTACTTTATCCAATTTTTGTGTATTTTCTAAAAATATTGTTACTTAGAGTATCTACTTATGTCACCTATTCTTCACAAATACTGTTACCTGCACACATCTGTGTGCTAATTTCCCTTTCAGGAAAATTCAAGCAAAATAATGGTTCTGCCTTTGACAAGGTTATGCAGTAACTTTAGAAGAGGAATCAACTAGCATGTCAATTGTGTTTTCATTTAGTAAAACTCCAGACTAACCTTTGCATTAACATGAAACTCCTTGCCTTTAAGGTATCCTATTAAGGTTCTCAGTGGCTGTGCTTTCCAGACTGTGGGATCAGTAAACAAGCTAAAGAAGTTAGTCTCACAAATCCTTAAGATATCAGTTATTTTTAAAAAAACAAGGTAGCAGGTAGAATTCCTCTTTTGCAGACTATGTTATTTTTGTGCATGCAAAATTTCCTATCAAGGATGATGGTAACACAAGAAAGCAACATGTAGTGTGCAGAACTAGTGGTAAACCAAGAGGAACTCCCTATTTCAGTAGTGTAGGCAACTTTACTGGAAATAGTCGTGTACCTGATTCACAGAATATTTATTATAACAAAAGGACATTCTGCACTAACTGTGTATGAACAACATATCACAGCACAGTCTTAATACCACACCATAATTAAGCTGTGAGCAGAATGAGCAGGTACAGTGATGCCTGGAGAACCACTCTTCTCTCATGTTTCACATTCTTGAAGGTTTGAAATCTCTCTCTTCTAACAAGTTTATAAGAAGGGAGAAGCTGTCTTTTACTGCCTCCATATCATCCAAGGAGAAGGGTTTAAGAATCCAGCGCTTTCCACGTGCAAGTGGCTCAAGTTCAAAATATTTTTTGATCTATCAAGAAAAAAAAGAAGACACCCCAATGTATTAATATTATAATGACAACACACTCTCTCATCTAAAAAAAAAAAAATCACCACCCAAAATATCAAAAACCAACATGTAAAAGATCAGGATACTAATTTTTAGAATCTTACCCACAGCTGTTCTTATAATACAGGTTATATGACGTGACCTGAAAGTGTTTTCTTTAGGTGTGAGTGACCTGCTTGGAAGCTACCATTCTACCCATACATTTAACAGCATGGGAGGTCTAGGGAAGAATTATATGAATTTAAGGAAAAGAGCAAAGCACATGAAGCAAGTGTTCAAAAACATAGCCAAACCAGCAAAAGTAACTAAGAAATTTTAGGTTACGTTTGTACTTTAACATTAAAGCTGTATGTTTCATCATATTCTTATTGGTAAACACTGAAGATGCAGAATTTGTTTCTTAAATTAATTTTGATTTTTTAATTAAACATAGACTAGCACACTAATGTGATTAGAATAGTAATAAGTATTATATGTGAGACATGATGGTTTTCTATGATGGTCTTTATTCAAAATCCAGCATATTCCAGCAGACTTCATCTGCTTATTAACAATACCTAATAATGCCTATAAAGAAGTAAGCCTTTTAATTAAGCTAATTCCATTTTTATTTCTGCAGCAACCATGCAGCAAGGAGGCATAAAAATATGATGCAATATAGAACTGCAAGTTTTAAGGTGATTATAAGCCTTTGACAAAATAACCGAGGAAGATGCAGTTTCTTGGAAAGACCAATCGTCACTGACACTAATTATACCAACTGTCAATGCAGAAACACAGACCCACAGAAAGACTGAGAAAGAAAAGATTTTTTTAGTAGTATACTCCAATCACTTTTCAAAATAGCAAGTACAATATGAAAACATATTTTTGATCCTATTAATGCCTCTTAGGAGAAGACAGCAGTTTGCAGGTTATTTTGGTCCACAGATTACCATTTTCATAAAAATTTTAGTCTTCAATAGTATTTGACCCAATAGTATTTGATCCAAAAAGTCTACTCACGTTTGACTTGTCAAAACAGACATTTAGTTTTTACATCCAAAATTATATCCATCAATACTTGCTATTGTCAACATACCAACAGGAATATTTAGTGCTGACTTAGTTTGCACATTCTCGTTCCTTGTAATTATTGCCAAATATTCAGAATTTTCTTTTATCACAGACTGAGTCACAAATATGCAAAACAACAGGAACAGTTACTCATATAGTGGCAGGCAGTAGAGGCCCCAGACAGGCAACTGGAGCCAGTGTGTGAGGCTCCATGTGCAGGGGAGGGGGAAAAAAAAAGCAGCTTCCAAAGCCCGAACAAGCTACGTCTCTATGCAGCTCTTATAGTGTCTATACAACAGTTTTGTTTATCTAATAATGTATTCTAATAGAAGAAGCCGGCTGTAGTTGTATCAACTCACATAAATCAGAATATAACTGTGACAATGCATCAGGAAGAGTTTCTTATTTTTTAGAAAGGAATGTTGAGCAGAGCTTCAAGTAACAAATATCAGAAAAAATTGGTGGTTTTGAGATGGGAACTTCTGCTTCCCCCAGCTAAGATACAGGTGAAACCTTTTAAAATCTATTTCCAACAAAGCAGAATTGTATCAATAACAAGCTGCAAACATTTGAAAATGAAGCAGGGTACTTGACATTCACTTCCCCTCAAACAAATTTCATAAAACACACAAGTTGAAATAAACATCACTTCAACAGCCAGTATTTTAATATTAGCATATGAAACAAAGAAACGAGACTCAACAGCACTTTGACGATATTGTTAAGCAGGTATTCTTTATTAGAGGAGCCGGGCAGCACTAGGGATTATCCACCATGAGTGGTCCACCAACTTGGCAAACTTTCAGAGACTATATACCATAAAATTATACATAGCCATAGGATTTCCGAGAACTCATTTACATAACCATGAGATATGCAAATGTCCGCTACGCATGCGCAGTCATCTTCCCTGGTGGTCGTCGGGGGGGTCTTCAGATGAAGGCTTGTAGTCTTCCTCACTGTGTCTTCTGACTGGCCCTTGCTTCTGCGCAAACTCAGCCCTGGAATCACATAGGCCATGTCCTTCGAGGCAGCTGTTGCAACTCCCTTATATCTATGTTCCTGTGCATCCGCCCCTCCCAAGGCCCAGCCATCTGAAGTGAGAACATCCCAGAGCCTCCTTATCTTACAGCCATTACCGCTCTCCAAATTGCAAAGGCTTTCCTTTATTTAGTTGAGCACCCAGGATAGTTGAGTAATTAAGGCATTTACAACACCCTCCTTGTTCTTGTGGCCCCAACCCTTTCACATATTTACTTTTTAGCATTGCTATCTCAGTGCCATATTAGTATCGGATATGTTAGCATGGTTATATGTGATCGGAACCTAAATACTAATCTCTATAAGGGATATACTGCAATGTCTACTGCAGCTGAAGTGACACCAAGTTGAATTTACACCCATTAATATATTGAATTAATGGCACTGATCATAGTATTGGAGAAGTAGGGTAAGAAAGCTCTCTTGCCTGTTTCAGTAACAGCCTCCTTGACTGTTACATAAGGGGAGGAAGTAAAAGCTGCACAGAAACATAAGCAAGGTGTCAGTGCAGCTAGCTGATAGAGCAGCCTGCTGGTGCTAAACTGACTAATACGGCTGAGTAATTTGAGATGTACCCGACCCACAACCCAGAGTATGTCCACCACACCTCCCTCTACTGGAAGACTATTGCCATCAGCCCCTTGAGCTCACTGAAGTCTGTCTGCAATCTTACTTACATAGCCTCTCGAATTAAGGCTATACCATATGAAGAAATTATTAGGAAAAGGTCATTACATTGTAAGGAGAGTACTTGGGTTTAAAAGCATTAAATATCTAAATTTCTATTTCAGCAGTAAAACAGCATCAATTGATTTAGTAAAACAAGTTTTGCAGAGAAATTATTTATTTCAGTGTCCAACGTTGATTAAAAATTATTTTTTACTATTTCTCAGTGTGTAATCAAAATGTAACAAAATCAGCAATGTGCTGTCATCATTTTCCACACCTAAGGAACAGTTCAGAGTATCTGCATTAATAGGCCCTAAATGAATGCTGAAATTAGTGATTGTTAAGCAGTGGCTTTTGAAATTGGAAGTTTTGATAATGGCATGAAAGCACAACTGCTTGTATTCACATAAGTAACAGCTATTTTGTTCATACCTACAGAGAAAAAAAGATTTGCTAGATGACTTGTCTCTAATCCAAATATAGAAGAATAACACTAATCAGCTTACAAATAATAAATAACTAAACCAGAAGTAGCACAGAAGTGATCTTCCACAACTCAAGGTGTTACCGGAAAATAGTAACCAAGAAAACTCTCTAAACCAAATGACAGTTTAGAAAGCCGACATTGGTTTATTGCAGTGCTGGGTGAATGTGGGATCTCTCCTCCTAGCATGCACACCTAGGAATAAAAGCATAGTCATTATATACATTACAGAAAAATGAATATTCATATAATTCCAAGAAAAGCCCACCTATTCCAAGAAACTTATGCATATGCTAATACATTATGTAATTGTCTTTGCACATGCGCACCAAACTGGGGATGGGGTCCCAGGCGGTCCCCGGGGGTCTCTAGTGGTCGCAATCCCCCCACAATTGTGCTTCTGCGCAAGCGTGGTTGAGGCCTTCTTGTTGACAAGTGCAGGTGGCCTCAAGGAGAAGATGTTGTTCTGGTTCTCACTGGACTTATCTCTCCTCCGGTGCCAGAGTTTGTGAATCAAGTTAATTTAGACATCACAAAGTTGTTTTTCACAGTCCTGTTTGTCTTTGGCCCTTCTTTATAATTAGCAAGGAATTTAACAGAGACCTTGGATTTTCTAAGACTAAGTGCAAGCAAGAATCATTGACGACTATAACACTGTTATCAGTCCCATAAGCAGACTCTATCTACAAAACATGCAGTTTGCTTCAGAACATACTGTTATTCTCTATTATTCTAGCTGAAAGGAAAATTACTGACAGGAAAATTGACTCTGTGTAAAGGTAACACAGAGTAGGCCTTTTAGAGCCTACTCTGAAGCCTACTCTTGCTAAACCGTTGCTAAACCGTCTGGTATCAAAGGAACACTGTGTGGTATGTTACTGTATTTCCTCATTTAAACTTCACATTACAGTGGAGTTTACTAAACCCCAGAGCTTTGCAAGTGGGCTCTACTACTTTGAAAGTTCCAGAAAAAAGTTTGCAGACACAAATATTTTCCAATTTACTATAACTTCTCCCCCCTTTAACTCAGAAGATGTCATTCAGTTCTAAAAACAAGTAAGTTTTTTCAGACTTAAAGGAACCCTTTTTTACATGGAAGAGAAAAAACAACTACATGAAAATAGACCAACACAATCAGATGCCCAACACTGTTTATACAGTTGAGTTTTCCACTGGAATACTCTCAGCTCTCCATCCGCTTTCCTTTCATTTCTCTAGTTGCTTTCTGCCCCGATGGCCATCATTCACACTTATTCCCTACCAGATCTCCTACGAGGACGCACAGTAATCACCAAAAATGCCTGAAGGAAGCTGAAATTCTCTGAATACTCACCTAGGTAGTTCTTGCATAATCAGATAATCAGCAGTAACTATTTTACAGCTCCCTTCAACTGCACTAGTACAAAAGGGGTGAGTTCCGAAGAGGAGCTCTTTTGTCTTCCCCTCCCATAAATAGTGAAAAGCTTTCTGTCTGTTCATGGATGCCAAAGCAAAATATAAAGACTTAAACACGCATCAGATGTCTGACACATTAGACGCGTTTACACACTGGCTTTGCATTTTTAAGTGTTTACTTTGGGATTGCTAAATTTTTAAGATATAACCTTAGAAGAAAATACAAACAATTAAATGCACATAATTTTAAGACTTCTTTACTACTATTTTACAGGATCTCACTGTATGTTTTGACTCCACATGGAGGCCTTGTTTTATAGAGGAGCTGACATTGCATTATGCCACATTCTGAAGTCAATAAAATCTAACAATACACATTTGCAATTATTCCCACTCTTCCCACACTCCACCTTCTAAGTCCTATTCTACTGGCACAATACACTAAGCATATGGTTATCAAATGTTGCTTAACATATGTGCTAGAAAAGTCAAGACTATAAAAATAAAAGAAAATAAAAGGATTGATGCCCAGAACCTCAGCTGGTATAAATTAGTATAGCAGCATAGAACTGATGTTACCAAATTGATCTATTTCAGCTGAGTAACCAGGCCCTGCTGAAAGCTTTTATATGTTCTATTATTGAACCTCATCTAGCCAGTTCACAACACACATGAGCATAAGACATATAGGAAAACTTAGATACTGTAATATAGAAATACAGAGTAATTTCTATCTGTTACTCAACATGAAAAAAAGCTACTTGAAAGTATTATTTTTCATTCAAATTCAAAATTTTAATACTGAATTTCACCAATACAAAAATACCAATAATAATACAAAAATACAAAAATACCAATACACTCTGATTAATTTTTTGTAAACAAATACAAAATGCAGCCAGTCACTTAGATTACCAGGCTGTATTTAGAGAATTTAATGGATAAAATATTTTTTCATCCATTGCTGTTTTATTGAACAATTTTGCTGGGAATAAAAAAAACCTGTAACAACATGTGTATATTATATCTAAGCAAAAACTGCACAGCCATGTCCGTGTCCTCACTAATCTGAATTTTTCAAAGACATTTACAGGATTAAGCAAGTACTACTACAAGAGGGTCACTGGTGGAGGTATGAATTAAACTAAAATTACCTAATTTGCTGAATCCATGCATTAGCCACAAGAAATGGTTCATTCATTTATCTCTAATCTGCATGGACAAGAAATGCAGTAATAACAGGAGACTGGGGCTCCCCATATTCATATTGTAAATGTTTCATTGAGCTGTGATGCTGAGATTACATTTTTGGACACCATAAAAATCTGCCTTTTGGAGCAACAGTTTAGAAGACCCAGGAGAGAAAGGCAATTTTGATTGCCAAGTCCATGAACAACAGAAGAGCTGCCTGTAACAGTGACCAAAGCATGCACAAATTCAATATCTTTGGAGAAGAGAAAAAGGCAAAAGTCCATCACATAGCATTAAGTTTTAAAAAGGGAAACTACATAAAATGAGTAACTTAAAGAAAGTTAACTGTGCAGCTAAAAAGGTAAAAAACTTGCAGGTGGCACAGAAAAAAAATACCATAATTAGAGTCTCAGAGTACATTTATATTTCTACAGAAGAGTTTAAAAGAAAAAAAAACCTTTCAACAGTTGTAATAAGGAAAAGGATGGTATTAGAGGTAAAAGAAGTAATGTCTAAAAAAGGAAAACAGAAAAAAAAAAAAAAATTCTGGCAAATTAAATAGAAACCACAAATGTTGACCTACTAACTGTAGAGTGGAACCCATTGCTTAAATCACTACTGATGATACTTCACATATGCCTGCTCATATGCTTCTTCATAACAGTGATCTTATCCATGTCTAGAGGGATCCCTGTAATGTACCTATGTCTAGTAAGCACTCCTCCTAAAACACCTCTACCTCATATTTATTGACTCTATATGGAATACCTCTTATGCAACAGGGAGGGGAATGGAAGCACCTCAGCTGATGGGCAAGGACAGTGATATGCTGTGGTCTGGAGCAGACCTCTGCAGCAACCTATGCACATGGCTATTCCCAGGAACACTAGTTTGAGATTAAACAACACTATCAACCATCAAAATGCTCTTGAATTCTAGTTCTTTGAAGTTAAATATTTATTGCCAGCTGACTTTTATGTGCCACTGAATCCAAAGTCTGTATGTGCAATGTTAAAAATTTGCAATGAATCAATTAAATACATATTATTGTAATCAGAATTATGTAACTGAGCTGCTTTTTGGGGGGGTTTAAAGTATGACCTGCTGAAGTAAAACCAAAAGAAAACCCAAGACTGTCGTCTTCAGTATTTCTGCGTGATGGTAGGGTAATCAATTTCTCCAGACAAGATTTCAAAAACATCAGAAGCCTTTTTGTACAACTCCTCACAGGTAGTGGTGAATGCTTTACAAATTAGTATTTCTAGTTTGTACAACTTTCCAATTTTTTTTTTAATTTTGCTTTTTGCAAAAGATTGTCTGAAACATTTCCAACTGAGTTTTGTACTTAGCTTTATAATAGACCTGGCCGATATTTTTGGCTCGTAAGTCTTTACAAAGAGGAATACGGTCATACACATATTCCACAAAATAATTTACACAGTGGTTTGTGGAACAGATGCTATCTTTAGTGGTCACAAGACACTACCCTTTTCAGATTGCAAGTGACTGCTGAAAGAAATGCATTTTAAAGAAGATTTCTAACTGTTCTGAATGAAGAAATAGGATGCCCGGCAAATCAGCATAGACACGATGTTCCAGAGAGCAGGCAGTACTGTCAAATGCAAGTGTGAGACAAGAAAAAGGGGAGTGAGCTAGAGAGCTGGAAGAAGAATACAGAGGGGTGCTTACTGTAAAACATAAAATATTGCATAATCTATCAGGATGTAGAGAGTAGAAGATTTTTTTTAATGGATAAGCATTTTTTATAACAGATATGTACAGTCATGTGATGATGGGTGTGGAACAAATAAGACTGATGAGAATGATGACAGAAAACTGCTGAGGATGCAAATATACTACTGAGATTTGCATGTATGTGGATGAAAGCAAAGACAGACTTTGAGGTGCTACTAGCATCTATCAGTTCTTTTCATGCAAGTCTTTACCATGCAACAGTGTACTACTGGATATTAGATTACTTTGGTTACATTCTGTTAGTTTGTTCAAAAGAAATAGTAAGAATCAGGTAACTGCCAAAAACATACACCTATACTTTGCCTTCCATGTCTCATTCACACAGCATATTCTGCTTATATAAGCATGTGCTTTTCCTACAACTGGAAGACATCCAGATAACACGAGAATGGCGGCAGCAGCGGCAGCAGCAGCATATCTATATAGAGAAAACCAGAATTCCAGATGAAGATTCATAGAACTGGGCTGGACAACAAAGACAGGGCTTCACAATATCCAATCCCCAAAGTGAGCAAAACAGCATCCCTTCTTGAATGAAGAGTGAAACGAGAACAGAGAAGGAGGCATTGTACAAAAAGCATGCAATGAAAGTGCAGTAAAACAACATTTTCCTTCAATAAATACAGCTTTAATTTTTTAATTTATTCCAAGGTATTAATCAGAGAAATGGAAATCAGATAACAGATTTTCAAATGCAGTATTAACCTGTAATTTCTCTGTATTGGATTGTACATTTTCACCCCACAACTAACCTTTTAAGTTATTGCTCCTATTGCTTCCTCTCTTACCCACTGTGTTTTCCAAAGTACTTTGGGTTGCAACAGATACTGTCCAACAGCTACATACAGTTAAAGTGTTAGAATATAAAACCCTAAAGAGTAATGCTGAAAATTAGCCCTGGTTAAAGTCAAATATTTGGAGGACATCTAAAAATCACTTTTTTTTTTTCCCCCACATACTACATAGACACCAAAATGCCAATTTACTGCATAAGGACAATTTTCTACACAAGTTTATTCTTAGCATATCCAAATATATTCTTAAGATATCCTAAAATAACTGATTGAATTTAAGATAAATTAAACTTAGGATAATTTGCTTAAATTGCTATCATCACCCAAATACATTGAAAAAAAAAAAGGAGCATATCCAAAGATAATTTTACAAGAAACCTATTAAAAGCTTTTACTATACCACCACTCATCTCCTCTCTACCTTCTCTCACTCAGGTTTGTTTTTTTTGTTACATCTTTGGTTAAATAACTTAAGGAATACAAACTAGTAGAAATTCAACACTCAAGACCTTTAAGCAGATATCTTTCAGAGCCTTTCAGAGTTTTCGTAGGTTTTTTTGTTTGTTTTTTTTTTTTTTAAACAGACTGCAGGTATTCATGGTTTACTTCGGAATATAATACTAACAAGAGTATACTGATTTCAGCAGCAAAACATGCTAGCTTTAAATACAGATTGTGGCTTCAACTAATAACAAAACCTGAGACACAGGTACACAAGTGCTGAGTTTTACCCACCTCCCCTCAAGTTTACCTGTTCAATGTCAAAATAACCTTTAGAACAATGAGAAGTCCAAAGATGAATCCTTATTATGACATCCCTTCTGCAAATGTTATGTTTTCTGTTCAGATAAAAGTTAAACAGTATTTTCTGGAGAGGTGCATATGTGATGCTTCATCTGTGTTTGCCTGAACACATATATAAATCTAGTACTTGAAAAAATAACATCTGTATACTGTGCCCATATCTGCAAACCACCAAAACACTGTATGGACATGTATTCTTGTATTAATAGAGAAGAACACGATTTCTAAGGGCTTTGTGGTTGGTTCCCCACATTTACACTGGTGAAATCGTTCCAAGCCAGTATAAACACAAAAGAAAAGCCATTTATTCACCAGTAGCTGTGGCGCTCTGAGATGCGTGCTCTCATGCACAGAGGATCAGACAGCAGTCGTGCCTATTCCACTTGTTCCGTATCAGGTACAGAGCAGAGTGTATAAATGTAGGATGGTTTCAACCTCCCTTCACATCCTCTGCTGATGGGAGTATTCGTTACGCAGAGTCTGCACAGAGGCAATGGAAGCCCATAACTAGCTGCAATTAACCATTTCTGGTTTGAAAGCAGAAACTGTGAAATAAATCCATTTTGGAAAAAGATAATGTATGATATTTCTGAAGCAAAAAGTTCTCCAAGAGACCCTGGCACCACCAGCTTCAGTTCCTGACTCCCAGGACACCATGGGCTCTGTGAACCCCCCTGGTTCCTCCAGTGACAAGGACTTCTGCAGGAGCTGTTTCTGAGGATTTCCTCCTTGCCCTCCAGTTAGTGGAAGCAAATGTGTGCTTTGGGTTTTCTAGGTCCAGACCTCTGGAAGCGTCAATGCTTCCAAACTCACAGCAAGCCACCACTCTAAACCAGGTATTCCAAACAGCTCCAGACTCATCTCCATTTCTTGATATTAAATAACTCTCCACCTAGAAATATGGCAGAACCCTTTCATACTCTCGGACTAAGACCTTTCTTGAGTAAGGCCCCTCACAGCTTCCAGATTCCTTCATAAAGCACAAGGAAATAGAGTAAAATTACACAGCCTAAGTCAGACACAGTCCTGTACACAGGGATATAGAGAACACCCATGTGTGCAACCAATTTACCACTACCTCTAAAATGTTAGAAAATGCATGAAGAAAAATAGATAAGGCAAAAAGGGAGCACTTTACACTGACAAAAGATGTTTTTAACCAGGTAACTGAGCTATTTCCAGTGTTGGGAGACAATGGTAATGAACTACTGCAGAAGTTTGCAGTGATGATGCTGGAAAAGCCAGGGATGACCAGAAGGATTTTGAGAAGATGGGTGAACACAATGAGATGATGAAGAACTGCATGGTTCTTTTGACTTAAAGGAAATAGGCTAGAATCTCTCTTTTTCCAAGCTCCAGCATTATTCCTTCCATTACCAGAAGTTGTAGTAGGGAGTTCTACCTGTTTGAGAAGTCTTTTAGCAAAAAGGTCCTATGGGAAAGGACAAGCAAAAGAGTAATGGAATATTCTTCACTCACTGCACCAAGATACCACTTGCCCTATATTATCCTGACCCACACTTCAAGGAAAAGATGAAATAATAGACAGTAGATCAAGAGTTGTATACACATAAAAGAAGAAAGATCATACTGATATCTCAGGATATTAACTTTCACATAAAGAAACCCCATATCCAAAGAAAACACACTCCTCTCCAAAGAATGCCCAAATTATAGGACAGATAGCCAACATCTATAAAACTTATGGCCTCCTTGAAGGAGAGCTACTGATAATAATCATAGAATTATTTTGGTTGGAAAAGACCTTTAAGATCATCAAGTCCAACCATTAACCTAGCACTGCCAAGTCCACCACTAAACCATGTCCCTAAGCACCACATCTACATGTCTTTTAAATACCTCCAGGGATGGTGACTCAACCACTTCCCTGGGCAGCCTGTTCCAATGCCTGACAAACCTTTCAGTCAAGAAATTTTTCCTGATATCCAATCTAAACCTCCCCTGGCACAACTTGAGGCTGTTTCCTCTTGTCCTATCACTTGTTACTCGAAAGAAGAGAACAACACACCTCACTACAACCTCCTTTCAGGTAGTTGTAGAGAGCGATAAGGTCTCCCCTCAGCCTCCTTTTCTCCAAGCTAAACAACCCCAGTTCCCTCAGATGCTCCTCATAAGATTTGTGCTCTAGACCCTTCACCAGCTTTGTTGCCCTTCTTTGGACTCGCTCCAGCACTTCAATTTCTTCCTTGTAGTGAGGGGGTCCAAAACTGAACACTGTATTTGAGGTGTGGCCTCACCAGTGCCGAGTACAGGGGGATGATCACTTCCCTAGTCCTGCTGGCCACACTATTTCTGATACAAGCCAGGATGCTGTTGGCCTTCTTGGCCACCTTGGCACACTGCTGGCTCATATTCAGCTGGCTATCAATCAATATCCTCAGGTGTAGCAGGTCACTAACCATTTCCACTTGGGTTATGGCAGTTTCATTCTGCTCCCCATCCCTGTCTTCCAGCTCAGGAGGCTAGGTACCCAGAGAACAATTGGTTTTACTACTAAAGACTGAGGAAAAGAAGGCATTAAGTACCTCAGCCTTTTCCTCAGCCTTTGTCACTATGTTTCCCCCCGCATCCAATAAAGGATGGAGATTCTCCTTAGCCCTCCTCTTATTGCTAATGTATTTACAGAAACATTTTTTATTGCCTTTTATAGCAGTAGACAGATTAAGTTCTAGCTGGGCTTTGCCCTTCTAATTTTCTCCCTGCATAAGGTCACAACCTCTTTGTAGTCCTCCTGAGTGGCCTGCCCCTTCTTCCAAAGGTCATAAACTCTCCTTTTTTTCCTGAGTTCCAGCCAAAGCTCTCTGTTCAGCCAGGCCCATCTTCTTCCCTGCCAGCTCGTCTTTCGGCACATGGGGATGGCCTGCTCCCGCGCCTTTAAGATTTCTTTCTTGAAGAGCGTCCAGCCTTCCTGGACCCCTTTGCCCTTCAGGACTGCCTCCCAAGGGACTCTGTCAACCAGGCTCCTAAACAGGCCAAAGTCTGCCCTCTGGAAGTCCAACATAGATAGCATTTCTGCTGACCCCCTTCCTTACTTCTCCAAGAATTGAAAACTCTATCATTTCGTGATTGCTATGCCCAAGACGGCCTCCAATCATCACATCACCCACAAGTCCTTTCCTGTTTGCAAACAAGGCGTCCAGCGGGGTGCCTTCCCTAGTTGGCTCACTCACCAGCTGTGTCGGGAAGTTATCTCCCACACACTCCAGGAACCTCCTAGACTCTTTTCTCTCTGTTGAATTGTATTTCTAGCAGATATCCGGTAAGTTGAAGTCCCCCACAAGAACAAGGGCTAGCGATCATGTGACTTCTCCCAGCTGCTTATAGAATATTTCATCTGCCTCTTCATCCTGGTTGGGTGGTCTATAGCAGACTCCCACCATGATATCTGCCTTTTTGGCCTTCCCCCTGATCCTTACCCATAAACACTCGACCCTTTCATCACCATCCTCAAGCTCTAGATAGTCAAAACACTCCCTAACCTACAGGGCCACCCCACCGCCTCTCCTTCCCAGCCTATCCCTTCTGAAGATTTTATAACCATCTCTTGCATCTCTCCAGTTGTGCGAGTCATCCCACGATGTTTCCGTGACAGCAACTATGTCATAGTTTTCCTGACGCACAGTGGCTTCCAGCTCCTCCTGTTTGTTGCCCATGCTGTGTGCATTAGTGTAGGTGCACTTTAGTTGGGCTATTGATCCTGCCACCTTTTCTGAGGGAGAAGCCCCAATTCCTGCATGACCATTCTCAGGCACTTCTGTGGTTTCTAACCTATCAGTAACACTTGTGTCTTTGCTGCCGTGGGATCTCCACTCCCTACCCCCACTGGGATGGCAGACTGAAGGACCTCATTAGCACACCATCCCTCAAACATTGGTGTGCCAACCCCAGACTTATCTCTAGCGAGCCTGGTTTTATCCTTTTCCCCCTTCAAATCTAGTTAAAAGCTCTTTCCATGAGCTCTGCTAACTGCTGTGCAAAGATCCTTTTTCCCCTTTGAGACAGATGTACCCCATCTGTTGCCAGCAGGCCTGGTGTCATGTAGATCGACCCATGATCAAAAAAAAACAAAATTGTGCTGGTGACACCAGTCTCGGAGCCAGGTATTAATCTCCTGGCTCTTCCTGTTTCTTCCTTCATCATTCCCTGCAACTGGAAGGATAGAGGAGAATTGTGCACTAATTGTGCTCCTGATCCCTTAACCAGTCGACCCAAGGCCCTGAAGTCTCCCTTGATTGCCCTCTGACTTCTCGTAGCAACTTCATCACTGCCAACCTGAAAAATCAGTAATGGATAATAATCTGAGGGCCTTACCAGGGTAGGAAGCTTTCTCTTCCCATCTTTAACCCAGGCCCCAGGGAGGCAGCAGACTTCCCTAAGAAGTGGGTCTGGTCTGCATATTGGGCCTTCTGTTCCCTTCAGAAGGGAGTCTCCTATGACAACGACCCATCTTTTTTTCTTTATGGAAGCAGTTTTGATACAAGGCATAGGCCAACTTAACCTCAGCAACACCTCCAACCTAGATGGACCATTGTCCTCATCCTTGTTTGGTTCCACTTGCAGAGCCTCATATCTGTTATGCAAGAGCACCTGGGAAGGTGGGATATTCACAGAGGAGATGCACCTGCTGCACCAGGCAGGAACTTGTCACTATTGCCCCCTATTCCTTAAGTCACTGTGTTCAGCCAGGCAGAGAGAAGATAGGGAATCCTCTGTATCATGCATCCTGTCCGTCCGTCCTTCCTTCCTTCTTCTCGTGCCACGCTGCGTTTGCCTGCCCTGGCCGCCATTACTCCTGGCTAGGGCGCTCCGCTGCGGATCGTGCCGGCACTGGAGCTCCTCCCCTCAGCAATACTGAAGATGCTTAAAACAGGAGCTGTAATAAAGCTATTGTTACTGTGATTAAGGGAATTAAGGATTGCCCCTGTACACCTAGACTGTGGAGTGCCTTTACAGTGTCAGTGAAAAGCCAAATTTCTTCTGAAGAAAAGCATCAGAAGCAGGAAGATTGCATCATGTTGATGCCCCAATTCTCACGATTATATCAATGAAAAACAAAATTAGGCATTTGTCAAGTGATTCCAGCAGAAAGAGAAATCTGGGTTCTGCAGGCTAACAGGCAGCTTCTTCCCTCTACCTCTGAATCTGACTTGCAGTTTTACCAACAGGTCCTAGTGTTACACCTCAGTAAGCTTCTCACCAGAAAGGAAATCATATATAGCAAATATATAGATGACATTAACTTTTTAAGCAGATGAGATTAATACCAGTTGACTAAAATATCTTCATGAAATAGATTTTTCTAAGCACTCTCCACTCTTCTTACAGAATAACCTACCTATTTAAAATTGTGGTCTAATTAAGGTATAATCACCTCTTTAAATTTTGGGGTTCGGTGCTCAAGATAAGTCTCAATTCTGCACATTTGCAATTACTAATTGAGTTTTCTTTACATTAGAAATCACCATATGATACGTTTGCTGACCACTAGTGGCAAACTAAAAGTTTATAGTGTATCACTAGCTTTTTGAGAATGTACTCGAAATTTGCACCATTTTACCACTTCTTAATAATGAACTATTAAATATGACTGAGGAGAAGGAACACGCCTCCACAAAATCCAATGTGAATCAAAGTGAAGATGTTTATTAAGCATAAGCTGTCCCTTTTATACATTTTGTACTTTCCCTGGCTGTAAGCATGTGCATTGCTATTCGTTAATATTACTAAACATACTCTTCTTTGATGTGTTGATTGGTCACTGCTCTGCCACTGGTCCTTCCTTAATTGGCTCCATCAGTTCTTGTTTCTTCTCCTCCGTGTTCGGTTCCCACCGGCTACTCCCTCAATTCTTGTTTGCTCAGCTGCTGTTTTTCCTCATCTCTCCAAGGTCGGCTTGTTGACACTAGCTACATGAATCTTCTCACGCAGCTAGGCCCTCACTCCATACTCTCATACTTCTGGCTCATTACATGACCATTCTCCTCCAAAAACCCCTCTACAATTCCCCCTTTCTTTTCTTGAGCCAGAAAGGCCGTGTTTATCATCCGCTGCAGGGCCCTTTGCAAGCAGGAGAATAAACACGGTAATACAAGGATGATAATACAAATCACAAACAATCCCATCAATAGCATTTTAATCAATCCGACCAGCCACCCTCCAATTCCCAGATTACCCAACCAGTCATCCAGGAACCCATGCTGTTCCCGTATTTTCTGTGTGGCATCCATGAGCTCTTTGATCTGCTTATGAATTGACCTGGAATGATCGTTCAGATCCATGCAACACATCCCATCAAACTCCTGACATCCGTGACCGTGCACTAATAATAAAAAATCTATAGCAGCTCTATTTTGTAAGGTAGCATGTCGGATACTATCTACATCATTGGCTAATGTTCCTAAAATTCTAGAAGTTTGATCAGCTCTTTTTGCAACCCAGCAAGCTAAATTTCGCAATTGTGTTAGTCCTTGTGCAGCAGCCACACCCGGTGCAAAAATAGAAGAACGAACTACTTTGGTCCTAGACCATAGTTCTACCTCATCTTTACATTCTTTCCCTAAGGTAGTGACACTTCTTTTAATCTTGTGTAGGTTAGTGTGGTTTAATATGACCTTTCGTGTAGGCATTAGTAAGCTTAATTTACCTATGTTACACGGACCTCCCAGTTTTTTACTGGGCAGCCCTGGCCAAGCCCTATCTCCACAAATTAGGAATAAACCTTCTGGTAATTTTCTAGGCATGGCCAAATCCGGTGCTGGCTCTGTTCGACTGCGCCCTACGTTTGCACACCAGATAGATTCATTTTGCCACAATGGATTACTGGGTGTGACATTTTGTAATCTCTTTATGTTGTTCTGATAAATGTTTGATCCCTCTCTGTAATTGAAAAACACACAGGATTCTGCCTCTAAAGTTCCTAGGATGTCAAGTTCTTGGGGCTCTAAGGGACTGACAGGCAAGCTATCGTCCCATAAATCCCAATGTTCGCCACATTTCATTGCATTCTCACAGAGGCTCTGTTTCAGCACATTCAACCCTGCCACTATCTCTTTACTTTCAGATCTGTTTAAGGGGACCCCCACTAGACATGTATGAAAGGGTTGCTCAGGCTGAGCTAAGGAGGCACAAAACTGCGTCTGGTTCAAGCTCCGCATCAGAGTCACCCAAACGTTGTGACTCCCCTTCCACGGTGTCGGTGGAAGGACTATCGGTTGATGACCTTTTGTCAGGTCCAGGATCCAAAGCAGGCTTAACACAGAAAAAACAACCCCTGGCTTCATCATGACTGCGCCTTTTGCTCCCTTTTCTATACCTCCCACGCAAACCTTTTTTCACACTTCCCGCAGTCAGGGCACTGGATCTCTCGAGAGGTCAGTGTTCCGAGGCAGATCCTGAGTTGGCTCCTGTAGTTCGGGTTGTTTTTGTAGCCACGGCTTCACCCACTTAGCTGGTACCCATTTGGCTCCTGTATCTGTAACGACACATGCATACCCTCGACCCAACGTTATTAATTTCATTGGACCTTCCCACACACCAGTCACCCCATTTTTTACCATCACTTTGGCTTGTTCCTGTTCTTTCTGAAAAGCCTCCATACCTCCCTTTAATCCTGCACCATGTTTTACTGCTGGAGATACAGAGTAGTCCTGTGGCAAGCGTAAAAAGTTTAGTACATAAAGCGCTTTACACAACCTGTCAGGAGGAGATAGCCCTGGCTCTCCCCCTTTTTGTTTTTGTAAAAGGTGTTTCAGAGTTTGATTCATGCGCTCCACAATAGCTTGTCCCGTTGGTGAATGTGGGACGCCCGTTACATGTGTTATACCCCACAGTTGGAAAAAGTCCTGTGTGGCACGTGCCACATAGCCTGGGCCATTGTCCATTTTAATCGTCTGTGGAATGCCCAGGGCTGCAATAGCAGAACGCATGTGTCGTTGAACGTGTTTGCTGGATTCGCCTGTTTGTGCTGTAGCCCAGGTAGCAAGGGAGAAACAGTCAACACTCATGTGGACATATTTCAGCCGTCCAAATTCAGGGATGTGTGTTACATCCATTTGCCATATCTCCAACGGTCCAGTACCGTGGGGGTTGACACCAGGTGCTAAACCACCCCCAAGATGTTGACAGTCTGGACAGGACTGGACTATCCCACATGCATCTGCACTGCGTAGCCCAAACTGACGCCGCAGTACCTTAGCAGATTGATGGAAAAAGGCATGGGATCGTTGTGCTTGAGCGAAGCGATCAATTGAAGGCGCAGCCCAGGCAGGTGCGACAAGTTTGTCTGCCCGAGCATTGCCTTCAGCTAAGCCTTCCAGGAGTCCTGTGTGACTACGGATATGTGTGATGAAATATGGATGCAGTCGCTCTGTCAGCAAAAGCCATAATTCATGAAAAAGTTGGTATAGTTGTTCATTAGCTATCTCTTTGAGCAGAGCACGCTCCATCCTCTGGACAATCCCTACGACATATAAAGAGTCACATACCACATTAACAGGTGCTGTGTTCCATCGCCTGAAGACCTCCACCACAGCTCGCAATTCTAATTGTTGTGTAGACCCTTGAATGTCAGATAAAATTACATCATGCCACTTCCCATTGTCTAACCATGTTAGTGCTGCTTTTGGGGCTTTGCCTCCAGCATCTGTAAAAACGGTGACACCACTGACCGGACGTTCTGACCTTTTTGGTAATTCCTCCCATTGACCCAATTGCAGCACAGAGGAGTATTTGTGAGGGGGTAGATGTACCTTCAACTCGCCCCTATAATCCAATAACGCAACTTGTAATGGTATGGAATTTTGTAATGCCCATTGTAGATACTCTGCAACCAGTGGAATAACCAAAAAAGCAGGTTCGACGCCTGCTATCTCTACAACCCTCTGCCTTCCTTTCATTACAAGTTGTGCTATGGCCTCTACTTTCGTAGTGATGGCACGTTTTGGTTGCATTGGCAAAAAGATCCATTCCAGCACATGTAGAGGATCCTTGTCAGTCACCCACTGCATAATTAATGCCAGGGGGTGGCGATCGTGATTGATAACTGTCACAGTTTAAAGCTGGGCCAGCTATTAACCAGGTGGCAGATGCTCTCTGTTAACCCTCTCCCCCCCCAAGGGAAAGGGAAAAGGGAGAGAGACTTATGGGTTGGAAAGTTAAAACAGTTTTAATAGACTATAATAATGAAAAAGAGTATAATAACAATAATAAAAGAAATAATAAAATATATACAAATATATACAAAACCAAGACTGAGAGCTTGGAAATCCTCCTCAGGCAGAGTTGCTCCCCCCAGCACAAGCAGAGGGGAAAATGCAGTAGCTCCCCCCACCACAGGCAGAGGGGAAAATGCAATAGCTCCCCTGCCATCACACCTGCAGGCTTTTAACTGGAGATTTGGCAAAGCTGGTACCAATCAGTGGGAGACAGGAGGGCCCCTCCCTCCTGGGCCCCACCTCCAGGAGGCAGTGGGTTAGTGATAAATAGGAAAGTGAGAATGATGTGTGTGGGATGGAATACCTCGTTGGTCAATCTTGGGTCACCTGCCCTGTCTGCTCCCCCCTGCAGCTGCGCCCCCCCTTTGGCTCTTCACTCATAAGCAGTGAGGAACTTAGCAGTGACCTTGGTTTCTCTAAGACTAATTGGCCTGGTTTGGGCCAAACCAGGACATTCCACCCCTTATTCCATACCATTCACGTCATACTCAGATCACCACTACCTTTTCATTTTCAAATATATATACACATATCACTAGTTTATGATTCATCTCTATACAAAAAGTTCATCAAGTTAATTTGGTTCAGGATTGTGGGTTTCCATCTGGCTAGCAGTCTCTCAGCAGTCTCTCTGGCTAGCAGTCTCTCTTTTGTCATGGTTCGTGCCCACGGGTTGCAGGTTAAAGATGTCAGACTCGAGGAGGTTACTGGACGCCACTTGATGAAGCTAGCTCCGGTCTCATCACCACTGTCTTAACCTGAAAGACACTTATGCAGCAACAACATACAGTTCAGAATTAAGTAGTCTCACCCAGAATCAGATCACCTTCAGGGACCATTCGGACTTCACCATCTTGCAACATCACCCACCAAGTACATCCAGGTCCCTGAGCAAAAGCAATCCCACGAATGGGTTTACCTTTGCCCATAGCAGGAAGAATCCAGACAGTTTTTCCTAACAGATTCCTTTCATGCACCACAGGGACTTTATCTCCTTCTACTGTATGTAGAAGGTCTGACTCAGCAGGGCCAGCTCGGTTGATAGATCCCCTGGTGTTAACTAACCAGGTATCTTGTGCCAGATGCTTATCCCAGTTTTTAAAGGTTCCACCCCCCATTGCTTTCAGGGTAGTTTTTAACAGCCCATTATACTGTTCAATTTTCCCAGAGGCTGGTGCATGATAGGGGATGTGATATACCCATTCGATGCCATGCCCTTTGGCCCAGTTGTCTATGAGACTGGTTTTGAAATGAGTCCCATTGTCCGACTCAATTCTCTCTGGCGTGCCGTGTCGCCACAAGATTTGCTTTTCGAGGCCCAGGATAGTGTTCCGGGCAGTGGCATGGGGCACAGAGTATGTTTCCAACCATCCGGTGGTCGCCTCCACCATGGTAAGCACATAGCGTTTACCCTGGCGGGTTTGAGGGAGTGTGATATAGTCAATTTGCCAGGCCTCCCCATATTTATATTTCAACCACCGCCCCCCATACCACAAAGGTTTTAACCGTTTGGCTTGCTTAATTGCGGTGCATGTTTCACAATCACGGATAACCTGTGCAATAGAGTCCATAGTTAAGTCCACCCCTCGGTCACGAGCCCATCTGTATGTTGCATCTCTCCCTTGATGACCTGAAGTGTCATGAGCCCACCGAGCTAAAAATAGTTCACCTTTATGTTCCCAGTCCAAATCTATTTGGAACACTTTAGCAGCTTGATCCGCTTGTTGGTTGTTTCGATATTCCTCAGTTGCCCGACTTTTAGGTACGTGAGCATCTACATGACGTACCTTCACGACTAGTTTCTCTAGCCAAGCAGCAATATCTTGCCACAATTTAGCAGCCCACATAGGTTTACCTTTGCGCTGCCAGTTGCTTCGCTTCCACTGCTTTAACCACCCCCACAAGGCATTTGCTACCATCCATGAGTCAGTATAAAGATACAGCCTTGGCCACTTTTCTCATTCAGCAATGCCTAAAGCCAGCTGGATGGCTTTTACCTCTGTGAATTGACTTGATTCACCTTGTCCTTCTGTGGCTTCTCTGACTCGTCGAATAGGACTCCATACAGCAGCTTTTCCCTTCCGATGCTTTCCTACAAGACGGCAGGATCCATCGGTGAACAGGGCATACTGCTTCTCATCCTCTGGCAGTTCATTATATGGTGGGGCTTCTTCAGCACGTGTCACCTCCTTTTCTGGTGGCATTCCAAAGTCTTTGCCTTCTGGCCAGTCCATGATCACTTCTAAGATTCCTGGGCGATTAGGGTTTCCTATTCGAGCCCTCTGTGTAATTAATGCAATCCATTTACTCCATGTAGCATCAGTTGCATGATGGGTAGTGGGAACCTTACCCTTGAACATCCAGCCTAGTACTGGTAATCGGGGTGCTAGGAGAAGTTGTGCTTCAGTACCAATTACCTCTGAAGCAGCTCTAACTCCTTCATATGCTGCCAGTATCTCTTTTTCAGTTGGAGTGTAATTGGCCTCGGAACCCTTGTATCCTCGACTCCAAAATCCTAGGGGTTGACCTCGAGTCTCCCCTGGCACTTTCTGCCAGAGGCTCCAGGTAGGACCATTGTCCCCAGCTGAGGTGTAGAGCACATTTTTAACATCTTGTCCCATACGGACTGGTCCAAGGGCTACTGCATGCACAATCTCTTGTTTAATCTGTTCAAAAGCCTGTCGTTGTTCAGGGCCCCACTGAAAATCATTCTTCTTTCTGGTCACTTGATAAAGAGGGCGTACAATCTGGCTGTAATCTGGAATATGCATTCTCCAGAAACCCACAACGTCTAAGAAAGCTTGTGTTTCCTTTTTGTTAGTTGGTAGGGACATAGCTGTCATTTTGTTGATCACCTCTATCGGGATCTGGCGACACCCATCTTGCCATTTAATCCCTAAAAACTGGATCTCCCGGGCAGGTCCCTTGACCTTGCTTCTTTTTATGGCAAAACCAGCTTTCAGAAGAATTTGGATTATTTTCTCCCCTTTGTCAAAAACTTCTGCTGCTGTATCTCCCCACACAATGATGTCATCAATGTATTGCAAATGTTCTGGAGCTCCACCCTTTTCTAGTGCAGTCTGGATCAGTCCATGGCAAATAGTAGGACTGTGTTTCCACCCCTGGGGCAGTCGATTCCAGGTGTACTGGATACCTCTCCAGGTAAAAGCAAACTGTGGCCCGCACTTTGGTGCCAAAGGAATAGAGAAAAATGCATTAGCAATGTCTATGGTGGCGTACCACTTGGCTGCCTTTGACTCCAGTTCGTATTGAAGTTCTAGCATGTCTGGCACAGCAGCACTCAGTGGTGGCGTAACTTCATTTAGGCCACGATAGTCCACAGTTAATCTCCATTCTCCATCAGACTTTCACACTGGCCATATAGGACTATTAAAGGGTGAGCGAGTCTTGCTAATCACTCCTTGATTTTCTAATTGTCTAATCAGTTTATGAATGGGGATCAGGGAGTCTCGATTGGTGCGATATTGTCGTCGGTGCACCGTGGTAGTAGCAATTGGCACCTGTTGTTCTTCAACCTTCAGCAACCCCACAACAGAAGGATCCTCTGAGAGGCCAGGCAAGGTAGACAGCTGTTGAATGTCCACAGTCTCTACAGCTGCTATACCAAAGGCCCATCTGTACCCTTTTGGGTCCTTAAAATACCCTCTCTTGAGGTAGTCTATGCCAAGGATGCACGGAGCTTCTGGGCCAGTCACAGTGGGGTGCTTTTTCCATTCATTTTTAGTTAGGGTCACTTCGGCCTCCAATACAAATAACACTTGAGATCCTCCTGTTACTCCTGAAATACTGATAGATTCTGTCCCTTTATGATCCGATGGCATTAGGGTGCACTGTGCACCAGTGTCTACCAGGGCTCGATACCTTTGTGGTTTTAATGTGCCAGGCCATTGAATCCACACAGTCCAATAAACTCGGTTGTCCCTCTCCTCCACCTGGCTGGAGGCAGGGCCCCCCTAATTAAGAAATGGATTCGTGCTGCTCACAGGGACTGGACCTTCATTTCTCCTATTCACACTTGGGAAAAAGGAATTTGAGGCCCATCTACCCTGGCTGCGGTCCTGCTCACTGGTAACTGGAGCAGCCATCCTTCTAGAAAAATTCTCTCTGGTATTTCTGTTAGCTTGCAACTCACGTACTCGTGCCTGTAGGGTACTGGTAGGTCGTCCATGCCATCTGCTCATGTCTTCCCCATAACCACGCAGGGCAAACCACAGGATACCTCGTGATGTGTTCCGTTTCCTTTGAGCTGGTCCTGTAGGAGAGCGTTTTCTCTTAACAGCTGCAACGCGCGCCTGTGTAGGTAGAGAGTCAAGTTTATTCTCGATCATGGACAGTTTGTCTGACAGTTGTTTAAATGAGTCCTTGTTCTCCTTAGTTTTTCCACAGCCGAGATGTGTGCCTGCAGTGGGGAAGAAATACTATCTTCATACTGTCGCATACAGTTAGCCATTTCGCCCACAGTAGAATGTGCCATATCATCTTCTCCCCATACTAATATTGACAATGTATGGGTATATGTCGGTGGAGCATTCTTCACAACCTTCCGGAACATGGATCAGTTGCATTCCACTTCATCAGGATCTACAGGATCTACAATTTCCTGTGGGTGTCTATAAATGATCTCTTGCACAGCCAGTTCTCTAAGGTAGTTAATACCTTTTTCTATAGTGGTCCATTTGCTTAGGTGGCTCATAACATCATCTTTATAGGGATACCTGCTCTTTACAGCTGACAAGAGTCGCCTCCAGAGACTGACAGTGTTTGACTTTCTTGCGAGCGCCTTATCAATACCACCATCTCTGGACAGGGATCCCAACTGTCTGGCTTCTCTGCCATCCAATTGCATGCTGTCTGCCCCATTATCCCAGCATCGGAACAACCAGGTAATAATAGGTTCACCGTCATAACGGCTGAAGTCTTTCCTTATATTTCTCAGGTCCTTCAGGGATAAGGAGTGGTAGGTTATCTCTACGTCCGAGTCCTCCTCTTGTGATAGTTCTGCTTTAGAAGGACCTTTCTTCTGTGATGGGTCTGCTTTAAAAGGACGATCGAGGAAACCCCCATCTGTGTCAGGCCCTAACTCTGCCTGAGAAGGGCCCTCACCTGGGTCATATGATGGCTCTGCCTTAGAAGGCTCTGAGTCATCATCCTTCACTTCACGAGCTGATTTCTTTTGGTATTTCTTCCTGGTTACAGGAGCAATTGGTACAGATTCAATAGATGCTGGGGTCTGAGTAGATGCAGTGGCTGTTGTGGGAGTGCTGAGACTCGTTAGAGTCTGAGTAGCTGCAGTGGCCATCTTGGGGGGTGTAGCAGCTGTGGTACAAGCTGCTGAGTTTTCAGTGGATTCAGTGGCTGTAGCGGCAGCACACGCTGTAGGATCTGAGGTGGCTGCATGACACCTACAACTGTCCCTGCACCAATATTTAATCTTATCCCACATCAGAAACACATTCAGGACAAACAAAAATAAAAACATGCCACCTAGACAGCACCATCCTAATTTCGCAAAATCTAGTGGAATCAGCTTGGCAGAAAAGGAGAAGGTGCTATTTCCCAAAGTAAAACTGGAAGTGTAATCATTAACAGAATCAGCTAAAGGACGCCTGGAGCGCGCAGATGAAGTTGCTGCTACTGATTCGCGATTAAAGCTGCCCATCATTGTGTCATAGAGATAAGAGATCGGAATATTAACTGCCCAGTTTATCACAGCATAAATCAGTATCAAACCCCATACCAAAACAATACATTTCGACCAGCGCCCACTGCTAAACTGCATGTAAACATTCATAAGAAGCAAGCAATAACACAGTGCCCACGGCAGGTAAGGCATCATTGCAATACTCAACTATGAAAGAAACTCCATAAAAAGATGAAATAACACAGCATTCAAAAATGACATCACCATCTTCACTATCTGTTTTAATTTCCAACCCCTCATAAATCTCAAAGGAAGAAATCTGATATTCTCTCAGCTGAGCTCTCTGGGTCTCCTCCCACCAGAGCCAGGATTCAACTTATCAGAACAACCTGTTGGAGCTTCTCTAGAGCCCCAAGTTGGGCACCAAGAAATCTGTCACAGTTTAAAGCTAGGCCAGCTATTAACCAGGTGGCAGATGCTCTCTGTTAACCCTCTCCCCCCCCAAGGGAAAGGGAAAAGGGAGAGAGACTTATGGGTTGGAAAGTTAAAACAGTTTTAATAAACTATAATAATGAAAAAGAGTATAATAACAATAATAATAGAAATAATAAAATATATACAAATATATACAAAACCAAGACTGAGAGCTTGGAAATCCTCCTCAGGCAGAGTTGCTCCCCCCAGCACAAGCAGAGGGGAAAATGCAGTAGCTCCCCCCACCACAGGCAGAGGGGAAAATGCAATAGCTCCCCTGCCATCACACCTGCAGGCTTTTAACTGGAGAATTGGCAAAGCTGGTACCAATCAGTGGGAGACAGGAGGGCCCCTCCCTCCTGGGCCCCACCTCCAGGAGGCAGTGGGTTAGTGATAAATAGGAAAGTGAGAATGATGTGTGTGGGATGGAATACCTCGTTGGTCAATTCTGGGCCACCTGCCCTGTCTGCTCCTCCCTGCAGGTGCGACCCCCTTTGGCTCTTCACTCATAAGCAGTGAGGAATTTAGCAGTGACCTTGGTTTCTCTAAGACTAATTGGCCTGGTTTGGGCCAAACCAGGACAATAACCAATACTCCAATACTGTAATCTGGGTCCCAACGGTGAGTGTATGCCATAGCTATTTTGGTACTCAGGTGTTTCAATGCCTGCTCAGCTTCCTGTGTCAATGTGCGGGGGGCATCTGCACCGCCTCCTCCCTTCAGCAATTGCATCAAAGGTGCCAATTCAGCATTGGTGAGACCACACAGGGTTCGCACCCAATTGAGGTCTCCCAACAGTTTTTGTACATCATTGAAAGTACTGATATTCACACGAATTTCTAGTTTTTGGGGTCTAACAGTTGTTTTGGTAATTTCCCACCCAAGGTACTTCCAATTTTCCTCCTGTTGTACCTTTTCTGGGGCTATTTGCAATCCACCTTTTGCTAGTTCAGTCTGCAGTGTATTAATCAGTTGTTTTTTATCCAATTGTTTCCCTGCTATTAGAATGTCATCCATATAATGGTATATAATCAAATTTGGAAAATTCCTTCGCACAGGAGCAAGTGCCCAGGCCACATACATTTGACACATTGTCGGTGAATTTTTCATTCCCTGTGGTAACACAACCCAATGATAGCGTTTCATAGGTGCAGCTTTGTTCACTGATGGCACCGAAAAAGCAAATTTCTGATAGTCATCAGGGTGCAAAGGGATGGTGAAGAAACAATCTTTTAAGTCAATGATTAAAATGTCCCAATCTTTAGGGATCATATTGGGGGATGGGAGCCCTGGTTGTAGGGTTCCCATATCATCCATGACCTCATTGATTTTTTGAAGGTCATGTAACAAACGCCATTTGCCACTTTTTTTCGGAATAGTAAATATTGGGGTGTTCCATGGGCTTGTTGTGGGCTCAATATGACCTTTTTCCAGTTGCTCCTGTACCAAGCTTTCAAGGTGGGCGATTTTTTCTGCAGACAGCGGCCATTGATCAACCCAAACTGGGGTTTCTGTTTTCCAGGTTAGTTTTAGGATTGGTCGCCCTTCATCAATGGCCGCCTCTAAAAACCCTCACTGTTAGTTACCAAACGTGCCCCTAATTGACTTAATGCATCTCTCCCCAGTAAACAAATGGGGACAGGCATCACATATGGTCTTACTGTACAGGTACTCCCATCCTGCAATTTGCAACAAATCACATTTGTACTGATTTTAGTGGTCTGTATTCCCCCGACCCCCAAAACGGGCGTAGGGGGGATCTCCAATGGCCACGAATGAGGCCACACTGCTTGACTGACTATGGTAACGTCTGCTCCAGTATCAATCAGCATAATGACCACGCAAGTTTTCCCACCAGGTTCTTTTAGTGTTACCCGTTCTGTTGGTTTTGCCTTGCTGATATCCATTGCCAGATAAATGTCAGCCTGGCCTGTTGATCCAAAACCCCCAGCCCCTCTTATCTGATTCCCAGCTGTGGGCACAGCTGATTTAAAGGGGACCAGTTGTCCAATTTTTTCTCCTTTGGGTATATGAATTGGTGGCAGGGGGGTCCATACCATAATAGATATGACCCCTGTAAAATCGGCATCGATTATACCGGGTAAAACGAAAAGACCTTTTCGGGTCGTAGAGGATCGCCCGATAAGTAAGGCACTCAACCCGTGACCCAGTGGGCCTTTCATATCGGTGGGTATACATTGTACTTGCGGGTCTATCAGAGTCACCTCTACTGCTGTGGCAATGTCCACCCCAGCACTCCCTCTTGTGGCGGCAGCGACGCCATCCAGGCAGCCCGGGTGGAAGACCTGTTTTGTGTCATCGCGCTGGGTCTCCTCGCGCTCGCCCCCCCGTTTCCCAGCCGAGTTCCCTGCTTAGTGAATCTAGATCGGCATTCATCTGCACGGTGACCGTATTTCCGGCAGCGATTGCAGGTCCCTGCAAACTCGTGTCTTTTTACTCGGCATTGAGCCTTAAGGTGTCCCGGTTTGCCACAGTTGTAACATTTTGGTCCCTGATCACCTCTCCCTGATCGTACTAGAGGTTTCACCGCAGCCGCAAAGGCTGACGCCATGTATCCTGCTGTTTCTTCCGTTGTTCCTACACGCTCACACGCATCCATCATTTCTGCCAGGCTAGAATTTTTGGGTAATGTCTGTAAAATGCGCTTACAAGTAGGATTAGCAATGTCGACTGCCAACGACATTAGCAACGCCTCTCGAGCTACATCGGTCAGCGATGCCCTTTCCAATGCTTCACGCAATCTTTCTAAAAATGTCATATAAGGCTCAGATGGACCTTGCCTTATTTTTGTATAGGCAGGAATTACTTTCCCATCTTCTGGGAGGGTATTAAAAGCCTCTCGGGCTAAGGTGGCAGTAAGTGCCAAGGCTTCTGGTCTAAGTCGTGCCTGTCGTTGTGGATCACTAAACTGCCCTTCTCCCACCAGTTGGTCAAATGTTATCCCTAAAAGAGGATCATTATCTCCCCTCCCCAGGTTTTCCACCGCTGCAGCCTGTGCTGCGTCATGCCACCTCGTCCGCCACAAGAGTTCCTGCATCGGGGTTAAAATCATCGCCATCAATTGCTTAAAATCAAAAGGTGTTAAAAGCGTAGACATAAAGATACTATTTATAAATGCTTGGGTATAAGGTGCATGCAACCCATTTTGTTGTGCCGCTTTCCGTGCCTCCTTAACAATCTCCCACTGTAATCCTACCCAGCGCGGTGGTTCTCTCCGATTTCCCAAAATAACTGGGAAAGCTGTGGGCAGAATCTCCCCCTCCACTAGCGCATTCTGTATAACTCCTCGCCACCGTAATCGCGGATCGTCTCCTCCCCGTCCCCCATGACAGAGTGCAGACCAAATATTTTGGCCCATCTCCTTTTTCCCCCGGCTGCTCACCTCACTAAGTGTCCCGTTGCAACGTTCTTTTCTTTTCTTGCGAGTCGTCCTCCGTCTCGCCCCGGTCTTCAGACCTGCTGAGCCGTACTCCAGCCGGTGTACCTCCTTCTGGGCTATTCCCCGAACTTGCCGTCGATCAGCGTCTCATCAGGGTCACCATCTGTGGAGAAGGAACACGCCTCCACAAAATCCAATGTGAATCAAAGTGAAGACATTTATTAAGCATAAGCTGTCCCTTTTATACATTTTGTACTTTCCCTGGCTGTAAGCATGTGCATTGCTATTCGTTAATATTACTAAACATACTCTTCTTTGATGTGTTGATTGGTCACTGCTCTGCCACTGGTCCTTCCTTAATTGGCTCCATCAGTTCTTGTTTCTTCTCCTCCGTGTTCGGTTCCCACCGGCTACTCCCTCAATTCTTGTTTGCTCAGCTGCTGTTTTTCCTCATCTCTCCAAGGTCGGCTTGTTGACACTAGCTACATGAATCTTCTCACGCAGCTAGGCCCTCACTCCATACTCTCATACTTCTGGCTCATTACATGACCATTCTGCTCCAGAAACCCCTCTACATATGACTACAGCTAAAAAGACCTTAACTAAATACCAGGCCAGGAAAGGTTCTGTATATTGAAGTTAATGAGTTTAAGTCCCAAACTCACATATAAGAAATAACCAATTATCCCATCGGAAACACAGGCTTGTAAAACTCCCAGTTACTTGTAAAACGATCTGCTACACACGAGTAAGATGTTGTTTAAATGACTTGTTTGACTAGATGCATTCACCATGAAATTGATTCTTTTAAAGCACTATTTTTAAACTTGATAAAGTTAACTGTGTAAACTGAAAATGCAAAAAAATTCTGGCATTATAAAGTGTAGGTTTCAGTATGACTCCAGCATTTTATGAGGTTGAGGGTCACTTGAATGAGAGACTCATCAAGAACAAATAGTCATTTGTAATGCAGTAATTGAAAGGTTTGATACAATTAAACTATTCTGCCATTTTTATGCCAAGGTGTACAGTATAGGATCTAGTGTTGTTCCACCACAGCCTGTGCAGTTCTAAAGTAGCACAAAGATGATAAAATAATTGATAGAACATCTTTCAGCTATAAGCACCCAAAATAAATCTGAGTTGCTATTTTTCTATAGTCTGAAAGTAGCACTATATTGTGGTTTTACACCTGACACTTCCAGTTAGATTTAGTATTACAATTTTGTTATGCATTTTAGGCAGTGGGTGGCATGAGAAGGGGATAACTAGCAACAGACTACTGAATATTCCTCAATCTCCAGCTCAGGGACTCAGTTTTCAACTTTACAGTGATCCAGATTTCAAAGAAAAAGAAGAAACCATTGCAAGGAGGTAATGGAGTTGAATATATAAAAAAAACCCACAGCTAAAAATATGTTCAATAGCATTTTAGATCTAAATGTTTAGTGTGGTCCTATAAATACAGGCAGATAGACCAAGCCAGGGTTACTGAACAGATTAGATTTTGCAAAGGAATGTTTTATGCTTGCTTCCATAACTGGAAAATGTTACTATTGGTTTATAATGAATCAGTGTACTAACGGTATGTTGCAAATAATTCACAGATGCTTTAGTGACTTAAACCAAAAAAAAGTCTACATGGTAACAGTTAAAATTTGAAATCTTGCTAATGGAACATTTCCAATTGTCCTCTCAAAAAAGAAATTACCTCATTACAACATGAAGCACTAAGAATAGTTTTGGGTTTTTTTTAAATCAATACAACAAATAAAATGTTTTATATATTGGTCCAGAAAAGCTGGAAAAGATACTATGCTGCCTACTGCAAAACTGTTTTGGAGAAGAATCAAATTCTCAGACTTTGAATAAAGAAGTATTTGCACATTGTACAGCAGTTTACTCAACATCCAGTGAAGAGTGCCACCAGCCATGCTGTTTTATAAGCCCAGTTGCAGACAGATTAATAGAAAGGACAGTGTCATCATCATGTCAGTCAGACCACAGTCAGTGCAGCAGGAATTGGAGAGAAGTAGAGAGGTGTGAAGAGATCAACCACATAAAATGACTTACAAGCAATAAAACATCCTGCTTCTAAAGATGTCTTATCCATCACAGCAGAAATGACATCATATTAAAAGAAAAAAATTCCAGCCCAGCTGGTAGTGTATCAGCTTGATTGCCAACTAGAAAGCATAAATCTGCAAATGGACTTGAGGGTGTTTGAATCAGAGTATACTGAAAAGGGGACAATGCTCAGAAAATCAAGGTGAACATTTGTCTCAGGAAACAAAAAATGATTCATTTGTTCCCTTGATAAGAGTTAAAATGCATCAACAGCAGCTATCAGTAAAAATAAGGTATAAATGCAATCAGTTGGGTTTAGATTAAAGACAAATACAGGACAAACAAGTACTACTGGATCCTATAAAAAAAAGTCCACTGGCTGGTGGTCTGACTGGATCTTCAGCTATTCTTGAGGGAGGGGAGAGAGCAGTTCTGCTTATTTTATACAAAACACATGCAATACCATAACATTTCTAGTAGGATTTGTATATTCCATTTTGTATTAAAGGTTAACATATGCAAATATTATGAATTTTACAAGAAGTATTAGTTAAAACACTAAATTCCTTCCCTTTTAGCCTTGTCTGTATTTATGGATAGAGTATATGAAGATAAAAAGCCAATTAAATTATTTTTGAAGATATATTGTTCTGCTAATATAGCCTGTACACTCACAGGTCACATATAAACCAATCCTTATTTCTGTGAACACAGTCATTTACTTTGCATAATGAATTTTCTAACCTAAAGGGCAAACATGAACAGTTCAATTATTTGCTTTTCATTATTCACAGTATATGATTGATCAGTTAAGTTGTTTGGTTTTCTTTCTTCACTGGATGACATTTTAAAACATGGTAGTAACAGACAGATAACTCAATAAACAACAACTCTTGTGTTTGTGCACAAATATCCCGGACGACATGCAACTTCTCATTCTCTATCTTCTTTTCACTAACATTCAGAGATGACAGTAAGTTTATTATCAGTTATGTAATTTACTCACACTTGATATAACAGTATAAGAAAGATACAGGATTGCACTTTAGCTATACTGGAGATATCAACTACACATTAGTCTAGAGGCAAGAAGAACATCTCAATTTGTATCATATAAAAAGGAAAAGTGACATTATCATTAAAATGTCTGCACAAAAATGTCTAACTGAAGCAAGAGGAGAAATACAGAGGTATGTCTTGTTAATGTCATGTCTAATACTGTTTCACCTCATTAAGCACTCCCAACATCTTGATGGGCTATAAAGAAGTAAAAACACTTGGTTAAGTAATTTTCTTTTCACAAACAGTTCATCTACCTATCACCAGTCCCAATCAGTGGAGATGCATACACATCCAGTGCAACAGAAACCCATTTTATAGGAAGAAAAAAACATCTATGGTCTTATACTTCGATATTGGCACATACTTGTGCATAGTACATTTCTACCACTGCAAGTTAGACTCAAGTTCATTTGTAAATACACACCTGTGCTAACTGAAGAATATATACAAGTGAATGATTGACTGCATGGAAAAGTGAGGAGAAGGGAGAGAGAGTAAAACAGTAGTTGTCTGCTGGAAATAACATTTTTTGGAACAGGCACAATTCAAAAAGCTTTTAGAATCCTTCTTATAAGTATTCTTTGTGAGGGAATAGTACTATTTAATTTAATTACCCATTGCCCATTCAAACATATTTTAAGGCTATTTCTTTCTACTGGTAGAAACAGCTACTGTTCAGACCTCTCCATAGTGCACTGGGCTTGGCCGCATGATACTAACCTCACAACAGCCACCCTTCCAAAACCAGAGGGGAGAGAAGAGGGCAACACCACCTCTCCCAGCTAACAGCGGTTTGTGGGATTTTTTTATTTTATTATTATTTTGAAAACACTACAGATTGCAAGACACTCTGATACTGCAATGATATAGACCATGCCTGTATCTGATACAGATAAATCTGGAACATTATGAATCTTGGTTTGTACGTAAAGCTGAGGATATTCAGAAGCAGGAAACTGTGAGGAGAAAAATTAGTAGAGGGACATCAAACAGAAGGAAAAAAAAATCCCTTTCTGTACAATTACTAGCATCAATATATATTAGGACCATGATCTAGGCCACCTTCCTGCAGAAGGAAGTTTGTGCAAAGAAGTGGAGGTCAAGCCTAGAGTGACACAGTTCACTGAATGACCAAATAAAGGTTTATATATTTCCTTTATGGATGCTGGCACTGGTTTTGACCTCTGATCCCTTCTGGAGCCATTCATATGGGATTAAGATCCAACAATACGGCACTTTGATCCACTGAGCTACAGAAGGATTGTATGTTTCCTGAAGTCATTTCAGGTGAAAGCGGAGAAGAAAAAAAGAAGGGAATTTTCCTGGTCAGGTCAATCTTACTGAGACAGCACTCTTCTCACATCTAACATGCACTGTACTCTCTTGAGACTTTTGAAGATTTGGAAAGATGACAGATGACTGAGGTATGGAAAAGAGGAGTGAACTGTGGTAACAGTGTTTCAAATACAAAGAACAAATTTATCTTTTTGAAGATGGAATAAGATTCATTTTCGAGAGAAGAAAATTGAGTTAGCTGTTGCAAGCCATACTGCAACAAAGGACATATAAACGGACAATCATTACAGCAAATTGGACAGCATCTTTCACAGATATGTTTGAAAAGCTTGTAGTACCATAGTCGCAAATACACACTTCCTCACTCCGATGTAGCTGAAAACAGCAGGAGATGTATGGGTAGGTGTATTAAAAAAAATCTCAGAAAATGAACACCTAGTTCCTTGAAAGTAATATTTCTATCTTGACACCAACATACTTCACATAACCCAAGAGAATTAAAGGCCTGTTTGAAGTTAGAATAGCATGTACATGACACATCATTTGGAGGAGTATTTACTTTTTTTCAACAGACATAAGTATTAAGCATAGGTGATGGATTCAGATCCGCAGGAATGTGTCGTTACATTTGTCACGGCGGTCAAATAAAAACAGGAGACAGAAGGATAGTTTCAAGCAGGCAGCAAAGCAAGAGCAAAAGCAAAAAGAGCGCCTGCGTTTATTTTACTCCATTTTTTATATCTTCCCTCCTCTAGCTGGCTAGCTTTATGATTGGTTGCACTCGCTGTTCACATGCCCGACCACAACCGCTGATTGGCCATCACGTGCCAGCCATGAGTCCATAGTTGGCAGCTGGAACATTACTCCATATCTTGTTTTTCTCACATCCTGTTTTCTTGCTAAATTCCTCTTCACTCTCAGGTTTAACCATTTCAAGGACATAGCTCCATTCCTTCATGGACAGGGCTGCCAGCAGCCCAGTCCAATCCCTCAGGAATTAATGGAAGCTGGAATGTCTAGACAACCAGGAAAGCATAACACAGGTGTGACAACTCTGCTCGACTATCACATTCCAACATTTCCAGTGTAAACTAAGTAACTTGCATCACCTGTTGATATAAAAGTAGAAGGAAAACATATTTGGCTTTGTCTACTACAAATGTCTACTCCTAATAATTTATTTTGGAAGCTAACTCTCCTTTTCATATTTGAGATGGATGCTTCCAAGTCCACCTGGGGATGGCTCAGCTCTCTAACTATCATCCAGTACAACAGTTTTCGGTTCAGAAAACACTTTAAATTCTCTGTCAATGGTTTAGCCAGATTGCTCATACTTGAATGCTTTTTATGTGGTTGTCCTACTGGACAGCAGGAGATTTTCTGCTCAGGAGAAAATCTTCATATTTGATATTTAGACTCTAACTTCTTGAATCCCTTGCCAATGTATGTGTAATATGATTCCTCATGTCCAAATGAAGCAAAACACACTCTTTCCTCAGATGATTTTGAAAACCAACAACAATGTAGAGCTGCACTGACAGCCAACTACCAACAGCAGGAAAGTTGAGGTGAAAGCAAAGGGAATCAACAAGGTGGTACCAGTAGAATTGTCCACGTGACTCTTGGACAAAGGTGAATGCTGCAGGAGTGAGGCCCTCCTGTCGGGTTCCGGATTAAGATCCGCCTTAAAAGTAAATCTAGAAATAAAATGCAGTCAGTCCCCGAGAGGGACCCGCCTGATTGGTAAAAAGTAAATCTAGAAATAAAATGCAGTCAGTCCCCGAGAGGGACCCGCCTGATTGGTAAAAAGTAAATCTAGAAAGAAAATGCAGTCAGTCCCTGAGAGGGACCTGCCTGATTAGTAAAAAGAAGTAAATCTAGAAAATACAATGCAGACAGCCCATGTGGGCCTGCCTAATTAGTAAAAAGGAGTAAATCTGGAAATACAATGCAGACAGCCCACGTGGGCCCGCATAATTAGTAACTCCAGTGCAGCCCACGTGCGGCGTGCCTGGTTCAATGCAGACAGCCCGCGCGGGGCCCGCCAAATTATAAATCACCCGGTATGCTTAACCTGCCTGCAGGTAAAGCACCCCCCCAAAATCCTGACCCGAAATAAAATAGATTCGTGATCCTTGAGTTCGGACAAAGCACAACCGAGGCATGGTATCAATAAACTTAACTCTGACTTTATTAAGTCCAACAATGAGGCAACTCAGTGAGCAAGGGGGAGAGAGAGAGAGAGAGAGGAGTAAAAGAAAGAGATGAAAAGAGAACAGTTGAGAGGGAAAGGATAGTCACCACCCCGGGATCCAGCGGCGTCCCGCAGGATCTTTTGTTGCTTCTCGGAAGATGGCGGTGGGGGCCCGCGTGGTCGGGCGTTCCAGCCTCTTTTATAGAGTTTTTCGGCAGAGTCATGTGACTTGGAGCCGCCAGTCAACAGTTCGCACCAATCAGAGGTCCGAGGGCGGGACATGTCCGGTTCCTGCGCCATAGGATTGGCCCATTGTCAGGCCGTCACCGGAGAGACACATCCGGAGGCGGGTGGAGGGCGGAGACCTCAAGCCGGCGCCTACCTTATTGCGTCATAAAACATTGCCAAGGTCAGGTCGGCGCCTGACTTATTTCGTCATAAAACGTCGCCAAGGTCAGGCAGTCCGGGCCTCCACAAGATGGCGTCTGAGCACATGGCATAGGATGGTTTCTGAGACAATGCCGAAAGGAAGAAAAAAAAAAAAGGGGAACACGGAACAGATCCCCACACCTCCACAGTGCATGGTGACTGGAGCTCCAGTTGTGGGCATACATCAAAATTAAGTCAAGTTTGGTCAGAAGAGATGGAAGTAAAAAGAGCTAAGGGGACTACACAGTTGTGGGTTTTTTTTTTTTGTTTAACTTTTTCTCACTTCCCCTAATTCAGCTCAAAAGAGAGCCCACAGGTGATAGGAACAGGTGAAGAAATGGTGAAGGATAGAGGCAAGCATCAGCAAAAGACAGACATGCTCCATTAGGAACATGTCAAGACAGAGGGAAAGACATAGAACTCAAAGCAGACAGTTCAGATCATGATTAGTTTCAGATTAGTTTTGTTTATTGGAAACTGCAAGAGGCTGATATGAGGCATTATTGTATGAGAACTCCACCTTCCATTACAGCTACTCGTTTATCTCCAGTGTTTCCCATTCATTTCAGAAGTCAGCTGAAAGCTCTCATTCCATAAAGCCCATACGTTGGGACACAATCCAGAGGTTAAAAAAATTATATTTTGCAAATTGTACTGAGGCGTTAAAAGAATACCATACTACTCCGTGTCTTTCAGACCACCCTAATCTGCAAAAGCTTCAATGTGATGAGAGTTTTTATTATTCATGCAACTCCACTATCAATTGCAAATCATCATCATGACATTCCCTGAAAGCATGGCTAATAAAACAATATGGTAACATTTACCATCCTCATACCCAGTTACAGGATCTACTATTCAGCTAACAGAATATCTAGAATCATATACCATAATTAGAAGGTATGTCCTGATTTGGCCTAAACCAGGCCAGTTTTCCTTTCAGTGATTTTTACTTTCAGCTAAGTCTCCTCTAAGTAACTGCACTTTCTGAAAGTAACTGCATGTTTTGCAGACAGTGTCTGCTTCCAGGACTGATAACGCTCGAAGTTTGTAGTTATCACTGAGGTACCGGTAGGGATGTTATGCAGAAAGGCTCTTGCTGTACTTGTTCTTAGAGAAACCAAGGTCACTGCTAAATTCCTCACTGCTTACGAGTGAAGAGCCGCAGGAGGGTTGCACCTCCAGGGAGGAGCGGACAGGGCAGGTGACCCAAAGTTGACCAACGAAGGTATTACATCCCATACACGTCATTCTCGGTATAAAGCGGGGAGATCACGAGGGTCTCTGTCTGTTTTTGGGGGCCTCTGCCTGCTTGGGCTGCTTCTGCTGCTTCGGGCTGTTTCTGCGGCTTGAGCCTTTGGCCAGTATTCAAGGAGGACTCTGTCCGTTTTCCTGCTGCCCCCGATCCCGATCCGTGCAGCCCTGAATCCAGTTCTCGACTATTGCTGGGCCCAGTGCCAGTGGTGACATGACTGACATCGGGGGAGCTCGATCTTGGTTTTGTATATATTTGTATATATTTGATTATTCCAATATTATTATTACACTCTTTTTCATTATTATAGTTTATTAAAACTGTTTTAACTTTCCCACCCATAAGTCTCTCTCCTTTTTCCCTTTCCCTTCGGGTGGGGGGGGAGGGTTAACAGAGAGCATCTGCCACAGGTTTAATAGCCGGCCCAGCTTTAAACCTTGACAACGCTGGACAACTCATTTCTGTTAACATGTTTTTTTTAAATGATGCTTCATCAAACTACAAGAAACAGCAAAATGGTATCGCATAAACACATTTTATTTGCATTTCTTGAGGACCTCTTGAAACAAATACATATCCAAAACCTGGAGTCCTAATGCTGTGCTGTGCTAAAGTAATGGTTATTTTAGTGATTTGATTAATTAGTTCTAGGTCAGTAAAGCATGCACACATTTACATGAGTCAACTTCACAAACAGACTATAAAAATGATACAGAGAAGGGGAGAAGTTACTGCTAGAGACAGAATATCTTTAAATAATAAAAATTAATAAACTCCACAGCAGAAGAACTCAGATGGAATTATAATGCATGCTTCATTTTTGGTTCCTGCTTACTATGTAGTAGAAGTTATTCTGGCAATTAAATCATAGCAAGAAAGATGTTTATATACTGAGCTTCCTTTATGTTTTCCTCATCCTCTCCCTAAACACACACACAAGGACAACACAGAAATCAACCAAACTGAAAAAAAGCCCAATCAACTACTCAAATGTTTTCAAAACCATTTTCTTGAAAAAGATTCAGGTACCACATGAAGTCAACAGAGGGATTTTCCTATTAATATTTTATGTGGAAGCAACTTAGATATGAAATCTTCATGCAGAAAGACAGATAAAATAAGCAAGTATTGCCTTTCTTTGGTGTTATTCTTCATGTTCTCTACTTAAGAGGTTCACCACAGTCTGATACTACTCTAATGACAGCAGTATCAAAACGGTATCGAGAGCATCTGATATAAAGCAATACCATGAGTACCTAATCAGTATCATAAACATTGCTTATATTTTCAGTTAAATATATGACCAATGTTGATAATCACAGAATCACAGAATGGTTAGTGTTGGAAGGGACCTCTGGAGATCATCTAGTCCAACCCCCTGCCAAAGCAGGTTCCCCTAGAACATGTTGCACAGGGTCGAGTCCAGTCAGGTCTTGAATATCTCCAGAGAAGGAGACTCCACAACCTCCCTGGGCAGCCTGTTCCAGTGCTCTATCACCCTCAAAGTAAAGAAATTTTTCCTCATATTGAGATGGAACTTCCCATGTTTCAGTTTGTGCCCATTGCCCCTTGTCCTGTCGCTGGGCACCACTGAGAAGAGTCTGGCCCCATCCTCTTGACACCCACCCGTTAAGGTATTTGTAAGTATTGATAAGATCCCCTCTCAGTCTTCTCTTCTCCAGACTAAATGGACCCAGCTCCCTCAGCCTCTCCTCATAAGAGAGATGCTCCAGTCCTCTGATCATCTTTGTAGCCCTCTGCTGGACTCTCTCCAGTAGTTCCTTGTCTTTCTTGAACTGGGGGGCCCAGAACTGGACACAGTACTCCAGGTGTGGCCTCACTAGGGCAGTGTAGAGGGGGAGGATAACTTCCCTAGACCTGCTGGCCACACTCTGCCTAATGCACCCCAGGATACCGTTGGCCTTCTTGGCCACAAGGGCACATTGCTGGCTCATGGTGAACAAATTGTCCACCAGAACTCCCAGGTCTTTCTCTGCACAGCTGCTTTCCAGCAGGTCAACCCCCAGCCTGTACTGGTGCATGGGGTTATTCCTCCCCAGGTGCAGGACCCTACACTTGCCTTTGTTGAACTTCATGAGGTTCCTCTCTGCCCAACTCTCTAGCCTGTCCAGGTCTCACTGAATGGCAGCACAGCCTGCTGGTGTATCAGCCACTCCTCCCAGTTTTGTGTCATCAGCAAACTTGCTGAGGATACACTCTGTCCCTTTGTCCAGGTCATTGATGAATAAGTTAAACAGGAATGGACCCAGTACTGACCCCTGGGGAACACCACTAGCTACAGGCCTCCAACTAGACTGAGCACCGCTGATCACAACCCTCTGGGCTCTGCCATTCAGCCAGTTCTCAATCCACCTCACTGTCCACTCATCTAAGCCACACTTCCTGAGCTTTCCTATGAGGATATTGTGGGAGACAGTGGTGTCAAAAGCCTTGCTGAAATCAAGGTAAACATCCACTGCTCTCCCCTCATCTACCCAGCTGGTCATGTCCTCATAGAAGGCCATCAGATTGGTCAGGCATGATTTCCCCTTGGTGAATGCATGTTGACTACTCCTGATAACCTTCTTTTCCTCCACATGCTTAGAGATGGCATCCAGAATGAGCTGCTCCATCACCTTTCCAGGGATGGAGGTAAGGCTGACCAGCCTGTAGTTTCCTGGGTCCTCCTTCTTGCCCTTTTTGAAGACTGGAGTGACATTGGCCTTCCTCCAGTCCTCAGGAACCTCTCCTGTTCTCCATGACCTTTCAGAGATGATGGAGAGTGGCTTGGCAATAACATCTGCCAGCTCCCTCACCACTTGTGGATGCATCCCATTGGGGCCTATGGATTTGTGGGTATCCAGTTTGTCTAAATGATTCTAACTTGATCCTCCTCAACCAAGGGAAAGTCTTCCTTTCTCCAGACTTTCTCTCTTACCTCCAGGGCCCAGGATTCCTGAGGGATGGCCTTAGCGGTAAAGACTGAGGCAAAGGCGGCATTCAGTAACTCCGCCTTCTCTGTATCCTCTGTCACCAGGGCACCCTCCTCATTCAGCAGCAGGCCCACATTTTCCCTAGTCTTCCTTTTGCTGCTGATGTACTTGAAGAAGCCCTTCTTGTTGTCCTTGATGTCCCTTGCGAGATTTAATTCCAAGTGGGCCTTAGCCTTCCTCGTCGCCTCCCTGCATACTCTGACAACCTTCCTATATTCCTCCAAAGTGGCCTGTCCCTTTTTCCATGTTCCATGGACTTCCTTCTTCCATTTGAGTTTTGCCAGAAGCTCCTTGCTCATCCATGCAGGTCTCCTGCCCCCTTTGCTTGATTTCTTACTCATAGGGATGTACTGATCTTGAGCTTGGAGGAAGGGATGCTTGAATACTAACCAGCTCTCTTGGACCCCCCTACCTTCTAGAGCCCGATCCCATGGGATACCCCCAAGTAGGTCCTTGAAGAGGCCAAAGTCAGCTCTCCTGAAGGCCAGGGTTGTGATCCTACTTCTTGCCCTGCTTCCTCCACACAGGATCCTGAACTCCACCATCTCATGGTCACTGCAGCCGAGGCTACCCCCAACCTTCACATCCCCAACAAGACCTTCGTTATTTGTTAGCACAAGGTCTAGCAGCACACCTCTTTGTGTTGGCTCCTCCACCACCTGTGTCAAAAAGTTGTCATCAATGCCCTGCAGCAACCTCCTGGACTGTGGGTGCCTAACTGTGCTGTCGTTCCAGCAGATATCAGGGTGCTTGAAGTCCCCCATGAGAACCAGGGCCTGCGATCGCGAGGCTACTTCCAGCTGTCTGTAGAAGGCCTCATCTCCTTCCTCTTCCTGATCAGGTGGCCTATAGTAAACACCCACAACAGTGTCACCCATATTAGCCTGCCCCTTAATTCTTACCCATAGGCTCTCGACTCGTTCTTCATCCACCCCTAGGCAGAGCTCGATACATTCCAGTTGCTCTCTCACATAAAGGGCAACTCCATCTCCTCACCTTGCTGACCTGTCCTTCCTAAAAAGTACATACCCATCCATGACAGCATTCCAGTCATGCGAGCTATCCCACCATGTCTCTGTAATCACAATGACATCACGGCCCTGCCATAATGTGTTATTAGAAATTGCAAAAAAACACACCTTTGCTGAAAATGGTACAGTATAATAAAAAATCTAGATGTATAATCTTCAGCTAAACAGAATAGCTTTTCATGTACTGGAAAGAGACAGTGACATGTTTCAGCAATGTTCTTTCTAAAGCCTTTGTATCACCATGAAGCATATGGCTAAGAATCAACGCAATGAGATCAGACTGACGTTCATTGAGTTACACAGTGATTGCATTTATCTTTGTTTTTGGAAGGCAAGGTTATGTAGGCTATATTTTCACATTAACATCTGCAGAGCATTCCAAAATCCTGGCATGGCCAATGACATGTAAGTTCCAGGTCCTGTGATTTATCGTTCTCCAGTACACATAAATTAGTGTGTGTAGATAGAATCCTTTCACTTCAACAGAAGTAAATAATGTAAAATAATTTTAGCTGACAGATTTTTTCTTCACTTGTTTTTTTAAAATTAATTTACAGGTTGTTATGATTTTATTCAGCATTAAATCTGTGTATATATCCATAGACATTCTCCACTCATTTATTTGGCAGAAATTAAGATGGGAAACAGCTGAATAGGAACTATAGTTCATTTGATTGTTAAATCTCTGCATTCAACAGCCAAAGCTATACCTAATAATAAATGCTGAATGAGAATAGAATGAGTGCATGTGTAGATGGTGGGTTTGATAACAAAGCACATAGGCTTTATTGAAGCTCACAGTTATGTTCTTTCAGTCCTCAGTTCCTTCCATATATGGGTAGGATCTGCCCTTTACTTCAGACTGGCTAGCACTGTTCAAGTTTGTCTGGTCAAATAATTTCACTGCAGCCTTTTCACGTGAAGTTGAAACTATTCATAAGTATATGTAACTTGCAATGACTTTTGTTCAATTATATTGTTAATGCAATGATTTTAATATTCAAATTGGGAAGAATAAGAGTTTGCTCCAACACATTTGTCAAAAACAGAACTTTACCATGGTGTTCCATGCAATCCAGGGAAATAAGAAACAGCATATTATTCCACCATATTTCCCAGCAGAGTTAAACATCAAAATACCTTCCCCTGCAGTTTATACAAAGGCCAGACACAGAGGCAAATGCACAAAGTATGACATTAGCCGTACTAGAGCTATTAATGGAATAAACGCAGCAGTAAAAGACCCTCTGAAGATAAAAGCATCATTCTCTCCCGTCTCTGGAACTTTGCCCAAATCACAGTCATATTTTCATATTTGCCAGCTTTTTTTTCCTGTAATCAAAGGATTTCCTTCATAATAGTAAATAAAAATTAAGTGTTCTTTCTGTGCTTCAAAGTAAAATGGTTTCAGTAATGATGCACACAGTACAGTGTTTATCTTCCTAAGGAAAGATTTACTGCTTCAATTTAAATTTAAAAATTTGTATTGTTTCAGGGTTAAAAACACTGGGATGTAATTATGCAGAATGAATTTCTTACAAATGAATTGGTTGCTTTTTCTAATATCTAGCTCTATGTTTGAGAAGGGTGATATTTACTAATTAATACTCAGAGAAAGAGGCTTTATAATGTAAACATATGTGGAGTCTTGCATAGTCTACAATAAAATCATGTTAAAAACTTCAACTTAGGATGTTAACTAGACTTGGCCTTTAAATCATTTCTGCGGAAAAAAGTAACTGAGCTAGAAAGGACAGTTAAGTCAATCACTGATTTGACAGACTAACAGTTACGTCAGTTATGACAATCTCAGGTCTTACAGACAACCCAGAGTTTCTGCACAAATCTCAGCTACTATTATTTGAACTAGAACCAAACTTCAAGATATATGGTCTAGTTTTAAAAATTGCAGAAGCTTCAAAATGGGAACAAGTTTATGCAGAACAAAGAGTTACTATATATCAGAGCATCATGCTGTCCTGGTTTGGCCTAAACCAGGCCGATTTTCCTTTTAGTGATTTTTACTTTCAGCTAAGTCTCCTCTAAGTAACTGCACTTTCTGAAACTAACTGCATGTTTGCAGACAGTGTCTGCTTCCAGGACTGATAACGCTCGAAGTTTGTAGTTATCACTGAGGCACCGGTAGGGATGTTGTGCAGTAAGGCTCTTGCTGTACTTATTCTTAGAGAAACCAAGGTCACTGCTGAATTCCTCACTGCTTACAAGTGAAGAGCCGAAGGGGGGTCGCAGCTGCAGCGGGGAGCAGACAGGGCAGGTGACCCAAAATTGACCAACGAGGGTACTCCATCCCATACACGTCATTCTCGGTATAAAGAGGGGGGATCACGAGGGGCTCGCTCTCTTTCTGCTATGGCCGGTGTCCAAGGAGGACTCCGTCTGTTTTCCTGCTGCCCCCGATCCCGATCCGTGCATCCCTGAATCCAGCTCTCGACCGTCGTTAGGCCCAGCCTGGGCCTTCCCGGAGCCTGCCCTGCAGTGCCGGTGGTGACGTGGCTGACTTCAGGGGAGCTCAATCTTGGTTTTGTATATATATATTTGTATATATTTGATTATTTCTATTATTATTATTATACTCTTTTTCATTATTATAGTTTATTAAAACTGTTTTAACTTTCCAACCCGGAAGTCTTTCTCCCTTTTCCCTTTCCCTTTGGGGGGAGGGGGGGGAATAACAGAGGGCATCTGCCACAGGTTTAATAGCTGGCCCAGCTTTAAAACCGTGACACATGCCAACAATTTGTGCACTTACCCTGTCCCATGACAAATTCAAGATAGTTTGCATCCTCCGAGAACTAAGCTCATTCAAATTACTTTGCATTTGCTGAAGTCTAAGTGGGCATGGATTATCACCACAAATGAGCTGACATGTAGTAAATTCCTATTCCATTGCAACTGTTTTTTTCCCCCCAAGCCCTTACCAGAGTACAGGAAATTATTTCTGTACATAATATTCTCATCATCACATTGAAGATTCCCCTTCTATTCAAAATCTTCCATGTATTTACTTACAGATGGTGGTACAGTCACTTCTGAATGTTTTATTTGATTAAGTGAGAGACATAGCTTCTTATCTTAACTAATAGCAAGGGATTTTGCTTTATCTCAAATCAATAATTTAACACTTGACTATAAAAAGCTGGCTCAAGATCTGTTAGAAATAGGGACAAAACCCACCAGAAAGTATTTGGACCTATGAAGACAATGCTTTCTTTAGCTGAATTAGGAATGGCAGTTACAAGCTTTGGTATTTAAAGTAAGCCTTGCTGTCATCATTGCCCAAGGAAGTCTGCTGTCTTAAGGCAAAGCTGAAGCATCAGAGAGAAGATAGAAATGCCAAAGTTACAAACCTCATCTCACTTTGTCTGTGACATGTTTCATTTTACCATGTTTGCACATCAAGTGAAATTATATGCCTAAGTGGTATTCTTCATTTTCTAACTAACCTCTCTGTTAAAAGAAAAAGGAAAAAAAATGTTGCTGGCATATAGTAGACCTTCAAATCTCTTTTGGATTCCTTTTCCATATACTGCAAAAGTGAGCTATTTTCCATCCTCCCACTCTCACCCAGAAGCAATGTCTGCTTGTCACTTAGATAGCTGCTCACAAGAGATATAAGTAGTAACAAGTTTTTGATTTCAATATTTAATTTATTTCCAGAGTAGAAGCAATAAGCAAAATTCTATTTGACTATGAACAGTCAGGAGGTTAAATACCACCACAAACAAGCCTGTACCCTTTAAGTGTAACTAACTTAACCATACCTTCCAGCTCTTCTGCTTTATGCTGCAAGTCTTTATATAATGAATGTCTAAAGAAGCTGCAATTTCTCTACACTGGCCTAGATAGCTAGATCACTTGACATAATACAGTTGAACTGTTTCTTGTTTGCTAAATCTACAATTATTTTTTATTATTAGCAAATTTGGAATATACTTGGTGACACACTGTGACTGAGGCTATTCAAGTCGGCACACAGGCATGTTTTTCTCTATCATGCACCTTTTTTGGGGTCTGCAGTCTGACTATGAGCTACAAGGGTGAAAAGACTCTTCAGATCTCAGAAGACTTGCAGAACGTACCCAGGCACATGGATAAAGGACTTGGAGGACACGTATTATGCATTTTGAAAGGATTTATCAACTGTTATGCACCTCTTTCAAACCCAGAGCTCCTGTGAAGGAAGTGCAATGACAACTATCCTCATAAATTGGGACTATTTACAGCTACAAATAACTATTTTTTATAATTTCGTTTGAAGTCATAAGTGTGTCTCAGCTCTAACATAACAGAAGATTACCTTTTTAAACTGTTAGCTTTTTCATGTTTTCCGAAAATTACATCAGTGTCACGGTTTAAAGCTGGGCTGGCGATTAAACCTTCAGCAGACGCTCTCTGTTAACCCTCCCCCCCCACCCGAAGGGAAAGGGAAAGGGAAAGGGAAAAGGGAGATAGACTTACGGGTTGGAAAGTTAAAACAGTTTTAATAAACTATAATAATGAAAAAGAGTATAATAATAATATTGGAATAATCAAATATATACAAATATATATACAAAACCAAGATCGAGCTCCCCCGATGTCGGCAACGTCACCACCGGCACTGCAGGGCAGGCTCCGGGAAGGCCCAGGCTGGGCCTAACGACGGTCGAGAGCTGGATTCAGGGATGCAGATCAGAATCGGGGGCAGCAGGAAAACAGTCGGAGTCCTCCTTGGACACCAGCCATAGCAGAAAGAGCAAGAGCGAGCAAGAGACACGAGACCCTCGTGATCCCCCCGCTTTATACCGAGAATGACGTGTATGGGATGGAATACCCTCGTTGGTCAATTTTGGGTCACCTGCCCTGTCTGCTTCCCCCTGCAGCTGCGACCCCCCTTCGGCTTTTCACTTGTAAGCAGTGAGGAATTCAGCGGTGACCTTGGTTTCTCTAAGAAAAAGTACAGCAAGAGCCTTATTGCACAACATCCCTACCGGTGCCTCAGCGATAACTACAAACTTCGAGAGTTATCAGTCCTGGAAGCAGACACTGTCTGCAAAACATGTAGTTAGTTTCAGAAAGTGCAGTTACTTAGAGGAGACTTAGCTGAAAGTAAAAATCACTAAAAGGAAAATCGGCCTGGTTTAGGCCAAACCAAGACATTCCACCCCTTATTCCATACCATTCACGTCATACTCAGATCACCACTAACTTTTCATTTTAAAATATATACAGATAACATTAGTTTATGATTCATCTCTATACAGAAAAAAAAAGTTCATCAAGTTCATTTAGTTCAGGATTGTGGGTTTCCATCTGGCTAGGAGTCTCCCAGGGTAGGAGAGATGGTATGAGCTTTGTCACAGTTCGTGCCCACGGGTTGCAGGTTAAAGATGTCACTGTCGAGGAGGTTACTGGATGCCACTTGCAGCTAGCTCTATTCCCATCACCACTGCTTCAACCTGAAAGACACTTATGAACACTGTTAGTATTATGCAGCAATTAACATCATACAGTTCAGAATTAAGTATTCTCACCCAGAATCAGATCACCTTCAGGGACACATCGGACTCCACCATCCTGCAGCATCACCCACCAAGTACATCCAGGTCCTTGAGCAAAAGCAATCCCATGAATGGGTTTACCTTTGCCCGTAGCAGGAAGAACCCAGACAGTTTTTCCCAACAGATTCCTTTCATGCACCACAGGGACTTTATCCCCTTCTATTGTATGTAAAAGGTCTGACTGAGCAGGGCCAGCTCGGTTGATAGATCCTCTGGTGTTAACTAGCCAGGTAGCTTGTGCCAAATGCTTATCCCAGTTTTTAAAGGTTCCACCCCCCATTGCTTTTAGGGTAGTTTTTAACAGCCCATTATACCGTTCAATTTTCCCAGAGGCTGGTGCATGATAGGGGATGTGATATACCCATTCGATGCCATGCTCTTTGGCCCAGTTGTCTATGAGACTATTTTTGAAATGAGTCCCATTGTCCGACTCAATTCTCTCTGGCGTGCCATGTAGCCACAAGATTTGCTTTTCAAGGCCCAGAATAGTGTTCCGGGCAGTGGCATGGGGCACAGAGTATGTTTCCAGCCATCCGGTGGTCGCCTCCACCATGGTAAGCACATAACGTTTACCCTGGTGGGTTTGAGGGAGTGTGATATAGTCAATTTGCCAGGCCTCCCCATATTTATATTTCAACCACCGCCCCCCATACCACAAAGGTTTTAACCGTTTGGCTTGCTTAATTGCGGCGCATGTTTCACAATCGTGGATAACCTGTGTAATAGAGTCCATAGTTAAGTCCACCCCTCGGTCACGAGCCCATCTGTATGTTGCATCTCTCCCTTGATGACCTGAAGTGTCATGAGCCCACCGAGCTAAAAATAGTTCACCTTTATGTTCCCAGTCCAAGTCTATTTGGAACACTTTAGCAGCCTGATCTGCTTGTTGGTTGTTTCGATGTTCCTCAGTTGCCCGACTTTTAGGTACATGAGCATCTACATGACGTACCTTCACGACTAGTTTCTCTAGCCGAGCAGCAATATCTTGCCACAGTTCAACAGCCCAAATAGGTTTACCTTTACGCTGCCAGTTGCTTCGCTTCCACTGCTTTAACCACCCCCACAAGGCATTTGCTACCATCCATGAGTCAGTATAGAGATACAGCCTTGGCCACTTTTCTAGTTCAGCAATGTCTAAAGCCAGCTGGATGGCTTTTACCTCTGTGAATTGACTCGATTCACCTTGTCCTTCTGTAGCTTCTGTGACTCGTCGAATAGGACTCCATACAGCAGCTTTCCACTTCCGATGCTTTCCTACAAGACGGCAGGATCCATCGGTGAACAGGGCATACTGCTTCTCATCCTCTGGTAGTTCATTATATGGTGGGGCTTCTTCAGCACGTGTCACCTCCTTTTCTGGTGGCATTCCGAAGTCTTTGCCTTCTGGCCAGTCCATGATCACTTCTAAGATTCCTGGGCGATTAGGGTTTCCTATTCGAGCCCTCTGTGTAATTAATGCAATCCATTTACTCCATGTAGCATCAGTTGCATGATGGGTAGTAGGAACCTTACCCTTGAACATCCAGCCTAGTACTGGTAATCGAGGTGCCAGGAGCAGCTGTGCTTCAGTACCAATTACCTCTGAAGCAGCTCTAACTCCTTCATATGCTGCCAGTATCTCTTTTTCAGTTGGGGTGTAATTGGCCTCAGAGCCCTTGTATCCTCGACTCCAAAATCCTAGGGGTCGACCTCGAGTCTCCCCTGGTACTTTCTGCCAGAGGCTCCAGGTAGGACCATTGTCCCCAGCTGAGGTGTAGAGCACATTTTTAACATCTTGTCCCATACGGACTGGTCCAAGGGCTACTGCATGCACAATCTCTTGTTTAATCTGTTCAAAAGCCTGTCGTTGTTCAGGGCCCCACTGAAAATCATTCTTCTTTCTGGTCACTTGATAAAGAGGGCGTACAATCTGGCTGTAATCTGGAATATGCATTCTCCAGAAACCCACAACGCCTAAGAAGGCTTGTGTTTCCTTTTTGTTAGTTGGTGGGGACATAGCTGTCATTTTGTTGATCACCTCTATCGGGATCTGGCGACGCCCATCTTGCCATTTAATCCCTAAAAACTGGATCTCCCGGGCAGGTCCCTTGACCTTGCCTCTTTTTATGGCAAAACCAGCTTTCAGAAGAATTTGGATTATTTTCTCCCCTTTGTCAAAAACTTCTGCTGCTGTATCACCCCACACAATGATGTCATCAATGTATTGCAAATGTTCTGGAGCTCCACCCTTTTCTAGTGCAGTCTGGATCAGTCCATGGCAAATAGTAGGACTGTGTTTCCACCCCTGGGGCAGTCGATTCCAGGTATACTGGATACCTCTCCAGGTGAAAGCAAACTGTGGCCTGCACTTTGGTGCCAAAGGAATAGAGAAAAATGCATTAGCAATGTCTATGGTGGCATACCACTTGGCTGCCTTTGACTCCAGTTCGTATTGAAGTTCTAGCATGTCTGGCACAGCAGCACTCAGCGGTGGCGTAACTTCATTTAGGCCACGATAGTCCACAGTTAATCTCCATTCTCCATCAGACTTTCGCACTGGCCATATAGGACTATTAAAGGGTGAGCGAGTCTTGCCAATCACTCCTTGATTTTCTAATTGTCTAATCAGTTTATGAATGGGGATCAGGGAGTCTCGATTGATGCGATATTGTCGTCGATGCACCGTGGTAGTAGCAATTGGCACCTGTTGTTCTTCAACCTTCAGCAACCCCACAACAGAAGGATCCTCTGAGAGGCCAGGCAAGATAGACAGCTGTTTAATGTCCTCAGTCTCTACAGCTGCTACACCAAAGGCCCATCTATACCCTTTTGGGTCCTTAAAATACCCTCTCTTGAGGTAGTCTATGCCAAGGATGCACGGAGCATCTGGGCCAGTCACAATGGGGTGCTTTTTCCATTCATTTTTAGTTAAGCTCACTTCGGCTTCCAATACAGATAACACTTGAGATCCTCCTGTTACTCCTGAAATACTGATAGATTCTGCCCCTTTATGATCCGATGGCATTAGGGTGCACTGTGCACCAGTGTCTACCAAGGCTCGATACCTTTGTGGTTTTGATGTGCCAGGCCATCGAATCCACACAGTCCAATAAACTCGGTTGTCCCTTTCCTCCACCTGGCTGGAGGCAGGGCCCCCCTAATCAAGAAATGGATTCGTGCTGCTCACAGGGACTGGACCTTCATTTCTCCTATTCACACTTTGGAAAAAGGAATTGAGGCCCATCTACCCTGACTGGGGTCCTGCTCACTGGTAACTGGAGCAGCCATCCTCCTAGAAAAATTCTCTCTGGTATTTCTTTTAGCTTGCAACTCACGTACTCGTGCCTGTAGGGTACTGGTAGGTTGTCCATGCCATCTGTTCATGTCTTCCCCATAACCACGCAGGGTAAACCACAGGATACCTCGTGATGTGTTCCGTTTCCTTTGAGCTGGTCCTGTAGGAGGGTGTTTTCTCCTAAAAGCTGCAACGCGCGCCTGTGTAGGTAGAGAGTCAAGTTTATTCTCTATCCTAGACAGTTTGTCTGACAGTTGTTTAAATGAGTCCTTGTTTTCCTTTGTCAGTTTTTCCACAGCCGAGACACGGGCCTGCAGTGGGGAAGAAATACTATCTTCATACTGTCGCATACAGTTAGCCATTTCGCCCACACTAGGTCGTGCCATAGCATTTTCTCCCCAGACTAATATTGACAATGTATGGGTATATGTTGGTGGAGCATTCTTCACAACCTTCCGGAACATGGATCGGTTGCATTCCACTTCATCAGGATCTACAGGATCTACAATTTCCCGTGGGTGTCTATAAATGATCTCTTGCACAGCCAGTTCTCTAAGGTAGTTAATACCTTTTTCTATAGTGGTCCATTTGCTTAGGTGGCTCATAACATCATCTTTATAGGGATACCTGCTCTTTACAGCTGACAAGAGTCGCCTCCAGAGACTGATAGTGTTTGACTTTCTTGCAAGCGCCTTATCAATACCACCATCTCTGGACAGGGATCCCAACTGTCTGGCTTCTCTACCGTCTAATTGCATGCTATCTGCCCCATTATCCCAGCATCGGAACAACCAGGTAATAATTGGCTCACCATCATAACGGCTGAAGTCTTTCCTTATATTTCTCAGGTCCTTCAGGGATAAGGAGTGGTAGGTTATCTCTATGTCCGAGTCCTCCTCCTGTGATAGTTCTGCTTTAGAAGGACCTTTCTTCTGTGATGGGTCTGCTTTAAAATGACGATCAAGGGAACCCCCATCTGTGTCGGGCCCTGACTCTGCCTGAGAAGGGCCCTTACCTGGGTCATGTGATGGCTCTGCCTTAGAAGGCTCTGAGTCATCATCCTCCTCTTCACGAGCTGATTTCTTTTGGTATTTCTTCCTGGTTACAGGAGCAATTGGTACAGATTCGTTAGATGCTGGGGTCTGAGTAGATGCAGTGGCTGTCGTGGGAGTGCTGAGACTCGTTAGAGTCTGAGTAGCTGCAGTGGCCATCTTGGGGGGTGTAGCAGCTGCGGTGCGAGCTGTAGCGGCAGCACATGCTGTAGGATCTGAGGTGGCTGCATAACACCTACACCTGTCCCTGCACCGATATTTAATCTTATCCCACATCAGAAACACATTCAGGACAACCGAAAATAAAAACATGCCACCTACACAGCACCATCCAAATTTCACAAAATCTAGAGGAATCAGCTTGGCAGAAAAGGAGAAGGTACTATTTCCCGAAGTAAAATTGGAAGTGTAATCATTAACACAATCAGCTAAAGGACGCCCGGAGTCCGCAGATAAAATCGCTGCTACCGCGGTCAGAATAGTAACAGCCCAGTTTATCACGACATAAATCAGTATGAAACGCCATAACAAAACAATGCACATTGACCAGTGCCCAGCAGTGATAAACTGCACATAAACAGTAACAAACAGCGCATACGGCAAGTAAGGTATCATTACACTTAACTCTGTAAAAGGCTTTATAAAGAGATGAGATAACACAGCGTTCAAAAATGACATCAGCATCTTCGCTATCTGTTTTAATTTCCAACCCCTCGTAAATCTCAAAGGAAGAAATCTGATACTCTCTCAGCTGAGCTCTCTGGGTCTCCTCCCACTGGAGCTGGGATTCGACTTATCAGAGGAACCTGTTGGAGCTTCCCTCGTGCCCCACGTTGGGCGCCAATAAATCTGTCACGGTTTAAAGCTGGGCTGGCGATTAAACCTGCAGCAGACGCTCTCTGTTAACCCTCCCCCCCCCACCCGAAGGGAAAGGGAAAGGGAAAGGGAAAAGGGAGAGAGACTTACGGGTTGGAAAGTTAAAACAGTTTTAATAAACTATAATAATGAAAAAGAGTATAATAATAATATTGGAATAATCAAATATATACAAATATATATACAAAACCAAGATCGAGCTCCCCCGATGTCGGCAACGTCACCACCGGCACTGCAGGGCAGGCTCCGGGAAGGCCCAGGCTGGGCCTAACGACGGTCGAGAGCTGGATTCAGGGATGCAGATCAGAATTGGGGGCAGCAGGAAAACAGTCGGAGTCCTCCTTGGACACCAGCCATAGCAGAAAGAGCAAGAGCGAGCAAGAGACACGAGACCCTCGTGATCCCCCCGCTTTATACCGAGAATGACGTGTATGGGATGGAATACCCTCGTTGGTCAATTTTGGGTCACCTGCCCTGTCTGCTTCCCCCTGCAGCTGCGACCCCCCTTCGGCTTTTCACTTGTAAGCAGTGAGGAATTCAGCAGTGACCTTGGTTTCTCTAAGAAAAAGTACAGCAAGAGCCTTACTGCACAACATCCCTACCGGTGCCTCAGCGATAACTACAAACTTCGAGCGTTATCAGTCCTGGAAGCAGACACTGTCTGCAAAACATGTAGTTAGTTTCAGAAAGTGCAGTTACTTAGAGGAGACTTAGCTGAAAGTAAAAATCACTGAAAGGAAAATCGGCCTGGTTTAGGCCAAACCAAGACAATCAGTTAATACATGTGCTATTTTTGATCTGAACTCGAGTGACATTTATTTGAAAGTTCAAACACTTCTTGTTAGGTGTGTATTTCAATACTAATTATACATTTTATCAATAAGCATGAACCTCCTGAGCTGAGGTTCCATTCAACCACAGTGCTCTCTCTGCAGTTCACAAAAATGCACTGAATAAAGACCTTTTTTTTTACAGCTACCTGGACTAAAGCTAAGACTTTTAATTTAATTTGCAAAATAAATATATGACAAACCATGAATATGAGCAAATATGTATAAACACTTCAATCTGTAGAAATTTTCTGCAGATCTGATATGAAGGCAGATTCAGCATTTCTAATGGCATACACTTCTCAGGGTGGTTGTAGAAAAAAAAAAAAACGAGGCCCACATAATCTCTACAAGCTCTTTTAATTCCAGCAATAAACTCAGTAGGATAAAAATAGGGACAATGAGAAAACTGAAGTGCAATATTGATGGACCGTTGCCAGTAGCTCCTCTCCTTTAAATGGAGATCTTTTGTTCGAGCTCCCTCGTTGCTCACTTAATCATGAGTCTCAGGATATTTGTTGATTTTTTTTTCACACTCCAGTTTCCAGAGTCATACAATGACAAGAAAAACTCACCTGTTGTATTAAATGAAAAGGGTTGTTGGAGATACAGCCACTTAAATAATCAAGCTACCATGTTCCTTACCAGCTTTGGGTTATGAAGGGGGGTTAAAATACAATGCATGATGCAAGTCTCTAATCAAAAGCAGACAAAAGAGGTGCTCTACTCTCAGTCTCCTACAAAAATACATAGTTATATTCTATTGCTATGGTTTGCTTAATGTTGTAAGCCAGTTTTCATTTTAACTAACCATATTACATTGGCAACAAGATTTCTTACCTTAGCCAACGAGCCAACAGTATTGGATGTGATTAATTTCTAACATTCTTTTTGGAAGTCAAACATCTACTTAATTTTCTTTGTTTGCCATCTCAATATCCTAAGCAGGATTCATGTTGGTTGTCCCTAATTAACTTTTTCCTTTTTAAAAAGTTTGAATTACATCCAGTTAGATTCTTTCCCTTCAAACTCCATTTCATCTAACATTAATCCCCTATTGTTATATTTTATTTAAATGACAATCACACATTATGTCTTAAATTAAATTTTCATTTAAAATAAATAGACTGTTCAGACTTACAACAGAAGTCCTTGATGTGGCAAGTAAAGACAGGAAAAATTAAGATACCCTTTATAAAACTCTATAGACAAAGTACTGTATCATAGGAACAGATCTTAAGACACTGCTACATCTGATCAAGAAAGCTAATATGTAAGGTTCTAGAATATTTAGAGGGATTGCTTTGGGATACTATTTTGTAATTCCTTGCTGCTTCTTAAGTTACTCTCATATCAATATTCTTGTGCTGGTTAGAGATAGAAGTTAATTTTCTCTCTCGGCTTCTGCCATAGATGCCTCACCTACATAATTAGCAAAACTGCTGAAAAGATACCTTGCAGACTTTCTCAAAGAGAGTTACAGAATCACAGAATCAATCAGGTTGGAAGAGACCTCAGGGATCATCGAGTCCAACCGTTGCCCTGACACCACCATGTCAACTAGACCATGGCACTAAGTGACATGTCCAGTCTTTTCTTAAACACATCCAGAGATGGGGACTCCACCACCTCCCTGGGCAGCCCATTCCAATGTCTAATAACCCTTTCTGAGAAGAAATTCTTCCTAATGTCCAACCTGAACCTCCCCTGGCGAAGCTTGAGGCTGTGTCCTCTTGTCCTATCGCTAGTTGCCCGGGAGAAGAGGCCAACTCCCACTTCACTACAACCTCCCTTCAGGCAGTTGTAGACTGCAATAAGGTCACCTCGGAGCCTCCTCTTCTCCAGGCTAAACAACCCCAGCTCCCTCAGCCATTCCTCATAGGTCAGACCCTCCAGACCCTTCACCAGCTTGGTCGCCCTCCTCTGGACTCGCTCCAACACCTCAACATCTTTCTTGAAGTGCAGGGCCAAGAACTGGACACAGTACTCAAGGTGCGGCCTCACCAGTGCCGAGTACAGAGGGACGATCACTTCCCTAGACCGGCTGGCTACACTCTTCCTAATAGAGGCCAGGATGCCATTGGCCTTCTTGGCCACCTGGGCACACTGCTGGCTCATGTTTAGCCAGCTGTCCATCAGCACCCCCAGGTCTCTTTCCGCCAGGCCGCTTTCTAACCACTCTTCCCCCAGCCTGTAGCGATGCATGGGGTTGTTGTGGCCGAAGTGTAAGACCCGGCACTTGTTCTTGTTGAACTTCATGCCGTTGGTCTCGGCCCATCTATCTAACCTGTCCAGATCCCTCGGTAGGGCCTTCCTACCCTCCAGCAGATCGACACTCCCACCCAGCTTGGTGTCATCTGCAAATTTACTGAGGGTGCACTCAATCCCTTCATCTAGATCATCTATAAAGATATTGAACAGCACTGGCCCCAGAACTGAGCCCTGGGGAACACCGCTAGTGACCGGCCGCCAGTTGGACTTTGCCCCATTCACCACCACTCTCTGGGCTCGGCCATCCAGCCAGTTTTTAACCCATTTAAGAGTCCACCCATCCAAGCCCCAGGCAGCCAGTTTGTCTAGGAGGATGCTGTGGGAGACAGTGTCGAATGCCTTACTGAAGTCTAGATAGACTACATCCACAGCCCTGCCCTCATCTACTAAGCAGGTCACATTGTCATAGAAGGAGACCAGGTTGGTCAAGCAGGACCTGCCTTTCATGAATCCATGTTGGCTGGCCCCGATGCCCCGATTGTCCTGCATGTGCCGTGTAATGGCACTCAGGATGATCTGTTCCATCACCTTGCCTGGCACCGAGGTCAGGTTGACAGGCCTATAGGTCCCTGGATCATCCTTCTGACCCTTCTTGTAGATGGGCATTACATTTGCTAATTTCCAGTCAGCTGGAACCTCTCCAGTTAACCAGGACTGCCAGTAGATAATAGAGAGTGGTTTGGCAAGTTCATTTGCCAGTTCCTTCATTACTCTGGGGTGAATCCCATCCGGGCCCATAGCCTTGTGGGTGTCCAACTGGCACAGCAGGTCACTAACCGTCTCCTCCTGGATTACGGGAGGTTCACACAGCCCCCCGCACCTGACTTCAGGCTCTGGGGGCTGAGTCTCCTGAGGACAACGTGTCCTGACATTAAAGACCGAGGCAAAGAAGGCATTGAGCACCTCTGCCTTTTCCTCGTCCCCTGACACTACACTACCCTCCTCATTCAGCAAGTGGTGGAGGCTCTCCTTGACCCTCCTTTTGCTGTTAATGTATTTGTAGAAGCTTTTTTTGTTATCTTTGACCGTAGCAGCCAAATCAAGCTCTAATTGAGCTTTGGCCCTTCTAATCTTCTCCCTACATGACCTGGCAACATCCCTATAGACCTCCCGAAAGTTCCTCTGAAGGAAAACAAACCTGTGCTTTTGTAGAACAGTACACAAACTAGCTGTGCAAGGTTGGGTTCTACTCTGCACATTGCTAACTAATATTCACGCATCTGCTTCACACCTTCAGTGTAGTAGCTGCTTTCCAGACACTTCAGATGGGCAGCCTGTTATCTTTCAGATGGCAGACCAAACTAGATGTGCCATTTAAGCAAAATAACCACAGAATGGCTTGCTGGAAGTAGCCACCACACTATGAGGCTCAACAGATGAGGTGCAATGAAGAAGTTCTGTCTATACAATCTGCTTCATCAATTTCTTTTCATAATTAACTTTAATCTTTGCATCCTGTCTCATACTTATTTTAATTTGCTGAAGTCTAGAAGGGCCTTCAGTTGTCTAGACCCTTGAACTAAGAATGCAGTCCTGCACTAGCTCAAAGTATGCTGCCACAATTTTTGCTCCTGGAGATTTACATAAGCAGTTATTCACAATGCTTTCTAGTTTGTCTTTGTAAGGCATTTCCTGTTCTACTTGTTTTAATTGCCTACCTTTTATTCTATACAAGAATTACCTGACTACCAGTGTATTTACCATAAATATACATCTGTTTTGCCAAAAATTATGGGGTTTTCTGGTGTGGATCTTCCACCATTCTGTTCTTTTATTTCACTTACAAGGTATATCTTATGTCCTTCCATGATATTAATTATATTATTGCGTACATTTGCTGCAGTAGAATGAAATATCTACATCTTTCTTTCTCTCTTCCTCTTTCACATCATATTTTTTTCTATATTTTGGGTGTACAACCCCATGGTATAGGAGTAGAAAATTTTTGCATGTTTCATCTTTACTTTCCTATGCACAATCTCTTCTGGAAATGTTACAACGTGTAAGTTTATTTTCTAGAGTCAGTTCTCTGTAGCACTAAAGTAAATAATCATTTAACCTAGATATAGAACCACAGAATCATAGAATCGTTTTGGTTGGAAAGGACCTTTAAGATCATCAAGTCCAACCATTAACCTAACACTACCAAGTCCACCACTAAACCATATCCCTAAGAACCACATCTACACGTCTTTTAAATACCTCCAGGGATGGTGACTCCACCACATCCCTGGGCAGCCTGTTCCAATGCTTGATAACCCTTTCAGTGAAGAAATTTTTCCTGATATCCAGGCCAAACCTCCCCTGGCACAACTTGAGGCCGCTTCCTCTCATCCTGTCACTTGTTACCTGGGAGAAGAGACTAACACCTGCCTCGCTACAACCTCCTTTCAGGTAGTTGTAGAGAGTGATAAGGTCTCCCCTCAGTCTCCTTTTCTCCAGACTAAACAACCCCAGATCCCTCAGCTGCTCCTCATAAGGCTTGTTCTCTAGACCCTTCACCAGCTTCGTTGCCCTTCTTTGGACTCGCTCCAGCAACACAATGTCTTTCTTGTAGTAAGGGGCCCAAAACTGAACACAGTATTCAAGGTGCAGCCTCACCAGTGCTGAGTAGAGAGGGACGATCACTTCCCTCGTCCTGCTGGTCACACTATTTCTGATGCAGGCCAGGATGCTGTTGGCCTTCATTGGCCACCTGGGCACACTGCTGGCTCATATTCAGCCGGGTATCAACCAATACCCCCAGGTCCTTTTCCACCAGGCAGCTTTCCAGCCACTCTTCACCAAGCCTATAGTATTGCATGGGGTTGTTGTGCCCCAAGTGCAGGACACAACACTTAGCCTTGTTGAACCTCAGACAGTTGGCCTCGCCCCATCGATCCAGCCTGTCCAGATCCCTCTGCAGAACCTTCCTACCCTCAAGCAGATCAACACTCCCGCCCAACTTGGTGTCATCTGCAAACTTACTGAGGGTGCGCTCGATCCCCTCATCCAGGTCATTGATAAAGATATTAAACAGAACTGGCCCCAATACTGAGCCCTGGGGAACACCACTTGTGACCGGCCACCAACTGTATTTAACTCCATTCACCACAAGTCTTTGGGCCCGTCTATTCATCCAGTTTTTTTTACCCAGTTAAGCTTACACCCATCCAAGCCATGAGCAGTCAGTTTCTCCAGGAGAATGCTGTGGGAAACGGTGTCAAAGGCTTTACTAAAGTCCAGGTACACAACATCCACAGTCTTTCCCTCATCCAGTAAGCGGGTCACCTTGTCATAGGAGGAGATCAGGTTAGTCAAGCAGGACCTGCCTTTCATAAACCCATGCTGACTGGGCCTGATCGCCTGGTTGTCCTGTATGTGCCGCATGATGGCACTCAAGATGATCTGCTCCATAATCTTCCCTGGCACCGAGGTCAGACTGACAAGTCTGTAGTTCCCTGGATCCTCCTTCTGGCCCTTCTTGTAGATGGGCATCACATTTGCTAACCTCCAGTCACCTGGGACCTCCCCAGTTAGCCAGGACTGCTGATAAATGATGGAAAGTGGCTTGGTGAGCACTTCTGCCAGCTCTCTCAGTACTCTTGGGTGGATCCCATCCGGCCCCATAGACTTGTGGCTGTCTAAGTGGCGTAGCAGGTAGCTAACCATTTCCTCTTGGATCATGGGGGCTTCATTCTGCTCCCCATCCCCGTCTTCCAGCTCAGGGGGCTGGGTACCCAGAGAACAACTGGTTTTACTATTAAAGACTGAGGCAAAGAAGGCATTAAGCACCTCAGCCTTTTCCTCAGCCTTTGTCACTATGTTTCCCCCCGCATCCAATAAAGGACAGAGATTCTCCTTGGCCCTCCTCTTGTTCCTAATGTATTTATAGAAACATTTTTTATTGCCTTTTACAGCAGTGGCCAGATTAAGTTCTAGTTGGGCTTTAGCCCTTCTAATTTTTTCCCTGCATAGCCTCATGACATCTTTGTAGTTCTCCTGAGTCGCCTGCCCCTTCTTCCAAAGGTCATAAACTCTCCTTTTTTCCTGAGTTCCAGCCAAAGCTCTCTGTTCAGCCAGGCCCGTCTTCTTCCCCGCCGGCTCGTCTTTCGGCACATGGGGACTGCTCCTGCTCCTGCGCCTTTAAGATTTCTTCCTTGAAGAGTATCCAGCCTTCCTGGACCCCTTTGCCCTTCAGGACTGCCTCCCAAGGGACTCTGTCAACCAGGCTCCTAAGCAGGCCAAAGTCTGCCCTCTGGAAGTCCAAGGTAGCAGTTCTGCTGACCCCCTTCCTTACTTCTATGAGAATCAAAACCTCTATCATTTCATGATTGCTATGCCCAAGACGGCCTCCAACCCTCACATCACTGACAAGTCCTTCCCTGTTTGCAAACAAGACGTCCAGTGGGGTGCCTTCCCTAGTTGACTCACTCACCAGCTGTGTCAGGAAGTTATCATCTCCCACACACTCCAGGAACCTCCTAGACTCTTTCCTCTCTGTTGTGTTGTATTTCCAGCAGACATCCGGTAAGTTGAAGTCCCCCACAAGAACAAGGGCTACTGATTGCAAGATTATCTAAGAACCTGGTGATTTTATAACATCCACATTCATAGATTTTGATTTTCTCAGTCAAAACACACCTTCTTATCATAGTTCCTAAATAGTTTCATATATTTTTCTACTTTCTAACGTAGAAGATATACTTGGGCTGTGTATCTGTGGCTTGGGGTGTATGAGCCAACATTCGCATGGCTTCATTTCACAATTTACATCAACCAATAGTTACTTTGAAATGCCATTCCTTGAACACTTAAAAAAGGTTCTGTGATAAGGATCTAAGGCAAATTAGTTTTCTCTCTCTCTCTCTCTCTCTCTTTTTCTAGCAGAAAAGAGACTTGATGCACTAAGAGACTTCATCCGTCTGACTCTATCCCCTTAGTAGTTTGGCAGAGGAGACGTGCCTTCAATATATTAAACCTCTGAGTTTCATGAAAATGAACAAGTGTGCAGAGGACTGTAATCCCATTAATACACCCACTCTCTAAAAGAATGCAGCCCAGATCCAATCCTCATTAGAAATTGGAGAATCCACAGAGGGATGTAACAGTATACATACTTTAACTACAGAAAAGCCCCAGATAATCCTCAGATCAACTGTAAGACTCAAGTCCATTAGAAGTCCGTACCTTATGGAACATTTCCTTCCAGCATTTTTCTCATTTTCTCATTTTTAATGTAGCATCTGCAGATTGCTCATCTCCCTTCTTGCTTCCATCTTTTTTGTCTAGTTATCTATATTGTTTAATAATTTGAAAGTTTATTGTCTTGGATTTGAATATCCATGAAGCCAGACACCCTTCTGTCTGTCTCTCCTTGAGAGATTAAGCAGATCTCCTTTACTTGATTAAGCAGTAAAACCTCAATCAAGTTTTTAATCAGTTTTTCTTCCGCTTGTTTTTTCCTTTTGATGATATCTGCCAGATCTCTTTATATCCCTTTCCCCCCAACTCCCCACAAGTTAGGACTTCTGTTTTATCTACATTTTCACACTTCCCAATTACATTTACCAGATTTAAAATCTATCTTTACATGTCCCAGAACGACTATCATTTTTTATTACGGATTATTCTTTCTATTTGATCCTTCCCACTCTTCCGTTATCTCCATATATTGTCAACATCTTTTGGACAGTCTGTTAAAGGGATTACTCACTTTCATGACATTGTTATTTCTACTCTTAAAAGTACAAGCTTATCATATGTTAATTGTGCAATCATCCCCCTTCAGTTTTAGTCATCTCTTTCTTCTTTCTTGGGCCTTTGCATAAAGTTATTTCCTCTTTATATTTTACATGTTCTCCTGACTAATTTTTTCAGCTAAAAAATTCAGACACTACCAGTAAATAAAACTAATAAGACATGTCCCATGTCTGTTCAGGGAAAAAAGTTCAACCTCAGTCCAATACTGTATCCAAGATATAAATTATCTAATGAGGTGAACAGGGTGGAGAGACTATTTAAAAATAGTGACTGCAAACATCCTAGCCCCAATAATGAAGGCAGAGGTGTAAATCTAAGCACATTTCTGAACAAGATCAACTAAAATGCATAAGAAAATCTAGGACATTTACAATTGATCTTTATAACATCTGAGCATCTGTAAGAAAAGAGGCTCTTGAGCCTCACGTTATCCTCACACATAATTATCCTCAAGTTTCCAGAATTTTACCACTTACTTTCAGAGTGTCAGTCTTTAGGTATAATCAGTTTTTTTTTTTTTTTAAAAAAAAAGCAAAATTCCTCCAATCAACATGACAGGGGACAAAGTAGTGGCATGCAAAAATCTAAGTTTCTAATCGTGTATAAAAACATCACACTTGATCAGAATTTAGAAAAATGAAAAGGTATTAGAACTGTAAAGAATTCAGTGAGAAGAAACACTGAGAAAAGTTCAAAGTCCAACCATGGCAGTATTGGTAAAGTAGTCAATAAAATATGGACTACAAAACTCAATGTGATTTGTTACTATGTTTTTGTGATAATTAGGAATACTGAAACAGAACTGAAAGTAGTAGTCAGCCACAATATTTCTCAGACTATAATAAATTATCATTTAAATTAAAACATTGCAAGAAAGAAGATATATCACTGTATCTTATTAATAAACAAGCCCATATTCAATAGCGATTTTGTTCACAGTAATTGGTGTTCTCATTAAATGTATGTGTAATAGTACAGTCCTTCCTAAGAATAGTTTTTTCCAAAGGAAAAGTAAGACTTTTAAAGCTGATGTCTCAAAGTGAAACTCTAATAGTACTCCTAATTTCTGTATAAACATTAAGCAATACAAGAGAAATATAAAAATTGTTGCTTCATTCTAGAAAAAAAAAAAAGAAGGCTTTCTCCTGAAGCCAATTTCTATTCAAAGTGTTGTAGTTTAGACTAGTACAGACTTTTCAGTTAAATTTTCCTAAGTTAAGGAGTGATCAGCAAGACCCACTCACCCTTTAACAGTCCTATATGGCCAGTGCGGAAGCCTAATGGAGAATGGAGATTAACTGTAGACTATTGTGGCCTAAATGAAATTACGCCCCCGCTGAGTGCTGCCGTGCCAGACGTGCTAGAACTTCAATACAAACTGGAGTCAAAGGCAGCCAAGTGGTACGCCACCATAGACATTGCTAATACGTTTTTCTCTATTCCCTTAGCACCAAAATGCAGGCCACAATTTGCTTTTACCTGGAAGGGTATCCAGTACACCTGGAATCAATTGCACCAGGGGTGGAAACACAACCCTATCATTTGTCATGGACTGATCCAGACTGCATTGGAAAAGGGTGGAGCTCCAGAGCACTTGCACTACATTGATGATATCATTATATGGGGTGACACAGCAGCAGAAGTTTTTGAGAAAGGGAAGAAAATAATCCAAATTCTTCTGCAAGCTGGTTTTGCTATAAAAAGAGGCAAAGTCAAGGGACCTACATGAGAGATCCAGTTTTGGGGAATTAAGTGGCAAGATGGGTGTTGCCCATCCCAATAGAGATGATGAACAAAATAACAGCCATGTCCCCATGTCCTGGTTTCATGGGATAAAATTTATAGAAGCAAGTTTCTGTTAGATTTTGTTTCAGTTTGTGGCCAGACATGGTGATCAAGGGCAGCTGACCCAGGCTGATCCACAGGTGTATTCTATAAAAGGGAAAGCTTGAGAAGGAGGGGTGGGGCTCTTTTTGTTTTCCTTTATTCCCCTCCCGCTCCCCCTCCCCCCCCCCCCCTCCCCCCCCCCCGCCCCCTCCCCCCACTCCCCCTCCCCCTCCCCCTCCTCCTCCTCCCCCTCCCCCTCCCCTCCTCCTCCTCCTCCTCCTCTTTCCTTTTCTCATTCTCAATGATTGCTATTTCTGGAGTAACGTGCCAGTGCTCTGTAGCTAACTATAATTTTGTGTGTTTTGTGTTATCATTGATATTGGTTTCTTTATTTTATTAAATCTGTTTAACAAATGAGCCTCCCTCCTTTACCCAATTCCCTTCCTTGGTCAGAGAAGGGACACTGGGTGAGAGAGCAACTGTTACTGTTTAGCCCTGGGTGTGGGCTAAATGAAGAAAGTTTATTTGGTGCCCAAAGTAAATAGATCACCTGGGAGAACTGCAGACTTTTAATCTGAGAGTCTCAGAGGGTTGAAGGTTTCACAGATGTGACTGCTTTTGTTACGAGCATTCATTATGTTGGTGTCAGTAGCAGGGACACTGGGTGGAATTCTCTGGGGTTTGGTTTTAGAGTTGCTTTTGTGGTGGCTAATCAAATGTGTGGCTTTGCTGCTGTTTGTTACTGGTTTTGTGCAGTTTATCACTTCTGGGTATGGACTGAGAGGTATCACTCTGCTATGTTGTTTGGCATTGGTTTATGGTATTATAAATTCTTTTGGAACTGTGACCATTTCTGATTTCTATGGGATGGGAGTGGGTGACATGTACTTTCCTTTTCCCTTGAGGTTGTTTTCAATGGCTTTTGAGAATTTTGAATACCCATGGGATGTTTCAACCACCATGCTCATATTGTCAGGCCTTTTGAATGTCTTTCAGTTCTTGCTCTTGCTTAAACATGGGTATAAGGGTGAATACAGCAGAGCTGCTGCAACCACTGCACCAGGCACCACAGCAGCTCCAGCCCCTATGACAGACACTGCAGCTGGCCCAGCACCCCTGACTGGCATCGCAGACACTCAGACCCTGCCAGTCCCTACAGCAGACATCCTAGCTACCCCAGAGGCTATTCAGATCTCTGCACTGAGTCCAGGAAGCACTTGCTGTGATTACCCAGACTTTGGCAACAAAGGCTGCAGCTAATCAGCCCCCAGTGATGGGTGATGCAGCTAACCTAGGGACTCAACCAGTGCTAGTATCGGTCGCCTCTTTACACAAGATGAAAACCACGAAAAGAGCAGGTTGTGATGGCCTACCAGGGACATCATAGAATCAGAGAATGGTTTCTGTTGGAAGGGGCCTTAAAGATCATCTAGTTCCAACCCTCCTGCCACAGGACCAATAGACCAGGTTGCTCAAAGCCTCATCCAATCTGGCCTTAAACACTGCCAGGGAGGAGGCATCCCCAACTTCTCTGGGCAACCTGTTCCAGTGTCTCACTACCCTCACAGTAAAGAATTTCTTCCTACTATCTAATCTAAATCTACCTTCTTTCAGTTTAAAACTGTTCCCCCTCATCCTATCAGTACATGCCCTTGTAAAAAGCCCCTCTCCCGCTTTCCTGTAGGCCCCCTTCAGGTATTGAAAGGCTGCTATAAGGTCTCCCTGGAGCCTTCTCTTGTCCAGGCTGAACAGCCCCAACTCTCTCAGCCTGTCTTCATAGGAGAGGTGCTCCAGCCCTCTGATCATCTTCATGGCCCTCCTCTGGACTCGTTCCAACAGCACATCAAAGGAGGACGAGCCAGAGGTAACCACTTGATCCCTATCCCTGAGTGAGCTGCGTAGAGATTACAGCCGTCATGAAGGCGAGCAACTTGTTACTTGGCTGTTCCGCTACTGGGATAATGGAGCCGATGGTTTCGAGTTAGAGGGTAGGGAAGCCAAGCAGCTGGGACCAATGTCTAGAGAAGTGGGTATTGACAGGGGTCTTTCAACTGGTGCAGAGCCCCTCACTCTCTGGCAGTGACTCCTGTGAAGCATAAGGAACAGGTATCCCTTTAGGGATGGTATCATATACCACCCAGGCAAGTGGACAACCATTGAGAGAGGTGTTAAGAATCTGAGGGAAATAGCTGTGCAGGAGCTGATTTTTTTGATGACCTGGGTGACCCATGGACACCAGTAGACCCAGATGCACTCAGGGTTACCGGACCCATGTGGTGCAAGTGGGTACTGAGTGTGCCACTGTCATATGGCAATACATTAGCATTATTTTGCTGAAGAGATGACGAGGCACCAATGGTGGGTGACATAGAAAATCGGATGCAGCAATATGCAGACAATCTCTTTTACTCCCAATAGGCCAACGTCTCAGCTGTGAAAAAACAATCTGACAAATCCACAGAACTACTCAGTAAGGTGTTGGAAAAATTGTCCCAGATGGAGGACAGACCCCGGTCCCCGCCTGTACCGAAGAAGGTCTCAGCCATCAGGAGACCGCGTTCCCTTGCAAGACCTGCTCGCAAGAGATGGTACACATCACGAGGCGCCCTGTGGTTTTTCCTGTGTGACCATGGAGAAGACATGAGGAAATGGGATGGAAAACCTACCTCAGCTTTACAGACACGCATATGTGAGTTGCAAGGTGAACCAATTAGGAATGGGGGTTCCTCCAGGAAATTTGTTGCTCCAGTTTCCCATGGGAAGCTCTCCAGACAGCGTAGATGAGCTTCGGATCCCTATCTACCAGAGGTGAGCTGCTTGAACAGAGATGTTGATAATGAACGTTATGTTCGGGATTAGTGGGGCCCTGCCTCCAGCCAGGTGGAGGATAGGGACAACTGTGTTTTTTGGACTGTGTGGGTTCACAGAATCACAGAATCACAGAATGTTAGGGATTGGAAGGGACCTCGAAAGATCATCTAGTCCAATCCCCCTGCCGGAGCAGGATTACCTAGACCATATCACACAGGAACGCGTCCAGGCAGGTTTTGAATGTCTCCAGAGAAGGAGACTCCACAACCTCTCTGGGCAGCCTGTTCCAGTGTTCAGTCACCCTCACCGTAAAGAAGTTTTTCCTCATATTTATGTGGAACCTCCTGTGTTCCAGCTTGCACCCATTGCCCCTTGTCCTGTCAAGGGATGTCACTGAGAAGAGCCTGGCTCCATCCTCATGACACTTCCCTTTACATATTTATAAACATTAATGAGGTCACCCCTCAGTCTCCTCTTCTCCAAGCTAAAGAGACCCAGCTCCCTCAGCCTCTCCTCATAAGGGAGATGTTCCACTCCCTTAATCATCTTCGTGGCTCTGCGCTGGACTCTCTCTAGCAGTTCCCTGTCCTTCTTGAACTGAGGGGCCCAGAACTGGACACAATATTCCAGATGCGGCCTCACCAGGGCAGAGTAGAGGGGGAGGAGAACCTCTCGTGACCTACTAACCACACCCCTTCTAATACACCCCAGGATGCCATCGGCCTTCTTGGCCACAAGGGCACACTGCTGGCTCATGGTCATCCTGTTGTCCACTAGGACCCCCAGGTCCCTTTCCCCTACGCTGGTCTCCAACAGGTCTGCCCCCAACTTGTACTGGTACATGGGGTTGTTCTTGCCCAGATGCAGGACTCTACACTTGCCCTTGTTATATTTCATTAAATTTCTCCCCGCCCAACCCTCCAGCCTGTCTAGGTCTCTCTGAATGGCTGCGCAGCCTTCCATTGTGTCAGCCACTCCTCCCAGTTTTGTGTCATCAGCGAACTTGCTGACAGCGCACTCTATTCCCTCATCCAAGTCATTAATGAATATATTGAATAGTACTGGTCCCAGTACCGACCCTTGAGGGACTCCGCTAGACACAGACCTCCAACTGGACTCAGTCCCATTGACCACCACTCTCTGGCTTCTTTCCTTCAGCTAGTTCACAATCCACCTCACTACCCGATCATCCAGACCACACTTCCCCAGTTTAGCTGCGAGGATGCTGTGGGTTCGATGGCCTGGCACATCAGAACCACAGCAGTATAGGGCTCTAGTGGACACCGGTGCACAATGCACCATAATGCCATCAAACTATAAAGGGGCAGAATCCATTTGTATCTGTGGCGTGACAGGGGGCTCCCAAGAGCTGACTGTATTGGAAGCTGAAGTGAGTCTGACTGGGACTGAGGGGCAGATGCACCCTATTGTGACTGGCCCAGATGCCCTGTGCATTCTTGGTATATATTACCTTAGGATAGGGTATTTCAAGGACCACAGGGGATACCGGTGGGCATTTGGTGTAGTGGCTGTGGAGACAGAAGACATTAAACAGCTGTCTACCCTGCCTGGTCTATCAGAGGACCCTTCTATTGTGGGGCTGCTGAGGGTTGAGGAGCAAAAGGTATCCATTGCTACTAGACCGGTCCACCGGCAACAATATCGTACTAAGACTCCCTGATCCCCATCCATGATCTGATCCGTCAATTGGAGAACCAATTGATGATCAGCAAAACGCACTCCCCCTTCAACAGTCCCATATGGCCAGTGCGAAAGTCTAATGGGGAGTGGAGACTAACTGTGGACTATCGTGGCCTGAATGAAGTCACACCACTGCTGAGTGCTGCTGTACTGGACATGTTAGAACTCCATTATGAACTGGAGTCAAAGGCAGCCAAATGGTATGCCATGATTGATATTTCAAATGCATTTTTCTCTATTCCTTTGGCAGCAGAGTGTAGGCAACAGTTTGCCTTCACCTGGAGGGGCATCGAATACACCTGGAATCGACTGCCCCAGGGGTGGAAACATAGCCCCACCATTTGCCATGGTCTGGTCCAGACTGCACTAGAGAAGGGTGGAGCTCCAGAACACCTGCAGTACATTGATGACATCATTGTATGGAGTGATACAGAAAGGGAAAAAAGTAATTCAAATCCTTCTGGAAGCTGGTTTTGCCATCAAACGCGCTAAGGTCAAGGGACCTGCAAAAGAGATGAAGTTTTTAGGAATCAAGTGGCAAGATGGCCACTGTCAGATCCCAATGGATGTGATAAACAAAATAACAGCCATGTCTCTGCCAACCAACAGAAAGGAGACACAAGCTTTCTTAGGTGTAGTAGGCTTCTGGAGGATGCACATTCCCCATTACAGTCGGATTGTGAGCCCTCTCTATGAAGTGACTGGGAAGAAGAATGACTTTAAATGGGGCCCTGAGCAACAACAGGCTTTTGAGCAAATTAAACAAGAGATAGTCCATGCAGTGGCCCTTGGACCAGTGTGGATGGGACCAGATGTAAAGAGTGTCCTCTATACTGCAGCCGGAGAGAAGGGTCCTTCCTGGAGCCTCTGGCAAAAGGCACCAGGAGAGACTCGAGGTTGACCCCTGGGGTTTTGGAGCTGGGGATACAGAGGATCAGAGGACCATTATACTCCAACAGAAAAAGAGATACTGGCAGCCTATGAAGGAGTTCGAGCTGCCTCAGAAGTAATTGGCACTGAGGCACAGCTCCTCCTTGTGCCCCAATTGCCAGTGTTGAACTGGATGTTTAAAGGGAAGACCCCCTCTGCACATCATGCCACTGATGCTACATGGAGTAAGTGGGTTGCATTGATTACTCAGCAGGCCCGCATAGGGAACCTTAATTGCCCAGGAATTCTGGAAGTAATCATGGACTGGCTGGAAATCAAAGATTTTGGAATGTTGCCAGAGGAGGAGGTGATGCACGCTGAAGAGGCCCCACCATACAATAAACTATTAGAAAATGACAAGTATCATGCCTTGTTCACTGATGGATCTTGTATTGTAGGCAAACAGCGAAGGTGGAAAGCTGCTGTTTGGAGTCCTACATGATGAGTGGCAGAAGCAGCTGAGGGAGAAAGTGAGTCAAGTCAATATGCAGAAGTAAAAGCCATCCCTCTGGCTCTAGATATTGCTGAGTAAGAAAAATGGCCAGTATTCTACCTGTATACTGACTCATGGATGGTAGCAAATGCCCTGTGGGGATGGCTGAAGCAATGGCAGGATATTGCTACCCGATTAGAGAAGCTGGTTGTGAAGGTATGTCATGTAGATGGCCACGTACCAAAGAGCAGAGCCACTGAGGAACAGTAAAACAACCAGCAGGTGGATCAAGCTGCTAAGATCAAAGTGTCCCAAGTAGACCTGGACTGGCAGCATAAAGGCGAACTATCTTTAGCTCAATGGGCCCATAATACATCAGGCCGTCAAGGCAGAGATGCCACATATAGATGGGCCCGTGACCGTGGGATGGATTTGACCACGAACACCATCGCACAGGTCATCCACGAATGTGAAACATGTGCTGCAATTAAACAAGCCAAAAGACTAAAACCCCTGTGGTATGGAGGACGATGGCCGAAATATAAGTATAGAGAGGCCTGGCAAATTGATTACATCTCGCTTCCACGAACCCGCCAAGGCAAGCGCTATGTGCTCACAATGGTGGAAGCAAGTACCGACTGGTTGGAAACATACCCCGTGCCTCATGCCCCTGCCCGTAACACTGTTACGGGCCTTGAAAAGCAAATTTTGTGGTGACATGGACTCTGGAAGGAGCAGAGTCAGCCAAGGGGGCTCATTTCTGAAATAGCCTCATAGACACCTGGGCTAAAGAGCATGGTGTTGAATGGATATATCGCATCCTCTACCATGCACCAGCCACTGGGAAAGTAGAATGATGTAATGGACTGTTGAATATGACACTGAAAGCAATGGGTAATGGGACATTCAAAGATTGGGATGAACACTTAGCAAAGGCCACCTGGTTAGTTAATACCAGGGGATCTGTCAATTGGGCTGGTCCTACTCAATCCGAGCTGTTGCGCACTATAGAGGGGGATAAAGTCCCTGTGGTTCATGCTAGAAATATGTTGGGGAAAACGGTTTGGATTACTCCTGCTTTGAGCAAAGGCAAACCTATGTGTGGAATTGCTTTTGCTTAAGGACCTGGATGCACGTGGTGGATGATGCAGGAGGATGGGGAAGTTAAATGTGTACCCCAAGAAGTTTTTATTCTGGGCAAAAATAGCTAATAACTGTATGATGCTAAGTGTCACTTATTATAGTAAGAATCACCCCAGACCATGAACATGGGCTGCACCAGATACACCAGCTGCAAGATCAAGATGCAATACATCATTCTGCTGTGCCCAACTTCACCATTCCATGACACCGTATTGAGGCCTGGTCCTGATCTGCCAACTGAGTGAATCCCTCACCAAGACGGATCCTGCCGTCTTGTAGAAAAGCATAGGAGGTGGAAAGCTGCAGTATGGAGTCCTACATGACAAGTCACAGGAGCCGCAGAAGGACAAGGTGAATTGAGTCAATTTGCAGAGGTAAAAGCCATCCAGCTGGCTTTGGACATTGCTGAACGAGGAAAGTGGCCAAGGCTTTGTTGCTATACTGACTCATGGATGGTGGCAAATGCCTTGTGGGGGTGGTTAAAGCAATGGAAGCAGAGCAACTGGCAGCGCAGAGGCAAACCTGTTCGGGCTGCTGAATTGTGGCAAGATATTGCTGCTCGGCTACAGAAAATAGTCGTGAAGGTATGTCATGTGAATGCCCACATACCTAAAAGTTGGGCCACTGAGGAACATCTAAACAACCAACGAGTGGACCAGGCTGCTAAAGTGTTCCAAATAGATTTGGACTGGGAACAGAGAGGTGAATTATTTTTAGCTCGGTGGGCTCATGACACTTCAGGTCATCAAGGGAGAGATGCAACATACAGAGGGGCTCGTGACCGAGGGGTGGACTTAACTATGGACTCTATTACACAGGTTATCCATGATTGTGAAACATGCGCTGCAATTAAGCAAGCAAAATGTTTAAAGCCTTTGTGGTATGGGGGTGGTGGTTGAATTATAAAATTCTTGGAACAACCTATTTCCGAATCAGAATTTAAAATAGGAATGTTGATACTCATGCAGTATTTTAACTTCAAGTTTTAAACTCAGAGCTTATCAAAGTGCTGTAATAACACTTTTGTCAGTTGTCCAGCCTGAAATTCTTCATGTCTCTTTGCCATTTTTTACGCAATTGAGGACAGTTCTGGACATGTTTTTGTTTTGTTTCATATAGTTTAAAAGGGAAGCACTACCATACAAGGACAGATTAAATAAATACGAGTAGCAAAAGAAACACAGGATGACTGGAAGACAGGGAATTATATTTACAAGTAACACTGATAATTAGATTTTAAGAGTGCTAACATAGTTAGATACCTCTCATTTATTTGCATGTTTCAGTGCTACTTTACATCTAGTGTAAGTGTAATAAATTATGTAAGCACCTAGACAGATTAAGTAGATACACAAATGAATATCTGCACTATAGCAAGATCAGTTCAGGGGTGTAAGAAGTAGGTGATCAAGCGTAATTATATTTTCAGCATGCCTAATGAAGTGTCTGTCATGATAAAAGGATACAAAAAACTTACCTTGACAAAATGAATCCTGCAAAATGATAATTAGTAATAAAAACTCGTCTGAGCAACTTTACACTTAAGGCAAAAGGAGAAGACTGAAAACCTTTCTTCCAATACTATATTATCAAACCTTTAAAAAAAACAGTAATTATGTAAATTAAGCAAGACCTGTACAAGTTGTACCTCAAAGTATTTTCCTGATGTAGAAAGTAATTCTAGAAATAGCTGAGTGGCTCCTTCTTCCTATACCATGCTCTCTAGTTCCAATTTATGTGATTTGCAATCATGGGCTTAAATTCCAAGAATTCATTTTCTATGCTCTGTAATGAAATACTAGCCCACGGAAGCTAAAACTTCAGTCTGAGCATTACTATCAAAGGAACTGGGACAACTTAAATTCGAAAAGGTAAAAAAGGTGACATGAAGTTTAAGGTACCAGTAATTCAAACTCAGGCTGGAATTTGACAGCTTAAGTATGATCTTTTCTTGCTGTCCATCATAGAACTTACATATTCCCTAAAATCCTTTGCAAGCTGTGCAAGTGACTGAGCTTTGGTAGTACAAATGTCAAAATGCAAGGTTTGTGTTGATACTGTAGAGTTAACAGGAAAAGCAATCAAAGAGAAGAAATACATATTTTATTACAAGGGCAAGCAGATGCAACACTGAGCACCATACAAGGAATAGATCTGTTGAGTAAGGTGACATTTTTACATGTAGAACTACATTTTAAGGGCTTTTGCATATGTTTTACCTAGACACCTCTGATGAAGTGCCAGTATCAACTTCCCTTTCTTTTTAGTTGCCAGTTTTATTTGATTTCTTTCTTCAGATATGTGCCAACCAGTTTCAACTTGTTGAAACAACATTTTTTTTAAAATCAGCTGCCTTGCTGGAATGTTGAACTGATGCATGTGTGGATGTGTTTATCATACATGCAAAAAATACATTAAAGCAATATAAAGGATCTGGTTTAAGCCTATAAAAGCAAAGAAATTAAGCATTAAGGCAAAATACTGGAGCAGACACCTCTTTACATACCATAATGCCTCACAAAAACAATAGCTTATCTTGCACAGAAAGTGTTAAGTGTAAGTGCTCTGTTTATTTAAGACAGCTGTGGTTTATATGGTTGAACTGCAAAACTAATGGAATATCACAAGCCATATTATTCTTTAATGGAAGGAGGTAAATTTGCAAAACATTTAATCCTAAAATATCATAATAGGTAACAAAATTATGTAATGCAATATATTTGATGATTATATATATTTGATTGTGTACTAAAGTGAAGTTCTTTCTAGCCAAATTATTTAATAAAATGTTAATGACATGAGTATAATCAAGCAAAAGAATAAGACCAGGATGTCAGACTTGGATATGCTATTAAAGGAACCAAAGCAGCATCCTGATCTGGAGAAGCATTAAGGTTTCTCATTTCCTAATGAAGTCAGCTTCAGGCACAAAAGCTTGCCTGTTTCAGGCCCAAACCTCTAAGTCGTCGTAAGTAGCAATTAGAAATCCCAGTTGCGTTAACCAACCTCTATGTTATATCATAACTAAAAAATGCTATAGGATGAGAATTGTTCATAGACCCTCACATAAACCTAATAATAAACACAGTTCCCCAACAGCACACACCTCCACCTAACACTGGTGTTCACACTAACTTTAAATTCTTGTACTTATGATATACACTATTTTGTAGCTCCCACAGGGATAAACCATGGAGTTTGATATAACATTAAACAACAAATATTAAGGTGTTCCTTCTGAAAGCTTGTTTTCCAAGTAGGCCTTTATTGCTTAATTGGATTTCTTTTTGACAACCGATAAAATACCAAATTGCTGTTGCTGTTATCAGGAGAGAGTGAGAGAGAAGAGTTAATGGAAAGTTTTTGGAAAAACTTGTAAGATTTTACAGCTATAACAGTCACTTCAGGATAACTGGATGATGAGCATCACTTCGATTAAGAGCAGCTATTTTTCTAAGTCCTATCTTTTGTTTGGGCGTGGCTTCTAGTCTGCTAGCACAGTAACAAGCTGGTTTGTAAAAATAAGTTTTTCCCCCCATATAAAGAGAACTGTTCAGAAGAAACTTATTCTTCTCTTCCAGGTGTCTTTGTGCCACATCTCTGAATATTTTCACTGGTTCTGAAGCATGGTCAGATGCTTGTGATCTTCTCTAATGCCTCTGATTTCTACATTTTTCTACAAAACATTTTCTGTAGCAGTTGTCTGAAAGAATCAATGCGAATTCTTTTGGTGATTTAAGTGAATTGCCCCAGTTTTCACAGGAGAAGTTAAAAAAAAAAGCCTCCCACAGCACCTGCCTGGTCTTGACTTTTGGACAATCACCACTGATTTCACCTGTCTAAACTGTTTAATTATATGCATTTTTTTTTTGGGGGGGGGGGAGAGGAAGCAGGAGGGTCCTGCTTTTTTAATCATTGCTTGACTTTTCCATTATGTGAAAGGAATTAATTTCCTTAAATTAAACTTTTTCTGTAAGTAGAAGGTATATTGCATCAAAGACATTTTAAGAGTCCTCCAACTCAATAATTCTGCTTGCCTCTGCCTGCCTCACTAGAAGAGTGAATTTGAGGGGAAATAAATGATGTTTAAGCTTGTCTAAACCTGATTGAAGACACATGGACAAAAGAAAATGGTAGTCTGTGGAATTTTTTTTTGTAACTGTTCTCTTTTGGGCATTGTTTGCCCATTGTCCTGTCAGTCACTCAATGGTGGATCCAGAAAGTAGTAACTTGAGATTTTACTCATGCACTACTTCAGCAAAAGTTCCTGACAGATGGAGTTCATAGGAAGGTCTCAGGGGATGTAAACCAACCAGTAGTTGGTCCAGATTGGTCCTTCGTGTTTGCATACTTTCCTTTTTGAAAAAAAAAAATAGAAAATTCCCTTAAACAGTCCTTAGTGATTGCAGACACTGACCTAGCAAGTTGAAAAGATAATGTGCCAACAAATGAAGTGTTAGTCATAAAAAGTTGTCTATGCTCATCTGTTAGAGTAATAAGGCTCTGTGGACTGTTATTTTTAAACACCTGAATACTCAAAAAGTCATAGCATAGCTTAAAAATAAGAGGAATTCCTGTAATATTATACACCTATTCAGATTCCATGTATTCTTTGTCATTGCTTGTCTTTATTGATTCAGGGTCAATCTTTTATTGGCCTATTTATATGCCTTTGGCAAACTGCAGTATTTGATGACTGCGGCTGCATAACCCACCACTCTGGCATGGTGGATCTCATACCCACCCGCAGGAACAACCGACCCATCAGGTACTCACCCGCCAGTGCACTCCCCAAAGAATGATTCGCAGGTGCCTGTTACCTACAAAACAAATGTCAGACCCTCGAGTTCAGCTTTGTACACTGATGGTAGCTAACTCTTGCCCCGACTTTTGCCCGATATTATCTCAGTTACTTGAGCACAATGCTTTCTGCATCCTTCCAGCATCCAAGGGCACATGCCCATGTGACCTAAAAGCACTCACACAAAGCACTTTGTCATCACAGTTATAATTTAATTGAAATCAATTGCAAAGCCTCACAGAGAAACCCACTATTTTCTAATAGAGTTGACTAACACTAAAATGGTTTTAGATCAGTCAGATGTATGTCAGCAGGTATTAGAGGATAACACTGCCATTTCACAAAACAATTGTCCTTCATGTTAGTTTATTGTAATTTAATAAAACTACTTTACCATCCAAATTTAAGAATTATTCCTCTGATAATTATGCTGCTTTAACCAGCAATATGACCACTCAGCAGTGTTGAGTAACTGAAGCCATGCTCAACCTCTCTGCTGTTGAAATACAATGTCATGTGCAGCTTGTAATACATTTCTCCCAATAGAAATATCTAATCCTCATTCAAATCAATACATTTAGTTATGACTATATTACTAACACTATTGTAAAGGATACAGCTATGACCAAAAAAAAAAAAAAAGAGATCCCAGATGTAAGAATTAAAAAGCACATTTGATATAACAGAGAGGAAGGTTTCATATACATTCCACTCCTGATAATGTCAGAATTAAATTTATCGCAGAGCTATCAAGACGTGAAGATATTCATCACAACCAACTTTTAGTTTTGTTTTTTTTTGTGTTTTAATGCAATAATTATAATGAATGAATTGACATTAAAATGGTCAGCTTAGTTTTTCTTAACTACAGATTACTTCTCAAATTCACTTTTTTTTCAATAGTGTGAACTATTTATGTCAATCTATGCTTAATAAAACATCACAAAAATATACCTATTTAAATGATGGAATGCAAAAAGGAGGGAAATAAAAAACTCAAATGATTTTATGGCATGCAGATAATTTACTTTTTCTAATTTATATTTCTGCCTTCAAAATATGTAGCTTATTTATTAAGTTAAATAAGCAAAGCTAGATGCATTAAGACCTCATTTTACATTTAGATCTTTAGATCTCAAAAATGAGTTCAGGTATCAGTGACTTGCCTTTCATTAATGAATACATACCACTTCCCACTTGCTTCCATGGACATCTTATTTTGATTCTTGAAAAACAAACACACTTTCAGTTTCAGCAGACGATATTAGGCACTGTCCTGGTTTGGCCCAAACCAGGCCAATTAGTCTTAGAGAAACCAAGGTCACTGCTAAATTCCTCACTGCTTACAAGTGAAGAGCCGAAGGGGGGTCACACCTGCAGGGAGGAGCAGACAGGGCAGGTGACCCAAGATTGACCAACGAGGTATTCCATCCCATACACGTCATTCTCACTTTCCTATTTATCACTAGCCGCGAAGGTACGTCATGTAGATGCTCACGTACCTAAAAGTCGGGCAACTGAGGAACATCGAAACAACCAACAAGCGGATCAAGCTGCTAAAGTGTTCCAAATAGATTTGGACTGGGAACATAAAGGTGAACTGTTTTTAGCTCGGTGGGCTCATGACACTTCAGGTCATCAAGGGAGAGATGCAACATACAGATGGGCTCGTGACCGAGGGGTGGACTTAACTATGGACTCTATTACACAGGTTATCCATGATTGTGAAACATGCGCCGCAATTAAGCAAGCCAAACGGTTAAAACCTTTGTGGTATGGGGGGGCGGTGGTTGAAATATAAATATGGGGAGGCCTGGCAAATTGACTATATCACACTCCCTCAAACCCGCCAGGGTAAACGCTATGTGCTTACCATGGTGGAGGCGACCACCGGATGGTTGGAAACATACTCTGTGCCCCATGCCACTGCCCGGAACACTATCCTGGGCCTTGAAAAGCAGATCTTGTGGCGACATGGCACGCCAGAGAGAATTGAGTCGGACAATGGGACTCATTTCAAAAACAGTCTCATAGACAACTGGGCCAAAGAGCATGGCATTGAATGGGTATATCACATCCCCTATCATGCACCAGCCTCTGGGAAAATTGAACGGTATAATGGGCTGTTAAAAACTACCCTAAAAGCAATGGGGGGTGGAACCTTTAAAAACTGGGATAAGCATCTGGCACAAGATACCTGGTTAGTTAACACCAGGGGATCTATCAACCGAGCTGGCCCTGCTCAGTCAGACCTTCTACATACAGTAGAAGGGGATAAAGTCCCTGTGGTGAATGAAAGGAATCTATTGGGAAAAACTGTCTGGGTTCTTCCTGCTATGGGCAAAGGTAAACCCATTCGTGGGATTGCTTTTGCTCAGGGACCTGGATGTACTTGGTGGGTGATGTTGCAAGATGGTGAAGTCCGATGTGTCCCTGAAGGTGATCTGATTCTGGGTGAGACTACTTAATTCTGAACTGTATGTTGTTGCTGCATAATACTAACAGTGTTCATAAGTGTCTTTCAGGTTAAGACAGTGGTGATGAGACCGGAGCTAGCTTCATCAAGTGGCGTCCAGTAACCTCCTCGAGACTGACATTTTGAACCTGCAACCCATGGGCATGAACCGTGACAAAACTCATACCATGTCTCCTGCCCTGAGAGACTGCTAGCCAGATGGAAACCCACAATCCTGAACTAAATGAACTTGATGAACTTTTTGCATAAAGATGAATCATAAACTAATGATATGTGTATATATATTTGAAAATGAAAAGGTAGTGGTGATCTGAGTATGACGTGAATGGTATGGAATAAGGGGTGGAATGTCCTGGTTTGGCCCAAACCAGGCCAATTAATCTTAGAGAAACCAAGGTCACTGCTGAATTCCTCACTGCTTATGAGTGAAGAGCCAAAGGGGGGTCGCACCTGCAGGGAGGAGCAGACAGGGCAGGTGACCCAAAATTGACCAACAAGGTATTCCATCCCATACATGTCATTCTCACTTTCCTATTTATCACTAACCCACTGCCTCCTGGAGGTGGGGCCCAGGAGGGAGGGGCCCTCCTGTCTCCCACTGATTGGTACCAGCTTTGCCAATTCTCCAGTTAAAAGCCTGCAGGTGTGATGGCAGGGGGAGCTACTGCATTTTCCCCTCTGCCTGTGCTGGGGGGAGCATCTCTGCCTGAGGAGGATTTCCAAGCTCTCGATCTTGGTTTTGTATATATTTGATTATTTCTATTATTCTTATTATACTCTTTTTCATTACCATAGTTTATTAAAACTGTTTTAACTTTCTAACCCGTAAGTCTCTCTCCCTTTTCCCTTTCCCTTAGGGTGGTGGTGGGGGGAGGGTTAACAGAGAGCGTCTGCCACTGGGTTAATAGCCGGCCCAGCTTTAAACCGTGACAGGCACTCAAAAACTTTAAATGTATTGGTCAGGTGTCTAAAGCAATATACTTATTTTTTAAAACTCTGCTCATTGTTATTCAAACATTTTTTATCTAAGTGGCAAATACATTGAACAACATACTGGATTCTTCAGGGTCACACAAAAAAAGAGCTGCACAATGGATTTGCTAAAAAAGGAAATATTTGGGAGGAGTGGAGGGGAAGAACCTACAAAAAGAATAGGAGTGAACAACAGATGGTAGATAAAGAAGGAAAGTCCTGAGGGATATGGGTCAGGCAAAGAGTAAAGTCAGGACCCTGAATTTTAGGAAAGCAAACTTCCAGCTGTTCAAGGAATTAGTCAATGGGACCCCCTGGGAAACTGCCCTCAGGGACAAGGGAGCAGAACAGAGCTGGCAGATCTTTAAGGATGCTTTCCATAGAGTGCAAGAGCTCTCAAGCCCCAGGTGTAAGAAATCAGGAAAGGATGGCAAGAGACCAGCATGGATGAGTCAATACCTGCGGGTCAAACTAAAGGGCAAGAAGGAAATCCACAGGCAGTGGAAGAAGGGACAGGTATCCTGGGAAGAGTATAGGGACACTGCCTGGTTGTGTAGGGATGGGGTCAGGAAGGCCAAGGCACAGATGGAGCTGAACTTAGCAAGGGATGCAAAGAATAAAGGGCTTCTACAGGTATGTCAGCCAGAAAAGGAAGGTCAAAGAAAGTGTACCCCTCTAATGAACATGACTGGCAAACTGGTAACAACGGATGAGGAGAAGGCTGAGGTACTCAACAACTTTTTTGTCTCAGTCTTCACTGGCAACTTTTCTTCCCACACCTCTCGAGTGGATGGACCTCAAGGCAGGAACTGGGGGAGCAAAGTCCCTCCCACTGTAAGAGAAGATCAGTTTCGTGATCACCTGAGGAACCTGAATATACACAAGTCTATGGGACCTGACGAGATGCATCCCAGGGTTCTGAGGGAATTGGCTGATGTAGCTGCCAAGCTGATATTTGAAAAGTCACAGCAGTCAGGTGAAGTCCCCAGTGACTGGAAAAGGGAAACGTCGCACCCATTTTTTTAAAAAGGGTAGAAAGGAGGACCCTGGGAACTACCGACCCATCAGCCTCGCCTCTGTGCCTGGGAAGATCATGGAACAGATCCTCCTAGAAGCTATGCTAAGGCACATGGAGGACAGGGAGGTGATTCGAGACGGCCAGTATGGTTTCACCAAGGGCAAGTCTTGCCTGACCAACCTAGTGGCCTTCTATGATGGAGTGACTACATCAGCGGACAAGGGAAGAGCTATGGATGTCATCTATCTGGACTTCTGTAAGGCCTTTGACACAGTCCTCCACAACATCCTTCTCTCTAAATTGGAGAGATATGGATTTGATGGATGGACTGTTCAGTGGATGAGGAATTGGCTGGATGGTCTCATCCAGAGGGTAGTGGTCAACGGCTCAATGTCCAGATGGAGATCAGTGATGAGTGGTGTCCCTCAGGGGTCCATAGTGGGACCAGTACTGTTTAATATCTTCATCAATGACATAGTGGGATTGAGTGCACCCTCAGCAAATTTGCAGATGACACCAAGCTGAGTGGTGCAGTTGACACGCCTGAGGGATGGGATGCCATTCAGAGGGACCTGGACAAGCTCAAGAAGTGGGCCCCTGTGAACCTCACAAGGTTCAACAAGGCCAAGTGCAAGGTCCTGCACCTGGGTTGGGGCAACCCCAAGTATCAGTACAGGCTGGGGAATGAAGGGATTGAGAGCAGCCCTGCCGAGAAGGACTTGGGGGTGATGGTAGATGAAAAGCTGGACATGAGCCGGCAATGTGTGCTCACAGCCCAGAAAGCCAACCATATCCTGGGCTGCATAAAAAGAAGTGTGGCCAGCAGGTTGAGGAAGGTGATTCTGCCACTCTACTCCGCTCTCGTGAGACCCCACCTGGAGTACTGCGTCCAGCTCTGGAGTCCTCAGTACAGGAAAGACATGGACCTGTTGGAGCGGGTCCAGAGGAGGGCTACAAAAATGATCAGAGGGATGGAACACCTCTCCTACGAGGAAAGGCTGAGAGAGTTGGGGTTGTTCAGCCTGGAGAAGAGAAGGCTCCAGGGAGACCTTATAGCAGCCTTTCAATACTTAAAGGGGGCTTGTAAGGAAGATGGGGACAGACTTTTTAGTAGGGCCTGTAGCAATAGGATAAGGAGTAATGGTTTTAAACTGAAAGAGGGTAGATTCAGACTAGATATAAGGAAGAAATTTTTTACGATGAAGGTAGTGAAACACTGGAACAGGTTGCCCAGAGAGGTGGTAGATGCCCCATCCCTGGAAACATTCAAGGTCAAGTTGGATGGGGCTCTGAGCAACCTGATCTAGTTGAAGATGTCCCTGCTCATTGCAGGGGGGTTGGACTAGATGACCTTTAAAGGTCCCTTCCAATCCAAACTATTCTATGATTCTATGAAAAAATCCATAAAACCTCTGTACATAAATAAGATGTACTTTTCCATGCAGAAGCTCATAGCACTTTTCCTACTAGACAAAACATTGGCATTTTAGCTGTGGTGGAAAATTAACAAAACCAAACCAAACAGAACAAGCCTCAGATCAAGGCGCTAAGCACAGCCTTGATTCAGAGCCTGGCCTGCAAGCAGCGCACATTTAAAAGAAAGAGAGTACTTTCTGCTGAACAACAGTATCTTGGAAACACCTCCTCAAAGCTATAGTCAAATGATAAAATTTTATTAGAAAGCGTTTACTCATCTCCTTATGACAGTTACTGATAACTCAAAAAGTTGTGGAAATATTCATGCCAGATGATTACAAAGATGGTGTGCCTGGGGACACCAGGACCTGATGAGCCCTTTGCTTTACTGCAGATGTAAGTAATAAGAAAAAAATGTTCCCTAAAGTCTCCTCACAGATAATACTAGTTACCACTCTCTACTATTTCAATTTAAGAAATCAAAATAAAAGATTGAACACCTACTATTTGATAATTTGTTGAATAAAAGTTTCAGGACACTTCTAAATGGAGTCTAAAAGTCCTACTCCTATTTTCCACTGACACACATTGGCACTGTAACAAATTATAAAGCTATATATTTTTAGTTAAAGAAATATTCTTTGGTTTTCAAAGACAACTTATTTTTGGGAAGGCTAAAAAGCTAACTCCGAACGATCGTTTATTTATATTTTAGGCAGATTAAAATAGCATTCACATAATGATAGAAGTGATTCCTTTTAAGGAAAGTCCATCAGCTGCAGCAAAGACACGACAAAACATAGGTTATGAGGAGAGCAGGAGAGGCGGCGCAGTGTGGTGTGGTGCAGAGGTGCAGCCTACCTGGCTGCTGCTGGGCACTCTGGAGGCCACTGCAGAGCCCGCCTGGGAAAGCAAAGGCAAACAGAAAATATTACCCTTGTCAAGGTGTTCAGCTTTCAGTTGAAGCTGAGAGGCAGTTATGGCTCAATAACTGGGCTTGCAAGGATGGAAATGTCAATGGCTTCTTGCTGGAGACAACAGAGAATCATGCTCATGATATCAACTAACACATCCTGAAATAAATTACAGAAAATCTAAAATACTTTTTTAAAATCAAAAGAACCAAAGAATATGGTCATTAACATCAGACAAGCATCCATGCTTTTAAGCCACATTGTACATGAAAATTGGGAATAGCGATAATACAAAGTCTATATAAAAAAATGGGGCCAGATTTCCTTGCTTGCACACCTGTATGAGAACTAAATCAGTCATCTCACAGCTCCCCATCTAAACAATCCAGCCTGGAATAAGACAAAGTCATTCAAGAATCGGTTTAAAAAGAACAATCTTTCCCAACTTGGAAAAGAAACAAAATAAACCCATATGTTACATAAGAAACAAGTGGTCCCATAAGCAGCTGAACAGTTAAAACTTGGTTTTCTGTAAAATACATATTTGTGTCCTGCACTGATTCTTTGGTATCTAGCACGGGGTGAACTTGTTTTTCAGGAGAGCGCTCAGAGATGTTGAAATTGGACAAGATTCAAAAGTTATTGCTAGTAGGGCGCACAGGCAGGTGAACACATGAGAAAGCACGATCACGTGAGCTTTGTTTTCTTAGGACACCATGTTCAAAAACAATTCCTCAAAAGATATTTATTTTAAAGCCAAACCTTACCTGTGGCATAATGATCATACTAAAGAAAGAAATATTACTTATGTACTGCTTTAATAATGAGAGTTCTCACTATGTTCCTGGGACAAAAATCTAAAAGCCTATTTCAGGGATTAGGAAATTTGATGTAAAAAAACCTTGCTGTGATTTTCTAGGGCCTGAAAATTAAATACCAGGAACAGAGGAAGCATTAAAATTTGTAACTGTTTTAGTGCCTCAGTCTCTTAACTTATCTGAAACTCATAATCTTTTCTCTATACTAAGTTTAAAAGGATTATACATAAAAAAGGAAAAAAATTTAAACCAAAAATGGTTCTTCCTTGCTCTCAGTTGATCAATTGATTGCAATGAGCTTCTGTACAGAATCTGAGAACTTCATTATCATACTTCCTGTAATTAAATCTTCAGTCACATTAGGACATTTGGGTTTAGAGAGGAAAGCAAAACTATATCTAGCACTGAATATATTTTACTCCATAATGATCATGTCTTATTTAGTGTACAACTGCAGGAATATAAAAAAGCTCACAACAGTATCATCAGGAGATAAAATTTCTTTTTTTTTTAGTTATTTCCAATATTTGGAAATTTTATAATAGATAATTCAAAAAACTGAGATTGTGGAAGTCTCTGCCACAAAATTACCATTCCCAATTAAAAATTGCTAGCTTTAGTTTTTTAGGTTTCAAAATAAAACATTTCAACTATTATTTGAATACCTTTGTTTCATCTTCAATATTACCTTATTATAGAGAACATTAGAACAATATTTTCAATATAAAATGAAATATTGAACTTTTAATAGCTGTACCATTAAAACTGACAGGTTCCCACAATATATTTCAGTTTCAACAAAAGTTTTTTTCTTTTTTAAACAAAGAACTGTTTCAACATAATAATTTGGGGGACTTTTTCAACTTTATCCAAGACCAAAGCAGCTCATACCAATATGGTGGTCAAGATGGAAGAAGAAATAGCATGTAGTAGGTACAATGTTCTAATTGAAAAGATCTGCCAGTAGCATGTTTACAGCTACAATTAATCCAGAAGCTGTAGACACAAAGTTCTTAGAGTACACAGTGACATGTTTGTTTAGACAAGGTTCACTAGTTGCCCAATTAATCTGTTAAAAAGTCTCATCAACAAAATATTTGACACATTGTCCTGGTTTGGCCTAAACCAGGCCGATTTTCCTTTCAGTGATTTTTGCTTTCAGCTAAGTCTCCTCTAAGTAACTGCATGTTTGCAGACAGTGTCTGCCTCCAAGACTGATAACGCCCGAAGTTTGTAGTTATCGCTGAGGCACCGGTAGGGATGTTGTGCAGTAAGGCTCGCCCCACAACGTGGCTGACTTCAGGGGAGCTCAATCTTGGTTTTGTATATATATTTGTATATATTTGATTATTTCTATTATTATTATTTTTTTTTTTTCATTATTATAGTTTATTAAAACTGTTTTAACTTTCCAACCCGGAAGCCTCTCTCCCTTTTCCCTTTCCCTTTCCCTCTGAGGGGAGGGGGGGGGATAACAGAGGGCATCTGCCACAGGTTTAATAACTGGCCCAGCTTTAAACCGTGACAGATTTATTGGCGCCCAACGTGGGGCTCGAAAGAAGCTCCGACAGGTTGCTCTGATAAGTCGAATCCCAGCTCCAGTGGGAGGAGACCCGGAGAGCTCAGCTGAGAGAGTATCGGAGTTCTTCCTTTGAGATTTACGAGGGGTTGGAAATTAAAACAGACAGCGAAGATGGTAATGTCATTTTTGATCGCTGTGCTATCTCGTCTCTTTATTAAGCCTTTTACAGAGTTAAGTGTAATAATACCTTACTTGCCGTTGTTTGTTAGTGTTTATGTGCAGTTTATCATTGCTGGGTACTGGTCAACATGCATTGTTTTGTTATGGCGTTTCGTACGGATTTATGTCGTGATAAACTGGGTTGTTACTGCTCTGACCTCGGTAGCAGAGATTTTATCTGCGCACTCTGGGAGTCCTTTAGCTGATTCTGTTAATGATTATACTTCCAATTTTACTTTGGGAAATAGTACCTTCTCCTTTTCTGCCAAGGTGACTCCACTAGATTTTGTGAAATTAGGATGGTGCTGTCTAGGTGGCATGGTTTTATTTTCGTTTGTCCTGAATGTGTTTCTGGTGTGGTATGTGATTAGATGTCAGTGCAGCAACAGCGGTAGGTATCATGCTGCCCCTGTAACCAGGAGAAAACACAGAAAGAAATCAGCTAGTAAAGTGAAGGATGATGACTCAGAGCCTTCTAAGGCAGAGCCAGCACAGGACCCAGGTGAGGGCCCTTCTCAGGCAGAGTCAGGGCCTGACACAGAGGGGGGTTTCCTTGATCGTCTTTTTAAAGCAGACCCATTACACAAGAAGGACAAGAAAGGTCCTTCTAAAGCAGAACAATCACAGGAGGACTCGGACTCGGAAGTAGAAATAACCTACCACTCCTTATCCCTGAAAGAACTGCGAAATATAAGAAAAGATTTTAGTCGTTATGACGGTGAGCCAATTATTACCTGGTTGCTCCGATGCTGGGATAATGGGGCAGATAGCATAGAATTGGATGGTAGAGAAGCCAGACAGTTGGGATCCCTGTCCAGAGATGGTGGTATTGATAAGATGCTTCCAAGAAGGTCGAACACTATCAGCCTCTGGAGGCGACTCTTGTCAGCTGTAAAGAGCAGGTATCCCTATAAAGATGATGTTCTGAGCCACCTAAGCAAATGGACCACTATAGAAAAAGGTATTAACTACCTTAGAGAACTGGCTGTGCAAGAGATCATTTATAAACACCCTCAGGACATTGTAGATCCTGTAAATCCTGATGAAGTGGAATGCAACCGATCCATGTTCCGGAAGGTTGTGAAGAGTGCTCCACCAACACATACCCATACATTGTCAATATTAGTCTGGGGAGAAGATCCTATGGCACGACCTAACGTGGGCGAAATGGCTAACTATATGCGACAGTATGAAGATAGTATTTCTTCCCCACTGCAGGCCCGTGTCTCGGCTGTGGAAAAACTGACTAAGGAAAACAAGGACTCATTTAAACAACTGTCAGACAAACTGTCCAGGATCGAGAATAAACTTGACTCTCTACCTACACAGGCCCGTGTTGCAGCCTTTAGGAGGAAACGCCCTCCTACTGGACCAGCTCAAAGGAAACGGGACACGTCACGAGGTATCCTGTGGTTTATCCTGCGTGATTATGGGGAGGACATGAACAGATGGCATGGACAACCTACCAGTACCCTACAGGCACGAGTACGTGAGTTGCAAGCTAACAGAAATACCAGTGAGAATTTTCCTAGGAGGATGGCTGCTCCAGTTACCAATGAGCAGGACCCCAGTCAGGGTAGATGGGCCTCAAATCCTTTTTTTCCAAGAGTGAATAGGGGAAATGAAGGTCCAGTCCCCGTGAGCTGCACGAATCCAGTCTTTAATTAGAGGGGCCCTGCCTCCAGCCAGGAGGAGGAGAGGGACAACCGAGTTTATTGGACTGTGTGGATTCGATGGCCTGGCACATTAGAACCACAAAAGTATCGAGCCCTGGTAGACACTGGTGCACAGTGCACCCTCATGCCATCGAATCATAAAGGGACAGAATCTGTCAGTATCTCGGGAATAACAGGGGGATCTCAAGAGTTATCTGTATTGGAGGCCGAAGTGAGCCTAACTGAAAATGAATGGAAAAAGCACCCCATTGTGACTGGTCCAGATGCTCCGTGCATCCTTGGCATAGACTACCTTAAGAAAGGGTATTTTAAGGACCCAAAAGGATATAGATGGGCCTTTGGTGTAGCAGCTGTAGAGACTGAGGACATTAAACAGCTGTCTACCTTGCCTGGCCTCTCAGAGGATCCTTCTGTTGTGGGGTTGCTGAAGGTTGAAGAACAACAGGTGCCAATTGCTACTGCCACGGTGCACCGACGACAATATCGCACCAATCGAGACTCCCTGATCCCCATTCATAAACTGATTAGACAATTAGAAAATCAAGGAGTGATTAGCAAGACTCGCTCACCCTTTAATAGTCCTATATGGCCAGTGCAAAAGTCTAATGGAGAATGGAGATTAACTGTGGACTATCGTGGCCTAAATGAAGTTACACCACCTCTGAGTGCTGCTGTGCCAGACATGCTAGAACTTCAATACGAACTGGAGTCAAAGGCAGCCAAGTGGTACGCCACTATAGACATTGCTAATGCATTTTTCTCTATTCCCTTGGCACTAAAGTGCAGGCCACAGTTTGCTTTTACCTGGAGAGGTATCCAGTACACCTGGAATCGACTGCCCCAGGGGTGGAAACACAGTCCTACTATTTGCCATGGACTGATCCAGACTGCACTAGAAAAGGGTGGAGCTCCAGAACATATGCAATATATTGATGACATCATTGTGTGGGGTGATACAGCAGCAGAAGTTTTTGACAAAGGGGAGAAAATCATCCAAATTCTCCTGCAAGCTGGTTTTGCCATAAAAAGAGGCAAGGTCAAGGGGCCTGCCCGGGAGATCCAGTTTTTAGGGATTAAATGGCAAGATGGGCGTCGCCAGATCCCGATAGAGGTGATCAACAAAATAACAGCTATGTCCCCACCAACTAACAAAAAGGAAACACAAGCCTTCTTAGGCGTTGTGGGTTTCTGGAGAATGCATATTCCAGATTACAGCCAGATTGTACGCCCTCTTTATCAGGTGACCAGAAAGAAAAATGATTTTCAGTGGGGTCCTGAACAACAACAGGCTTTTGAACAGATTAAACAAGAAATTGTGCATGCAGTAGCCCTTGGGCCAGTCCGTATGGGACAAGATGTTAAAAATGTGCTCTACACCGCAGCTGGGGACAATGGTCCTACCTGGAGCCTCTGGCAGAAAGTGCCAGGGGAGACTCGAGGTCGACCCCTAGGATTTTGGAGTCGAGGATACAAGGGCTCTGAGGCCAATTACACCCCAACTGAAAAAGAGATACTGGCAGCATATGAAGGAGTTAGAGCTGCCTCAGAGGTAATTGGTACTGAAGCACAGCTTCTCCTGGCACCCCGATTACCAGTACTAGGCTGGATGTTCAAGGGTAAGGTTCCTACTACTCATCATGCAACTGATGCTACATGGAGTAAATGGATTGCATTAATTACACAGAGGGCTCGAATAGGAAACCCTAATCGCCCAGGAATCTTAGAAGTGATTATGGACTGGCCAGAAGGCAAAGACTTCGGAATGCCACCAGAAAAGGAGGTGACACGTGCTGAAGAAGCCCCACCATATAATGAACTACCAGAGGATGAGAAGCAGTATGTCCTGTTCACCGATGGATCCTGCCGTCTTGTAGGAAAGCATCGGAAGTGGAAAGCTGCTGTATGGAGTCCCATACGACGAATCACAGAAGCCACAGAAGGACAAGGTGAATCAAGTCAATTCGCAGAGGTAAAAGCCATCCAGCTGGCTTTAGACATTGCTGAACGAGAAAAGTGGCCAAGGCTGTATCTCTATACTGACTCATGGATGGTGGCAAATGCCTTGTGGGGGTGGTTAAAACAGTGGAAGCAAAGCAACTGGCAGCGTAAAGGTAAACCTATTTGGGCTGTTGAACTGTGGCAAGATATTGCTGCTCGGCTAGAGAAACTAGTCGTGAAGGTACGTCATGTAGATGCTCACGTACCTAAAAGTCGGGCAACTGAGGAACATCAAAACAACCAACAAGCAGATCAGGCTGCTAAAGTGTTCCAAATAGATTTGGACTGGGAACATAAAGGTGAACTATTTTTAGCTCGGTGGGCTCATGACACTTCAGGTCATCAAGGGAGAGACGCAACATACAGATGGGCTCGTGACCGAGGGGTGGACTTAACTATGGACTCTATTGCACAGGTTATCCATGATTGTGAAACATGCGTCGCAATTAAGCAAGCCAAACGGTTAAAACCTTTGTGGTATGGGGGACGGTGGTTGAAATATAAATATGGGGAGGCCTGGCAAATTGACTACATCACACTCCCTCAAACCCGCCAGGGTAAACGCTATGTGCTTACCATGGTGGAGGCGACCACCGGATGGCTGGAAACATACTCTGTGCCCCATGCCACTGCCCGGAACACTATTCTGGGCCTTGAAAAGCAAATCTTGTGGCGACATGGCACACCAGAGAGAATTGAGTCGGACAATGGTACTCATTTCAAAAACAGTCTCATAGATAACTGGGCCAAAGAGCATGGCATTGAATGGGTATATCACATCCCCTATCATGCACCAGCATCTGGGAAAGTTGAACGATATAATGGGCTGTTAAAAACTACCCTGAAAGCAATGGGGGGTGGAACCTTTTAAAACTGGGATAAGCATTTGGCACAAGCTACCTGGCTAGTCAACACCAGAGGATCTATCAACCGAGCTGGCCCTGCTCAGTCAGACCTTTTACATACAGTAGAAGGGGATAAAGTCCCTGTGGTGCATGAAAGGAATCTGTTGGGAAAAACTGTCTGGGTTCTTCCTGCTACGGGCAAAGGTAAACCCATTCATGGGATTGCTTTTGCTCAAGGACCTGGATGTACTTGGTGGGTGATGCTGCAGGATGGTGGAGTCCGATGTGTCCCTGAAGGTGATCTGATCTTGGGTGAGAATACTTAATTCTGAACTGCATGATGTTAATTGCTGCATAATACTAACAGTGTTCATAAGTGTCTTTCAGGTTGAAGCAGTGGTGATGAGACCGGAGCTAGCTGCAGGTGGCGTCCAGTAACCTCCTCGAGACTGACATCTTTAACCTGCAACCCGTGGGCACGAACTGTGACAAAGCTCATATCATCTCTCCTACCCTGGGAGACTCCTAGCCAGATGGAAACCCACAATCCTGAACTAAATGAACTTGATGAACTTTTTTCTTCTGTATAGAGATGAATCATAAACTAATGTTATCTGTATATATTTTAAAATGAAAAGTTAGTGGTGATCTGAGTATGACGTGAATGGTATGGAATAAGGGGTGGAATGTCCTGGTTTGGCCTAAACCAGGCCGATTTTCCTTTCAGTGATTTTTGCTTTCAGCTAAGTCTCCTCTAAGTAACTGCATGTTTGCAGACAGTGTCTGCCTCCAAGACTGATAACGCCCGAAGTTTGTAGTTATCGCTGAGGCACCGGTAGGGATGTTGTGCAGTAAGGCTCTTGCTGTACTTATTCTTAGAGAAACCAAGGTCACTGATGAATTCCTCACTGCTTACAAGTGAAAAGCCGAAGGGGGGGGTCGCAGCTGCAGGGGGGAGCAGACAGGGCAGGTGACCCAAAATTGACCAACGAGGGTATTCCATTCCACACACGTCATTCTCGGTATAAAGGGGGGGGATCACGAGGGTCGCGCCCTTTTTTCTGCTATGGCCGGTGTCCAAGGAGGACTCCGTCTGTTTTCCTGCTGCCCCCGATCCCGATCCGTGCATCCCTGAATCCAGCTCTCGACCGTTGCTAGGCCCAGCCTGGGCCTTCCCGGAGCCTGCCCTGCAGTGCCGGTGGTGACGTGGCTGACTTCAGGGGAGCTCAATCTTGGTTTTGTATATATATTTGTATATATTTGATTATTTCTATTATTATTATTATTTTTTTTTTTCATTATTATAGTTTATTAAAACTGTTTTAACTTTCCAACCCGGAAGCCTCTCTCCCTTTTCCCTTTCCCTTTCCCTCTGGGGGGAGGGGCGGGGATAACAGAGGGCATCTGCCACAGGTTTAATAACTGGCCCAGCTTTAAACCGTGACACACATGGAAGTATTATGTTAAGATTGGCAAAATATAGATTGCCATTTATTTTAATTATTAATAATCTCAGAGGTATACTTAATATTGTTTAAGGTTTAATCCATTTCCTTCTAGCTCATAAGAATTAAAAGAATTTTGTACTAGAAACATAGATTTATTGCTTTTTCATCTTAAAAAATCAGTCAGCTGCTATTAGCAAAGATAATAGCCATTAGCCAAGAGGATGCACCTATATAAATATATGCAAGCTCAAGACTCTTCTGTATTGATAAAGAACTCCAAAGCACAGAAACAAAGATAAGGAACTATCCAGTAGTTATAATCTGAAGTTTGAAGAGGGGAAAAAAAAAAAAAGAAAAAAAGAAGAGAACTATATTGATTCTCAGACAGCATCACCATCCTCCTAACAGGAGGGGAGCGAATCACTGATTAATAAGAGCTAGAGTAACACCAATAGTTTTGGTGAAGTTTTGACCATGTGGTCGTAGCTTCATTTTTTCCTGCTCCTCATGGCAAGTGCCATTAGTTATATCAGCAATTTCTTTCAGAACGTGCTTCACACATACACTCCATAGAACCGAGGAACACACACAGCAAAAAACCACGAGAATATAGTTTTTTAATAAGATGTCACAAGAAACACACCATCTCACGTGTTTAGTATTTTGATCAATGCTCACCTACCTTTATTGTTGCTCTGCACAGAAATGACATTCAATTATACATCAAGAAAAGTTCACGGACTGATTTTCTAAAGCAAGCAGTTTGCAACTTGAGACACAGCTTAGAAACGTATACGCAAGACAAAGACAATAAAGGTCAATGATTCAGATAAATTCTGCACTTTTGGCATAAGCATTAGGTGTATCAGAAAGTATTCAAAAGGACTTCAGTCACTTATGTTCAAATAAGATCAATTTATAGTATTAAACATATTCTAGCATCTTTAGTAACTATGTTTACATAACAAGCATGCTCTGTCACAGAATATTATAAAACTACTATTACTTATTCATGAATTTTATGGAAATTATACGAGGCCAAACAGTATTATACAGTTTTTCATTAGTGTTTATGGCAGGACTTCAACTACTTTACTGTTAATGAAGTGTCCAGAGTTTTTTCTTTCCATGTTTATCTTAAAAAGATTAATTTTCAGAAATTAGAAACATGACAATAATGACTTCTGCATACTAACAGAAGCTAAATTCAGTCTTTATAATGAGAAAGATTAATATTAACTTATGTCCAAGTAAATCAGCTAGATTCACAAAACAAGAAAGTTTCCACAATCAGAGCTGCAAATGCTAAAGCCTTTATCAAACAGCCATTCACAACCCTAAGAGCCAGAGAATATCTATTCTATAAAACATTCAACAATTTTTTTTTAGTTCAAAGTCTGATCAAATAGCAAGCGCCCGCTTTCTTGCAAACAGGTCAATACTACAACCTCTTCAGCTTAACCAGTCTCCCCACTGCAGCATGTTGGGTCCTAAGGATTGTTGTACTTCTTTGAAACACCACCAGTGTAAGGCTATTTAAAAAAAAAATACCATAAATAATAGTAAAGCCTTAATCCCCACGTGAATAGCACTAAATAAAATTTTATTAGACCTCCTAAATTCACAGCGTGGTCACTGGCATAATTTAGGGTGCCTAGATTGACAATGAGGTTCAAAATGCAAAACCCCATTATATATTACATTTTAGAAACACACACCCACTATATCAGATCCATGCATAATTCTACATGCGCTCAAATATTGTCATGAGGATATCCACGTGTAACATTTTAGCAGAATAAAAGTATTACCATTCACAATGTTCAGGCCTTCTGACTGTGCTCATCTCAGACTCCCTAGCAAAGCAAAAAGCTCTCCCCAAAACAGCTTTTCTTTAGGAAAATGACCTTTTCTTTCATGTTTCCAACTCAAACTACACACACACAAAGTCCAACGTGCAGTACATTTAATATATGGTACATAGGATATCTCAGAGAACACAGGCACTACAGAGAATCATCTGGATGGTTCTTAAACTCACTCCCAAGTTTTGCCGAGTTGCCTATAGACAATGCAAAAGCAAGTGTGCAGACAAGGGAGGTGAGGGAAAGGATTCATCACGGATTTTTTTTCTGCAGAAGTTTTTTTTGTTTGTTTTTTTTGTTGTTGTTGTTGTTTTTGAGGCAAGCACAAAGGTGCCAACTCTTTAAACATCTTCGAAAGACAATGATCAAAATGTGGAAGCTGCTGAACTTCCCGAAGTGTGGTGAACTGTGGTTGACCGTCGCAGCACACAGCTACAGAGCATCTTCCCCAGTCGGTGAGCACGCGCCAAGGGCTGCAGAAGTCAGCCCGGTGCTGTGCACAGAGTAGTGACCACTCAGCCAGTGCTGCCTGCAGCTGAGCTCTGTGAGAAGATGACTGATTCCTTAACCTGGCTGTCATCGCTGTGTGTCAGCTCTTTCCCCCGGCATGCTAGAGGTTTCCTCTCCCCACAATCTGCTGGTGAGCAATCACACGGGTCATGCCATAGGTGGTAACTTGCAGCAGGGGCAGTGGTGGGGAAGTTCAGGGCAGGGAGGCAAGCAGGGTAAGCAGAGGGGAGCTGGGGGCACGGGGCAAACTCCCTCTGCCCACCTGCAAGAGAAGGGGGCCAGCAGCCAGAGTCAGGGTGTTACCGGAAAATAGTAACCAAGAAAACTCTCCAAACCAAATGATAGTTTAGAAAGCCGACATTGGTTTATTGCAGCGCTGGGTGCATGGGAGATCTCTCCTCCTAGCATGCACACCTAGGAACAAATCTTGCTCCTTATATACATGATTCGAAGAAAAAAACCCACCCATTTTAAAAAAAACTTATACATAACATGTTATATAATGCATTACATAATGTCTTTACGCATGCGTACTAAATTGGGGAAGGGGTCTTGGGTGGTCTCTGGGGGTCGCTGGTGGTCCCAATCCCCCTTTAATCGTGCTTCTGCGCAAGCGTGGTCGAGGCCTTCTTGTTTACAAGTACATGTGTTCTCAAGAAGAAGATATCGTTTTGGACTTATCTCTCCTCTGACACAAGAGTTTATGAATCAAGTTAATTTAGACATCACAAAGTTGTTCTTTACAGTCTTGTTTTGTCTTTTGGCCTTATATAATTAGCAGAGACCTTTGTTTTTCTAGGACTAAGCGTAAACAGCATGAATCATTATTTACTAGAACATTGTTATCAGTCCCATAAGCAGACTCTATCTACAAAACATGTAGTTTGCTTCAGAACCTATTGTTATTCTCTATTATTCTAGCTAAAAGGAAAATTATTGACAGGAAAGTTTGTTCTGTGTAAAGGTAACACAGAGCAGGCCTTTTAGAGCCTACTCTGAGGCCTACTCTTGCTAAACCATTGCTTAACTGAACCATCTGGTATCAAGGGGAGAAGAAAGAGGGAAGGGGAAGGCCTGTTGGCACGTACCCGCAGTGACTCAGCACCAGCAGGACAGCTCAGGGTCTTCAGGGTTGGGCCAGGCATAGGACTGGCATCCTTGGTAGGGCTGCCAGGGGCCAGCAGAGGAACATCGTATCCTACAGCTACAAGCTGGCCTCCAGCTTGCTGAATGCCGGAGGAGTTTGTGACTGATAACATCAAAGAGCCATTATTGTGTTAGTCCCCATCTTCAGGAGAAACCAGCAGCTAACTTCCTTCACTGAGCACAAAAACACAAAATTAGTGCCTCCACTGAGAGAGACCTGGGCAAGTCAAGTGACAAACACTTTCCCTATCACTGGTTATCATATTTAATAGAGCATTTTATTTTAAAAGTATGATCTAACATATTGTGAGATTTGGGACATAGTGTTACTATGGTTATAACCTCCTTTGCTTTCTTCCCCTTGCAGGCAACAAATGAAAAATAGAGTGGGAGAGATTGTACTGTTCACGGATATTAACTGGTTCAACTCTGGATTCTCTTAACATAATTCTCTTTCTCCATAGTCAATGAAGGTTTACTAAAGGTTAGAAGAAAATAAATGGTCCTGTGTAGATAGGCTGGGGAATAAGCTTATTGGTGAGGCGGGTTTTAAACTGAAGGACTTGGGGGGTGGGGTCCAGAGTGGTAATGGTAATGATCATGCCATTGCTTTCAACGGGGGAATAAGCCAGGCCAACCAGAACAGTGAGAAACGTTCCTTAGCTGCCTCCCAAGATGGGAACCAAAAGACCAACCACCTTAAGGGTATGTATACATATGACGGATCCTCTTGCACCTATTCTGGGAAACCTTCATGCTTGACTACCTCACTGAAATGCCAATACACCAACACATGCAGTATGGGGAATAAACAGGAAGAACTAGAGATCTATGTGAGGTCACAGGGCCATGATCCAATTGCAATTACAGAGACATGGTGGGATAGCTCGCATGACTGGAATGTTGTCATGGATGGGTATGTACATTTTAGGAAGGTCAGGCCAGCAAGGCGAGGAGGTGGAGTTGCCTTTATATGAGAGAGCAACTGGAATGTATCGAGCTCTGCCTAGGGGTGGATGAAGAATGAGTCGAGAGCTTATGGGTAAGAATTAAGGGGCAGGCTAATATGGGTGACACTGTTGTGGGTGTTTACTACAGGCCACCTGATCAGGAAGAGGAAGGAGATGAGGCCTTCTACAGACAGCTGGAAGTAGCCTCACGATCACAGGCCCTGGTTCTCATGGGGGACTTCAAGCACCCTGATATCTGCTGGAAAGACAACACAGCTAGGCACCCACAGTCCAGAAGGTTCCAGCAGAGCGTTGATGATAACTTTTTGACACAGGTGGTGGAGGAGCCAACGAGGAGAGGTGTGCTGCTAGACCTTGTGCTAACAAATAACGAAGGTCTTGTTGGGGATGTGAAGGTTGGGGGTAGCCTTGGCTGCAGTGACCATGAGATGGTGGAGTTCAGGATCCTGTGTGGAGGAAGCAGGGCAAGAAGCAGGATCACAACCCCGGACTTCAGGAAAGCTGACTTTGGCCTCTTCAAGGGCCTACTTGGGGGTATCCCATGGGATCGGGCTCTAGAAGGTAGGGGGGTCCATGAGAGCTGCTCAATATTTAAGCATCCCTTCCTCCAAGCTCAAGATCAGTGCATCCCTATGAGTAAGAAATCAAGCAAAGGGGGCAGGAGACCTGCATGGATGAGCAAGGAGCTTCTGGAAAAACTCAAATGGAAGAAGGAAGTCCATGGAACATGGAAAAAGGGACAGGCCACTTTGGAGGAATATAGGAAGGTTGTCAGAGTATGCAGGGATGCGATGAGGAAGGCTGAGGCCCACTTGGAATTAAATCTCACAAGGGACATCAAGGACAACAAGAAGGGCTTCTTCAAGTACATCAGCAGCAAAAGGAAGACGAGGGAAAATGTGGGCCTGCTGCTGAATGAGGAGGGGGCCCTGGTGACAGAGGATACAGAGAAGGCGGAGTTACTGAATGCCTTCTTTGCCTCAGTCTTTACTGCTAAGGCCATCCCTCAGGAATCCCAGACCCTGGAGGTAAGAGAGGAAGTCTGGAGAAAGGAAGACTTTCCCTTGGTTGAGGAGGATCAAGTTAGAGATCATTTAGGCAAACTGGACACCCACAAATCCATGGGCCCCGACGGGGTGCATCCGCGAGTGATGAAGGAGCTGGCAGATGTTGTTGCCAAGCCACTCTCCATCATCTTTGAAAGGTCATGGAGAACAGGAGAGGTTCCTGAGGACTGGAGGAAGGCCAATGTCACTCCAGTCTTCAAAAAGGGCAGGAAGGAGGACCCAGGCAACTACAGGCCGGTCAGCCTTACCTCCATCCCTGGAAAGGTGATGGAACAGCTCATTCTGGATGCCATCTCTAAGCATGTGGAGGAAAAGAAGGTTATGAGGAGTAGTCAACATGGATTCAGCAAAGGGAAATCATGCTTGACCAATCTGATGGCTTTTATGGGGACATGACTGGCTGGGTAGATGAGGGGAGAGCAGTGGATGTTATCTACCTTGACTTCAGCAAGGCTTTTGACACCACTGTCTCCCATAACATCCTCATAGGAAAGCTCAGGAAGTGTGGGTTAGATGAGTGGACAGTTGAGGAGAAGAAACAGGACTTCACACAATCCAATGTTAATCAAAGTGAAGACGCTTTATTAAGCATAGGCTGTCCCTTTTATACATTTGTACTTTCCCTGGATGCAAGCATGTGCATTGCTATTGGTTAATATTACTGTCCACACTTCAAGCACACTCTTCTTTGATGTGTTGATTGGTTACTGCTCTGCCACTGGTCCTTTTTTGATTGGCTCCATCAGTACCTGTTTCTTCTCCTCCATGTTTGGCTCCCACCGGCTACTCCCTCAATTCTTGTTTGCTCAACTGCTGTTTTTCCTCATTTCTTCTCTCCAAGGTCAGCTTGTTGACACTAACTACATGACTCTTGTCACGCAGCTAGGCTTTCACTCCATACTCTCATACATCTGGCTCATTACATGACCATTCTCCTCCAGAAACCCCTCTACAATTCCCCCTTTCTTTTCTTGAGCCAGAAAGGCCGTGTTTATCATCCGCTGCAGGGCCCTTTGCAAGCAGGAGAATAAACACGGTAATACAAGCATGATAATACAAATCACGAACAATCCCATCAATAGCATTTTAATCAATCCGACCAGCCACCCTCCAATTCCCAAATTACCCAACTAATCATACAGAAACCCATGCTGTCCCCATATTTTCTGTGTGGCATCCATGAGCTCTTTGATCTGCTTATGAATTGACTTGGAGTGATCATTCAGATCCATGTAACATATCCCATCAAAATCCTGACATCCATGACCGTGCGCTAATAATAAAAACTCTATAGCAGCTCTATTTTGTAAGGTAGCATGTCGGATACTATCTACATCATTGGCTAATGTTTCTAAAATTCTAGAAGTTTGGTTAGCTCTTTTTGCAACCCAGCAAGCTAAATTTCGCCTGGCCTTATGTAGGTTAGTATGACTTTTTGTGTAGGCATTAGTAAACTTAATTTGCTTATGGTACACGGACCTCCCACCTTCTTACTGGGCAGCCCTGGCCAAGCCCTATCCCCACAAATTAGGAATAAACCCTTTGGTAATTTTTGCTTTCAGATCCCTTTAAGGGGACCCCCCACTAGACATGTATGAAAGGGTTGTTCAGGCTGAGCTAAGGAGGCACAAAACTGCGTCTGGTTCAGGCTCCGCATCAGAGTCACACAAACATTGTGACTCCCCTCCCAAGGTGTCGGCAGAAGGACTATCGGCTGGTGTCCTCTTGTCAGCTCCAGGATCCAAAGCAGGCTTAACACACCTGGTGGGAAACCACCGCGGCCCTGCATCTGTGGCGACACAAGCATACCCACGTCCCCAGGTAATTAAATCCCACGGGCCTGTCCACTTTCCCGTTTGCAGGTCTTGTGCTAAAACCTTTGCCCTGACAAGAGGATCACCTCCCTGCAAAGACAAAAAAATGAGAGATAATTACAGGACACTCTTTCCCGGCTGGTACAGTTAAATGATTCAATGTGTACACAGCCTTCCATAGGCGAGCATGGGGGGTCTCAGAGCTCATTCCCCTTTTTTTTTTTCGAGAAGTTGCTTCAGAGTGTGGTGCACTCGTTCCACAATGGCCTGGCCTGTAGTATGTGTGTTATGTCCGTTTGCCACAGGTCCAAGGCTTGGCAGCCGCACAGGTTAACCCCGCGTGGAAACACCAGTCCGGGTCCTAGGCGTTGACACTCCAGACAAGCGGCGGTGATAGATTTCGCATCTGCAAAAGGGATCGTGAATTGACGGATTAACGCCCGAGCCCCTTGGTGAAAAACTGGTGAGACAGAAACGCTTGACGAACTAGGTCTGGCACTGGAGGGGTCCAAGGGGGGGCTGCGAGAGCATCGGCACGCGCGTTCCCTTCACATATGAATCCTGGCAGACCGGTGTGGCTGTGAATATGCAAGATATAATACCTATGCATACGTCGGTTCACTACAGTCCATAGCATTTTTAGCAATGAAAGTAATTGTTCTGAGTTTACCTCTTTGAACAGCGCATGATCAACATGCTACGCAATGTTTGCTACATAAGCAGAGTCCGTAACAATGTTTACAGCACAATGCGAAAATGTTTTAAAAGCAACAATGGCAGCACTAAGTTCAACCAATTGAGGTGATCCCTGTACTAAATGCACCAATTCCTGCCATTGCTTTCCGTCATACCAGGTAACTACTGCTTTTCCCGATTTTCCAGAGCCATCAGTAAAGACCGTGGGGCCTTGTACTGGGCTATCCGCTGCCAGTGGCTTTTGAATCACTTGCAACTCTGAATGAATTTGTAATAATTTGTGACTGGGAAGATGATAAGATACCTGCCCTTCAAATCCTTCCAGGGCCAATTGAAATGGTAAACTGTTTGCCATATACCAGCTTACATAATCGCGTTCAATGGGAATTATCAGTCGACCGGGGTCTCGGCCCATGAGTTGAACGCATCGTGTGCGTCCTTTCGTGATTATTTTTGATATCAGCTCAATCTGAGTGCTCACTGTTTTTTGTGGTTGAATGGATAAAAACAGCCACTCTAGAGTGTGTAGCAGATCCTGCCAGCGCTCATTCCACTGGCCCAGTAATCCCATGGGATGATAGTTGGCAATGGCTACATATAAACTTATTGGTGTCTATAAATACACACAATGTACATTTTTCTGCTGCATACCATTGACATATTGTGGGACTGTTTTTCATGCCTTGCGGTAATACCGTCCACTGATATCGTTGACAAGGCGCCATGTTGTTCCTACTAGGTATTGAAAAAGGAAATTTGCATTTGTCAATGTCATGTAAAGGGATGGTGAAAAAACAATCTTTCAGATCAATAACCAAAATGTATAGGCTGCATCAATAACTCCTGGTAAAACAAATAGACCTTGCAAGGTTACACTAGTATGTCCGAATAACAGTGCACTTAACCCGTTTCCAATGGGTCCCACGGCATTCATTGGTACCTTATGCACTCTGCTATTCTCTATTGTGATTGCGGTTGCTGTGGTAACATCCAGTCCGGCGCTCCCTGCAGTTTGGGCTGTGAGTTGACTGCTTAGGCCTGGAACTGGTTGGGAAGATTCATTCGTGTCAGCACGCGGTTCCCCCCCGCGTTCTTTCTCCAGTTTCCCTGCACTCTGCAGCTGCTTGTTATCAGCTGATCTTGAGCATTATACTCAGACCTGCACTGCTTCACAAAATGCCCCAGCAGCATTCCCACAGCAATGACACATCAAAACAGAGTTCTCTCTCCCACTCAGCTTCGACTTCTTAAGGTAGTTTTTCTTAAAGTGACCTTCTTGCCCGCATGTATAACAACGATGAACTACCTTAACTGCTGCCGCAAATGTTTTTGCTAAATGCTCCATCTGAAATGTGGTGGTTCCTACTTTCCCGCAAGCATCCATTAGTTCAGTTAAGGTGGGGTTATGATTTGCCATCCCTGCAATAACTTTCCTGCAATCCTCATTTGCGTTTTCTTCACTCACTGTAGTAACAACGCTTCTTTAGCAGCCCCGTTTTGTATTTGTTTGTCTAAGGCAAATCACTCCCCAATTGAATGGCTCCCATTCGGGTGGGCCGTTTCCTTCCCCTCGATATACCGGGCAAGCCAATACCCCGCTACCCATAGCAGCCGCGGCCCCGAAATCACCGTCCGCAAGTGCGTGCTCTCTTAATTTTCTCCAGAACCTGGCCGGGTCCGGGCCAGACACAGTAACCTGAACTGGCTGCAGCATGAATAACTCCTCCACGCTACCACCTGACTTTCCTGACCCTCGGGCTCTGCAGCAATTATGTCCCGCTTCCATCTCTTCAGAAAGGTCTATTAAGGGTGGCTCAGTCTCAGATTCGGGTAACGGGACGGTAGAAGGATCAATGTTCCGCTGCTGTTCCCTGGGTGGTGGGCCCTGGCGGCGCGGAGAGGACGGATGGCGGGGGTCTCTGGCGGCGCGGAAGGCGAGGGGGGGTGGGGGGTCTCTGGCGGCGCGGAGGACAAAGTCACTGTGAAAGAAGCTGTAGCCGCCTCAGCCGCCGCCTTTGCCTCTCTGTCCGCCTTCATTTGCTCCAGTGAGTCTATAACTAATCTCCACGTCGTCAATGACGCAGTGGCGATCTTGTCCCTCCTTGAGGCAGCCTCAAACAGAGACGTTCCAGCGCTTTGCCACGTACTAACTTCGAAAGCAGTCTGCGCCGTAGCTGGCAAATTATTCTTTTTACACCATATCAATAGTCTTCGGAGCAAATGCTCATCGTATTTCACCCCTCTCTTAGAGAGGATATGTAGGAGAAGCCTTACTATCGTACTTTCTTCTTTAGAGATATTTTGGCCCATCTCCATTTCCCCGGCTGCTCGCCTCACTGGGTGTCCCGTTGCAACGTACATTTTTTTTCCTGCGGGGTCGTCCTCCCACCCGCCTCGGTCTTCAGTCCCGCTGAGCTGTACTCCAGCCCGTGCACCTCCTTCTGGGCTGTTCCCTGAACTTGTCATCGATTTACTACTAAATCAGTATCACGTCGGGGTCACCATCTGAGGAGAAGAAACTGGACTCCACACAATCCAAAGTGAAGACACTTTATTAAGCATAAGCTGTCCCTTTTATACATTTGTACTTTCCCTGGATGCAAGCATGTGCATTGCTATTGGTTAATATTACTGTCCACACTTCAAGCACACTCTTCTTTGATGTGTTGATTGGTTACTGCTCTGCCACTGGTCCTTTCTTAATTGGCTCCATCAGTTCTTGTTTCTTCTCCTCCGTGTTTGGCTCCCCTCAGCTACTCCCTCAATTCTTGTTTGCTCAGCTGCTGTTTTTCCTCATTTCTTCTCTCCAAGGTCAACTTGTTGACACTAACTACATGACTCATGTCACGCAGCTAGGCTTTCACTCCATACTCTCATACATCTGGCTCATTACATGACCATTCTCCTCCAGAAACCCCTGTACAGACAGTGAGGTGGATTTAGAACTGGCTGAATGGCAGAGCTCAGAGGGTTGTGATCAGCGGTGCTCAGTCTAGTTGGAGGCCTGTAGCTAGTGGTGTTCCCCAGGGGTCAGTACTGGGTCCATTCCTGTTTAACTTATTCATCAATGACCTGGACAAAGGGACAGAGTGTAACCTCAGCAAGTTTGCTGATGACACAAAACTGGGAGGAGTGGCTGATACACCAGCAGGCTGTGCTGCCATTCAGCGAGACCTGGACAGGCTAGAGAGCTGGGCAGAGAGGAACTTCATGAAATTCAACAAAGGCAAGTGTAGGGTCCTGCACCTGGGGAGGAATAACCCCATGCACCAGTACAGGCTGGGGGTTGACCTGCTGGAAAGCAGCTGTGCAGAGAAAGACCTGGGAGTTCTGGTGGACAATTTGTTCACCATGAGCCAGCAATGTGCCCTTGTGGCCAAGAAGGCCTGTATCCTGGGGTGCATTAGGCAGAGTGTGGCCAGCAGGTCTAGGGAAGTTATCCTCCCCCTCTACACTGCCCTAGTGAGGCCACACCTGGAGTACTGTGTCCAGTTCTGGGCCCCACAGTTCAAGAAAGACAAGGAACTACTGGAGAGAGTCCAGCAGAGGGCTACAAAGATGATCAGAGGACTGGAGCATCTCTCTTATGAGGAGAGGCTGAGGGAGCTGGGTCTGTTTAGACTGGAGAAGACTGAGAGGGGATCTTATCAACACTTACAAATACCTTAATGGGTGGGTGTCAAGGGGATGGGGCCAGACTCTTCTCAGGGGTATCCAGTGACAGGACAAGGGGTAACAGGCACAAACTGAAATATAGGAAGTTCCATCTCAATATGAGGAAAAACTTCTTTACTTTGAGGGTGATAGAGCACTGGAACAGGCTGCCCAGGGAGGTTGTGGAGTCTCCTTCTCTGGAGATATTCAAAACCCGCCTGGACGTGATCCTGTGCAACATGCTCTAGGGGAATCTGCTTTGGCAGGGGGTTGGACTAGATGCTCTCCAGAGGTCCCTTCCAACCCTTAACCATTCTGTTAAGGAACATATGCCAAGAAGTTAAGAACAGTACCTGGAAAATGAGAGTATTTTACTAGTTTTCCAATATAGCCAGCAATAAAATCTAAAATTAAAAAAATGAAAGAAAAAGTAAAACAAGAACTGATGGGGTGGTCAAAATGAGAGTTTATCTGTTGATGAAGGGGATTCTTTTGCTTTGTTTTCAAAGTCCAAGTAGGCCTATGTTTTAAAAAACTAGGTTTTCTTTTCAAAAAATATTTTCAGGATTAAATTAAATTTTAAAAAAGATTATCCATTCCTTCCTAGTTTTCACAATTGGCCTATTTACATCCATTAAAATGACAGTAACTGGTAATTATGGAGATATTTTGTGTCTTTCTGCAATTACATCTTGTCTTCAAAGCTAGCTTCATATAATTAAAGATGGGGTTGGAATGGCTCACAGTGTCACTTTTCCAGACAAAGGTTGTCTTCCCTTAAAAACAGTAGCTGAAATTTGTGAGGTGTCAAACCAAGATGACTAGTGTGTGTTATCTTACTAATTGCTAATTACTAAATTACTAATAAAGGTAAAAATTCAGAAACTAGTCCAAATTACTGCTTTTTGTTCCAGTGATAAGGTTTGAAGTTTTTACTCATATTTAAGTGATCCAGCATTTAATATTTCGGGAAAAGAAATAAATACATATATATATATACACCAGGTACTTGTAGAAGGAACACACAGAATTTGCAAACACCCCTTGACTGACAGGAGTCAGTGACAGACAGAACCCTGTGAGAAGGGATGTGCCTGGTGGACCCAACCAATCATGAGGCGGGGAGGGATGTGATGGGCGCTCAGGGCTTGGCATGGGGCACCATGCCCCAGCAGGGTCCCCAAACACAGGGCCCTGGGGGTCATACACATCTTCCCCAACTGCATGGGTATCAGCCTCACACGCCAATGTGACTGACAAGGAAATGAAACGATTGCCCAAATGGGAGCTACAGAGAGAGAGACCATGATGTTGAGACAGCAAGTGGCACTGAGATCAAATGTATTAGGAGTGATTAATGTGCAAGGACTCACAATTTCATGATTCTCAGAACAAGAAACTTGACAAATCTCAGTATGTTGGAGCAAGATGTGCGTTCTTTCTGAGATGGGCAAGTAATGAGAGTTCATCAAGTCACCAATCAAGCTAAAGCTAGCTTTGTACGCAAGAAATTTTGATCCCCTTCTAGCATGGGAAGCCTCCAGCTGCGCCTCCCGAGCCTCCATGCTGCCACACAGGGGGCTCCCAGCACAGCTCGGACCCTCGTGGGTAGGCGGCTAAACCTGGTCTTTGCTGGTAGGGCCATACTGGTGGACTAATCGGCCATTTGGACCAAAGGCCAAAGCATCGGTGCAAATACACTGGCAAAACCAATTCTGAGAAAATTTTGGAAAGATGAGCACATTGAACAAGGTTGTAAGAGCTTGATTCTGTTCCCAGAAAAATTCAGAAGCGTTTTTGCCTTTAATTTTGTTTGGAGCAGGACATAGCTCTGCAGAAGAGTAATGAAGTGCAAATTGTTTGCAAGCTTAACAGTTTTAAGGCTGAATGATGAACACACCCAAATCTTCAGGGAAAAATTTTTCTTGCTCTTTTAGTCCAAAAATTACAATTACAGTTTAAGCGGCACAGTTAAACAGATCCAAACACCAGTTTAAAATTAAGTCCAGAATCCAGAACATAGCAGCCAACTCAGAAGTATCTGGAGACATTCAGATCAGTCCAAAGAATTTATAACACAAAACCAGCATTACAAAAGCATGTTAATATAAAGGCCAAAAAAGTCATTGTATTTACCAAGATACAAAATTCTGACCAAATTCTACAGCAAACCAGTTAAATTAGAAGAAGTCTGGAACTGGGTTTTCACTGCACCTTGAAAAATTACCAATTGAACAGCAGAATTTTAATTCTGAGTAGAAACCAAGTATCAAACATGTAATGAGAAGACTTCCAGTACAGTGGAAGACCTCAATCTATTTTAAAGTCACCATTTGTTTTTTTTCCCCAATACCAAAATAAAGGAACACTGATTCAGAAACAAAATCTTTAGAAGTAAAACTGAAATGTTTTCCTATGTTCTTAGTTTAAACCATATCTCAATTTTGGATCTACTACAGAAGCAGAGGCAGTCTTTTTCAGAAGAGTTTAAATCCCTATGCACAAATATTTCTCCATTTCAGTAATCAGACGGGGTTTTTTTAAAACAATAAGATGTGACAGGTAGCACATTTGTGGGAGATCAGTGAATCCCTTGGTTGCTCTGCAAGATGCAGATCTAAAGGCAGAGTGACATCAACCAGCCGAGAAGTGCAGTAATCTGCTGGAACTATCTATCTGTCATGTCTCATTGTCATTATGAAAGAAAAATGGTAAACAAGGAAGCCAGTCTGCAATTATGAATTTATGGATGTTTGTTAATGAGTATCTCGGACCTAGTCAGACAGCTCCTTTTAGAGTATTTTTCAAATTTTACAGGTGTCCTGGTTTGGACTAGGACAGACTTTTCAGTTAAGTTTCTTTTAAGTGACTATACTTTCTGAAGTTGACTACAAGGGCCTGTTGCCGTGGAAACTAGGGTCCCTGTTGGGTCTCTTGTTCCACAAAGGAAAGGACTGTAAAGTGCCGCACCTGCGGGGAGGAGCAGACAGGACAGGTGACCCAAACCTGACCAACGGGGTATTCCATCCCACCCACGTGATATACTCAGTATAAAGCTGAGGGACCACGAGGGTCGCACTCTCTTCCCCTATGGCCGGCATCCAGGGAGGACCCTGCCTGTGCTCCTGAATCCAGTTCCCGCCTGCTGCCATGTCTGGTTTGGGACTCCCCAGCGCCTGCCCTGCAGCGTCAGCAGGGGCGTAGTGGTTTTGTATATAGTTCATTATTTATTACACTTTTTCTTTTCCTTGTTATTGTTTCTTAAAACTGTTTTAACTTTCCAACCCATAAGTCTCTCTCCCTTTTCTCTTTTCCCCTCTGGGAAAGGAGAAGGTTAATAAAGAGTGTCTGCCGTCCGTTTAACCGCCCACCCAGCCTTAAATGGTGACAACAGGCTATTTCAGAATGGTCCTTTAAAATTGATTAAAAATGCCACCATCATTAGATTATAAGAGGAAAAAACACAAATATACTCTGAAAGTCTGGGGAACACACATTCCCTGTAAGTTTCAGGCACCAGCTCTTTCCAGTGGACAAATAATCCAGGGATGGAAAAAAAAGGGGAGAGGGGGAAAGGGATTTAATTCATAAAGGCACAAAAAAGAATGACCTAAGAGGACTCTAAGGACCAAATTTATATATTTCTGGTTTAAGCCACACAGAGAAAAATGAGGTATCAGAAATCATACATTGTGATTTATGCTAAAGGAATCCTTCAGAAAAATCCCCAATCGCACAAAAAGATAATGAGGATAAGATGATACAATTTAAATGCAGATCACCCAGACAGACACCCTCTCGGTCATTTAGTAAGTCCAGACAGATGGTTCTTGCAGCAGTTCTCTTACCCTGATTATCCTTAAAATCAAGGTAATCACTCAGACAAAGCATAACCTAAAGGCAGAAACCAGACTTCTTCTAATTTAACTGGTTTGCTGTAGAATTTGGTCAGAATTTTGTATCTTGGTAAATACAATGACTTTTTTGGCCTTTATATTAACATGCTTTTGTAATGCTGGTTTTGTGTTATAAATTCTTTGGACTGATCTGAATGTCTCCAGATACTTCTGAGTTGGCTGCTATGTTCTGGATTCTGGACTTAATTTTAAACTGGTGTTTGGATCTGTTTAACTGTGCCGCTTAAACTGTAATTGTAATTTTTGGACTAAAAGAGCAAGAAAAATTTTTCCCTGAAGATTTGGGTGTGTGCCATCCCAACCCTACTCCCCTGTCTGGTACCAGCACTCATTATAAATCATCAGTGTTTCTCTCTTAATCTCTTCCTGCTCTATTTCCATTCTATTTTTTAATAATCCTTAAATTAATATTAAGAAAAAGATTTTTTTTAAAAAGAGGGGTTTTTCTGGTGACTCTGATAGAACCAAAGCAGTGCAGAGTGAAAATAAGAGACTGAACTTCATGTAGATGTGCTGCAAATCTCTGCTATGCATTATTTTACATATTCAGGTCACCAAAGCGACCATCACTCCAGCTCAGCGTGTTGCAAAACATTGTCACTGTCTGCTGAGGAAGCAATATTGCCCATGCAGTTCAAAGATGTGGGGCACAGTGTTATTCCACATCTATTTACAGTTAGATATTTCTATGACAACATGAAAATCATCTGATTCAAATATAAATATTTCTATGTGGTACTAATATAAGTGACCCAAATAGGAGACTGATTAAATTTCAAAAATCATCTTTAGTTATATAATCACAGTAAACACGTAGTGCATAGCAAGAAAAAAAAATATCTGAAGTATTTCAGGTGAAATTACATGAATTATCATTAAAATATATGAAGGAATTCAAACGTACTTAAAATAATATTCCTTTTAGAGTTAAATAAGAAAATTATTACGAATGATCCAAAACAGGACCAGGGATCCTATATTTGTACAACTGATTTTATTTTATACAGATCAACATATCACAGCCAGATTAACAAAATATTTGAAGAATGCAACATTATAATGCTTGAATGTGGCATATCCCAACTCTTACACAGCATTTGATGTAGGTACAAGTGCCTGCCTTTTTCAAATCTCAGATATAAATGGATCCAAGGGGAATCAGATATCTTCTTGTTTAACAGCTGTAGCAGTATATAAAGTTACCATGCTGCAGATGTTTCTACTGTCATTCCCCACACACACACTCACTTGAGCAAGATAAAGTAGTTAATTGTATAAGCTCCAGTACATTTCAGCTCAAAGGTTAGTTTAAACCATCTTCATCAGTAGATTACACCAGCACGTTTTACTTTGCATAGAAAATAATGAGGAGCACTCACACTGCTGGTTATGTCATCACAGTTCAGGGCCAGTAATCAATGTTTTGTGGAGTAACTTCTGAAATACCTTGTGGCTGTTCCACACAAAACCTGATTTGGCTCCATTTTCATTTTGGTTGTTGCAATTATATTTTCAAGTTGAAGACTTGAAGTTGAAGATGGGCAATTTTTGCTACAACAAACCCACTATTTTCTTCTCTTGGTACCAGGAAACAAAGCTATGAAGATATATCTGCTATTGTAAAAAACTCAATCTTTTAAAGGAAAATTAATAGGACCATTCCTAAAGGAAGTTATAATCAGCATCCATATCAAGTCTTATGAGTCCAGGATTTTAGAAAAATGAAGTCTGTAGCAGCTAAAGCAAAAACTGTATTACAAGACATGAATATTTCTCCATTTTCTCCTATCTCTGATACAGAATTATATTTTCTTGAACTGCTGGTATTCACTTTATTAAGAGCTTCCAGAGATATCTGCTAAGAATCATTCATATTGTATGGGGTTTGTTTTTTTTTGGGGGGGGGTGTGGTTTTTGGTGTTTTTTTTTTTTTTAATAGTCACCATAAATCAGGCTCTACAATGGTAAATGTACACATAGTGGACACAAGTTCTACTGACTTGAGAAATAATACAGTTAAAGAGTTTCTAGCACTGTATTTTTTCCCCTCGGAACAGGTAAAATTATTGTAGAATAGTAGGAGCTGTGCACTGTCTGATCTTATTTAAATCAAAACCTTTATTCCTAACTTCAAGAATGATGAACAACTTGCCAAAGGCATATGACCAAGGACTTGAGACAAACCTTATAGGGAAAACCTTCCTCTACAGTTTTTGATCACTTTGACTTAATCAAGCCACAGAGAATGTTCTTGTCAGAGATTAGCATGGTCTTTGCAGACACAGAGCATCATAAGAAACAAAAGCAGAGTTACCAAATGGAAACTATCTAGAGAGTCAGCAGAAACTTGAGCATTAGCAGGAGGCATCAGAATGCCTCTGAGCCATGACGGGAGAATTTTGCTCTTTCCCTAGAGAGACTCCTCTCTTGAGCAGAGTTCCCACCTATGAACAAAATGCATAATCACTCCACAACCTTCTAAAGTGCTCTTGTCAGGTCGTACCTACTGTGCGAGCTCAGGCCCTGTGTGCAAATGATCAAATCCCTGTTTTGAGGACACAGCCACAGCATTTAACTACTTGCGCCATGTAGCTCGGCTGTTGCTACAGCAGCATGCACAGAGTAAAAGAGGGGGGAAGCAAAGGGCTCTAGTTTCACATCCCACCTTTGCTCTTGTTTGGAATAAGGGGATGATAATACAATGATTCCTGAATGTCCTAAAGAAGGAAATCTAAGAGTGTCCTAAATTTCCTAATAATTCAAACATCAGATTACTTCAACTCTAACGGTAATTTTTGTTTTATAACAAAGTCTGTAACTTAACAGCAGTGGAACCACATGGAAAATAAACTAAGAATGTTGATCTTTAAAATCTTTAAGCAAATAAGTATAACTTGATTCTGGTTTTATTTGTTTCTTCTCTTTTTTTAAAAAAGGCCAGTTGGATTTCCATGAGTATATTTCTTTTGCAAAAAGTGATTCTACAGATGTTTATAATTTTAGGAAAGTAAGAGTGTTACAAATCAGGCTTGGGAAAAATCATCATAGACCGTTTTCACCAACTGCATCACAGAAACATTTTAATATTGACCCTTCAGCTATAAACTATAGGAAGTATTGAGTACATTAGCTATTTCCTGCTAATACCTAAAGTTTAAACATTTGTGCACGGAATGAGTAACCTGACAGTCAGCTGAGCCTACAAAAATTGGTTTTGGGTAGATTGCTCTGGTTACAGGAACCTTATTCAATATATTAGTGTTTACGTACATTAGCATAATATTTAAATATGTTCAAACTGGTTTTCTTTTAATCTGAAAAACTCAGCAGCTCATTACCACTGGCAGTTAAAATGATGCTATACTCAGTGGCAGCATGCCTAACCTCAAAATCATTGAGGTTCATTGCAGCAAGCAAGCCTCTCAATCTCCACAGTGTCCAGTGGGGACAATCAGAATTGTGCTGATTGAGAGGAAACTACAACAAGGATACAAAAGGTTCACCACATCTAAACAAATATTGCAGCTGAAGGCAATTTCAAACTTTCTATGTTTTGTAAACTACTGATTTCTTTTTCCAAGTCTTTCCATTTATTTTCTCTTAAATCATCTGGTTTTCTAGTATTTATTCTTTATGCTCTGCTAAGCAATATTATAATTTACAGAAGTTTTTGTTGATAGAAGAAAACCTAGAAGCAGTCTCCAATGCCAAGCGACAGCAGTTTAGAGAGTTTAACTGGTGAGTAATGTACCGATTCAATACCACAATGCAATTTTTTTTCAAAATATTTAGGACTTAAAGATTACTTTTGGAAACAGTAATGTTTCCTAACAAATCAAGCGTTTCAAGAACAGACCACCCAAATGTATTATCATAAAAAGATGTCAGTTACATAATTATAAGACAGAACAATATATTTCTACTCTTTTTTTTTTTTTAAACAAAATGTATCCTATCTAGAGAGTAAAACGTTTACAGCAGGAGGTGGGTTGAATTAACTTTGCTAGTAACCAACTTCCTCATGTTCCAATTATTTTGGAAATAGTTTAACTTGAACCATGATAATGTACATATAACACAAGGGAATGAAAACACTACCCCTTTTTCACATCTGAAATGGCTTTACTGAGACCACCTACAGTGACTTAAACTGTACATACTTCCAGCTAAACATAAAAATACTTGTATTCGTTCAACTTATTTTATATCATTTCAACTTCCCTACACAGATTGGTCAAGAACTACTGTATTTCTGCAGTCTGTGCAAAAAGTGAGACATTTCTTGGGATATTTCAAAGATTTTACAACAGACTGCTTAAATATCAGATATCTCAGATTCTCAACCAGTCTACTTTGAGAAAATATACAACAGAACATTAATTAACTAGTAAAATGTGAACTAGAAATAATTTACATAAAAATTAATCTGCATCATGATGTGCTATCCTTTATTTACACCAGTCTAACTCCCAGCAGTCAGCCTAGGTCTCCTACCTTTTAATGCAAATAAACACAGTTCTTATTAAGACTTTATAAGGTCTTCACAAATGCTGCCTTAATTTACACATATATTACTAAACCTCTTCCCCATATCTTAATTGTCTTTTAAAACGAGTAAAAAAATATTTCACTAAAATGTATGCAGTAATAACACGTCTGAATGTTTAGAGAGGTATCTACCAGCAACATGCCTTAAACACCGGGATAGCCTAGTGAATATTAAACAGACATGGGCTGTATTTTTCTATTCAAGAGCAAAGTGCTGAAACAACTACTTTGTACTTCACTACCTATAAGCCATATTGTGTGTTCATCAACATTTTACAGAATAGTAAATTCTACTAAAGAGACTATCAGCATCTGATGAAAAAGCGATGTGTATTGGCAATCCATTAGAAAAGGGTAACAAAAGGACAAAGTATTTAAACAACTGAATTTCACAGCAGATTACTGGGTGCTATAAAATGTGCTATAACTGTAAAAACATGAACATACTGAAGGGGAATGTGGAACAAAACTGGATCAGAGGTGCTCTGGCAGAGAAAGCAGAGAAAAAAAATAGGGATTTTGTAAAAGAATTCAGCCCTGGTCATCCTCCTCTTCTGTGTGATTACCCTACATTTCCTTCTGGGGCTGTGACAAGATCTTTGGTTTTTCTTTCTTATTTTTCTTGTGCTGTAGGCCTACCATTTATTTTCACATATTCAATGGATGACTATACACTTTTCATGGATGGCTGTGCCATTGGTGTACTTTTGATGTGAACCTGAATTTGAGGGGATCCTATACCTCATCTGAAACTAATCTACCGTGCAAAGAAACTTCTATTTATCTCCTCTCTGCACTAAAACTGTTTAAACCAGATGTGTCAAAGTTATTCTGCAAAAAGGGGCTGAATTCCATGTTTAATTATGCCCCACGGAACAGGTCATAAACCTTGTGCTATCACTGACAAACTGTTTTTGATCCCACTTGAAGAGAAGTTTCTTTGGCCCAATAACTACAGAAAACAGATCTATAAAAATGAAAAAATGTTTTAGCCTTGCTTTGTAAACACAGGGAAAATAATCAGAGAGAAAAAATGGTATTAGATGTTAACATAGTATCGACTGGCAAAGAGTTGGGTAGTATAATGGGATAGAAAACAGCTAACAATGCAGAAGCAGAACTAGCTCAAATTTTCACTTCTTGGGAGGTATCCCATTTGCCAGTTTCTGCAACAGAGTGACTGAAAGAAGTTCCCACCCTTCCTGCATGACAATGCAATGTGGCTGCACTGTAAAACGGATCATGGAGCCACTCCAGAACAAACATCTCTCTGAAAAGAGAGGAGGATGCATCAAAGGATGCAGAATTTCAGCAATTCTGTTTACAGCAAAGACATCTCCATCCGGCACCTCCAACAGCAGTGTTAGTGCTACCAGAAATGCCAATTTGCAGCTTGGGAAAGAGTAAAAAGTGGCCAAGGACAGGGCTGGGGGAAAAAAACAAACAAACAAAAAAAAACAAAACAAAATATCAAGCTGCCTTTTTAAATCCAGTACGTAATAAACTTTCTCCATCAACCTTTTCAACCAATGCATCACTTGAATCGTTTGAGAAGTTTTCATGCCTCATTGTAGTACATAGCTCCCAGTTGATCAGCACTACTTCATATCTTATTTGCTGTTGACAGCCTCCCCTAAAATGTTCATATTCTTGAATTATTGGCTGGTTCACAAAAAAAAAAAAAAAAAAAATATTTCTGCAGTGAATATGACCATTTCTATTATCTGTACTACAGTATCACATGAACATACGAACAAAAGACAGTCAATAAGGTTAAATAAATTGGACAAAGTTTACATTGTTAAGATATAAAGTTTAGTAACTCAAATGCTGCCTCTTCTGGTCATGAGGTCTACTTGCAACGCAACTTCAGATAACAGCTCCACTCAACTAGTATTAAAGACTATATGTACATCTGCGTAAGAGAACCTTTCACTCAAGCTCAGGAGAGACTTCAACCTGAACTCAAATTGATAGCTTCAGCTAGGCATCCCTCAGGCAGCATACCCCTTTTGCCTGCAATTTGCCACAGCTAAGCTGTATCATTCAGGTATTTGTTATATACTATAGTAAGGTATGAAAAATTCTCAGTTTAAGTGATGCATGGGTTGAAAAGGTTGAGGGGGAAAGTTTCAGTTACATACTGGCCTTTTACCAACATTGAAACCTGTGGCCTGGCAGAGCACCTGCCTTGAGCAGAAAATTTTGCCTATAATTCACTGGTAGGATTCACAGATCCCACAGAGGTTCTGCTCACAGGAGTCAGAAAACCCCAATAAGGAGAAACAGGACCTCTGGAGCTCACACAGTCCATGCTCCTGCCTGAAGTTATGCTAACAGCATCATCAAGCAGGCCAGCTGTGGCTTTATTTCCATGAGTCTTGAAAAACCTCCGAAGAGAGACTCCACAACCCCTCTGTCCCAGTGTAGCCATGCTCTCCTGGGGGGAGATTTCCCTCCTGCTGCCCAGCCTGAGCTATCCAAATGTCAACTTCTGGCTATTACTCCTTACATCACATCACCTGGCTCCATTCAGAAGAGTCTGACCTTCATTATCTTTCTAACTGCTTCTCAAGGAAGCAGCTATTTTGATCGCATTTTAGCCTTCTTTTTGCCACACTAGAGAAGCCCAGCTCCCTCGCAGCCTCTCTCAGTAAGAAGGTGGCCACAGGCCCCTGGCCACCTTGGCAGCTTGCCACTGGACCCTCCCCCATTTTGTCATCCCTGCTGAAACGGGCACCCCCTTGACTGGAACGCAGTATCCACAGAGGAAGATGAAGGGCACAGCAACTTGCATATGGCTCTGCAGAGCTGCTGCTAACACACAGAACAAAATTTGGACAACCCGCTCATGGTGCTAATTACTCGTGTGCGAACTGTGCAATGAAAATGCAACCAGAGAGAGATCCAGATGGTAGGGGCTAGAACGGAAATGTAATTAGTTCAGTCAATACAGTAGTATATTTTTAGATCTTCCATTAGTCAAGACAAGAAATGTTGCTCAAGCAAATTTAACATTGCTTAAAAAAAAAAACAGCAAAAACTGTATGCATGTTAATTGTATAGAGACTTTTTTCTGACAACTTAGGCAAGAGGTGGTGTCCTGGTTTGGCCTAAACCAGGCCGATTTTCCTTTCAGTGATTTTTACTTTCAGCTAAGTCTCCTCTAAGTAACTGCATTTTCTGAAACTAACTGCATGTTTTTGCAGACAGTGTCTGCTTCCAGGACTGATAACGCTCGAAGTTTGTAGTTATCACTGAGGCACCGGTAGGGATGTTGTGCAGAAAGGCTCTTGCTGTACTTATTCTTGAGAGAAACCAAGGTCACTGCTGAATTCCTCATTGCTTACGAGTGAAGAGCCGAAGGGGGGTCGCAGCTGCAGGGGGGAGCGGACAGGGCAGGTGACCCAAAATTGACCAACGAGGGTATTCCATCCCATACACGTCATTCTCGGTATAAAGTGGGGGGATCACAAGGGTCTCGCTCTCTTTCTGCTATGGCCGGTGTCCAGGGAGGACTCCGTCTGTTTTCCTGCTGCCCCCGATCCCGATCCGTGCGTTCCTGAATCCAGCTCTCGACCATCGCTAGGCCCAGGCTGGGCCTTCCCGGAGCCTGCCCTGCAGTGCCGGTGGTGACGTGGCTGACTTCAGGGGAGCTCAATCTTGGTTTTGTATATATATTTGTATATATTTGATTATTTCTATTATTATTATTATACTTTTTTTTTCATTATTATAGTTTATTAAAACTGTTTTAATTTTCCAACCCAGAAGTCTCTCTCCCTTTTCCCTTTCCCTTTCCCTCTGGGGGGAGGGGGGGGATAACAGAGGGCATCTGCCGCAGGTTTAATCGCCAGCCCAGCTTTAAACCGTGACAGGTGGAAAGCATATTTTAATTCATACAATGACTAAAAGTAAGAGCAGTGCCAGAAAATATGATTTGGAACAATTTTTGGAATACAGAGGTTCATCTGTTTTGCAAAAGAAAGAATCAGAAGCACATAAGTATAAGCAGTTATTTTAAACTTGCCTATTAAGCAAGGACACTAATAGCTAACAGATGCAGTTATTTGCAAATTATTTCAGCAAAACATACATACTACACATGACAAGACTCTTCCTCCCCCAAACCCTGATTGAAACCTGCGTCCTGGTAGAGATATGATGAAAATACAAACCTGCCTATAAAACTCAATATTTGTCTGAGGAGTATTACACTACATATTGAATTAGTGTGAAGTAACAGTATCTTTCAGATTAAACTTTTTTATATTCCAACTTTGCTGTGAAATAATCTAGATTGTCATTTTCCAGAACTCTTTAAAACACTCAATAGAAAACTTGCTTTTGTTTGAATTTTTCAGTCTGGAACAAGAAAAACTTTTCAGACTCCAAAGGATCTCTTTTTAGAAAAGAGACCTAATTGTTTCCAAATACACCTCAGAATACTGAGGAAATCTAAATCTTTGCAAAGCAGTTTAAGCACCATGGCTTCAACTACCATTGACACATAACACCCATTACATTGTTTGGGTCTGTTTTGATAAGTGCTACTCAAACATATTAAGAGTGAAAACACAAGAGGAAAACATATCATCTGGGAGGAAAAAAAGATGAAAAAGACACCAGCCAAGTAACAAATGACTACTTCATGTCTCTAGCTGTGTAACTGCCAAATTTCAAGAAGCAGCAGTCAGGGAGCAGGGTACGAACTTCCAGAAGTTCATAAGTTCCTGAAGATCTCTGTCAGCAGTCCATCCAGCAGAAAAAGGTATTGTATGGAGAGGCAGTAAGGCTCATACAGGAGAGCAAGCAATCTGGTTAAAAGCTAGGTGAGTGCTTCCTAATTATAAAACAATACAGTTATTAACCTTGACCTTTCTACTTAACAAAAAATGTGCAGTGTTTGTTTTGGGTTTTTTTTGGGTTGTGGTGTGTTGTTTTTTTTTTTTCTCCTCCTTTTTTACTTAGCTGCATTTAAGGTACCATAGGACCAACACCAGGAGAAAAAAAAAAAAAAACTCATGCCCCATGGCCCTAGAAAAATCAGACAGGGCAGTAAGGACCTGGGTTCTCCATTTCAAGAACTGCATAGGGTAAGCTAGAGATGTTTGGTTAGGTTTTGTGTTATGTTGCATTTCAGTGGTTAGAAAACTTCAGTGGAGCGGTGAAGAGTCACACTAGCTCAATGCGGAATAATAGTAGTAGCTAAAGATAACAGTGACAAACCACTTTAAGATGTCCAGTGCACCACAAGAGAGTTGTGTTTCAATAACTTCAAAAAGACATGTCAAACTGGCTATTAAATCATTCATTCAAAACACATTTGACAGTTTGTTATGGGGCCAGTCTTAAGAGCATGGATGTTTATTTATTTAAGCATTTTTGAGAAGTTGCAAGACCTTTTGTATGCAGGCTGAACATATGATTGCTTTCTAAATTACTGCAAGCATAGTTCAACTTTTGTTTTGTTTTTTAATCATTTGCATTCACTTTTTGCCTAAACAATTTTATGAAATATTCTTAGCTTCTGCCACTGTCTTCATTTAGCCCACACCTGGGGCTAGCAGATTTTCTCTCACCAAAGCAAGGAAAGAAATTGGGAAAAAGAGGGAGACTCAGGGGTTAAAATTAAACAGATTTAATAAATTAAATAAACCAATATAAATGCTCACACAAAACACACAAAAGCATACTTAGCTACAGAGTTGCAGCAGATTGTCCAGGAATAGCAATCATCAGCAACGAGGAAAAAGGGAGACCAAAAGAGAGGAGAGCAAAACCAGCCCTACCCAGCAAGCCCTTCCTTCTATAGTGAACTTGATTGTTAATGATATAGAATACACCTGCGGGCCAGCCTGGGTCAGCTGCCCTGCATTTAACTGCTGAGGGCCTTGATCACCATGGCTGGCCACAAACTGAAACAAAATCCCAATGAAACCAGGACAGGATTTCACCCCTTATTCTATATCATTTACATCAAGTCACTAATGTTGTCCCCATCCCTCAACACACATCCACATATACACACAGATACTCTCTCCAGTCCATGGGCCATCTCTCCAAGAAGTCCATTAAATCAATTTAGTCCAAATCCATGGGTTCCATTTCTCATAATAGTCTCTCAGGGCAGGAAAAAACATTGCTGTGGGATTCACTCAGTTGGCAGATCACGACCAGACCTCAATGTGGTGTCATGGACTGGTGAAGTTGGACACAGCAGAATGATGTATTGCATCTTGATCTTGCAGCTGGTGTATCTGGTGCAGCCCATGTTCATGGTCTGGGGTGATTCTTACTATAATAAGTGACACTTAGCATCATACAAGTCAAGTTATTAGCTATTTTCACCCAGAATCAAATCTCCTTGGGGTACACATTTAACTTCCCCATCCTCCTGCATCATCCAATACGTGCACTCAGGTCCTTGAGCAAAAGCAATTCCACCAGTGGGTTTGCCTTTGCTCGAGGCAGGAGTAATCCAAACTGTTTACCCCAACATATTTCTCACAAGAACCAGAGGGACTTTATCCCTCTCTATGGTGCACAACAGCTCGGATTGAGCAGGACCAGCCCGGTTGACAGATCCCCTGGTATTAACTAACCAGGTGGCCTTTGCTAAGTGTTCATCGCAATTTTTGAATGTCCCATCACCCATTGCTTTCAGTGTCATATTCAACAGTCCACTACATCGTTCCACTTTCCCAGCAGCGGGTGCATCGTAGGGGATGTGATATATCCCTTCAATATCATGTTCTTTAGCTCAGGTGTCTATGAAGCTATTTCAGAAATGAGTCCCCTTGTCTGACTCTATTCCTTGCAGAGTGCCGTGTCACCAAAAAATTTGCTTTTCAAGGCCCACAATACTGTTACAGGCAGCGGCATGAGGCACGGGGTATGTTTCCAACCAGTCGGTACTTGCTTCCACCATTGTGAGCACATAGCGCTTGCCTTGGCGGGTTCGTGGAAGCGAGATGTAATCAATCTGCCAGGCCTCTCCATACTTATATTTCGGCCATCATCCTCCATACCACAGGGATTTTAGTCTTTTGGCTTGTTTAATTGCAGCGCATGTTTCACATTCGTGGATGACCTGTGCGATGGTGTCCATGGTCAAATCCATCCCACGGTCACGGGCCCATCTATATGTGGCATCTCTGCCTTGATGACCTGATGTATTATGGGCCCACCAAGATAAAAATAATTCACCTTTATGCTGCCAGTCAAGGTCTACTTGAGCCACTTTAGTCTCAGCCCAATGTCCATTCCGTTGTTCCGCTCCAAGTCGTCTCCAAAATTTCATTTCTTCCTCTGGAAGAGCCTCATACGTCTCCTCTGCACTTGGAAGCCTGTCAAATTTCTCTGCTATACGCAAAGCTGTCATAATAAGGTGAATTTGTTTGGCTGCAGCTTCCGCAGCTTGATCAGCCAAGTGATTTCCTCGCAACACTGCATCTTGGTGGTTTGTGTGAGCTTTTATATAAATTATTGCTATTTGTGCAGGTAACTGTATAGCTCCTAAAAGTTCACGTACCTCCTTCCCGTGTGCAATGTTTTTTCCAGCTGAAGTCAAAAATCCTTTCTTTCCACAGGGTACCTGTAGCATGACAAACTCCAAAAGCGTATTTTGAGTCCGTGTAAATATCAGCTCTTTGACCTTTTGCCAACTTTGCAGCCTCAGTAAGCGCTATGATTTCTGCGCCTTGTGCCCCCACAGCACTCAGGGGTTGGTCTTGAAGATCATTACGTGGCTTACTAGATACTGCTAACACCTGGGTACAGTCATGTTGATCTTTTTCCCCTTCAGTTGGCAAAGGTATTGAAGTGGCTGGATTCAAAGTACTGCATCTTTGAAGTGTGATGTTGTCAGCCAAAAGTAAAACCAGTTCATATCTATGTGCCCGTTGCGGTGAAAGTGATTTTTCTGCATATTGTTTCAATAATATTTCAACTTCATGGGGTACGCATACAGTTAGGGGATGTCCCAGCACTATTGATCTACATTTTTCTACCACTTCTGCTGCCGCAGCTACTGATTTTATACAAAATGGTGTTCCTTGTATAACTGGATCTAATTGAGCAGAGAAATATGCTACTGGTCTTTCATGTGGTCCTAAAGTTTGGACTAAAACTCCTCTAGCATTTCCCTTTCGCTCATCACAATACAATTTGAAAGGTTTACTATAATCTGGTAAACCTAAAGCCGGTGCTTGCATTAAGGCACCTTTCAGAGTTGTAAAAGCTTTTTGCCTCTCCAGACCCCATTTGATTGGTTAAATTGGGTATCCAAGGGCAACAAAATCCCACTTGTCCTAAAAACCCCCGAATTTGTTTCTTTGTTACAGGCCTAGGTAATTCTTTAATTTGCTCAGGATCTATTTCTCTCGTACCTGGGCTTAATATAAATCCAAGGTACTCGACTTTTTGTTGGCAAAACTGTAATTTTGATGGAGATGCTCAGTGACCTTTTACAACCAATTTATTACACAAATACCGAGTATCTGTAACACAATCCTTCCTTGAACGACATACTAACAATAAATCATCTGCATATTGTATTAATTCAGACTTACATGGAAAAAACAGATCAGCCAAATCCCCTTTCAAATTTTGGGAGAATATAGTTGGTGAGCTTGTAAATCCCTGGGGTAACAGAGTCCAGGTTAATTGCTTCCCTTGCCAAGTGAAGGCAAAGATGTGCTGGCTTTCCTCAGCCACAGGTGTGCTAAAGAAAGCTCCAGTCAAATCCAATACAGTGTAAAATTTTCCCCAGATAGGTATTTGAGTAATAATCAAATTTGGATCAGGTACTACTGGATGGGGAACGATTACAAATTCATTTACTGCTCTTAAATCTTGTACAAATCTATAGTCTGGATCCCCATCTTTGTCAAGTCAGTGTTTACTAACCAGGAGTATGGATGTATTAAAAGAACTTTGACATTCTTTTAAAATCCCCTTTTCCAAAAATGATTTTATTTGTTTTCCAATACTTGGGATGGCTTCTGCCACAATTGGGTATTGCCTAATAGAAGGGGGAGTCCCTCCTTTTGTTTTAATCACTACAGGTTCTGAAGATTTTAACAGTCCAATATCATCTCCGGAGAGACTCCATAATTTTTTAGGTACATTCTTTAACTCTTTTGGGATTTTCAGCTGACATTCTTGAATTTCTACAGTTTGCATTCCCATTATGATCAATCAAATTCCTTTGGAAGTTAAATCTATGCATGTTTCCAATTCCTGCAATAAATCTCTCCCAAATAGTGAAATAGGAGAAGTTGGCGAAATAACAAATCAACCCCATATCAAACGATCATCAAAAACAATAGGAAGGGGAAGAGAAAGCGGTAACTTCTCTTCACCCAAAACCCCAGTAACCTTTACAAATTCATCAGATAGCTGTGACACGTGAAAATTTAACAATGATAAAGTTGCACCAGTATCTATTAAGAACTTAACAGGAGTTCCATTTACCTTAGCTGTGATAAGTCCTTCATTATCTACCTTAATCCCAGAGTCTCGATCCATAAATTTCTCAGCGAGAACGTGGACGCCCCGGTCTTTCCGCTCCGTCTCTCCCACCGTTGTTGGAAGGTGGTATCAGAGGACAATACCGGACGATGTGCCCTAAATTACCACAGTAAAAAAAACATTCCGGAGTATCAGTTCCAGAGAGAATGAATCTTTGTCTTCCTCGGTCTCCCCTTCCACAACCTTGTGAAAAACCTCTTCCCCTGCCGCGTTGGTAATTCTGAGTAATTGCGGCTGCCAAAAGGTTGATCTCTCTCTCTCTCTCTCGCTCCTTTCTTTCTTTTCTATGATCTTGTTTCTTTTGCTCTTTACTTCTCCCATCATATACAAAGGTGGCAATACTAAAAATCTTTGTGAGGCTTTCACCTTGCCACCCTGGCATATGTTTCTCGAAATATTTATTAATATCAGGTGCAGATTGATCCACAAATACACTGATTGCAAGGGGTTCCTGAAAATTGTCCATATTCCTCCATATTTCAGGAGGGCAGCTTTTAATAGACTCCAGTAATCACTGGGATGTTCATCAGGTCTTTGCCTACATTCCATTACCTTTGTCCAATTAGTAATTTTTTCACCAGCTTGCCAAACAGCCTCCACCAGTTGCTGTAAGGCATCTTGTTGGAGTCTGGCACCATCCTCAGTGGCCAAATTCCAATTTGGGTTTTGATCAGGCCAGGGCTGTAGCCCTTGAGTTTGACCTCTTTGTGCAATTTCCCAATCCTTTTGGAAGATTTTTTCCCTGTCTTCTGCTGTAAAGAGCTCTCTCATAAGGGTCTTTACATCATTCCAATTTGGAGAATAATCAGTAAAAATGCCAGACAGCATCTGAGAACATTTTTCAGCATCCTCTCTGATGCATGGCATTCTTGATTGCCAGTTTACTAAATCTCCTTGTTTCCAAGGTTCATGTCTCACAACAGCTTGGACTGGTGGAACTTCTGGCAGAGCTCCAGGTCCAGCTCTAGGGTTTGGGATGTATTCCAACCTCATGGGATACATGCCAAATCCCTTGTCAGTGAAATAATTCGATTCCTCCAGCACGGGCGCTGAAGGAATGGAAGGTTTCACTTGTTTAGGCTCTCTTTTGCCCTTGTTTTGCCCAATGATACCAAATATACCAAAAATCAATATCTTGACTCCCTGCATCCTCGAGGATTATCCTTAAAAATTTCAACTTTGCTCATCAAAGGTCCCTTTAGAGGGCCAGATGCCTCTAAGTCCTCCACCTCGGATCCTAGTTAAAAATGGCCATTCTTCTTGACACAGCAAAATAAATCTCTTTCCCACATGTCCCGGTCAATGGGATTCTATTCCAGTTCTCCAAAACCTCAGCAAGAGGCGTCCCCCTTTCAATGCTGGGTCCAATTCCCATTTTATCTTAATTTCCCGGGGTACCTTTGTTTCAAAAATTCCTCAGCAATTTTAAACACACAGGCTCCTAATTTCTGAGTATACCCGCTCCCAAGACCACCAGGTGAACTCACCCTTGTTGCCGGCAATTAGGCGTTGGAGACAGGAATGCTCAGAGAATCAGAGCAGTGTCCTAGAGTCCCATCTGGGGTGCCAAATTCTGTTAAAGAAAATTGGCAGAGTCCGGGTCTCTAGTGTAGGTAGATTAGGGTACGGCGACCGGAAAATCTCGGGCTGTAACGGAAGGTAGGCGTGGCGAAAGGAGCAGGATGTGTCATTATCGTGCGAGTTCGTACAGGACAAGACGACTATATAAGGCTGTTGCACAGTTAAATAAACGCCATTTGTAGCATCCTCATATTGGTGTCTGTGCTCTCTTGGCCCGGAGGCTGGGGATGCCTCCGTGTCACCTTCGCCGAACGGGTTGTTGTTGAGAACTTTGGGCAACAAGTGGTGACCCCGACGTGATACTCGAAGGTGGCGGACCGCAGGCGGTCGACGGATCCGGATCATGGACGCAATAATTAAGGTTGTACAAACGTGTGCTCGCGAATGGGGTGTTTCTGTGAAAACGGCAGCAGTAAAAAACTGCATCGAGCGGCTCCTGAAAGAAGGGGCGATTAGCTGCCCTGGGGATGTTCTATTCCCCGAGGGCTGGGGACAATGTACTTCCGCCTTAGCGGAATACGCTATGCAATCAAAAAATTCAAAAGATTTGAAAGTGTGGGGGGATATCACCCGGCTCCTGCGGAGAGCCCGGGAAGAACGGGACACGTGGCAAGCGGCGCGGGAGGACTGGGCGACATGGGATGCGGCTCGGACGTGTTTACATGGGGTCTACCCTGACCAAGACAGAAGTGACAGTGGTGAAACTCCTCCAACATATACTCTCTGAGAGAGGAATTAAATATGATGAAGCTGCGCTAAAGCAGTTACTGCTTTGGGCAAAAGACAAAGGACATTTTACAACCTTTAATGATGTCTTTGAAGTGCCTTTATGGGAGAAGATTGGTGACTCTCTCTGGAATGCGGTGTCAAGTGGTGATAAGGAAGCCTTTAAATTGTCTGCTACATGGAAACTGCTTAGTGAAGCGTTAAAAGGAATAAAAGCAGAGAGAGAAGTCACACATTCAGCTTTTATGGCTTTAGGACCGCAGACGTCTACTACCCCCTCACTGTTTGTGGGACCAACACCTCCCACGGCCCCGGTGGCTGTACCGGTGGCAGCTCCTTTATCACCGTGGGTACGGACGGCTCCGAAAAAAGCTGAGGAGCGGGGAGTGAGAAAAATAGATACAGATCCATCAGAACCGGTAGTGTGCCCTAAAACACGAACTCGATTTGGACTAATTGATTCAGACGCTGAACAGGAGACTTGGCAGAAACCCCCTCCGAAACCCCCTCCTCCTCTCATTGATCTCTCTACGGATGAGGCTGAGCAGGAGGACAAGAAGGAGGGAAAACCTGCTTCGTATCCACCTTTACCGGATTCGCCGTTTCCTGAGTCTGTTGAACAAAGTTTACATTCCGGTGCTAAACGACCACCCTTAAAGTCTCCAGTTACGGAGTCAGCAGTACCAGAGTCACAAGGACTTAAAGGACCGTTACCATCACGAAATGGACACGAAATTGACGTTACAGAGCTTGGTAGACGACTGGAAGAATTAAAGACGGAATTGCAGCAGCACCGTTCAGCCAACGCCTCGGGACACGTGACTATGTCTCCCCAAAACCCCCACTCTGTGTTCGGGACAAGTTTTAGGGCCATCTCAACCTCCTTTACAACTCCCTACTCCACCTTTAGATCAGGGCGGGGGGGGGAGGTCTGCATCCATCTGGTAATGTGGGAGGTGAGGGAGAGAATCAGCGTCCGCCCGCGTATACGGGAAAAGGGGGGGGAGGAGTAAAATGGAAAGGGGTCATTCGAGATGTGTTATTAGGAGTTATAATTCCACAAGCATATCCGGTGATTGTGGGTGCGGGTCCTGAGGGAAGAAATATTTGGCAACCGTTAGATTGGAAAATTGTAAAAGAAGCATTGTTACTACAGTTAGCGAGGGACAACACAGATGAGGACTGCAGAAAAGTTGTTGGAGGGATGGCAAATCGTAATGCCACCTTAACTGAACTAATGGATGCTTGTGAGAAAGTAGGAACCACCACGTTTCAGATGGAGCATTTAGCAAAAACTTTTGCGGCGGCAATTAAGGTAGTTCATCGTTGTTATACATGCGAACAGGAAGGTCACTTTAAGAAAAACTGCCTTAAGAAGTTGAAGCTGAGTGGGAGAGATAACTCTGTTTTGATGTGTCATTGCTGTGGGAAGCTGGGGCATTTTGTGAAGCTGTGCAGGTCTCAGTATAATGCTCAAGGTCAGCTGATAACAACCAGCTGCAGAATACAGGGAAACTGGAGAAAGAATGCAGGGGGGAATCGTATGCTGACACAAATGAATCTTCCCAACCAGTTCCAGGCCTATGCAGTTAACTCGCAGCCCAAACCGCAGGGAGCGCAGGACTGGTGTTTCCACGCAGGGTTAACCTGTGCGGCTGCCAAGCCTTGGACCTGTGGCAAACAGGGATAATGCTAATGCTGATTGTCAAAAGATCATTGAAGCTTTACCTGGAAAAACAGATTTGAATGCTATGATAAAGGCATGTGCAAAAGTGGGTACTGTGGAACATAAGGCTCAAGTTATGGCTGCGGCCGTACTTGGGGCTTACGTCGTCACAATTGCAGCCTATATTCCAATTGTTAGCAGGGGACACAACTTTAACAGCGCCACGACACACTACTTCAGAGATACAGCAACTGATTACAGAAATAGAAAGCAGGCTACATTCCAAATTTGTACATCGTATTGATTTGAATCAGGAAATACAAATTATCACTTTGTTTGATAGGCAAATTCCGTATGCAATAATTGGTCAATGGAATTCAGAATGATCAGATTCGTTACAGAGCTATTGGCACAGATTATTCATCAAAGGACGGATGCGATGTCGGGAGCTTGTGGCCAGAGATCCCTGCATCACTAACTGTTCCTATTTTGCAGCTCAATATTTTGAGTGGTGTATGGCTAATAGCTTTGCTTTGCAAACAGCTATGGAGAATTTCTCGGGACAGGTTGTTTACCACTTGCCCTCCCATCCTGTTATAAAATTGAGTGTGGAACTTCCAATTGCCACAGGAGTGTGGTGTGCAGACACTCCTGTGGATGGAACTAACATTTTCACGGATGGATCTGGGAACAGAGGCAAGGCGGGCCTTGTCTGGTATTCTGACGGCAAGTGGGAATCTATGGTAGAACAACAAAAGGGTTCACCTCAGGTGATAGAATTACAAGCTGTATTAGAAGTATTTCAAAATTTTCCCATTCCCTTTAATTTGGTTACTGATTCAGCATATGTAGCTGGCATTGTAAAACAATTAGATAGATCTGTTATATACAATACATGTAATCAGTGTGTTTTTGAATTGCTGCGAGCTTTGTGACAAGAAATTCAAATCTGAACTGCATTGTTTTATGTTTTACAGGTAAGAAATCATACTAATTTGCCTGGGTTTATTGCAGAAGGCAATGCTCGAGTGGACTCTTTGATTTCCAGAGTGGAAGCAATAGCACAACTGCTTGTCAAAGTGCATAAAAGAATTACAGACATTACCGGACTAGACTCAGATGCTATCTATTTACCTATCAGAAAGAAATATCTACAGTGGTTAACAAATCAGTCAACTATTTTTCAAATGGCCTTACAGGACTTTACTGGACAATTGTTAACACATTTGCCAAAAGATAAAAAGCTACAGTTTATTTGCAAACAGGATTGGGAAGAAAAACCTATCAGATCAGAGATACCTATGACCGGACTAACTGTTTTTACTGATGCAGGAAAGCGATCACATTCAGCAGTTATTACCTGGCAAGAGGATGGACAATAGAAACATTGTAAATTCTCAGGAATTTACTGAGGACTCATTGCAGACACTTGAATTTTTTTGCGATATATCAGGTTTTTGTAAAATGGACCAATAAGAAATATGCGACTTTACACTATTTTGCTACAGTTGCATCAAGCAATAAACCTCAGAGAGATACCTTATTTTGTCACCCACATTCGTAATCATCAATTTGATCAAGGTTTGAGCATTGGAAATAATAAAGCAGACACACTTGTATCCTATACGCAAATATCACCAAATTTATTTGAACAAGCACACCTATCCCATCAATTCTTTCATCAATCAGCGAAAATGCTAGCGAAACAATTTCAACTCACCATGGCACAAGCACGTGAATTGGTCAGTGCTTGTCCTAGTTGTCAGAAAATTGGCATGGGAATTGGAATAGGGGTAAATCCTCGAGGATTGAGTGCGTTACAACTGTGGCAAATGGATGTTACTCACATTACAGAATTTGGAAGGCTCAAATATGTTCATGTATCTGTTGATACGTTTTCACATATAATATGGGCAACAGCACAAACTGGGGAAACAGGTCGTCATGTCAAATGACATTTACTTGCTTGCTTTACAAGTCTTGGGGTTCCACAACAACTTAAGACTGATAATGGACCAGCATACTGTTCATAAATTTTTCGTCAATTTTGTCAACTATGGGGTATTACACATGTCACCGGGATTCCTCATTCGCCTACGGGTCAGGCGATTGTGGAACGTGCTCATAGTACATTGAAACAGCTTCTGCAAAAACAAAAAGGGGGAGAAGAAACTGAACCTTCTGAGAGACTTGCAAAAGCTGTTTATGTACTTAACCATTTAACTTTAGCAGGAGATAAGGAGCGACCCCCAATTGTAATACATTGGGAGGCAGTTCGACAGGGAGCAAGCTATGTGCAAAACAAAGGCAAAGTGTGGTATAATGAACCAGGTACTAACGAGTGGTTGGGACCAGGGGAACTATTACTAATGGGTCGAGGTTATGTTTCTGTCTCTACAGGCGCAGGAGTACGGTGGGTTGTTTCTAAAAGGATGGTTAGCCACATTATTAGAGGGAATAGTTTATATAGTTGTGATTATAATTATCATAGGGATCTGCGTGGGTTGTGTTGAGGCAATCATTGAGAATAGTATATGGAAGTAGTGAGAAAATAAATCTAACTACTTCCAAAGGGGGAAATTGATACCGGATGGTTTAGCAATGGTTTAGCAAGAGTAGGCCTCAGAGTAGGCTCTAAAAGGCCTGATCTGTGTTACCTTTACACAGAATCAGCTTTCCTGTCAGTAATTTTCCTTTCAGCTAGAATAATAGAGAATAACAGTATGTTCTGAAGTAAACTGCATGTTTTGTAGATAGAGTCTGCTTATGGGAATGTTTATAATAGGCATTATCCTACTTGTGTTACCCTGTTTGTTTGCATGTTTGCAGAAAACTGTGCAACGAATGGTCAATGCAACCTTTGTGGCTCAACAACAGAGAGCAGGACTTATGGGTAACCAAGGCTGGGATTCTCTGACTGGGCTCTGCGAGACACAGGGAACCAGGTTTAAGAATACCTGTGGGGGAAGCCGAAACAGCACCAGCCTCGACCTTCAGACGTGAGGAGTCATGACAGTACAGAGAGTCTGGTAAAGCGGCGGGGTGCCAAGAAAGATGAGGAACGGCGACCGTTGCTGAGTGAAACAAAAGCTTTAAACAATGCGCTTATGATTAGCTTGCTTTTGCTTTGCATCTCAGGAGTTGCAGGGGAATCTTACTGGAGAACCTGGGCTCGGGATGTTGTATCCGCCAGCTACGCTTACGCTTTGATGCAAGGCTCCAGAATCAGCGATACGCTTTACTTTGCATGACTTGAAGCATGGGGAGGGGGAAATGTAGGTAGATTAGGGTACGGCGACCGGAAAATCTCGGGCTGTAACGGAAGGTAGGTGTGGCGAAAGGAGCAGGATGTGTCATTATCGTGCGAGTTCGTACGGGACAAGACGACTATATAAGGCTGTTGCGCAGTTAAATAAACGCCATTTGCAGCATCCTCATATTGGTGTCTGTGCTCTCTTGGCCCGGAGGCTGGGGATGCCTCCGTGTCACCTTCGCCGAACGGGTTGTTGTTGAGAACTTTGGGCAACACTCTAGGTTTGCTGGTTTTATTAAACAACTCAGAGTTGGACCACCACCGCACTGAATGGTACCTGTCTCAAATTCACTATCGATTTATATAGAAACTAATAAGCAATTACATCATAAACTTTTCACGAGCTTCTGTTAATAATCCACTAACTATTTCAATTCCTCTTTCTTCCTTCGTCAAGAGTCCACAGAAGTCCATTGTCAGGAGTCCACAAAAGTCCATTCTTTTCCATCTGTATGCTGATCTTTATGTTCTGGTTCCGCTCCGACTCCAGTCGACACCCCATCCTTCATGTTCTTGCTGTGATCAGTGTCCCGTCTTGATTCGGGTTGACCAGAGTCTGGTTTCCACTGCCAGCGTCTCCTAAGTATTAACCTAAAATAGCTAAAGCCTATTTAGAACTTTATTTCTATTAATGTTTATTTCTAAGTATCCTATATTTCTTTTAAGGTAAAGAGAAGGTTAACCATACATCCCCTTTACTAAAATCATCAGAAGGTAATACTTCTAGGCCTGCTCCTGCTTAGCTACTCATTAAGCTTTGACTGATGATTTGTTCAGACATAGGTCAGGATTACACAAGGAGCTTTGAGAACAATATTCATGGATTGTGAAAGCCCACCTGTGTTTATTCAGATAGACTTGTATCAATTATTCTATTCTTCATTCTATTTCACCCCTATTGATCCTTGTCTCCCTAACTCATAAGAACTTTTACACTAATTATGTGAAAATTTCTATAACGCTCGCTCAGCAATATCTACAGCCAGCTGGATGACTTTTACTTCTGCAAACTGACTCAACTCACCTCCTCCCTCAGCCACTTCTGCCACTTGTCACGTGTGACTCCACACAGCAGCTTTCCACCTTCACTGCTTGCCTACAATACAAGATCCATCGGTGAACAAGGCATGATGCTTCTCCTTCTCTGATAATTTATTATATGGTGGGGCTTCTTCAGCGCGCATGACCTCCTCCTCTGGCAACATTCCAAAATCTTTGCCTTCCAGCCAGACCATGATTACTTCCAGAATTCTTGGGCAACTGAGGTTCCCTGTGCGGGCCTGCTGAGTAATCAATGCAACCCACTTACTCCACATAGCATCAGTGGCATGATGTGCAGAGGGAGTTTGTCCTTTAAACATCCAGTTCAACACTGGCAATCTGGGCACCAGGAGGAGCTGTGCCTCAGTGCCAATTACTTCTGAGGCAGCTCAGACTCCTTCATAGGCTGCCAGTATCTCTTTTTCTGTTGGAGTATAAGGGTCCTCTGATCCTCTGTATCCCCGGCTCCAAAACCCCAGGGGTCAACCTCAAGTCTCCCCTGGTGCCTTTTGCCAGAGGCTCCAGGTAGGACCCTTCTCCCCAGCTATGTTATATATGACATTCTTTACTTCTGGTCCCATCCAGACTGGTCCAAGGGCCACTGCATGGACTCTCTCTTGTTTAATTTGCTCAAAAGCCTGTTGTTGCTCAGGGCACCATTTAAAATCATTCTTCTTCATAGTTACTTCATAGAGAGGGCTTACAGTCTGACTGTAATGAGGAATGTGCATCCTCCAGAAGCCTACTATGCCTAGGAAAGCTTGGGTCTCCTTTTTGTTAGTTGGCAGAGACATGGCTGTTATTTTGTTGATCACATCCATTGGGATCTGACAGTGGCCATCTTGCCACTTGATTCCTATAAACTGCATCTCTTTTGCAGGTCCCTTGACCTTAGCACATTTGATGGCAAAATCAGCTTCCAGAAGGATTCTAATTACTTTTTCCCCTTTCTCAAAGACTTCTCCTGCTGTATGATGCCATACAATGATGTCATCAATGTACTGCAGCTGTTCCGGAGCTCCACCCTTCTCCAGGGTGGTCTGGACCAGACCACGGCAAATGGGGGGGCTATGTTTCCACCCCTGGGGCAGTCGATTCCACATGTACTGGATGCCCCTCCAGGTAAAGGCAAACTGTTGCCTACCCTCTGCTGCCAAAGGAATGGAGAAAAATGCATTTACAATATCAGTTGTGGCATACCACTTCGCTGCCTTTGACTCCAGTTCGTAACGGAGTTCTAACACATCCGGTTGTCACGGTTTAAAGCTAGGCTGGCTATTAACCCAGTGGCAGATGCTCTCTGTTAACCCTCTCCCCCCCCACCCTAAGGGAAAGGGAAAAAGGAGAGAGACTTACGGGTTGGAAAGTTAAAACAGTTTTAACAAACTATAATAATGAAAAAAGAGTATAATAAGAATAATAGAAATAATCAAATATATACAAAACCAAGATCGAGAGCTTGGAAATCCTCCTCAGGCAGAGTTGCTCCCCCCAGCACAGGCAGAGGGGAAAATGCAGTAGCTCCCACTGCCATCACACCTGCAGGCTTTTAACTGGAGAATTGGCAAAGCTGGTACCAATCAGTGGGAGACAGGAGGGCCCCTCCCTCCTGGGCCCCACCTCCAGGAGGCAGTGGGTTAGTGATAAATAGGAAAGTGAGAATGACATGTATGGGATGGAATACCTCATTGATCAATCTTGGGTCACCTGCCCTGTCTGCTCCTCCCTGCAGGTGCGACCCCCCTTCGGCTCTTCACTCATAAGCAGTGAGGAATTTAGCAGTGACCTTGGTTTCTTTAAGACTAATTGGCCTGGTTTGGGCCAAACCAGGACATTCCACCCCTTATTCCATACCATTCACGTCATACTCAGATCACCACTACCTTTTCATTTTCAAATATATATGCACATATCACTAGTTTATGATTCATCTTTATGCAAAAAGTTCATCAAGTTCATTTAGTTCAGGATTGTGGGTTTCGATCTGGCTAGCAGTCTCTCAGCAGTCTCTCTGGCTAGCAGTCTCTCTTTCGTCATGGTTCATGCCCACGGGTTGCAGGTTAAAGATGTCAGACTCGAGGAGGTTACTGGACGCCACTTGATGAAGCTAGTTCCGGTCTCATCACCACTGTCTTAACCTGAAAGACACTTATGCAGCAACAACATACAGTTCAGAATTAAGTATTCTCACCCAGAATCAGATCACCTTCAGGGACACATCAGACTTCACCATCTTGCAACATCACCCACCAAGTACATCCAGGTCCCTGAGCAAAAGCAATCCCACGAATGGGTTTACCTTTGCCCATAGCAGGAAGAACCCAGACAGTTTTTCCCCAATAGATTCCTTTCATGCACCACAGGGACTTTATCCCCTTCTACTGTATGTAGAAGGTCTGACTGAGCATGGCCAGCTCGATTGATAGATCCCCTGGTGTTAACTAACCAGGTATCTTGTGCCAGATGCTTATCCCAGTTTTTAAAGGTTCCACCCCCCATTGCTTTTAGGGTAGTTTTCAACAGCCCATTATACCGTTCAATTTTCCCAGAGGCTGGTGCATGATAGGGGATGGGATATACCCATTCAATGCCATGCTCTTTGGCCCAGTTGTCTATGAGACTGTTTTTGAAATGAGTCCCATTGTCCGACTCAATTCTCTCTGGCATGCTGTGTCGCCACAAGATTTGCTTTTCGAGGCCCAGAATAGTGTTCCGGGCAGTGGCATGGGGCACAGAGTATGTTTCCAACCATCCGGTGGTCGCCTCCACCATGGTAAGCACATAGCGTTTACCCTGGCGGGTTTGAGGGAGTGTGATATAGTCAATTTGCCAGGCCTCCCCATATTTATATTTCAACCACCGCCCCCCATACCACAAAGGTTTTAACTGTTTGGCTTGCTTAATTGCGGTGCATGTTTCACAATCATGGATAACCTGTGCAATAGAGTCCATAGTTAAGTCCACCCCTCGGTCACGAGCCCATCTGTATGTTGCATCTCTCCCTTGATGACCTGAAGTGTCATGAGCCCACCGAGCTAAAAATAGTTCACCCTTATGTTCCCAGTCCAAATCTATTTGGAACACTTTAGCAGCTTGATCCACTTGTTGGTTGTTTCGATGTTCCTCAGTTGCCCGACTTTTAGGTACGTGAGCATCTACATGACGTACCTTCACGACTAGTTTCTCTAGCCAAGCAGCAATATCTTGCCACAATTCAGCAGCCCAAATAGGTTTACCTTTGCGCTGCCAGTTGCTTTGCTTCCACTGCTTTAACCACCCCCACAAGGCATTTGCTACCATCCATGAGTCAGTATAAAGATACAGCCTTGGCCACTTTTCTCGTTCAGCAATGTCTAAAGCCAGCTGGATGGCTTTTACCTCTGCGAATTGACTTGATTCACCTTGTCCTTCTGTGGCTTCTGTGACTCGTCGTATGGGACTCCATACAGCAGCTTTCCACTTCCGATGCTTTCCTACAAGACGGCAGGATCCATCGGTGAACAGGGCATACTGCTTCTCATACTCTGGTAGTTCATTATATGGTGGGCTTCTTCAGCAAATGTCACCTCCTTTTCTGGTGGCATTCCGAAGTCTTTGCCTTCTGGCCAGTCCATGATTACTTCTAAGATTCCTGGGCGATTAGTGTGCACTATGCACCAGTGTCTACCAAGGCTCAATACCTTTGTGGTTTTGATGTGCCAGGCCATCGAATCCACACAGTCCAATAAACTCGGTTGTCCCTCTCCTCCACCTGGCTGGAGGCAGGGCCCCCCTAATTAAGAAATGGATTCATGCTGCTCACGGGGACTGGACCTTCATTTCTCCTATTCACACTTGGGAAAAAGGAATTTGAGGCCCATCTACCCTGACTGCGGTCCTGCTCACTGGTAACTGGAGCAGCCATCCTCCTAGGAAAATTCTCTCTGGTATTTCTTTTAGCTTGCAACTCACGTACTCGTGCCTGTAGGGTACTGGTAGGTTGTCCATGCCATCTGCTCATGTCCTCCCCATAACCACGCAGGGCAAACCACAGGATACCTCGTGATGTGTTCTGTTTCCTTTGAGCTGGTCCTGTAGGAGAGCGTTTTCTCCTAACAGCTGCAACGCGCGCCTGTGGAGGTAGAGAGTCAAGTTTATTCTCTATCCTGGACAGTTTGTCTGACAGTTGTTTAAATGAGTCCTTGTTCTCCTTAGTCAGTTTTTCCACAGCCGAGATGCGTGCCTGCAGTGGGGAAGAAATACTATCTTCATACTGTCGCATACAGTTAGCCATTTCGCCCACACTAGGTCGTGCCATAGCATCTTCTCCCCAGACTAATATTGACAATGTATGGGTATATGTCGGTGGAGCATTCTTCACAACCTTCCGGAACATGGATCGGTTGCATTCCAATTCATCAGGATCTACTGGATCTACAACTTCCCATGGGTGTCTATATAAAGGATCTCTTGCACAGCTAGTTCTCTAAGGTAGTTAATACCTTTTTCTATAGTGGTCCATTTGCTTAGGTGGCTCAGAACATCATCTTTATAGGGATACCTGCTCTTTACAGCTGACAAGAGTCGCCTCCAGAGACTGATACTGTTCGACCTTCTTGGAAGCATCTTATCAATACCACCATCTCTGGACAGGGATCCCAACTGTCTGGCTTCTCTACCATCCAATTCTATGCTATCTGCCCCATTATCCCAGCATCGGAGCAACCAGGTAATAATAGGTTCACCGTCATAATGGCTGAAGTCTTTCCTTATATTTCTCAGGTCCTTCAGGGATAAGGAGTGGTAGGTTATCTCTACGTCCGAGTCCTCCTCCTGTGATAGTTCTGCTTTAGAAGGACCTTTCTTCTGTGATGGGTCTGCTTTAAAATGACGATCAAGGAAACCCCCATCTGTGTCAGGCCCTAACTCTGCCTGAGAAGGGCCCTCACCTGGGTCATATGATGGCTCTGCCTTAGAAGGCTCTGAGTCATCATCCTTCACTTCACAAGCTGATTTCTTTTGGTATTTCTTCCTGGTTACAGGAGCAATTGGTACAGATTTGATAGATGCTGGGGTCTGAGTAGCTGCAGTGGCCATCTTGGGGGGTGTAGCAGCTGTGGTGCAGGCTGCCGAGGTTTCAGTGGGTTTAGTGGCTGTAGCAGCAGTACACACTGTAGGATCTGAGGTGGCTGCATAACACCTACAACTGTCCCTGCACCGATATTTAATCTTATCCCACATCAGAAACACATTCAGGACAACCGAAAATAAAAACATGCCACCTAGACAGCACCATCCTAATTTTGCAAAATCTAGTGGAATCAGCTTGGCAGAAAAGGAGAAGGTACTATTTCCCAAAGTAAAACTGGAAGTGTGATCATTAACAGAATCAGCTAAAGGATGCCTGGAGTGCGCAGATGAAGTCGTTGCTACTGATTCACGATTAAAGCTGCCCATCATTGTGTCATAGAGATAAGAGATCGGAATAGTAACTGCCCAGTTTATCACAGCATAAATCAGTATCAAACCCCATACCAAAACAATACATTTCGACCAGCGCCCACTGCTAAACTGCATGTAAACATTCATAAGAAGCAAGTGTCCTGGTTTGGCCTAAACCAGGCCGATTTTCCTTTCAGTGATTTTTACTTTCAGCTAAGTCTCCTTTAAGTAACTGCATTTTCTGAAACTAACTGCATGTTTTTGCAGACAGTGTCTGCTTCCAGGACTGATAACGCTCGAAGTTTGTAGTTATCACTGAGGCACCGGTAGGGATGTTGTGCAGAAAGGCTCTTGCTGTACTTATTCTTGAGAGAAACCAAGGTCACTGCTGAATTCCTCATTGCTTACGAGTGAAGAGCCGAAGGGGGGTCGCAGCTGCAGTGGGGAGCAGACAGGGCAGGTGACCCAAAAATGACCAACGAGGGTATTCCATCCCATACACGTCATTCTCGGTATAAAGTGGGGGGATCACGAGGGTCTCGCTCTCTTTCTGCTATGGCCGGTGTCCAGGGAGGACTCCGTCTGTTTTCCTGCTGCCCCCGATCCCGATCCGTGCGTTCCTGAATCCAGCTCTCGACCGTCGCTAGGCCCAGGCTGGGCCTTCCCGGAGCCTGCCCTGCAGTGCCGGTGGTGACGTGGCTGACTTCAGGGGAGCTCAATCTTGGTTTTGTATATATATTTGTATATATTTGATTATTTTTATTATTATTATTATACTTTTTTTTTTCATTATTATAGTTTATTAAAACTGTTTTAATTTTCCAACCCAGAAGTCTCTCTCCCTTTTCCCTTTCCCTTTCCCTCTGGGGGGAGGGGGGGGGGATAACAGAGGGCATCTGCCGCAGGTTTAATCGCCAGCCCAGCTTTAAACCGTGACAGATTTATTGGCGCCCAACGTGGGGCTCGAGAGAAGCTCCGACAGGTTGCTCTGATAAGTCGAATCCCAGCTCCAGTGGGAGGAGACCCGGAGAGCTCAGCCAAGAGAGTATCAGATTTCTTCCTTTGAGATTTACGAGGGGTTGGAAATTAAAACAGATAGCTAAGATGGTAATGTCATTTGTGAGCCTTGTGTTACCTCTTCTCTTTATAAAGCTTGTTTTACAGTTATGTGTAATGATACCTTACTTGCCGTATGCGCTGTGTGTTAGTGCTTACGTGTGGTTTAACAGGGCGTGCTGGTCAAAATGTGTCGTTTCGGTATGGGTTGTGATACTGATTTATGTCGTGATAAACTGGGCAGTCATTATTCCGATCTCTTATGTCTATGGTACAATGATGGGCAGCTTTAATCGTGAATCCGTAGCTGCGCACACCGGGCGTCTTTTAACTGATTTTGATAGTATCTGCTCCTTTTTTGCCAAGCTGATTCCTGCAAAATTCGAACAGGGCATGTTGTTATTTTTGGGTGTCCTGTATGCGTTACTGGTGTGCTATGTGATTAGATGTCGGTGCAGCAACAGCGGGAGGTATCATTCTGCCCCTGTAACCAGGAGAAAACACCGAAAGAAATCAACTAGTAAAGTGAAGGATGATGACTCAGAGGCTTCTAAGGCAGAGCCAGCACGGGACCCAGGTGAGGGCCCTTCTCAGTCAGAGTCAGGGCCTGACACAGAGGGGGGTTTCCTTGATCGTCTTTTTAAAGAAGGCCCATTACACAAGAAGGACAAGAAAGGTCCTTCTAAAGCAGAACAATCACAGGAGGACTCGGAAGTAGAGATAACCTACCACTCCTTATCCCTGAAAGAACTGCGAAATATAAGAAAAGATTTTAGTCGTTATGACGGTGAGCCAATAATTACCTGGTTGCTCCGATGCTGGGATAATGGGGCAGATAGCATAGAACTGGATGGTAGAGAAGCCAGACAGTTGGGATCCCTGTCCAGAGATGGTGGTATTGATAAGATGCTTCCAAGAAGGTCGAACAGTATCAGTCTCTGGAGGCGACTCTTGTCAGCTGTAAAGAGCAGGTATCCCTATAAAGATGATGTTCTGAGCCACCTAAGCAAATGGACCACTATAGAAAAAGGTATTAACTACCTTAGAGAACTAGCTGTGCAAGAGATCATTTATAAACACCCTCAGGACATTGTAGATCCTGTAAATCCTGATGAAGTGGAATGCAACCGATCCATGTTCCGGAAGGTTGTGAAGAGTGCTCCACCAACACATGCCCATACATTGTCAATATTAGTCTGGGGAGAAGATGCTATGGCACGACCTAGTGTGGGCGAAATGGCTAACTATATGCGACAGTATGAAGATAGTATTTCTTCCCCACTGCAGGCCCGTGTCTCGGCTGTGGAAAAACTGACTAAGGAAAACAAAGACTCATTGAAACAACTGTCAGACAAACTGTCCAGGATCGAGAATAAACTTGACTCTCTACCTATACAGGCCCGCGTTGCAGCCTTTAGGAGGCAACGCCCTCCTACTGGACCGGCTCAAAGGAAACGGAACACGTCACGAGGTATCCTGTGGTTTACCCTGCGTGATTATGGGGAGGACATGAACAGATGGCATGGACAACCTACCAGTACCCTACAGGCACGAGTACGTGAGTTGCAAGCTAACAGAAATACCAGAGAGAATTTTTCTAGGAGGATGGCTGCTCCAGTTACCAATGAGCAGGACCCCAGTCAGGGTAGATGGGCCTCAAATCCTTTTTTTCCAAGAGTGAATAGAGGAAATGAAGGTCCAATCCCCGTGAGCAGCACGAATCCAATCTTTAATTAGAGGGGCCCTGCCTCTAGCCAGGAGGAGGAGAGGGATAACCGGATTTATTGGACTGTGTGGATTCGATGGCCTGGCACATTAGAACCACAAAAGTATCGAGCCCTGGTAGACACTGGTGCACAGTGCACCCTCATGCCATCGAATCATAAAGGGACAGAATCTGTCAGTATCTCGGGAATAACAGGGGGATCTCAAGAGTTATCTGTATTGGAGGCCGAAGTGAGCCTAACTGAAAATGAATGGAAAAAGCACCCCATTGTGACTGGTCCAGATGCTCCGTGCATCCTTGGCATAGACTACCTTAAGAAAGGGTATTTTAAGGACCCAAAAGGATATAGATGGGCCTTTGGTGTAGCAGCTGTAGAGACTGAGGACATTAAACAGCTGTCTACCTTGCCTGGCCTCTCAGAGGATCCTTCTGTTGTGGGGTTGCTGAAAGTTGAAGAACAACAGGTGCCAATTGCTACTGCCACGGTGCACCGACGACAATATCGCACCAATCGAGACTCCCTGATCCCCATTCATAAACTGATTAGACAATTAGAAAATCAAGGAGTGATTAGCAAGACTCGCTCACCCTTTAATAGTCCTATATGGCCAGTGCAAAAGTCTAATGGAGAATGGAGATTAACTGTGGACTATCGTGGCCTAAATGAAGTTACGCCACCTCTGAGTGCTGCTGTGCCAGACATGCTAGAACTTCAATACGAACTGGAGTCAAAGGCAGCCAAGTGGTACGCCACCATAGACATTGCTAATGCATTTTTCTCTATTCCCTTGGCACCAAAGTGCAGGCCACAGTTTGCTTTTACCTGGAGAGGTATCCAGTACACCTGGAATCGACTGCCCCAGGGGTGGAAACACAGTCCTACTATTTGCCACGGACTGATTCAGACTGCACTAGAAGAGGGTGGAGCTCCAGAACATTTGCAATATATTGATGACATCATTGTATGGGGTGATACAGCAGCAGAAGTTTTTGACAAAGGGGAGAAAATAATTCAAATTCTTCTGCAAGCTGGTTTTGCCATAAAAAGAGGCAAGGTCAAGGGGCCTGCCCGGGAGATCCAGTTTTTAGGGATTAAATGGCAAGATGGGCGTCGCCAGATCCCGATAGAGGTGATCAACAAAATAACAGCTATGTCCCCACCAACTAACAAAAAGGAAACACAAGCCTTCTTAGGCGTTGTGGGTTTCTGGAGAATGCATATTCCAGATTACAGCCAGATTGTACGCCCTCTTTATCAGGTGACCAGAAAGAAAAATGATTTTCAGTGGGGCCCTGAACAACGACAGGCTTTTGAACAGATTAAACAAGAAATTGTGCATGCAGTAGCCCTTGGACCAGTCCGTATGGGACAAGATGTTAAAAATGTGCTCTACACCTCAGCTGGGGACAATGGTCCTACCTGGAGCCTCTGGCAGAAAGTGCCAGGGGAGACTCGAGGTCGACCCCTAGGATTTTGGAGTCGAGGATACAAGGGCTCTGAGGCCAATTACACCCCAACTGAAAAAGAGATACTGGCAGCATATGAAGGAGTTAGAGCTGCCTCAGAGGTAATCGGTACTGAAGCACAGCTTCTCCTGGCACCCCGATTACCAGTACTAGGCTGGATGTTCAAGGGTAAGGTTCCTACTACCCATCATGCAACTGATGCTACATGGAGTAAATGGATTACATTAATTACACAGAGGGCTCGAATAGGAAACCCTAATCGCCCAGGAATCTTAGAAGTGATCATGGACTGGCCAGAAGGCAAAGACTTCGGAATGCCACCAGAAAAGGAGGTGACACGTGCTGAAGAAGCCCCACCATATAATGAACTACCAGAGGATGAGAAGCAGTATGCCCTGTTCACCAATGGATCCTGCCGTCTTGTAGGAAAGCATCGGAAGTGGAAAGCTGCTGTATGGAGTCCCATACGACGAGTCACAGAAGCCACAGAAGGACAAGGTGAATCAAGTCAATTCGCAGAGGTAAAAGCCATCCAGCTGGCTTTAGACATTGCTGAGCGAGAAAAGTGGCCAAGGCTGTATCTTTATACTGACTCATGGATGGTGGCAAATGCCTTGTGGGGGTGGTTAAAGCAGTGGAAGCGAAGCAACTGGCAGCGTAAAGGTAAACCTATTTGGGCTGTTGAACTGTGGCAAGATATTGCTGCTCGGCTAGAGAAACTAGTCGTGAAGGTACGTCATGTAGATGCTCACGTACCTAAAAGTCGGGCAACTGAGGAACATCGAAACAACCAACAAGCAGATCAGGCTGCTAAAGTGTTCCAAATAGATTTGGACTGGGAACATAAAGGTGAACTATTTTTAGCTCGGTGGGCTCATGACACTTCAGGTCATCAAGGGAGAGATGCAACATACAGATGGGCTCGTGACCGAGGGGTGGACTTAACCATGGACTCTATTGCACAGGTTATCCATGATTGTGAAACATGCGCTGCAATTAAGCAAGCCAAACGGTTAAAACCTTTGTGGTATGGGGAGCGGTGGTTGAAATATAAATATGGGGAGGCCTGGCAAATTGACTACATCACACTCCCTCAGACCCGCCAGGGTAAACGTTATGTACTTACCATGGTGGAGGCGACCACCGGATGGCTGGAAACATACTCTGTGCCCCATGCCACTGCCCGGAACACTATCCTGGGCCTCGAAAAGCAAATCTTGTGGCGACACGGCATGCCAGAGAGAATTGAGTCGGATAACGGTACTCATTTCAAAAACAGTCTCATAGACAACTGGGCCAAAGAGCATGGCATCGAATGGGTATATCACATCCCCTATCATGCACCAGCCTCTGGGAAAGTTGAACGGTATAATGGGCTGTTAAAAACTACCCTAAAAGCAATGGGGGGTGGAACCTTTAAAAACTGGGATAAGCATTTGGCACAAGCTACCTGGCTAGTTAACACCAGAGGATCTATCAACCGAGCTGGCCCTGCTCAGTCAGACCTTTTACATACAATAGAAGGGGATAAAGTCCCTGTGGTGCATGAAAGGAATCTGTTGGGAAAAACTGTCTGGGTTCTTCCTGCTACGGGCAAAGGTAAACCCATTCATGGGATTGCTTTTGCTCAAGGACCTGGATGTACTTGGTGGGTGATGCTGCAGGATGGTGGAGTCCGATGTGTCCCTGAAGGTGATCTGATCTTGGGTGAGAATACTTAATTCTGAACTGCATGATGTTAATTGCTGCATAATACTAACAGTGTTCATAAGTGTCTTTCAGGTTGAAGCAGTGGTGATGAGACCGGAGCTAGCTGCAAGTGGCGTCCAGTAACCTCCTCGAGACTGACATCTTTAACCTGCAACCCGTGGGCACGAACTGTGACAAAGCTCATATCATCTCTCCTACCCTGGGAGACTCTTAGCCAGATGGAAACCCACAATCCTGAACTAAATGAACTTGATGAACTTTTTTTTGTATAGAGATGAATCATAAACTAATGTTATCTGTATATATTTTAAAATGAAAAGTTAGTGGTGATCTGAGTATGACGTGAATGGTATGGAATAAGGGGTGGAATGTCCTGGTTTGGCCTAAACCAGGCCGATTTTCCTTTCAGTGATTTTTACTTTCAGCTAAGTCTCCTTTAAGTAACTGCATTTTCTGAAACTAACTGCATGTTTTTGCAGACAGTGTCTGCTTCCAGGACTGATAACGCTCGAAGTTTGTAGTTATCACTGAGGCACCGGTAGGGATGTTGTGCAGAAAGGCTCTTGCTGTACTTATTCTTGAGAGAAACCAAGGTCACTGCTGAATTCCTCATTGCTTACGAGTGAAGAGCCGAAGGGGGGTCGCAGCTGCAGTGGGGAGCAGACAGGGCAGGTGACCCAAAAATGACCAACGAGGGTATTCCATCCCATACACGTCATTCTCGGTATAAAGTGGGGGGATCACGAGGGTCTCGCTCTCTTTCTGCTATGGCCGGTGTCCAGGGAGGACTCCGTCTGTTTTCCTGCTGCCCCCGATCCCGATCCGTGCGTTCCTGAATCCAGCTCTCGACCATCGCTAGGCCCAGGCTGGGCCTTCCCGGAGCCTGCCCTGCAGTGCCGGTGGTGACGTGGCCGACTTCAGGGGAGCTCAATCTTGGTTTTGTATATATATTTGTATATATTTGATTATTTTTATTATTATTATTATACTTTTTTTTTCATTATTATAGTTTATTAAAACTGTTTTAATTTTCCAACCCAGAAGTCTCTCTCCCTTTTCCCTTTCCCTCTGGGGGGAGGGGGGGGATAACAGAGGGCATCTGCCGCAGGTTTAATCGCCAGCCCAGCTTTAAACCGTGACAGCAAGCAATAACACAGTGCCCACGGCAGGTAAGGCATCACTGCAACACTCAACTGTGAAAGAAACTCTATAAAAAGATGATATAACACAGCATTCAAAAATGACATTATCATCTTCACTATGTTTTAATTTCCA